>NC_083330.1:50052652-50690318 GCF_963455315.2 Globicephala melas
GACAACTTAGAAAAAAAATGGATAAATTTCTAGAAATGTCCATCTCCCAATACTGAATCAGGAATAAATAGAAAATATGAACAGACCAATTATCAGTAATGAAATTGAATCAGTAACAAAAGACCTTACAATAAACAAAAGTCCAGGATCAGACAGCTTCACAGGTGAATTCTATGAAACATTTAAAGAAGAGTTAACACCTATCCTTCTCAAACTATTCAAAAAATTGCAGAGGAAGGTACATTCTATGAGGCCAGCATCACCCTCATACCAAACCAGGCAAAGACACACACACACACACAGACACACACACACATTATAGGTCAATATCCCTGATGAACATAGATGCAAAATTCCTCAACAAATATTAGCAAACCAAATTCAACAATACATTAAAAGGATTATACACCATGATCAAGTGGGATTTATCTGCAAATCAGTCAACATGATACAACACACTAACAAGTTGAAGAATAACAACCATATGATCATCTCAACAGATGCAAAAAAAGCTTTTGACAAAACTCAACATCCATTTATGATAAAAACTCTCAACAAAGTGGGTATAGAAGGAACATATATCAACATTATAAAGGTCATATATGACAAACCCACAGCCAACATCATATGCAATGGTGAAAAGCTGAAAGCATTTCCTCTAAGATCAAAAACAAGACAAGGATGTCCACTCTCACCACTTTTATCCAACATAGTTTGAAAGTCTTAGCTACAGCAATCAGACAAGAACAAGAAATGAGAGTAAGCCCAATTGGATAAGAAGAAGTAAAACTACCACTGTTTGCAGATGACATACTCTATAGAGAAAATCCTAAAGATACTATTACAAAACTATTAGAATTAATAACTGAATTCATTAAAGTTGCAGGGTACAACATTAATATACAGAACTGTTGCACTTCTATACACTAATAACAATCAAAAAGAGAAATTAAGAGAACAATGCCATTTACAATGTCATCAATAAGAATAAAATGCCTAGGAATAAATCTAACCAAAGTGGTAAAAAACTTGTGCTCTAAAAACTGTAAGACGTTGATTAAGGTAATGGAAGACTACACAAACAAATGGAAAGATATACTGTGCTCATGGACTGGAAGAATTAATATTGTTAAAATGACCATACTACCCAAGGCAATCTACAGATTAAATGCAACCTCTATCAAAATATCAAAGGTATTGTTCACAGAACTAGAACAAATAATTCTAATATTTGTAATGGAAACACAAAAGTCACTGACTTGCCAAAGCAATCTTTAGAAAAAAGAACAAAGGAGTAGGTATCACACACCCCTATTTCAAACTGTCCTACAGAGCTACAGTAATCAAAACAGTATGGTACTTGCACAAAAACAGACACACAGATCAACAAACAGAATAGAGAGCCCATAAATAAACCCACACTTATATGGTCAATTAATCTATGAAAAAGCAGGCAACAATATACAATGGGGAAAAGACAGCCCTTTCAATAAATAGTGTTGGGAAAGCTGGATGGCTACATGCAAAAGAATCATACCTGACTACTTGCTCACACCATATACAAAAATAAACTCAAAAGGGACTAAAGACTTAAATTTAAGACCTGACACCATAAAACTCAAGCAATGCACTCTTTGACATTAGTCTTAGTAATATTTTTTGGATCTGTCTCCTCAGACAATGGCAACATAGTAAAAAATAAACAGCATAGTAAAAAATAAATAAAAATAAACAAATGGGGCATCAAACTTAAAAGCTTTTGCACAGTAAAGAAACTATCAACAAAATGAAAAGGCAGCCTACAGAATGGGAGAAGATATTTGCAAATGACATATGATAAGGGGTTAATATCCAAAATATACAAAGAACTCATATAATTCAACATCAAAAAAACAAAGAACTCCATTAAAAAATGGGGAGAGGACTGAACAGACATTTTTCCAAAGAAGACATACAGATGGCCAGCAGTTATATGAAAAGATGCTTAATGTCACTGGTCATCAGGGAAATGCAAATCAAAACCACAATGAGGTATTACCTCACACCTGACAGAATGGCTATCATCAAAAAAGACAACAAATAAAAAGTGTTGGCAAGGGTGTGGAGAAAAGGGAACTCTGGTGCACTGTGAGTGAGATTGTAAATTGGTGCAGCCACTATGGAAAACAATATGGAGGTTCCTCAAAAAATTAAATGTAGAATTTCCATATGATCCAGTAATTTCACTTTGGAGTACTTACCTAAAAAAAATAAAAACACTAATCAAAAATATATATGCACACCAATGTTCATTGAAGCATTATGTATAACAGCCAAGACATGGAAAGCAACCTAAGTGTCCATCAATAGACAAAGAAGATGTGGTGTGTATATATGTATACATGTGGTACATATATATGTACACACAGACTGGAATATTACTCAGTTATTTAATAAAAGAAATCTTGCCATTTGCAACAACATGGATGGATCTAGAGGGTCTTATGCTAAGTGAAATAAATCAGATAGAAAGAGACAAATACTGTATGACTGCACTTATTTGTGGAATCTAAAAAACAAAATAAACAAACCAAACTAAAAACAGGCTCATAGATAAAGAACAGATGAGCGGTTGCTGGGGGTGTAAGGGGGCACAAAATAAGTGATGGGAATTAAGAAGTACAAATCTCCAGTTATAAAATAAATAAGTCATGGGGATGTAATATGCAGCATTCGGAATATGGTTAATAATATCATAATAACTTTGTATAGGCACAGATGGTTACTAGGCTTATCATGATTATTTCATAATTACACAAACGTCAAATCATTATGTGGTATACCTGAAGCTAACAGAATACTGTATGCCAACTATATTTCAATTAAAAAAATTTTAAATAGGCTTGTATATAATTTTATGAGTACTGGTACTTTTAATCCAATAGGACAGAATCCCAAAATGGTAGGAAAATTTCAATCTTGCCACTTCTTTTCAGAATAACAGAAATAATTTGCACCCACTCCAGTATTTTAGAATATCTATTTCCCTACATCCTCAAAAGCACTGGGTATTACTCTGCCTTAAAATTTGCCAATCTAATGAAAGATATTAATTATATTTTGTCATTTTAATTTTTATTTTGACTAGTAATGAGGATGAACATCTTACTTACCAGCTACTGGGGTTATAAATTTACTGCTATAATGCTATTCTTATCTGCTGATTATTTTTTCTTGTCAGTTTGCAGACAATTTTTATACATGAAAGATATTAACTCATTGTCATAAATCAATCTTTATTTTTTTACCTAGTTTAAATCATCTTTGGCCACTCAAATATGTCTGTGTTTTTCAGGTTTTCTATTTTTCCTAGGAATATCTTCTCTACTGCAATTCTTCTCTTAAATTAATTTCTAATGTTTTAATAGCATTATTTACATTTAAGTTTTTCAATCTATTTGGAATTATTTTCATGTGTGATATGAGGTAATTTTATTCCCTTCCAGAAGAAGAGCTGGTTGTGCCAAACTGACCACTTAAATAACTGATCTTTTTCTCAGAGAAACAAAATGCTACCTTTGCCTTATATTGAGTTCCCACATATGCGTGGATCTGTATCTGGCCTCTTTATTCTATTCCATTGATACCTTTGTCTATTCCTAAGCCAAACTGTATTGTTTTAATTATGATGGCAGCTTCCATCTTATTGTTCATCACATAGGACCTAATACTGAGAAACAGTGAATGTTTGAACAAGATACACCTGGTGTAGAAGAAAAAATGTTAGTGTTCAAATCAGAAACTATGAACTGAAACTTTCACAGCAGTCAAGTAACTTTGAAATTACTTCTTCCATCAGTGCTTGTTGATGTCTTAACTTTTTACCCCTAAGTATTTACTATAAGTATTTTTTTAATCTGAGTGTGAGCATTCTGTAAAAGGCAAAAACTATAGGGGCTAAGTAAAAATAGGTCAGAAGTTACCCAGGGTTTGGGGTGGGGAGAGGGAACTGACTGCAAAGGGTGACCGAGGTAGTTCTTCAAACCTGGAAATGTTCTGTATCTTGACTGTGGTGGTGGTTAAATGACCATATACATTTGTTAGAGCTCATCAAAAAAAGTGTGAATTTAATTATATACCAAGTATATCTTAATAAATTTGACTTAAAATATATGAATGTTAATATGTCATTTTTTCTATATTTTGGGGATAAAACCTGATCTACTTCCTGCAATACACAGAGCTGGAATCCAAGCTTGACTTTGTTTTAACCCCCTGTAACAAAACAAAAGCAGAATTTTAGGGGGAAATGTAGGCACTCCTGTCACTGTTGCATTTTGACTTTCTGTCTTATGAAGAAATCATCCTAGGGAAGCAATTCACTCTCTTACATAGGGTCACAGATTTTATTACAATTCCCAACAAGCATTCTATGCACTGTGAAAGATACTGACATTTTCCTAAAGCTAGAGGTTAGAGCTGGAGGTCTGGTCCTCAGTAGCATCTAAGCACTAATTTTCCACTTAAGGAAACTGAGGCTGAATGAGGTTAAAATTGGCAGAGCTACGGAGCTACAGTGTTTTTGTTTCCACTTTCTCTACTTTTGTCAGTGCATTTTAGGACAAAACTGTTCTAGTTGACTCTTACTAGAATATACAAGCTAACAACTAGACCATGTCTCAAAAACCAGATCCCAAAAGCAAGGGAAGATTGATGAGCACTTCTGCAGAGAGCCAGCACCAGTCTCAGTCCCAGACATAGGGACAGGAGGCTCATCCTGGTAATCTACTGAAACAGCCCCGATGGCAGCTCCAGATTTAATGTTATCAGGGTTTATCCTAGAGGAGTTAGTTTTCAGAGTCAGAACAAGGAGGAGGGAAGGGGAAGAGACTAGGTTTAAGAGATATCATGACAATGTGCCTGCTTTTTCTCACTTGTGAAAATGTAGGCTATCTGGAAGTAAACTGATAGGAGCCATCCTGAATCAACAGATTATCACTAATACCTTTTAGCCACTTGTACTGAACTGCAGAATAAATTTACAGATTTTTATTCCTAGTACCATTCTAGTCTTCAGATGATTTTGTTAAACTTTCCCTATACTTGAATTTACATTATACTACATTAATTTTTATATTCATTATTTGGACAAGATAACTCAGCATATTAAAACAATATGGCATATTAATAACCCACTGCCAATAAGATGGCTTTTCCTAGATCTTCCTTATGGATAACTTTTCCCCTTAAAAAATCCCAAGGGTGGGGCTTCCCTGGTGGCGCAGTGGTTGAGCGTCCGCCTGCCGATGCAGGGGACACGGGTTCGTGCCCCGGTCTGGGAAGATCCCACATGCCGCGGAGCGGCTGGGCCCGTGAGCCACGGTCGCTGAGCCTGCGCGTCCGGAGCCTGTGCTCCGCAACGGGAGAGGCCACAACAGTGAGAGGCCCGCGTACCGCAAAAAAAAAAAAATTCCAAGGGTGATAAAGTTTCTCATAGTGGCCCTGATATTTCTTTCAAGTGGGGTATCCCTTTCTATAGATTGAAGAATATCAAGGTGATATTACTAATAAATGAAGTAATAAATGCCATCAAGTAGTTTAGAAAAGAACACTCGAAATGTTGGAACTATTCAAAATAGAGTGGGCTGCCTTCAGAAAGGAATTCCTAGAAATGTTCAAGATGAACCTAGATGCTTTCTTTCTTTTGTTCATTCACCATTCCTTTATTGAGCACCTGAAGATTCTTGCCAGGCGTATGGTTAAAGGAGTTCCTGCCGGGGGATGAGTCTGGACTCAATGGCCTTTAAAGTTTCTTACATTTCTATGCTTCTTGATTCCATGTTTCCACATTTTTATTCAGAATTTTCAATGGAAGACAATAGGCCATGTGTAACTCACTGGTTTCATAATTTCATCTTCTATGGGTGAATAATTTCCCACCATACCTTTGCCATGTAAAGATGACAATAAACACCTTTACAAGGTTTCATTGATTTATGAAAATCATAAAAATGGCAAATGTAAATACCTCTCATAACATTTCACTTTGGCCTGAACTATATAAATCAGGATATTTCATAATTCTACAACAAAAATATATTGTCACTACTATACATGAGGAAATAAGTAAAAATTGTATGTATAATTATGCACGTGTTAACTTTGCATCAGTGTATACCATTAAAAGGCATATAGAATCAACACTTCTCAGTAGCAGGGAAACTGTTAGAGTTGCCAAGAAAAAAAAAAAAACAGGATATGCTTCTTAATCATTGTATGCATAGAGCGAGAAACTGGGGATGAAATAATTGATCTCAAGGAGGATAGCAAAGTATTTTTCCTCCTCATTCTTTAGTAAGCAACCTCATTCTCCAGTAACACAACGGAAGCTTATGTGCTGTAGCTGTTAATAAAAGTATTCGGTTATTTGGGACAGAAAGAACTTCAGAATCTGAATAGTACAGAGAAAAGCTTGTCTCTGTAGTTACTGTTGGAAAGAAAGACAGCGATCTATTTATACCTGAGGTAGTGATAGAATGAACTGGTAACTAGGTGGTACCAGTGGTAATGGTAACTAGGTGACAACATCAGTTAATAACTAAGGCTCCTGTCTACCTTGGCAAATTGCAAGAGGATCAGAGATTGGCTAAATATCATGCTGGGAAATTCAGGACAGGCATCTGTTTATCTTCTGTATGCCTGTTTATCCCATCCAATTAGCTGAATTATTTTCATTCATCTCTGCATTTTGCCCTTTATATTAAACCCTAATAATAGACACTGAAGTCTAGATTTTCAACCAGAGTAATAATGCAATTATTGTAATATGGAAGCCACTAGTATCTTTAGAAATGGGAGATAATGGAGATATGTAAGAAAATTAAATTCAAATATAACTAAAAATAGCCCTTTTTAGATTTTTTCAAACACTGACTAAAAGTAGCACTCACAGTTTTAATTCCTTCTAAATATTTTGAGATGAACTCAAAGGAGGCAGAAGTGGTTGACTGACAGTTCAACAACTGTCCTTTTTACTCTGTAGTGAGGACTGTCATTAAGGGAAGTGGGTAAATGCTAATAACAGAAAGAAGTAAGAAACACTGGGCAGGGAACTACAGACCTGTCCTTGGGAACTACAATGTTGCTCTACCTTAAAAGGGATACTTAAAAGCTCAATTAAGTAATTTTCATCACTTGCTTTCCTCTTCTTCAGAAAAGACATTACTTATTTGTAGGAGTAATATGCAGGTTTTGTTTTGTTTTGTTTTATTTAGCAGGAGAGTACTACAAATGTATCTTTCTTAGATACTAGATACAAATGCACATATATTTATTTGTTTCTCTTCCTGAAAACGTCCAGAAGGGCAATGGGCCAGGGACATCTGAAAGGCCTATGGCAAGCAATATGAAAATAATGCCAACTGGAAAATTTGAGGCTCAAATAAAATAAAGCCAGATGCTTCTGACACATACAAATATTTCCTTTTTCTTATGGTGACATGAAAGTTACCCTCTCCTTAAAATAATATTTCCCTCTTTACTTCCTTTTATACAAGTCACAAATCTGTGGTAACTCACAAAAATACCAGGTGTTTCATGAACTTAACTTTGTCATTAAAATGGTTCCCAAAGACCATTTCTTTTACAACTTCCAGATCATGGTAGCTATGCTACAGAATCAGGCAGCACTACCTTCTTCCACCCTAAAGTCAGGTCTTGGAATACTGAGAAAGGTGATCAAAAGAACTAGTCAGGTCTCCGAACCAACCACTCACACTGGAAGCATTTTCTCACCTGCCTCCATTTTCCCTACCCCCCTTCTAGTCCCATTATCTTGCTTTGGCTTCTGTTGAGGTCAATCCTCAACCGCCACATGGAAACCCAGTTAGCAGAGTTACATTTCCGCAGTCAAAACAATTTCATTCTGTCCAACAAACCCACCAAATGCCCTAAAAGACCAACTTGGCCATGCACAGAAGGGCTTTGGTTTCCTACGAGTCCAATACCAAAGTTGGAATGAAACTAAATCAAATTATTATCAGATTATCAGGGTTTGGCTGACTCTCTGCCCTTCATCATATGGCAGATGAATTCTCCTGAACTGGCTTGCTCCCAAATGCTGACAGTGCCTCTGAGGGTATTATGGGAGGGATCGAAGCGCTAAGTATCCCTGAAGGATTTGTATGTTTTTTAAAGCATGCAGCTACCTGAATACCCATAGGCTATTAATTTGCCCAAAAGAATAGAAATAGTTTTCACAAATTTAATTCTCATTTAATGTCAGGACTTTGGTTCCACTGAAGATCTTAAGTTTTACAATTGTTAATTGATCATGAGACATGTAGAACATAAAAACACCACCTAACATACTAATAAGTGTGACAATTTTAACAATCCATTTTATTTTCTCATGAACTACCTGAATTTGAGACAGTAATGGAATATTCTTATTTTATCTAAGTAATTTTATTGCCTACTCATAGTGCTACAAAGCATCCCTGTTCAGTTGTAATTTAATTTATGAACTAAATTTAACTCATTTTAATAGTTGTTGAAATTGGGCAATTGAACATGAAGATTCATTAAGCTATGTGTTCTAATTTTGCATGTTTGAGAATTTCCATCGAGTAAACCTTAAAAATATAATTTAAATTTAAATTGTTCAAAATTGCTTTTAAGCCCAATTATTTCAAGGGAAACATCAGGACTTTACTCAAAGATTTGCTTGATTGCAAAGGTAAATCGTCTACACGTTTAAAATTCTTTACAAGTTTTAAATTTCCTACCAAGTGTGAAAATGCCCTGTGAATCAAAGAGTCAAAGAATTTGTATTTTTTGCAGTACTCACAGCATGAAAGGTCTACTGATGGTCTATATAATTCATTTTCTGGGCCCACAGCAGTCTTCAATCAAAACCGTTCTGGACAGAATGGTACCTAGCTTTTATTTTATTTTACTTTTCAGAGAAAACTAAATATAACTTATGTATTACTATAAAAACCAATGTTTCTTGTTCTGTTTTTTTCAAATCTGCAACTATAGGGGTGGGATGGGAAAAAGAAGAGAGGAGAGGAGATTACCATTAGGAGGATGAGCAATCTTTATTTCACTAGGAAACGACCTTAGAAGACACTGACTGGGACATTTTCAGTATTCCATAATTCTAGCTGTTCTGGGGAAATCATGAGAAAGATTCTTTCAGAGTTGTTTCTGTAGCTGTAGTATTTAACCAAATCAGAAAGTAACAAGATCAGATAAAATGTAAAGGAAATTAGAATATGTATTTAAAACACACAAACAAGTTAAAAACACACACTTTTCAAAGCCTCCATTGTTGTTCCAAAATATCGAGGTCAATTTCAGTTTGGATTAATTTAAATATTTTAACAAATATATATCAATATGTAAATGTTGTTACATTTAGTGGCTGTAAGTAGGGAACAACATTTGCACAGAACAATAATTACAGGAGAGAGAGGAAGCAGAAAAACTTCATGGCTGAAGCTTTCATTCCATCTTCTATTCCAGAAGCTTTTCTTCACGTCTCTGACTTTCTTTCTGACCTATACATTCTCCATCACCAATACCAGCCTTTTAGAAGGTCAGTGAGGATAAGTCAAGGACTATGATAGGCTTGAGGGAAAGAGTTAAAAAGAGGACAATAGCTGGCATTTAAAAATTTTTCCCTGAAAACAGGATTGATTCCAATGGTTTTATAACACATTAAGCAAAGAAGTTATCAAAACAAGTGATCGTAATTTTTATCGTACTATCAAAAATTATGTGCTGCTTTGGATATCAATTCAAATGGAGAAATATGTACTTCCAACTGAAAATTGTTTGTGTTTCTCAGGCTGTTAATTTTGTCCCATTAAAATGTGCACCATTTCAAATACAGATGATTCATAAATTCATAGGGATGGAACAGTAAAGGCCTTTCAAGATCCTTTGTAGATAAGGAGGGTGTGGCTGGCCCAAAAGTCTGCTTCAGGTTAATGGTTAAGCCCGGCTCTAGCTTCACAGGGTTTCCCTCCTCAGGGTTCCAGTACCAGACCCTTTCCACTGCACCATCATAAGAATGTGAATCCTGACAGCCCACGTGGCAAAGTGACATGACTTGAAAGAGGTGACACAGTGGTTAGACATACCAGTAAACACCACCATTGCTCTGAGAGGCGGTCTCACTGATAACCTGAGAAGCCAGGTGCCACACTTGTGGGGTAGAAAGGCTTAGAAAATGTTAGGGTAGCTGAAATCTTGCCACAACAATACTGGCCCCTCATCAGACGAGAGTCCAGCGTAAGAAGCAGGAATTCAAGAAGAAGGTCTTCCTTCTCCTTCCAGACTCCCACCTCTGCCAGAAACACAGTAGAGCCATCTGTACACCATTAGAAGGATGGGAACTTTTTCTAAAACATGTAAATATTTATTAAACACATACCTGTACTGTTCATCTACTAGTCATAGTTTATCTGCTTTATTCCAAGTACTTTTCTGAGGTAGCATATTGATATTCTAACCTCCTTTTGTGGCATATCAGATCGGGAAAGAAGGGAGTTTGTTCCTTTCAAATTATTTACACAAATACATTTCAAATATATTTCATAATTTAAGTCGTCATCCCAAAGGGATGCTGCATGACTATTACTGAACACATCTTGTTCCCTCAGCCAAATGGATGAGTTCAACAGTACTTTTTTTGGTAATGCTCCATGAGAGCAAGATGTTTTGTCTAATTTGTTCCCTGCTATATTCTAAATGCCTACAACAGTGCCTAGTATGTAGGAGGTCCTCAATAAACAGTTGATGAATAAATGAATACAAGTTTTGGGGTTTTTTCTTACAGCAGTAGACATCAGGAATCACAGCTATCTAGAAAACATTAATTGTCAACTAGAAAACACAGGAAGACAAAGGGTCAAATCAGAGCTTTCTAAGCAGGGAACAGTTATTAATATGGTCTTCTCACTCAAAAATTCTTTTAAAAGTAACTTGAAAGTGTACAGATTTACACCAGATCCTGCTAGGAAACGGCTGATCTTTTTCAGAAACATGAAGACACGCTCCCTACCCCCACACCAATGATTGATTTTAACATAAAATGCCAGTTGCTAACCTGTAATTCTGCTGCAAAAAGTTACTTTATGGAATGTGTTTCCGGTACTCCTGAGAACTACTTTGTAGCTTGCTGACTGGCACAGTCTTTTCAGTCTATAAACTTTGTTTTGGGGGGACCAAGATCTAGGTAATATATCCAAAACAGTCTTAATTTTAAGCCCCTGTGGTTGGTGTGCAATTTTTCTACCGTTCAGCAGTTCATTCTGGGTTATTCATCAATATTAACTGATCATCTGTCATTAGAGTAAATGTGCAATATGCATTTCTTTTCCTTTTCTTGTCATCATTTATATTTTTTAAAGTTTAATATTCAGATAAAACTTTTCTCTTCCTGTTTTTTTTCTTTTTCCAAATAAAACTACTCTCACAGAACCGCTGAAGTACAAGAGTTATCAAAGAACCACCATAACAATCTTGACTTTTTCTACAGGTTGGAACAGTCATTGCATTTTGGTAGCCTTATACACTGTTGAGTAGATTAGAGACATGAGATAATACACTAAAGATCTGAAGTGACCTGCTTTTAAATCCTCAAAGGGATAATACATAACTGAGGGTGAGTGGGTTGACTGATAGTCATTAGCCAAAGGGTAAGATAGTTGAACTTCACATAAAACTTCCATTAAGTTCAACACTCCTTTGATGCAGGATTATTCTATTTGCACTTCATACTATGGTGAAATTCATTGTAGAATTCAGATTTGTATGTACACATACACTGTAACTAACACATATGTTTATATGTATATAAAATATGTCATGTTTTTGTATGCTCTCATTGTTCATTTTACAGATTCTATTTCTCTGGAAGATCAGTGTGGAAAGATCTGAACAAAAAAGGAATCTATAATTAACACTTAAAACTATAATATCCAGAAATGTGATGTCCTTGTCTTGCTTTCCTGCTTATGTTGCAGGATATCCTAATTTTGCTTCTCCTCCAGAATCTTAAAATAATAATGGAAAGATTCAGTCAGACATTGGATGGTTATCTATCTGGGATGCTAAGGAGCAAACTGCTTCATTGCCAATAGACGGGACTACACAGACTATAAAAACCCTTCTCTTCTGAAGATGCAATGCTTCCTCAAAACATTGATTTTCAAAGAGCAACTTGGTATTTGGGTGGAATAAACTCATTTTTTGTAATCCAGTATGCCAATCCTAAGGATGTTTCATCTAACTGTACTACTATCATCTAGCTCAATTTATCATCCAGCAAAAAAGACAAATAACAGAGGCAAAAGCAAACAGAGTGGATTCTAGAGACCCTTAGATATGAGAAAACAGTAGTCCAGGTAATAACCACAGACTTATTATTTTTACTTTCACTAAGTCGATAAATATTTATTAAACAACTAATATATATCGATTACTGGGTTAAGATGTTAGGCTACACAGAGGAACAAAGAACACTTACACTGAGCTAGACAGTTCTAATAGTTTAACAGGTATTAACAAGCTAATCTTCACAAAAAACACAATAAAGTAGGTACTTTTTATCCTCAGATTACAGATGAGCAAACTAAGGAAGAAACAAGTTAAGCAAATGCCTAAAATCGACCCTGTAGTAAGCAATGCAGGCAGGAACCCGATCAGTGCCATGTATCTCCTTAGTCCACGATCTTACTCTCTAAATTAAACCACTGCCACAACTAGGAAATAAAGGGATAAAGGATAGAGCAATAAATTATGGCTTAAATGACCTTAAAATTATTTTATATTTACATTTAAAGTGAGCCTAGCCTTCGAGCCAGGAATTTCACTATGACGAGTTTATCTCAGGAATACACTTGGACAGATTTACAAAACTATATATTTAACAATGAGCATTTCAGCTTTGTCTGAAATAATGAAGAACTGGAAACAATCCTCTATCAGTTGGTTTGCTTTTATCTGGAAGTAACAGAATACTTGACTAAGGTGGCTTAAACAATAGTTTATTAGCCTATAAGAATTCCTGAAAAGAAGGTTCCAGAGTTTGTTCAGCAGCTCAAGAATGTCAAAGATTCAGAATCTTAATCTTCATACCCGATTATCCTTGGCATAACTTTGTTCTTAGGCTTCATTCCTCATGGTTACAAGAAAGCTCCTGCAACTCCAGGCATCACACCTCACACAATCACAACCAAAGTCAAGAAGAGGGCAGTTTCTCCAAGCATGTCAATTTTTTATCTAGTAGGAAAACCTATTCCAGAAACTTTATTTGGGCTCTCTGACCAGGTTTAGGCCTCATGCTCTATGCCTTAGCTGTAAGGAAGATCGAGAAAGTGAATAACTGGCATTTCAGCCGCTATTATGGGAAGGAGGATTTGCCAAAAAGGAAGAGGGGAAGCTCTTGCATGGGCAGCCAGTTGGGACTACCAGAAACCTCAAAGTCTAAAAATAGAATATCCATATAGTACAATATTGCACTGCTATCATAAATGATAATATGGGTAAGGGGTATCTTACATGAGGAAAAAAATCAAAGGATAAGAAATCTGAGGTACACAAAAGATATACACCAAAAAGCTAACAATGGTTATCTCTTTGTGATAGGATTAGAGAGGTATTTTTACTTTCTTTGTATTTTTATAAATTATTAACATAAATTGCTTTTATAATAAAAGACTATTTTCAGTTTTGAAAAGCAATATAATTCAAAGAGAAAAATTATTTCCTATCAAAATATTAATGTTCTTTGGCTCAGCTTGGAAGCACAGAGTTGAACAGTCAAAAAATGAACAAGACATTTTAATCAAAATTTGTTTTGCATTACTGTCATGAAGAAATGAAAGAAAGACAAAAGAGAAATCAAGCAAATGGTCACTGGAGAATTTTAAACGTGGAAAAATAAAAATGTTTTGTTAAGAGATGATGATACAACTAAAATCTTTAAAGAAAGGGCTGTTGCAACTTAATATGTTAGAGGCATTGCTGTATGGATTTCTTCTCTTATGAGAATGCCTTTCACTCTTGCCAAGATCAGCTTTATGCTGGCCACAGAAATTAAAATAGTTTAAGAGAAGAAGGAAAATACTCTTATTTGGGGGAAAGTAATTCACAGTTTTAACAGCATGATGATATTGGCCAGTATTTTAGTGTTTGGTTAAAACAAATGGCTAAAACTTTTCTTGGTTAATTGAACATTTTAAATCATTTTAATTATATAAGTTATATATAAACACTTCCCATTGCATGAACTTCAAACACCATCAAAGAATAAAAGTAAAAAATGAAATTCCTATTTCATTGCCCCCAATAATCTTTGGCTTGTCTCCCTCCAAAGAAATAACCACTATTAAATTTAGGAGTTATCTCTTCAGATCTTTTCTATATATTCAGATATTTTTAACCTTAACTAAATCATACTGTACACATTGTTGTACCATGTGCTTTTTATAACATAATAGTATGTCTTGTATATCTCTCTATGTCATTACATACAGATCTCTCTCAAATTTTTTTCAGGAGCTACCAAATCTATTTAAACACTCTTCTTTGGATGGACATTTAGACTATCCCCAATACTTCGCTTTTATAAAAAATGCTGCAGTGAACATTTTACACATCAAGTTTTGTTCAGTTCCACAGATAGTTTAGTAGTATACATTTTTAGAAGTGAAACTGCTAACTTTAAATGTATATACATTTAAGATTTTGATAGACAGGGCCACAACACCCTGAAAAACTGTTGTACCAATTTCACACTCCATCCAGCAGGATTTGAAAATGCTTGTTCTTTCCATCTTCAGCAGCACTGAACATCAACAGACGTGGGGAATATCGTTGTATTTGTTTTAATTCATACTGTGAGTACTAACAGTGAGGCTGAACTTCTTTCATGTGTTTACACAAATAAACATTTATACTAATAGCTGTGGCTTGGATTTAAACTGGGCTATTATTACATGAGAACACGATGGGTTGATCACATTATATTAGCCATATTCATCTTTACTTTATAAAAATATGCTCTCTCAGGTACTTTATATTTTTATAATTATAAAAGATATATACATATATATATTTTAACTGTAGTATATTTTTAATACAGAAACATACAAAGAATAAACATCACCTGTAATTCTACCACCTTTAGATACTCAATAATAACTTTTTCATATTCATTATATACAATTATAAATGTATATAATATGTGTATATAATATAGCCACATTATACATATATCTATTAGAAGACATTTGTTTTCAAAATTGAGGTCATATTGTACATATTATTTCATATCTTTTGTCTCATAACAGTATTTTATAAATACTATTTGTTTTTACATTAATTGGCCTTCAAATGGCTGCCATATGGCTATATCCCAAATTTATTAGCCAGGCCTTTATTTTGCACTGAACTTATAAACTGTTCAATTTTTTTTAATTTAAAATAAGATCTGCTAAAAATCCTTATGGTTAAATTTTATATTCCTCTCTATTTCCTTCACATAAATTACTATAATTAAAATGATTGGCTCGGGCTTCCCTGGTGGCGCAGTGGTTGAGAGTCCACCTGCCGATGCATGGGACATGGGCTCGTGCCCCAGTCTGGGAAGATCCCACATGCCGCGGAGAGGCTAGGCCCGTGAGCCATGGCTGCTAAGCCTGCGCACCCGGAGCCTGTGCTCCGCAACCGGAGAGGCCACAACAGTGAGAGGCCCGTGTACCGCAAAAAAAAAAAAATGATTGGCTCAAAGTATATAAACATCTTTAAATCTTGGGATTTTTACTTATATTTTAAACTATGCATATGTGTGTGCAACTTTTAATAATTTATACTTCCACTAGTGATGTTTGAGAGTGCTCATATTTCTATAAGCTTCAAACAATAGGTATGAAACATAGTTTTTAATCTTTTATAATTTAATAGATTAAAATATCCTATTGTTTAATTAGAATTCCTATAATCACAATTTATATTGAACATTTTATGTGTTTAACTATTTATTAAATATAAATATATTTATTCTTCACTGAATTTCCTAGACATATTCTCTGTCTACTTTTCAATTCAGTTGTCTGTTTTTTCATATTGATTCATAAAATCTCTTTATATAGTAAAGACATTAACATTTGTTTCTGGTTTCTTTTATTTTTTATCATTTACTTCTTTAATAAATCTGCCATATAAATAAGGTACAGATTCAACTTAAGGAAAACTATGTGACAATATAAATGGAAAACAAATATAGCAAACAATTGGCCTAAGTTTAGAAATCTTGAAATATACATGGGCAATGTTCATGCTTCCAAAATGCATTCTACTATGATATTTTCAAATAACCATCAACAGCCAAAATTATATGAAATTCATTTTTGAGTGTCCTAGAATCAAACTACATCAGCATTAGTAGGCTCTTCAAGAAAGTTTTCAGTATCTTAATGAAATGTATAAGTATATATTTTTTCAAGCCTAATGTTTAAGTTTTGAAGTAAGATAAAGGAAATTCAAATGATGCTTTGTTAACTTCAGTAAGATATTTAACTTCTCTGTGCTTCCTTTTCCTCATTTATAATAATATGGATGAATAATAAGACTAGGTATCTTATAGGGTTGTTTTTTAAAAATAATTAAATTGTGTAATTTATGTAAAGCACTTAGAATTATGCTAAGCTGGAACAAAATTGTTACTCCATAGATCATGATAATAACTATTTTAGAATTATTTTTATTACTTACAAAGAAATTCCTGTACCATTAAATTGTACAGCAAACAAAAAGCAATTTTACATAAAGTCTATTATTCCCTTTGGGAAACTCTTTTAAGTCAGTTTATGTCTGATGAAAGCCTGCAGTGTATTGGTCTTTTGAGAAAGCATGAGCATTTTTGAAGCACTGGTGACTCAGATTGATGTGTTCCTTCCTCTTTGGTGTTCATTCTTACCTCTTGGACAATTGAAACAGAAAAGACATGGCCTGAGGGCATTCTTTTCCACAATGTCTCTTCCATAGATTTGACCCAGACCATGCATATGGCTCCCGGTAGGTGGATTTCATTTAAGTGAATGAGACTGTCCAATGTTTAATTCATGACACAAGAATTTAAAAGCACACTGATAGAGAGGGTAGATCAAAATACAACTCAATGGGGATCATATTTTTATAAACTGCAGGCTGCTCCTTATAAAGTAGATGTATAAAATATGAAAATACGTAATTCAATAAACATCCTCATATTTAGAACTGTATGCAAATACCAAAAACTGATGAACTGCCTGTAAATTTCTACCACTACTTTGTGACTTTCATTTCTGCTCATCACTGACAAGGCTTCATGCACAATTTAAAAGCCTGTTTTTAGAAAAAAGAGGGTGGAAACATTGTGTTTGAGCAGCCAGAGAATCTGGCAGCCTACCTGGACCTCATTCAAGTGCTCTGCTCCCCCAGCCCCTTGCATGGAAAAAGGTGGTTAGCTCTAAGAGAGGAAAGAAAACATAACATGAAAGTCTTCTCAAAAAACACATCTGAGAAAGCTCAAAAGAGTGAATAATAGAAAACAGCCAACACTCAGCCGCTGGGGGTTGATAACTTGGTTTGTTTTTCTTTCCACTCCCTCCTACTGCCTGCCTTTTGGTCACTTCACTACTCCTCGGCACATATAGGAGGGGGAATGTGTGTAGGGTCAGACAGGGGAACGCAGAATATCATCAGTCAATTTTGCATCTTGCTAGTAGTTCTAGAGGAACGTTGGGTTGAAACAGAAGAAGGCAATGAGGATTAAGGATTATCTGTGACTTTCAAAGACCATTGTTCCTTCATTATTATGAAAACTCAGCAGTGGGCTGCAGGCTCACTCTTATTTATTCATGCACATGGAGAAAGTGAATACAATAAGCATTTCCATATAGTCCAGAACTCACAGCTCTGAAAGTAAGAATAATATTTAGAAATGCTATTGTCTTTTTTTTTTTAAAAAAAAGAAAAGAAAAACAGCAATTTAGGTCAGATAAAATTAGAGAAAGCCAAAGTCCAGCTGTTTTTAGGCTTTACCCAATATTAGTAACATTGTGGTTTTGCAATGACAATATAAAATGTGCTTTCAGAGGTGTTTTTCCATTTAATTCCCTAACTTCTAAATGTTTGCTATTTTATCCATATGTTTCTAGTTCGTGTACATTGAATATTCTTAAGACGTCATTTTGCAAGGCGTATTTGATGTTCAATAAGACTTTTTTGTTATCGTTAGAAAGCAGAAATCATGATTTGTAGAGGGAAATTTTACAAGTTTGAAGACTGCTTTTGAGGTTTTGCTTCATTTCCCTTGATGTCTTTTGGAAAGAAAAATGTATTCCTCCATCTGATACTAAAAAGAGCCTTCATGCTGAAAATAGAAAAACAGAGCAGGAGACAAGGTTGGGAGGTGAGGGCTCTGCTGTCTTTATGAACTGCTACTGTTCAAAATCAACCCACCCAACTCTGTGAAAGTACAGCTTCAGCAATGAAAGATGTTTAAATAGTGATAATGGACTGCAAATAAAGGGACTCTTATCTTTGGAATTTTGAAGTAGACACCAGGAAGCAGTGCAAATTTAGTTTAAGGCTTACCCCCAAAGCTGAACTTTCATCTTTTATATGTCAGTCTGTGCTTATGTGCTTCGGGAATACATAACGGAGCTTTAGATGCCTGGTTAATCACATAAAAAAATAAAACTTACAGCACTTTGTATAAAAATCAGAAATCTGAAGTAAGATTATTTTTTGTATTTTCCCAGGAGCACAGTGTCAGATGAATGTGGGAAAGATTTGACAAGAGCACACATTGTGCTATTGTCATGGACAGCAGAATAATAAATCTTACTCCATCATTCATTCCTTCATCCATTCAACATTCATTTATTCATTCATTCACTTATTATTCTACTACCGGTAGTTGCTCCTCAAATTGGGAAAGATAAAGTAATTATGATCATAGATAAAGGTCATTTTAAAATAATTCATGCAGCTCCTCTCTCTAATTAATCCAAAGGCAGCTGATAAAAAGATTAAATGGCTTTAGAAGTGGTAAGAAAGATTCTAACCTGGAGCAAAAGAATAGTTTCTTTCAATAGCCTCAGGTTTTTCTCTTAACTGTTAAGAGAAAACCAGTGGCCCCCAAAAGAATTCTTTTATCTCTCACTGATAAACTGTCTCACCTTTCCATCCAAAAAGCACTCTCTCATGGAGTTCTCACCATTTTTCGAATTCAGATTTTGTTACTGCAGCTCATCTGTTCAGCTTGGATTCCCAGGATGCAGCATCCCAGTGGGACTCTGGCCAATTGGTTCTGGACACCCTCCTCCAGGTTTCTCAGTCCCCTGACCTGAGCACTGGCTCAAAGGCTCTGTCCTGGTCTGTTAAAGCTCTCCCTGTTCCAGTCTCCACTCAGCTCAGTGCTGCATGGACAGCAATCTGGGCACTTAGTTTTTCCTTCCTTGAAATGGTTTCCCTCCATCAAGAGTTCCCGATGCTCTTAGTGCTCTACTTTTACTCTTTCGTGGGCAAACTCTAAGCACATAACCAGGGGCAATGAGTTACAATATTCCTTCCTGCCGATATCTTCGCATTTCAAACAGGGTTATTTTTCACATCAGAAATGCCTTCTAATGTTCATTTCCCTTAGCACCCTGTTTATTTCCTTCTAAACTTTCAGAACCCTCACTTAAAATTGTTGTATTTATTTTACCTTCTTTCTGTCTAACTAGACTTTTGGCCTTATGAAAAGTGGAAACATATTGATCATATTTAATGTTAGATCTTCTGGGTTTTGCATAGTACCTGGCACGCAGTAACTACTAAACATATATGTGCTGAATAAATTCATTCATTTATCCATTCATCTATCCATCCATCTGTCCATCCATCTATCCATCCATCTAAGATTTATTGAGCCAGATGCTATGCTAGGTAATGGGGAAGTTATGACAAACCCAGGGGAAAATAATTAGGGCCAAGAGGGCCTCTTGATGCCCTTCAAATCACACTTCACTGGCAGCTGCTTACACCACTTGTGCAGGCCAGCCCTGGACAAAGGTTAGAGGGGTGAAGCATAAGCAAGGACAGAGCTCACAAATCATTGGCTCCTGACATTTGCAACAACTTTGAAAGTATTTAAAACTGTTACCTTCAACTTCAAGGCTCCAGTACTTACCCTGCCAAGAAGCCTTTTGACACTCTAACCCCATCACTTCCTCCCCCACCACTGACTCACCACAATTGGCAGATCTCAGGATTGATGGTCTAGGAATTGAAGAGAAAGTCCCTAGGTCAGGGTCCTAAGGCTCTGGAATTCTCTCCCTCCCATGCTCTGCTTTCTTCTACACAGGGCAACGTGCCAAAAGAACCCGTTTTATCCCTGCAGTGCACAAGTGACATACGAATATCCAAAACTTCTGAACCTCTCTTTCCCTCATTCTGCAACTGGGCCCTAACTGTTTTGATAGCTGAATCTGTCCTAAACCTAAAATCTGTCCTAAAAAGGTTAGGTACTTCTTTGAACCTGAGAATTAGCTAGAAAAAGGAAACTGTGAAAAAGAGATTAACTAAAACCTTCTAATGCTATGTTAATTATACACAACAGTAACTTTCAGATTATGTATAAAATACATACAGATTATGTATAGAATAACAAGTGATTTGACACAATGAACAAAGAAGAAATGTGGTAGTTTCTCCTGCTAGTACAAATTTATAGGCAGCGCAAAAGAAATTTAACTATAATTTAACTAACTACATATTATTCAAGGTGATACCTTAGATTTTTTTAATGAGACTTTAGTAAATTGTAGTTATGTTTCTCAAAAACTTTGCCCAGTTATCATTTATCTCTTATAAAGTATTATTAAGCTTTTCAGCTTCGTAAAATGTTATATAGTTGTTTGTGCCTATTAATTCTCATACTTTTGTAGATCTCTATAATTATTCTTATTTTAGAGATATAGTGGGAGAAACAAAACTGTTTCAATGAATCTGAAGATAATTAGAGAATATAAAATTGCTAAACGAGGGTTAAGAGCTCGAATTCCTGAAATGTTGATTCAACTATTCAGCAAATATTTAAAGATCTATTTTACATTTATGATATAAGAAAACTGACGTAATTCTACATATCTGTTTTTGCCCAAGAAGAGAATGGCCAGACATGCCATTTGTGAGAAAAGAAAAAAAAAGAAAAAGAAAGGAGGCTAATCTATAGGTTTCAATCTCTTAAAACACTGCTTACAGATAGAGTTTTGACTCCCATGTTGTCTCTAAGTTATTTCAAGTACTGCTATACAATTTTCAAAGACCATAAAAACCAACTAAATATGTCATATTAAAATTGAAAAAACACATTGTTTGGCATACATTTATTCTTAATTCAACAATTATCTCTTTAGTACCTTATTATGTATTATCTCACCTATATAATTCAATAAAATTGACAGACTTTAAAAAAATATGTACTACACATTTTCAGTACAAAAATATATTAATCAAACTAAAGTAAAAGACCATACAGAAAATGCAGGTGAAAGAAAATCCTATGGTTATTAAGCTTGGAACAATCTTATGGTTGAAAACCAAAGCAAAATGGAATCAGCAACTGAATTACCATTGTCTATTAAAGAAGTGTGTACCAGTTTATATAAGTTAGGATGATTTTAATGGCTATGAAAAAATAATCCAGCTCAAATTGGCATAAACAATTAGGAAGTACATTGGCTCAGATGACTGAAAGTCCAAAGCCAAGATCAGCTTTAAGAGTAGTTGATACAACTACATGGAGATGTAATCAAGAACCCATGTCCTTCTCTCCTTTGTAACATCTATGGTATTGGGCTTCATCCTAAAGCTAGTCTTCCCATGGCTGTCTGGTGGTAGGAAACCATCAAGCTACATGCTTCCTTGTATATGGTGGATCAGGGTTTCTCCACCTCGACACTACTGACACTAATAACCTTTGGGCCAAATAATTATTGTGCTGTCCTGAGCCTTGTAGGATGCTTAGTATCATCCTTGGCCTCTACCCACTTGATGCCAGTAGCATCCCCCAAGTTATGACAATCAAAAATGTCTCCAGGGCTTTCCTGGTGGCGCAATGGTTGAGAGTCCGCCTACCGATGCAGGGGACACGGGTTCGTGCCCCGGTCCGGGAAGATCTCACATGCCGCAGAGCGGCTGGGCCCGTGAGCCATGGCCGCTGAGCCTGCGCGTCCGGAGCCTGTGCTCCGCAACGGGAGAGGCCACAAGAGTGAGAGGCCCGCATACCGCAAAAAAAAAAAAAAGAAAAAAAAAGTCTCCAGACACTGCCAAATGTCCCCTGGGAGGCAAAACTGCCAACAGCTGAGAACCACTGATAAGGTTCTCATATAGGAAAATTCCCCCAGAAGCCCTTGGAAAACATCTCAGATAAAATTGACCTAAATTGCATGGCCATACCTAAACCAATCATAGCCAAGAAGATTAGAAATACTTTCATTAGCATTATACCTCAATAAAACTGGGGCTGGGGGGGGAGGGAATAAATACTTTCATTAGAACTAATTAGGTCAAATTCCTCGTAACAGGAGCTTCCCTTAAATCTAAGGAGCTACATAGGGAAGGTGTATTCCTGAACAAAATCAGGGTTTTATTAAAAGGAAACAAAGGTATAATGGATTCAGAGTAGGCAACCAACAAAATTCACAAAACAGTTCCTCAGAACAAACAAGATGGACTCTGATATGCATATATAAAAGAAATTACTCGGGTACATCTTCATAGAGAAAACACTGAGAACTGTGGTTGACTTATAAACTTAAATATTCACCGTGCACATTCAATGTGCCAGGCTATTTATTAGGTACTGGAGATAGGGTAGTGACCAAGACAGATCCATTTTCTGCCTTCATGGAACTTATGGAAGACAAAATTGAAAGAGGTCGTTACGAAAAGTATGGTGACTGTTATGTCATCAGGTGCCATAGGATTATAACCTCGCCCTTCCTAAGAATACAGGAATGTCTCTCTGAGGTTTGCTGGCTTTGTTCACTCTCTATTCCTAGCAGATGGAAAAATGGATGGCTCATAGTTGATTCTTACAAATATTTATTGAATAAATGAATAAACATGCCAAATATTAAGCTTCTACCATGTGTCAGGCACCATTCTAGATTTTAAAAGTAAATCTTAGTGAGGAGAAACAGACGGCAATCAAATAAATGACATGGCCAATATGGAAAACAAGCCTGGCTTGTGACGTAACTAAGAACATAGGTATTTTTCTGTCTCAATCTTTCCCTTTACTTAGTTGAAGGAGGAGAGTTTACTTGGCTTTAGATGAAACAATTGTGGGCATTAACTCTTAGGTAATTCAGCCTATGGTTACTTTAAACTGCAAATAATCTTAATCCAGAAATTGAGTGACCAGTCCAAGGTAATTATTAAAATTTTAAATCTGACTTGGTATTAAGTCTTCTTCCCTGCCTCCCTTGTAACAGCTTTAGGCTGGAAGGCAAAGTCCTGCTCCTTCTCTGCTCTCCCTGCCTCCCATCCTCTAATCCTTTGTAGATATTTTGTTCCTGACTCCGGTAAAAATGAAAACAAAGCCAAGAAATGGGGGTCTGGGGAACACTGCTGGGACTAAAGTGAGTGAGGTACTTGCCTCAGGCGCAAAATTTAACCCCAAACTCCAGAACCAAGATAAATAACATATAATGAAATATTAAATATTATTTATAAAATTGATATTAAAATATTAGTGTTGGTTTTAAAATGAAAATATTTTTAAACCAAAAATAATTTTTAAAAATCCATGATGAACAAAATATCAAATTGTTAAATAAAGACAGCATCAGTAATGATGCCTTGGTGAGCCATACTGGAGCCTGGGGCAAAAGGAAGATTACTAGTAATACTAAGTCATGGCAGTGAGGCTTGTGAAAGTTGGATGGATTTTAGAGATACCTTGTAGGTAGAATGGTAACGATTAATGATTGACTGATGTGGCAAGTTGTACAGTCACTCTAATTATTGGGAAAGGGAACATAGGAAGATCAGCAGGGTTGGTAGTTAAAGTAAATTCAGGAAAAACAGTGGTGAAGTTGAGATTATGGCCCCTGAAACGCTTTCATCGTCCAAAGGGCCCTTGATACATGGGTGTAAAGTTTATGATAATATCTTTAACAGAATTAATTGCAACATCAGGAACCCTGAACAGATCCTGAAGGGAGAATACTCAATGGAGACAGTTCTTTGGGGTCTGGTGAGAAGAAGTAAGTGGGGCCCCCAAAACAATGGAATCCAAGTAAACAGCTTGTGGAAGTCCATTTTGATTCAGACTAAAAAGCAGATTAAAATTCAGGTTAAAAAGCAGACTGGCTAAAGGAATGAATGGACTATGTGTCCTAACAATTATTTCCCATTCACACTGTTTCATTCAATCCACTTTTTGATAAGAATCAAACAGCAGACAGGCAGGCTGTAGTTATTATCTTTGGAATGGGCTGAGAATTCAGGCATCTGTGTTGCAGATTAACAGCAGATAAAAACCAACTGACTAGACAACACTTCTTTAATATTACAGAAGTCTAACTAAACTTTTTGCCAAGGCTCTCCTATGATTAGACAGTGAGAAGGTCAGGGCTGTGACATATTTTGGTGTAAATTTTTTAAACACGATTTCTCTCTCACGGCTATAGAAACATCTCAATACTCTAGCAACAAAATACCTGATTATAAATAATACTGGTGGGAGCACACCTTTCAGGAGAGTTAGCTACAATATGTAGTAAGGTACTAAATGAACCTACATAATATATGGACAAGATAGATGATAATACATTAAATTTATGGAAATAGTATAAAGAATCCTGTTTTAGAGAAATCAATCTTAAACCATTCTATCTGATAACTCTTAGGTAACAGAAGCTCTCACTCTCTGATGCCACTCCTAATAAGTTAATAATAAAAATTCATGAATAAATCATGTATTAGGGTATATAAGGGAAGGGATACAAATTCTAAAATATGATAAAATCAACATTTTAAAACATTATGAGTCAGTTTCAGGAATTATTGTAATGGTTTTCCACTTTGCAATTTTTATACATTATATAAACTAATCTATAAAGGACCATAAAATTAATTTGAGGTATAATGTACCAAAAATATATACATAATTAATAATTATATTAAGAGATAATCTTGATCATGGCTTCTTTAAATTCTCGTAATTGGGAAGCTGTTACTAACTCTGCTCTATACCTCTAGGGATATTAAGTCTCAATATAATTAAAACAAGCAAATAAAACCTCTTTAAATATTTCAATTGGTCTTATTACCATCTTGTAACAAATCATTATATTAATTATATTAAATGATCTTAATATTAATTAACCATAATATTAATTAATGAACCATAGAGATGATTTCACTGATGAATTATTTCTTTGGAAAGTCACTGTTTTGCTTGGATTTCTTGTATCTGCATTAAAGGCAATTTTCCAAGAGAACCATCAGCCTCTCTGAATAATTTTCTTTGTTAATCTCTGTGTCAAAATGTTTCTCAATTGCCTTTTCTATTTAAAAATTTTTCAGACTATGAATAATAAATAATATGTGAGTCGATCAGAACTGATTCTTATTGATTCAAGAACAATTTGCTTCCCTAAATATATAAAGTATATATGGGGCCAGGGTCTGTAAGGATGGAAAATTTTCAACATAGAAATGGATACAACTAAGATGAAGTATTGATCATCCCAGGGTTTTAGTAAACTTTGAACTTAAAAAATCTAAAACAATCTTGTAAAAATTACAGAAAAACAGCATTTAGGAAACATTCAGCTCAAGTATCAACACTCCTCAAAACATGAATATGATAAAAATCCCATTTTGTAAACAGGAAAGTGAAAACCGAAATCCACACTTAGATATTTGGCCAGTGAAGTAAGATGTGAAACAGAAATAAGAAGTAGAACTCTTGAATGAGGGGGAGAAAAATATTATTGTTTGCAGACTGTTCAGAAATTCTTTCATTCAATATCTTTATACTGACTGCTCCAGGCACTGTTCTAGGCGCTGGGAATACAACAATAAACCAGATAGACAAAGTCTAACATCCTTTCCATCTTTAAGTTTCTCTATTCTGTGATTCATTATTAGTTCTCTACTAAGTGCCATACTGTTCTATGGGACCTCAGTATGACTAAAGGTAACAGAGACCAAAAATAACAGGGGCGTAAACAACACAGGTTATTTCTCTTGCACATAAAAGTCAGAACAGAGCTGCTTAGATCTGTAAAGAAAGCTCTGCTCAAAAAGTCCTAAGAACCCAGATTGTTTCCAGTTTTCTTCCTGGTCATCCCTGGAAATAAACTCTTTTTCCATTGTCCTAACTAGAATTCTGGCTACCACATAAAATTCCAAGAATAAGATGAAGGCAGAAGAGAAGAAATAGAAAGCACACGTCTACAGTCTTTAAAGGAAATTCCTAGAAGCTGCTACATTATGCTTCTGCCAGCATCCCATTCAACAGAATTCTGTTGGTTTCACTTGTCTGAAAAAGAGACTGGAAAATGTAATTTTTTGTTTTGCTTTGTATTTTCTTATGAGGCAGCTACAGACCCAGCAAAAAAAAAAAAAAAAAAAGAAGGTTGTAATTCAGGTAAAGTAGGTATTGGGGAAGAAAACAGAAAACTAGCAGCCTCATCCAAACTGGGCAACCACAAGATCATCTTAACATCAACCACTGAGATCTAGTACAGTGCTTCTCACCTCCAAGTGTCTGTCTGAGCACTAAATTCCAAATGAAGCATAATACAACTACAAACATGAACTTAAATCTTTAACTTTTTTGGATATCCCATTTCTCTGCTAAAGGAAGAGAAATATATAAATAGCCACTGGATGTGAGAGGAGGTTTAAAGAAAGAAGAGTATGATGCTCATCTTCTACAGAGCTGCCTCTCTCTACATTTCGTCAAACTGGTTACAATATTAGTATTACAAACTGCTTTGAACATACTAAGCAGATAGTCATAGGATGTAGGCCTAAAATACACTGCTTGCTGTTAACTTTGAGTGGTTGCTGAACTAGGTGGTTGTCAAATCCAATTTTCACTGCCCTGATAAGGAACATGGGTTGCATCATCCTAAATCAGCACAACTTAAAGAAATCTTGTACAGAAGCAGTAGTGCTAGTACCGTACTGTATTGATTACAGTAGCTTTGTAGTATAGTCTGAAGTCAGGGAGCCTGATTCCTCCAGCTCCATTTTTTGTTCCCAAGATTGCTTTGGCTATTTGGGGTCTTTTGTGTTTCCATACAAATTGTGCAATTTTTTGTTCTAGTTCTGTGAAAAATGCCAGTGGTAGCTTGATAGGGATTGCACTGAATCTGTAGATTGCTTTGGGTAGTAGAGTCATTTTCACAATGTTGATTCTTCCAATCCAAGAACATGGTATATCTCTCCACCATTAGTGTATAGGAATGCAAAAGATTTCTGTGCCATTAATTTTGTATCCTGCTACTTTATCAAATTCATTGATTAGCTCTAGTACTGTTCTGGTAGAGTCCTATATACTAATGATGAAAAATCTGAAAGTGAAATTAAGAAAACACTCCCATTTACCATTGCAACAAAAAGAATAAAATATCTAGGAATAAACCTACCTAAGGAGACAAAAGACCTGTATGCAGAAAATTACAAGACACTGATGAAAGAAATTAAATATGATACAAATAGATGGAGAGATATACCATGTTCTTGGATTGGAAGAATCAACATTGTGAAAATGACTCTACTACCCAAAGCAATCTACAGATTCAGTGCAATCCCTATCAAGCTACCACTGGCATTTTTCACAGAACTAGAACAAAAAATTGCACAATTTGTATGGAAACACAAAAGACCCCGAATAGCCAAAGCATCTTGGTAACGAAAAATGGAGCTGGAGGAATCAGGCTCCCTGACTTCAGACTATACTACAAAGCTACTGTAATCAATACAGTATGGTACTGGCACAAAAACAGAAATATAGATCAATGGAACAGGATAGAAAGCCCAGAGATAAACCCACGCACATATGGTCACCTCATCTTTGATAAAGGAGGCAAGAATATACAGTGGAGAAAAGACAGCCTCTTCAATAAGTGGTGCTGGAAAAACTGGACAGGTACATGTAGAAGTATGAGATTAGAACACTCCCTAACACCATACACAAAAATAAGCTCAAAATGGATTAAAGACATAAATGTAAGGCCAGAAACTATCAAACTCTTAGAGGAAAACATAGACAGAACACCCTATGACATAAATCACAGCAAGATTCTTTTTGACCCACCTCCTAGAGAAATGGAAATAAAAACAAAAATAAACAAATGGAACCTAATGAAACTTAAAATCTTCTGCACAGCAAAGGAAACCATAAACAAGACCAAAAGACAACCCTCAGAATGGGAGAAAATATTTGCAAATGAAGCAACTGACAAAGGATTAACCTCCAGAATTTACAAGCAGCTCGTGTAGCTCAATATCAAAATAAAAAACAACCCAATCCAAAATTGGGCAGAAGACCTAAATAGACATTTCTCCAAAGAAGATATACAGATTGCCGACAAACACATGAAAGAATGTTCAACATCATTAATCATTAGAGGAATGCAAATCAAAACTACAATGAGATATCATCTCACACCAGTCAGAATGGCCATCATCAAAAAATCTAGAAACAATAAATGCTGGAGAGGGTGTGGAGAAAAGGGAACACTCTTGCACTGTTGGTGGGAATGTAAATTGATACAGCCACTATGGAGAACAGTATGGAGGTCCATAAAAAACTACCAATAGAACTACCATACAACCCAGCAATCCCACTACTGGGCATATACCTCGAGCAAACCATAATTCAAAAAGAGTCATGTACCAATATGTTCATTGCAGCTCTATTTACAATAGCCAAGACATGGAAGCAACCTAAGTGTCTATCAACAGATGAATGGATAAAGATGTGGCACATATATACAATGGAATATTACTCAGCCATAAAAGAAATGAAATTGAGTTATTTGTAGTGAGGTCGATGGACCCAGAGTCTGTCATACAGAATGAAGTAAGTCTGAAAGAGAAAAATACCGTATGCTAACACATATATATGGAATCTAAGAAAAAAAAAAAAAGGTCATGAAGAACCTTGGGGTAAGATGGGAATAAAGACACAGACCTACTAGAGAATGGAGTTAAGGATATGGGCCGGGGGAAGGGTAAGCTGTGACAAAGTGGCATGGACATATATACACTACCAAACGTAAAATAGATAGCTAGTGGGAAGCAGCCACATAGCACAGGGAGATCAGCTCGGTGGTTTGTGACCACCTAGAGGGGTGGGATAGGGAGGGTGGGAGGGAGCGAGACGCAAGAGGGAAGAGATATGGGGTCATATGTATATGTATAACTGATTTACTTTGTTATAAAGCAGAAACTAACACACCATTGTAAAGCAATTATACTCCAATAAAGATGTTAAAAAAAAAAAAAGAAGCAGTAGTGCTAAAATTACTTGCTTGTCTGTGATTCTGTTCATGATTATATGGTAAAGTATGTGTGGACATGTACTATAGAAGGGGTCATGTCTAAGTGGAAGAGTTTTCTCAGAGAGTAAAACTTTAGCACAAGACTATACACTCTGAACAGTCTGGAATGAAAGAACTCAATAGCCTCTAACATTATCTAGGCTTGTGTTTAGAGTTAAATAAGATTTCTTTCAGTGACATTCCAGCCTAAGTGAAAACCATTGATAATTTTATAAAATGAACTTGAAACCTTTTAAAGACCATACTCAAGTTTCCCATTATAGAGCTCTGTATGTTGAACCAAGTGTGTGAGTTTATTAAGGTATTCCCCATTGCAAAAAAAAGGTTTACTTTACTCATTAAAACCTCACTCAAATGGATATCAAGTATCTCCTGTGTCCTGTTACATGATGTAATTTAAGTCTGAAAATGTTCATGCTTTGCTTTAAAGAAAGTTAAAATCTTGCTCAATGGAAGCAATAGAGTATATCACTGATAAGGTGAAGGAGATCCAGTGAAGGGTCATGACTTAGCGCTTTCTGGACAAACAATGAAAAGAAACTTGTCTGCTCCCATGTTATGTGGCATCAATAATTCAGCCTATTTTAACACATCAAAAATCCTTTGCATGCTTTGAAGCCAAACGTTCCATAAACACAGTACTAGATGACCATGGCAGCCTCCCCCTTACAATGTAATCATGATAGAGCTTTTGAACACTTATGTGTAACTGTGTACTAACCACTGAGATAAATAAGTAAATATATATATACGTATATATATATACATATATATGTGTATATATATGTATATATATATATGACAGAAAGAAGGAATCCCAATTTTAAGAGTTAAATAAACAGTTCAGGAGAAGGAATCTCACTAAAAAATACAAAATTCTGACTCAAGATTCCTATGACCAATGTCATGAGAGAAATAAAAATCTAAATGACGGAAAGATCACATTGGTCTGAAGGAATCAGAAAACATGTAAGGTGAAGATGGCATTTGAAAAACATCTTGAACAGTAGGTAGACACAGAAAAGAGGGCTTTGGAGGTATTGTGAGATGGGGGAAATGAGGGCTATGTTTAAGATACAGTAATTAGTCAATTTCTTTGCACACACAGTAATAGTAGAAGCAAAGTGAAGAAAGAATGGAGAGGTGAGTGGTTACCATATTATGAAGGGCACTGATGAGGAAGTGAGGAATATTATAATACTTAATTTAGAATCATGCCATAACCATTACAGATTTTTGCAAAGAGGAAGTCATGATAGAGCTGTACTTTTAGGAGAAAAATACACAATATCAGGATGTCAGGCAGAATGGATGGAAAGGCTAGTTAGAGGCCAATATCATTGTTATCACATGCTACAACACCAGGAACATCCTGGTTATTTATGTAGAACTCTAAAAAGGGCAGTATTAGCATTTACCAAATCTCTTCTTTTTGGAAGGATGGCTTCCAAGCACAGCATTCTAATTCAAATTCTCTTCAATCAAGAAACCTCTCCAGATCAATCGTTTCCATCCCATTATTTTCACTCCTGGTAAGAGAATTTAGCAACTGTCCACATTTAAATGTTGCATTTCCCTCAACTAGATCATGAACATCCTAGGAGCAGCTAAGATAAAGGAGGCTGCTCGTAGCAAAAGTGAATTTTATCTCATAATAAAGCTGCAAATTCATCTGGGCGAATCAAATCTGACCAGGACATATCTGAAAAGCATGCTATTTTCCCTCTTCAACAAAAAGAGGAAAGTTAGGAGATGGGGCAGAAATGTTGCGTGACTGTGAATTTGATCAGTTGGTTTCAATCCCAAACTACTTAAACACAAGCTATTTAAACAACAGCAGCATTTTTTAGTTATGTAATTCTACAGTGGGAAAGGAGTGCCTCAGGGGACAGGATTTTCCCTAGAGTCCTGTAAAAATAATGAATACATCAAACAAGGCAAATAGATTTGTTCTGTCTCTACAAATTGGCATGTAGATGTTTACCTTCTGTAACATGTTATGGCCTCAGATCATTTACCAAAAATTACAACTTTGCAGTGTCTTCAAGGGACTGAAGCACCCTCATACATCTTTCCTTTTTATGTGAGATGTGTATGAGGCAGATATTTGCTTTTTAAATAAGAAAGAAGGTTTAGACTTTTTTTTAAGTCAGAGAACATAAGACAAAAATATGCAGCAAAGATTATTAAATCAAATCTGATGTAAAACAGTGATTTATTTTATCTTCTCTAGACAATCCCCCTCCCACAATTTTATCACTTCCATGACAATTTATTTAGCTGAGCATAATATAAGCTTTTCAAGCCAAAAGCTTTACAACTGCATTTCTTTAGACAACATCAAAAAAAATCTGATGAGAAAACTTTAGAAAAAGTGGGCATATGAGTGTCTGTGTTCTCTTGTTTGTGATGATACCAAGTTGCTTAGTAATTACATGACATTCAACTGACATTGGTATTGGCCTAGGATGAACCAACAGATTTGATGAGACGTCGAGCTAAACTGGATTGGCAATTTTTATACTTCTCTATTTAGTTATTTGAAGAAAATTGTACGAATATAGTGCAATATTTGTTGATGTATGCTAAACTACTTAAAAAATCCAGTAAGGAAGACAGTGAAATTAAAAAGGCTAATGGCTTTTGAAGGTATAAGTAAAGTAGCAGTTCATACGTAAATGACAAGGGAGGAAAAGGCAAAACATCTGGTTCACACAAAACAGGAACTTTGGACCCAATCTAAAAGCTTGCACTTTGTTCACATAATGACAGCCAGCTGAAACCAGGCAGGGATAAAATACTGGACTCTGTCACCAGCCATAAAGCCCTTCCTTCAGAGTTCTAGCTCTTCCTTCAGAGTTCCTGAATTAATACTTTTTTTTTTTTCTATTCAGACAAAGTTGTAAAACTTCCTGAAGATAACAGTCCTCTCAAAATGAAGGGGAAAATATCTTGCCTCTGGAATTACTTGATGGATTCAGTTATTTGTACAAATACATATCTTTTATTTCTCTTCTGACATAGAAAGTTAGATATATCCTAAGCAAAGAAAGAATTCATAAATTTATCAGTAATATATTTTCTAGGTCTAAAATCAATCACGACCCCTCCTCATTCTATCATGCACACAAGTAAAGAGAGAAAGAGGGAGGAAATAAAACATGCACATTGACCCAGGAGGATAAACTTCAATCCAGTCAAACCTTTGGGTTATTTCAAAGCTTTTCTTGTGAGTGGAAAAGATCAGATATCCAGGTTTAACTAATTTCATAGGGTCTTACAGGATAATGTTTCTTAGTAGCCATTATAAATATGTCCTGTATTGCACCCCTATTCTATGTCAACCACTGCTAAACACTTCACATTCATGACTTTATTTACTCTCCACAATAACCCCATGAGTTAATATGTACCCACTTTACAGATAAAGAGGAATTTTAGGCTTAGAAAGGATAAGGGTAGGAGCCAAGACTTCAACTTGGGTTTATCTGACTCAGAATCCAAGGGCCCTTAACCATGAAGCTTTAACAGAATGCATATCATAATTGGATCAATTACACTGATCATTGTTCATCACTCCTAGTAGTTTATTTGATAAGCAATTAATTGTTCATCTAACTTGCCATATGAAATTGCCTGTGTCTATAATTATTTACAAGTGAAAACAGAAGGACTTGCTAGTGTGATCGCTAACATTAGACATGATGCCTCTGTTCAACAAAGAAAAACACTTGGGCTCAGCTGTAGTTCAAATGTAAAAAATATTTTTAATCCCTGACTGCATTAATCATGAACTATAAATGACACAGCCCATAAGTTCTTTAAAAAAATAAATAAATAAAAGATACCATTGTTTTAGTCTGAGAAGGAATCAACAAGATTTAAAACTATGATTGCTAGTATCCAAGCAAACATCACAGGTTCGCTGTTAGTCATTACTGTCTCCTTTATTTACTTGACTTTTCCATTCCTAAACTTGGTAGACTACGTTGTTAGAGATGTATACATTCCCAACCACTGGAGAAGAACAGCCTCAGGGTTCACACCCTCTCAGTTATATAATACTCTTCTTGTCAACCCTGGAGGAATTAGGAATTGGCCCTAAAATGTTACTAATATGTCAATTAGATCATCATTTATATATGGTCCATGGAGAACGAATCACTAGATATTTGGTTTAGAAATCTCCTTTCACTACATAAGAACACACAAGTAGTTCAAAAAATTAAAAATGAAAGTTTTTATTGTCCAAACACTTTTTAGTTCTGAAAATATATCCATCAGTGTAAAAACATATAGATATGTACCAAGTCCCCACAGTACCAATCACTAAAAGAACTGATCTCATATGGAAATTATATTTATTCATTACTACTCCTTCTAACACTTGTTTTGGTTGATTAACACATAAATTAGAACATGTGTGAAAAAATGATCCTTGAATGTTTAATTCTTTAAATTCCACCAGAATATTTCTTCCATTTGGAATTTTTCTAAAGATAGTCATAAATTCTGACACTTCAATCTTATTAGTTCTTGTAAAAATAGCAAGACACTATTTTACTTTATTTTGACAGGGACAATACAATATTACATATTACTGGATATATTTTTTTAATTTTCTATTACGTATCAAGAATCTTAGAAAGCATAGAAAGGCAAAGAGTATATCCTTTACTTACCTAGTAGCTGCCAGCATTTTTCAATTTGAGTGAAAAATTCTCTTTTATTCTTTTGTCAAATAACAATGGAAGCAATATTAGTCACAGTTTGCATGGAAACATGCCAATATAAGAAAGTTAAATAACATTTCTCTACAGGCCTATTAAAAATGGCCCATGGCCTTTGTGAAGATATAAAATATGACTAAGATGCAAGTCAAAACAAAGTAAAACTGGCGAAAGAAAAGAAAAAGACAGTAAAGTCTACTTTTTTTTTGTACCACTTACAAGTATCCTAAAGCCATGTTGAAGGATAAGAAAAATGAGACTTCCGGTGTCTCCTGTCAATCCTCTCAGGAGCTACAAAAGGAAAGAAAACCTCCTTCCCCATCACAAGTATACAAAAGAGGAGTCTTGCTGGTAAGGTTAGCATCTGTCAATATCAGGCCTGGTACAAAAGCAAAGCTGCTCTTTGAATTGTTTGGTTAATGAGTTCTTCCAGTGAATGGAGTCTATCTGCAGATTGGGGTTTCACATGAAACACAATATTGGGAGTGGATTACTTTAAATAGGAAGGAGGTTAGTTTCAGGAAAGCAAGTGAGAAATGGTTAAGCTTGTCATTCTATTATAATTTGAGTGTTTGCTTTGAAACCAATTAAAATAGTTTTCCTATGTGTTGTCCATAAGCAGGATAATTCAAATACTTTATCCCAGCCACCTGATTTTTTTCTGGGACATTTCTTATTTGTACTGGCTTCCATTCATTGTTTGTGTTCCATTTGTGAACCACTGCTTAGAATTTTAATGAGTTGCATGTTAAACACCTCAGAATTCATTCTTTCGTTCTATAGGGAAGAAGCCCATACATACTCCCTGAGTCTACTAATACCTTCTACTTACAAATGAGAATAATTTATCCCAATTTTAAGGGAAATTCTAAGAAACATACAACAATTATTTTGGTCTACTGAAAACTCCATATTCAGTTCCAAATGCTCAGCTTCTAACATTAATTATATCTGCTATAATTTACTGTGCACTTGTATGGCAAGCAATTGGATGCCCCATTTAAACTTGTCAACAACCTGCAAGAGACATTACTTTCTCTTATACAAAAGAGAAAACTGGGGATCAGACGATTTGAGCATTTGCCCAAGGACTTGCAGTTATAATTCCAACCTGAATCTCTCTTTCTATAAAACGTAGGCTCTTACTACTACATTGCAGTTGTTCCACAATGTTCATAAAATAACCTTAGCTTTTATTTCTTTAAAGACTTTATTTTTTAGAATAGAACACTCTTAGGTTCACAGCAAAATTGAGAGGAAGGTAAAAGACCTCCCACATATTCTCTACTCCCACCCACGCATAGACTCTCCCATTATCAATACCTATGACCAGAGTGGTACATTTATTATTAATACTATTTATGAACTTGCGTTAACACACCATTATCACCCAAAGACCATACTTTACGTTTGGGTTCACTCTTCCAGTTGTACATTTTGTGAACTTGGACACATGTATAATGACACGTATCTACCATTATAGTATCATAAGAGCATTTTCATTGCCCTAAAAACTCATTTTAGCTTCTTAAAAATAACCTGTACAAAAGAATAAACATATTTCTAGGACCCATTAAACCTATTATGGCTAAAATCAGAACGCAGCTGATACTGATCTTGTGTTCTCAGTCAGGTCCTGGAAATCTTGATTCACCCATCCAGATCATCTTCAGTAGCTTCTTATAAAAGTTTTTAATGTGATCACCTGCATCTGTTAATTTGCTTTTAGTCTCAAACATTCAGAAACCTCTAAATACCACACTTGGAATGCAAAAAGGCCTGGACTTCCTGACATAAATTTTACATCTAGAGTTTCCTTAGCACTCAGTCTAATTTAAACTTTTTACTTAACCTAAAGAAATAACTATAGTAACTCACCAAATCAGTATTTAGATGTTACTTGGAAAATCTTAGAAGCACGGTTTTACTCAAATACATATACTTAAGAAACTGAATATGTGTAGGCAGGTCTAAATGCTACTGTGGAAAATTCTATAGTTAATACTTCTGCAGGGATGTCTGCAAGCTGTATACATAGAAGAATTGAGCAATGTGTTTCTTATATGCTCTCCCATTTCACAAATGGAATTAATATTATTTTTATCAAAGGCTTGATGATAAAGTGGATGTTCTGGAGCCTGCTCCTACTTCTGTGAGCTGACTGTGCCCACTTCTCAACTCTCTTCCCTATCAAGTTGTTAACTTGAAATTGGCCATGGTGGGAGTATTTACACCATGGAAAGTGACAGACTACAAATCAAGGCTGCCTCTGCCTGCCCCCTATTCTGAGCCAACTGGTAAACAGTTATCACCCTAACACTGCTGAAGTAAGATAATACATTATAGTGGATAAGAAGTGTGCCTTCATTCCTCCAGGTGCAGGGAGTGTTGCACCTCTCAGCTGTACCCTTCTGTGAATTGTCCTTAGCTGAAGGGAGTTGTCCTGCCCAAGATTATGCCCCTCCCTCTTTGGACAGCCTGGTTGATACATGATGACCTGGGTCCCCAAAAAAGCCATTCCAGCTCCAGAGCTTCTTGTGGGATCAGCTAAAGTCTCTGTTTCAATTGTATCACAGTTTAACTTCTCCCTTTGCTCAGTCCAGCTTGTCTCTCCTTTACAGGTGTTGCTCCTGAGAGCACCCAGCCCCACCAAAAAACTACACAGAAATCTCTGTTTCCCAGGGAGATTAACCTAAGGCATACATGGAACATTACCTGGCACATAGTAAATGCTTAATAAACGTTAGTTGTTAATAATATATTTGTAATCATTCTTTCACTGTATGTTACTTAGTTCCTAATCTAATTGTTAGAAATAGAGAAAAAATGGTTTTAAGTACCTTTTCCTCTTCTCAAGTTAAAAAAAAAATAAGATTCTGCTACGGAAAGAAAAACAACAAAATAATGGTTGTCTGTAACCATGGTTAACCCTTCAAAATGCTAGAAGTGAATGAAGTATATATTTGGGCCAAGAGAACAACTGTAAATTGAATGGATATCTTGGGGATTTTACATGGTAAAAATCCCTTTTAGAGTCAGGAGACAATGGTAAAATTTGACTAAAGTAATAACATAATTTTAAGAGTTTGTCAAATTTTGATTACTGAACCTTACGCGTGTGTAATTTCTAAGGCGCTGCACTCAGGAGTCTTTAGTTATAATATTAATGAACATTTGATAACAACACAGTTCCAGGAAGGATAATTAAGAGGCTGTTTCCTCAGTAATCTGATTAGCTGATTAAAAACCATCTTTGGTCAATTGCAAAAATAAATAAATAAATAAATAAATAAATAATTTTTTAATTGAATGTAATGGCCACATTATTCCCCTCCAGAGGCTGCACAGGACCTGAGCATAATGCATGCCTAGGGAGGATTCAATGCAAAGCACAGCTGGAAAACATTGGGCAGCCATCACAACCATCCAGTAAAATAATATTCTGTGTACATTCTTGGTTATGCATTACTATAATGATGACTACTAGGGATTAAGTATTTTATTTGGAACATAATGTTTCTTAGGACCCTGTGAGGAACTTAACAAAACTAAAACAATTCACATATTGGTCATATATTGAAATAAAGTATCTCTGACACATTAGAAAGACCATTTTTTAAATTTTCCATGTATTGGGAAATTACATTAAGGGAATATGAATATTGTTTGGTATCTGATGTCTAGTATGGAATTCAGGCTCTGTTAACAATGTAATGGCTAAATTCTATTACAGGAGGATGCTACCTTGAGTTTTTTCTCTTCATTTCCTGATTTATTAGTTTAGCCAGACCACTTTGGACAAAACATTATAGAAGATATTGAGAATAATGAAAGAAATGAAAAAGGTTATCCCTTTTACAGAACCCATATTTTTATGGACAAGACACATATGTAAAGAAACTCAATTAAAGTAGAGATAATTTAGCAGATATCTTCCCAGCATGTTTTACTTGCTTTCATAGATGACATCACACTGCCCCTCTACATCCTTTATCTCCATTATCCTTTCCATCTGGCTGTTGGGGGCTACCTGCCACAGAAACTAAATCCCTGGATGCATCAGTCTCAAGCCGAGTCTATCAGAGGCCTATCCTGGGATTGTCCCAACCAAGGTTTCCTGTCTTTTGGATCTGGAAGTATGTGAATGGGAGCCTGCAGGCAGTTATTTTACCATTATATGAATAATAAAGCCAAGGCAAACGGAGAAGAAATGGGTCCCAAGCTCTCATCCATGAGGCACCAAGAGGTGGTTTCTATTGCTGATCCTGGAAGCAATCTGGGTATCCCTTTAGAACAAGCTTCAAGTTTCTCCAGTCAAGTTTCTCCAGTTCTTAACAGAACGTCCTCACTATGCAGGTATCAAGAGTGGCTCCAGGTTTTGTGGGGCCTGAAGACTATATTATTTGGGAGTCCTCTCAGAAAAAGAATAAAAAACTAAAAATGCACAACCAGGTACAAATGTGATTATTTTGAACAAAAGAGAAAAATACAAGTTACTAGACCCTTGCAGGGTTATGTCCTTGGTAATTTACCACACTTTGCTTACATAGGGTTGCTTCCTAATTGCAACTAGCCTCCTTTCCCACACAGAACTCTCTACAAAAATCAGCAACTCCTAGGACACCGAAAGGCATGTGCAAACGAGAGGCCCTGAAGCTCAGGCTTCACTAGCTTCAAGGTACATCTGCCTCCATCGACACATAGGTCCAAAGTACAGTGGGCAGTGGGACAAAAGAGAGAGAAAGGGCAACCCTGGGTACTGGAAAAGCTTTTCAGAGGGGTGAGCCCTCTCTAGATGATTAATCAGTGTTCTTAAGAAAAGGAAGTATGTGGGGCCCAAGACTGTGTGAGTTCTTTGCACTATGTTATGGTCCCAAGAAATAGCTGCATGTCACAGAAAGCTGACCTTACTTAAATGTGAAGAAAAGGTGACTTGGGGTAGCAGGTTAGAGAATCTCTCTCCAAATAATCCTAGAACATGCCTGCTAAGTATGTGGTTTTCCTTCCCTTCTGTGCTATTCCTCCTTCTTTTCAATTTCTTGGATTTTGAGCTTCTAGGAGGAAGGACACTTCAAAGCCCTGCTTCTATGCATATGCTTTCCATTTTCAGGATTTTTGTCCTTGTCCTTAAAATAAACACAGCACTCAAAAAGGAGAGGGAAGAAGGAGTAGAAAATAACAAATGACAAGGTTTTTCTCTTTTATACCAAGACTCTTAAGACATCAAAGCTTAACAAGAGTAACAAACACTACCCTTTTCCATATAGGAACTATGTCACCAAAAGTTCACCAAGGTGGTGCTGGATGGAGTGGGGTAGAAATCCAGAGGAAGTTTCTTAAGTAGAGAAAAATGATACCCCATATTTAAGAAAATTAAAAAAATTAAAAACAAGTAAGCTCAACTTCTCACAGAACTCACATAAGAATTCCAACATGGAAAAGGAAAGTGGGTCTAAACTCTACTACCCATACATTCCCTTTTCCTGATCTAGATAAAACCCTGAACATGGTGAGCTTGGTGAGTTCTGTTAACTTAGGACCAGCCTGCTTTAGTCAATAATACAGTTAAAACTAAAGAGAAAAGATTGGTCTCTGCTCTCTAGAACTGTGAAGGGCACTTTTGTGTATGTTACGGAGGAATGGGGATTTGAGAAGCAGTTTGTTTAAGGTCAAGGGGTGAACTTTGTTTTGAAATTTCTATATCAGGAGAATGTATGATCCTGAAAGGATTCCTGTACCATCCCATTGTTAGGCTGTAAGTACCCTACCAGACATCCTGCCCAGTCAGACTGTAATCCAAACTCAGGCATCAGAGAGCCAGCTGTGAGCCATTTGTGAAGCAGATCCCAATGTCTGCAGCACCTGCTCATCTGTTTCATCCTGTACTGGCTATCTGTTGAGGCACTTCTTCCTCCCTTCACTTGTAGACATCATCCTGAAGATGCTCCTGTCTATGCGGGACACGTGGTCACACCGGACCTGTCCTCCAAGTCAATGTCCTGTGTTCTGTACCTTTCCTGATCCCCTGGTCCATAAAGTTGCACTCTTTGATTCTTCCTTTGCTCAGGTAAGAGTCTCTAAAACAACTGTAATCACTAAGAGAAGACCTCTCTACTACTGTATGTTTGAAACTATATGAATGTTTACTTGTTCTAGACTTTCAGTATGGCATCCAGGTGTGGTCTATGGCAAGGGCAAACTCCTGTGGGTAAGTGTCAGCATATTCTCCCAACAGGAAGGGAAGAGGAAATGAGTTATTATCCACAAAGTCATTTATGTGGACAATGCAGCTCCTAAGATAGGAAACTGGAATTGGGAAAACAGAGACAAAGCTAGGCATAACATAACTTGGAGAAGGCTAGGCTCCTTGAAGGGGTATATCCAGCAAACAGATCAAAGAAAAGGGATCCAAACTGCAGATTGAAGAACCCATATTTTGAAAGTCAACTTGTTTAGTAGGTGAATTTTCAGGGGCCAGGCAGGACTATACTTTGCATTTGCCCCTTCATGAGGTTTTTCTCCACTTACTACCAACAATGAAGCACCTAAAATTGCTGTTTAGGGAGTAGGAATGTTTTCTTACAAGCTACAAATAATGAAATATGGTATACACGTTTCCTTCCCAGATGGCCATCATCTTTTATTTATTTGTTTGTTTGTTTTGGCTGCATTGAGTCTTCGTTGCTGCATGCGGGCTTTCTCTTGTCGCGACGAGCGGGGGTTACTCTTCGTTGCGGTGCGCAGGCTTCTCATTGCGGTGGCTTCTCTTGCGGTGGCTCTTCCCTAGAGCACGGGCTCTAGGCGTGTGGGCTTCAGTAGTTGTGGCTCGCAGGCTCTACAGCACAGGCTCAGTAGTTGTGGCACACGGGCTTAGTTGCTCCGCAGCATGTGTGATCTTCCCAGACCAGGGCTTGAACCCGTGTCCCCTGCATTGGCAGGCAGATTCTTAACCACTGTGCCACCAGGGAAGCCCGATCATCATCTTTTATGTGGCCATCTATTAACTGTATCTCAGTAAACATAAATTCAATTAGTGTGTGTCTAGCCCATGCTAGGGCACTTTGAGAGATTATAAAGGATATAGGAGGTCCACGGTCTGCCACGTGAGAAACAGGATTAAATCCCATGAGGCTTTTTAATGTGCTACGATCTATGCAAAGTGTAATACACTATATTAAAAGACCAACCAAAAGGAAAACAAACAATCTTATTATCATGTGTGTCAGAGAAAATGCATATTTTCCCAAGGTTCCATCTTTACCCCCTCTTTTTTGGTCACCTCATATACTCTTTTTTTAATGTCCTAGTTTCTAGTTCAGATCTCTTGTGGTCTTTTTGTTGTGGTGATGTTGGCAGTAGTTCGTTTTGCTTTCCTTGTGCTGAGATTAAACAAGAACAATCATAGACACCTGCCAGGTGTTTTTTTAAGCAAGGGCACACATTTTGACAGTGACTGGTGATAGCCATGGGACCAGTAGTAACTAAACTTTATAAGAATCACACCTGTTATTTTGACCTCTTAGCTCATTCTCTAATCAAGTTGGTAAAATTCCCAGCCTAGAGAAAGATATTTTAAAAAGCACTCCTCATATTATTAAGTGTCTTCCTCTAAACCCTCAGGTAAAGGAAAAGCTCTTCATTCAATAACTGCCTTTCATGCACTTTGAAAATTTGAATTAGTTTCCAAATATGCTAGGAAAAAATTCTGATACAACAGAATTTGTCATTTTAAATCATAAGGAGCATGTCTTGTTACATAGTCTGAAGTTATTAAAAAACCCAAGCAAACAAAGTCAAAAAACCAGAGGTAGTATTAGAGCTGTTTAAGAGAATGGATAAGCAGGTTAGTCAAGTACAACTGGCTACACAGCCCTCTAATTAATAGATGCTTGTATGTTACAACTTCTACGAGATGATATGGCACCCCTTGCAGGACCATGAGAGAAGTAGGGGAAGAATCATTTAAATCAAAAAGGAGCACAGTGAGCCACACATAAGGCGTGACTGGTTACCGTGGTGAGTGAATCCAGGACGTCCCAGGAAGGCTCTCTATTCAGCATCTCATCACTTAACAGTTCAGTTAACAAATTTGTACAAAAAAGCAATTGAAAACTTCATTTCTAATTATCAAACTCCCTTGAATCTTAAGTTCCTAAAAGCTTTGCTAAGAGAATGGGTATCACTAATCAATAATGACACTGAGTGAGGCACTCCCAAGAAGCTCTCTTTCTTAGTCATGTTTGTTAACCCAGCAGGAAGAGTCTACAGTGAAATGCTTCTTAAGTCAGGGTTAATTGTCTTTTCTCCTCAAAGCCAATGGGAGCTTCAAGAAAGTGTGAAAGCCTATTGCTGAATTCCAGGAGGGCAAAAAGAATCAACTCTGCTGGTCGGTTTTTGGATTGCTTTCGTCTTGGTGAGGGAGAAATTCCTAGAGCTTGGTCAAAGGGTAGTCCTTGTTTCATGGTGTAAAGGAGTTTTCTATAGACTAATATTATTTTTGAAATGCAGGCCTTCACAAATCTTATGTTTTGGGGCACTCTGACATTACGGTGGTTTGATATGATTCACATAAAAGTAAAAGCAATAAAGCGATAACTTTAAAAAAACATACCTGGGTCAATAACTGGGAAACATTTCTGAGGAAGAAAAATCCATTTGTCATGTGGGTTATTTTTTATTTAAAGTAATAGGCTAGCTAGACACATACATATGAATCAACTTCTTGGTTAGAATCTTCTGGAATGTTTCTAGGATGTGCTGAAAGGATTTCTGTTTTCTTTTTTTTTAGAATTAAAATTTTTAACTTCAGGATATATTAAAAAATATCCTTGAGAGCAACTTTAACTTCTAAGATAATACTTAATGTTTTGGGAATTTCATAAAAGTCATAAATATAATAATAAGTTAAACTTAAGTTTATTATTTTCTCAATGGAAATTTAATTTGAGACAGTGGTCTTATGGAGTCCTGATAATATTCCAAATACAGGAGAATGCTATGTTGCTTTCTCTGTACCATCATCAGGCTAACTGCTAAGTACTCACTCTGCACCCTGTAGTAGTACTTTGCCCCATTTTATTCATTTTTGGTTAACATGTCTGAGTCCCTACTAGACTTTGAGCTCCTTGAGGTCAGAGTTCATGCCTATCCACTTTTCCTTACCTAGAACTTAAACAAATAATTTTTCCTAGATTGCATCACTCTTTGTGATATGGCCTCCCCAAATATGCCCACATTCTAAACCTCAGGACCTATGAATATGTTAACTTACATGGTAAAATGTACTTTGCAAATGTGATTAAATTAAGGATCTTGGGATAGAGTCATTATCCTGGATTATCAGGATTGCTCCAATGTAATCAAAGGAGACTTAGAGAAGGAGACAGGAGGTTCTACATCAGTAGGAAAAGATGTGACCATGAAAGCAAGAGGCTGGCGTGATGAAAGAAGTGATCAGCAAGCCAAGGATTGCAGGTGGCCTCTAGAAGCTGAAAAAGGCAAGAAAATGGATTCTCCCCTCAGGGCCTCCAGAAAGGAAGCAGACTGCCAAAATCCTATGTTTGATGTAATTTGCTAAAGCAGCAACATGAAACTGATACAGTCTGTTACTATATGGTGTACTAAGATCATTTATTCTTCTTGTGTTTCCCTCTGATAAACCTCATGGTGTCATGGGTTCTTAGAAGAGGCAGTATGTGAAAGATGAAAACTTGGGCTTTTAAGTCAAATTTCCTAGGTTCAAATCTCAGCTCCGTACTAAATAGCTGACCTCGGTGTTGTTTAACTTCTCAAAACCTCCGTTTCCATGTTGGTAAAATGGATATAGTAATAGTTCTTACATCACAGGCTTTCTTTTCCTCTGAGAAATAAGGTAAAGAGTGTGTGTGTGTGTGTGTGTGTGTGTGTGTGTGTTTAGCTCACTTGTTGCTTTGTCCATTTACATATGTCTCACACTCAGACTGTCACAAAGCATACATGAGAAGGAATTTTCCAGGTATTCAATTTTCTAAGAGATTTGGTAACTGAGGACAGATTGAGGAAACACCAGGAATTAGGCCAAGACGAATCCAGCTTTATTCTGGTTGTGTTCGAGTACCTGTAGCTTTCCTCTCACAGCATGTTCTCCCAAGCCTCCGAGCCTTGCACATGCCACGTGCCCTCTGCCATGAATGTCCTCCTCCTTCTCCCAACTACCAACCCCTTTCTCCCTTAGCAAGAATCTGCAATCTCTATGAAGTCTTCCCTGCCCTCTTCAAGCTCCCAGTTACTAACTCTTCAATTCTCCTAATATACTTTCGTAAGAATCCCCTTAAAGTTTGCACCTACCTCCCTACCAGTTCTTTAGGGTAATCGTTGTGTCTTTTTTATCTCAGAGTATCATGCTAGGCACTGAGGAACAATTTACAAAAATCAAAGAGTAGATCATCTGATAAATCAGTCTTTGAGGATGATATAGTGATTGAAGTTACTTTAAACATATATACCCCTCCACAATTATACACAATTATAATAAATTTACATCTTAAAATAAGCTTCCTTGCACCCAATATTTTAATCTTAATTTAATCTAGAAAAGTAATTGTATTGGTACATATGTAAGCAAACTGACGAATCAATTGAGCATGTTGGCAAATCAGTGTTGGCATGAGAAAAGTCCTTGATACCTCTCAAACAACACAATGAATTACAGCAACATCCTAAAATTGAAAAGTTTACCACTGTGTGATAATGGTAATGATGCTGAAGGGTTTTATTTTAAAAAAATATTTACAACAAGGTTACGCAATTAAAACAATAACTGAACTATAAAATCCTTTAAAAATAGAAATCAATTTCACTTTCCCACAGGGACATTGTCGAAAGATATAAATAAACCTTATTTTAAACAAATTATGTTAAGAGTATGCCCATTCTAAAATGATGCTATAATGGAAGTCAGGTGAGATAAGATTTACTTTCCTGCTAAATTTTCTGAAATATAGTTTTCTAAGGAAAGCAAGGGAAGTCTGCAGGAGTGTTTAACTCACCTGCCAGATTTTAAATAAAGTGTTTAATACATATTAGATATCTCATAATGCTGTTAATGATGTTTATTTCAAAGGAGATATATATAGTTTATACCTTGGCTTATTTGAACAAATAATACGTAATCATGACAACATGAGAATTGCTGTGTCTCACTGTCTATGTTCTTTATAGAATCTCCAGCTTTAACTGTACTTTTTTACTTAGGCATTTATTTCTATATGCATTCCTTCCAATTTGCAACTTATAATTCTTGCCTTACAAAGGTTTTATAAAAATAATAATGACTTTATTTGTTCAAAAAACCCTCAATTTAATAAACATTCATATTTCACATTCATGTAAAATAGTTTTTTTCCTCAAAATACTTTTTAAGCATTGAACTTTCTTAAATAGTGGCTGAGATTACTGCCCAATTGGTGGAAGTGTAGGTGAAATTGAGGTGTTCTTTTTTATGATTCCCAAAATACAAAGTTGTTGCACAGAGGGAAAAAACAGACAGAAGTAAATTTCAGACCTTTCATTTGGAGCCCCCTAATTCTTTTTCATTACACACAGAGCCTAATGGCTAACAAGTGGCAAATAAATGTTCAGGAAGGAACATTCTATTGCAAGTGGATTGGAGTGGTGAGTTCTTCCCCAGAAAACCAGATCTGCCTTATGAAATAGTTTTGTGGCTTTCAAAATCCTGTGCAAAGAAAGGACATTTCCAGGCACAGCATTTAATTAGGTTATTAGTAAAGAGATATTGAATGAAGGATTGAAAACATAATCCAAACCTCAACCATGCAAGGTGAAAAAGAAAATTGTACAAATAAAGACACTGAGCAATACTGTCCTTATCTGGAAAGTTAATGGATTGAAAAAAATGAGCTTTCAATTCCTTTAGAGTCTGTGATTTTAAATGGATGAAACAGGATATTAACTTCCATCATAAACCAGGCTTCTAGGACCAATTCTACAAAAATCCCATCTTGTTAATGCTTTCCCTTATCTCAAACAGGAAGTTTTAGGACATACACAAAAAAGCACAAAGTACTCTCAGCTGGAGAGTTGTAAGTGTATGTTTCATCCAGATGTCAGGACTAGTTCAGGTCCAATAATCTTCAAAGGCAAGATTTCAAAGATTCCCTCAGCCATTCATAAATTTATATATTCTTTATTAAGCTCCTATTATATTCTAGATATTGTGAAAGGTGGAAGGAAAACATAATTAACTATGGCATAGTCTTCATCTTTCTATATAATAAATTTGAGTTAAAATATAATGTTAAGTGAGTACAAGTGGAAAGAGTCAATTCTGATTGAGGAAAGGGGTGAATATTAAAAACTGGGTCACAGAACTATTTGCTGTTGTCTAAATAATATGATTTCAATGCTGAAGAATGGAGAAAAAGGGATAACATTCAACAGGAAGCGAACAGCCTTAGCAAAGATACAGAGGATGTGTGATGTGCTTGGCAAGTTTTGAAGATAGTGATAAGTGCAGCATGCCTACTAGGCCTGTGGGAATGTAACACTGGCAAGCAATGAGACAGGAAAAATAGGCTGGACTAATGTGTGACAGGGAGTTTGGACTTCATTTTGTGGGCAGTTTGAAATCATGGTAGGTTTGTAAGCAGAGGTTTTGAAATACCTCCTCTTGGAGTTGGGAAAACAGAATACAGGGGATAAGTCCAGAGTGTTTGGGTCCAATGAGATCATTTACCGGCCTACTCAGAAAGTCCAGGGGAAAGAGCTTAAGGACCTGAATTCAGTAGAAGACATGAATGAGTAAAGAGACTTTTCCGAAGGTGGTCAGTCTCAGCTAACACAAATTTCTAAAGAAATACAAAACATCAAATAGCAACCTAAGTTAAAGATTGTAAACTGGCCTAGGACACCCTGATTAGATGGCAATGATTTGTAACTAGCGTATTAAAGAAAAAGACTAAACTCTTATAGCTTCTGTTTTTGTTACACTAATAACGTTTGCTTATAAATGTGTGCTCAATAAGTTCTATTTGAAAATATTTTGTTCCCTGAAAGTGGTAAACATCCATTTTGAACCGTATTTGAATTCCTAGCTGTTTATCAATTCCATTCAGATGTGGTGAATGCCAAGTTAAACCACAGTAAAACTCATTCAAGAATCACTTTTATTTACTGAAGTGTGAATGGAAGAGATATATTTGTTCTCCCTTTAGTTATTCTCTATCTAAAACGGAATGGTGGGTGGATATTAAAATAACCTTATTATTGTGGTTGGGTTTGGGATTGGAGCTGGAAATGGAGAATGACTGCAGATAGGCACAAGGGACCTTTTGGCAATCATGGAAATTTCTGAAATTAGATTGTAGTACTGGTTGTACCACTCTGTAAATTTAATAAAAGTCATTGGATTTACACTTAAAATGGGTGAATTTTATGGTATGCAAATTATACTTCATTAAAACTATAAAGAACATTATGATGTGCATGTATTAAGGATTTTAAATCTGCTGAAAGCAGATTTTATATCTGCTGAATCTGCTAAATGTAATATGTAACTTGCAGTCATTTATCCAATAACACTTTATAGAGAAATTACTACAGACAGGTATGTTCTAGACCAGTGCTTCTCGAATTTAATGTGTTTAAGAACTATCAGTGGTCTGAAGAACCTAGGGGCGGGACAGGAATAAAGACACAGAAGTAGAGGATGGACTTGAGGACACAGGGAGGGGGAAGGGTAAGCTGGGACGAAGTGAGAGAGTGGCATGGACATATATACACTACCAAATGTAAAACAGATAGCTAGTGGGAAGCAGCCGCATAGCACAGGGAGATCAGCTTAGTGCTTTGTGTCCCCCTAGAGGGGTGGGATAGGGAGGGTGGGTGGGAGATGCAAGAGGGAGAGGATACGGGGATATATGTATATGTATAGCTGATTCACTTTGTTATAAAGCAGAAACTAACACACCATTGTAAAGCAATTATACTCCAATAAAGATGTTAAAAAAATTTTTTTCTCCAAAGAAGACATACAGATGGCCAAGAGGCACATGAAAAGATGCTCAACATCACTATTAGAGAAATGCAAATCAAAACTACAATGAGGTATCACCTCACATCAGTCAGAATGGCCATCATCAAAGAATCTACAAACAATAAATGCTGGAGAGGGTGTGGATAAAAGGGAGCCCTCTTGCACTGCTGGTGGGAATGTAAATTGATACAGCCACTGTGGAGAATGGTTTGGAGGTTCCTTAAAAAACTAAAAGTGGAACTACCATATGACCCAGCAATCCCACTACTGGGCATATACCCTGAGAAAACCATAAGTCAAAAGGACACATGGACCCCAATATTCAATGCAGCACTATTTACAATAGCCAGGACATGGAAACAACCTAAATGTCCAACAACAGATGAATGGATAAAGAAGTTGTGGTACATATATACAATGGAATATTACTCAGCCATAAAAAGGAACAAAATTGGGTCATTTGTAGAGATGTGGATGGACCACACAGACTCTACAAGGAGTCTGTCATACAGAGTGAAGTAAGCCAGAAAGAAAAAAACAAATATCATATATTAACACATATATGTGGAATCTAGAAAAATGGTACAGATGAACATATTTGTAGGGCAGGAATAAGAAGACATAAACACATAGAATGGACATGTGGACACAGGGAGGGCAGGGGAGGGTGGGTTGAATTCGGAGATCAGGATTGACATATACACACTACCATGTGTAAAATAGATAGCTAGCGGGAACATGCTATAAAGCACAGGAAGCTCAGCTCGGTGCTCTCTGATGACCTAGATGGGTGGGATGGGGCGTTGGGGGGAGAGGGAGGTCCAAGAGGGAGGGGATATAGGTATACATATAGCTGATTCACTTCATTGTACAGAAGAAACTAACACAACATTGTAAAGTAATTATACTCCAATAAAAAGAAATATACAAGAATAAAAAAGATTCAAGTATGTAGATGGCCTATAGTATTTAAACAGCTACGGTTTCAAGACAATTATATTAAGTACACAAATCTGGTTGTGCTTAGAAGATGGGCAGAGTGCTAAATATGTAAGTAATTATGGACTTGGCACAGTAGCTCTGTTTATTTTAAGATCTCTTCTACTGCTTTGGTTGAGGATGTTTACTTAACTGAACTCTATTAAACATGCTAAAAACATTATCGCAGATTTTGTCTTTGTAAGAACTTTTAATTGACAAGCTATGGAAGAGATAAATCATCAAGCATAGTAGATGATGGCAGATGGGCTAGAGCAGACACAAAGAGGACAGGCAGGTATCCTTTTATCATGGACTAAAAAAATTTCAGTTGAATTAAGTGTTTCTGAAAAGCAAATGACTGATAGTACTGGAGACTGAAGTCTATTTAGCAGACATGAGACTATGTAGGGAACTGCTGGAGGGCATTCCTCTGCAGCATGCTCTGACCTGCTCCAAGTAGATGATTAGTCCTCTCTGGTGTCAGAAAAATGCTGTGCTGGTAACTATTGTATGGAATTTAGCCTTTAAACCATACCTAACTCAGTTACTCTATGAGCTTGATAGGTATATAAAACGTTAACCATCCATAATGGTTTTGTCTAAGTTTCCTATCTAATTCCTATTTGTCTAATGGTTTCCTATCTAAGCCTAGGAGAGAAGGAAATGCAGGTGTTTCACAAGGCAGGGCCAAGGAATCACAGAAACCTCTGTCAATAACGACTTATGTGGAAACCCATATTTTACCTTTATTATTCTTTTCCTTTCCCCTCCTTCTCCTTTTCCTCCACTCTCCTTCTTCATTTTCTTCTTTGTCATCATCTGCATCTACTTTATTGTCTCTATATTAATTCATCTTTGGTGGGATGGTTGTCTTAATTTCATTTTAAATATTTCCAGTGGTATTTCCTGATAAAGATTGTTCAGCCATGTACATTTAAAATACTTATTGAAAATAATTTTATAATTTCTATGTAAAATTTTAAAATGTTATGTTCTCACAAAATATGGTCACAGTAGAGAGGCAGTGTTTTTACTCTAAAAAAGGAAACTGAAGAATTTTTATCTTATACTGTAATTATTTACTTATTTATTTATAATATTTAAATTTTATTGTATTTATTTTTTCATACAGCAGGTACTTATTAGTCATCAATTTTATACACATCAGTATATACATGTCAATTCCAATTGCCCAATTCATCACGCCACCACCCCCACCCCCCTCCAGCTTTCCCCGCTTGGTGTCCATACACTTGTTCTCTACATCTGTGTCTCAATTTCTGTCCTGCAAACCGGTTCATCTGTACCATTTTTCTAGGTTCCACATATATGCGTTAATATACGATATTTGTTTTTCTCTTTCTGACTGCCTTCACTCTGTATTGACAGTCTCTAGATCCATCCACGTCTCAACAAATGACCCAATTTCGTTCCTTTTTATGGCTGAGAAATATTCCATCATATATATGTACCACATCTTCTTTATCCATTCATCTGTCGATGGGCATTTAGGTTGCTGCCATAATCTGGCTATTGTAAATAGTGCTGCAATGAACATTGGGGTGCATGTGTCTATTTGAATTATGGTTTTCTCTGGGTATATGCCCAGTAGAGGGATTGCTGGGTCGTATGGTAGTTCTATTTTTAGATTTTTACGGAAACTCCATACTGTTCTCCATAGTGGCTGTATCAATTTACATTCCCACCAACAGTGCAAGAGGGTTCCCTTTTCTCCACACCCTCTCCAGTATTTGTTGTTTGTAGATTTTCTGATGATGCCCATTCTAACTGGTGTGAGGTGATAACTCATTGTAGTTTTGATTTGCATTTCTCTAATAATTAGTGATGTTGAGCAACTTCTCATGTGCTTCTTGGCCATCTGTATGTCTTCTTTGGAGAAATGTCTATTTAGGTCTTCTGCCCATTTTTGGATTGGGTTGTTTATTTTTTTAAAATTGAATTGCATGAGCTGTTTATATATTTTGGAGATTAATCCTATGTCCGTTGATTCGTTTGCAAATATTTTCTCCCATTCTGAGGGTTGTCTTTTCATTTTGTTTGTAGTTTCCTTTGCTTTGCGAAAGCTTTTAAGTTTCATTAGGTCCCATTTGTTTATTTTTATTTCCATTACTCTAGGAGGTGTATCAAAAAAGATCTTGCTGTGATTTATGTCAAAGAGTGTTCTTCCTATGTTTTCCTCTAAGAGTTTTATAGTGTCCGGTCTTACATTTAGGTCTCTGATCCATTTTGAGTTAATTTTTGGGTATGGTGTTACGGAGTGTTCTAATTTCATTCTTTTACATGTAGCGGTCCAGTTTTCCCAGCACCACTTATTGAAGAGACTGTCTTTTCTCCATTGTATATCGTTGCCTCCTTAGTCATAGATTAGTTGACAATAGGTGCATGGGTTTATCTCTGGGATTTCTATCTTGTTCCATTGATCTATGTTTCTGTTTTTGTGCCAGTACCATATTGTCTTGATTACTGTAGCTTTGTAGTATTGTCTGAAGTCAGGGAGTCTGATTTCCCCAGCTCCGTTTTTTCCCTCAAGATTGCTTTGGCTATTCAGGGTCTTTTGTGTCTCCATACAAATTTTAAGATTTTTTCTTCTAGTTCTGTAAAAAATGCCCCTGGTAATTTGATAGGGATTGCATTGAATCTGTAGATTGCTTTGGGTAGTATAGTCATTTTCACAATATTGATTCTACCAATCCAAGAACATGGTATATCTCTCCATCTCTTGGTATCATCTTTAATTTCTTTCATCAGTGTCTTACAGTTTTCTACATAAAGGTCTTTTGTCTCCCTAGGTAGGTTTATTCCTAGGTATTTTATTTTTTTGTTGCAATGGTAAATGGGAGTGTTCCCTTAATTTCTCTTTCAGATTTTACATCATTAGTGTATAGGAATGCAAGAGATTTCTGTGCATTAATTTTATATCCTGCAACTTTACCAAATTCATTGATTAGCGCTACTAGCTTTCTGGTGGCATCTTTAGGATTCTGTCTATATAGTATCATGTCATCTTTAAACAGTGACAGTTTTATTTCTTCTTTTGCAATTTGTATTCCTTTTATTTCTTTTTCTTCTCTGACTGCTGGGGCTAGGACTTCCAAAACTATGTTGAATAATAGTGGTGAGAGTGGACATCCTTGTCTTGTTCCTGATCGTAGAGGAAATGGTTTCAGTATTTCACCATTGAGAATGATGTTTGCTGTGGGTTTGTCGTATATGGCCTTTATTATGTTGAGGTAGGTTCCCTCTATGCCCACTTTCTGGAGACTTTTTATCATAAATCGGTGTTGAATTTTGTCAAAAGCTTTTTCTGCATTTATTGAGATGATCATATGGTTTTTCTTCTTCAGTTTGTTAAGATGGTGTATCACATTGATTGATTTGCGTATACTGAAGAATACTTTCATCCCTGGCATAAATCCCACTTGATCATGGTGTATGATCCTTTTAATGTGTTGTTGGATTCTGATTGCTAGTATTTTGTTGAGGATTTTTGCATCTATATTCATGAGTGATATTGGTCTGTAATTTTCTTTATTTGTAGTATCTTTGTCTGGTTTTGGTATCAGGGTGATGGTGGCCTGAGAGAATGAGTTTGGGAGTGTTCCTTCCACTGAAATTTTTTGGAAGAGTTTGAAAAGGATGGGTGTTAGCTCTTCTCTAAATGTTTGATAGAATTCACCTGTGAAGCCATCTGGTCCTGGACTTTTGTTTGTTGGAAGATTTTTAATCACAGTTTCAATTTTATTACCTGTGATTGGTCTGTTCATATTTTCTATTTCTTCCTGGCTCAGTCTTGGAAGGTTATACCTTTCTAAGAATTTGTCCATTTCTTCCAGGTTGTCCATTTTATTGGCATACAGTTGCTTGTAGTAGTCTCTTAGGATGCTTTGTATTTCTGCGGTGTCTGTTATAACTTCTTTTCATTTCTAATTTTATTGATTTGAGTCCTCTCCCTCTTCTTCGTGATGACTCTGGCTAATGGTTTATCAATTTTGTTTATCTTCTCAAAGAACCAGCTTTTAGTTTTATTGATCTTTGCTATTGTTTTCTTTGTTTCTATTTCATTTATTTCTGCTCTGATCTTTATGATTTCTTTCCTTCTGCTAACTTTGGGTTTTGTTTGTTCTTCATTCTCTAGTTCCTTTAGGTTCAAGGTTAGATCGTTTATTTGAGATTTTTCTTGTTTCTTGAGGTAGGCTTGTATAGCTATAAACTTCCCTCTTAGAACTGCTTTTGCTGCATCCCATAGGTTTTGGATCATCGTGTTTTCATTGTCATTTGTCTGTAGGTCTTATTTGATTTCCTCTTGAATTTCTTCAGTGATCTCTTGGTTATTTAGTAACTTATTGTTTAGCCTCCATGTGTTTGTGTTTTTTACCCTGTAATTCATTTCTAATCTCATAGTGTTGTGGTCAGAAAAGATGCTGGATATGATTTCAATTTTCTTAAATTTACTGAGGCTTGATTTGTGACCCAAGATGTGATCTATCCTGGAGAATGTTCTGTGCGCACTTGAGAAGAAAGTGTAACCTGCTGTTTTGGGATGGAATGTCCTATAAATATCAATTAAATATATCTGGTCTATTTTGTCATTTAAAGCTTCTGTTTCCTTATTTATTTCATTTTGGATGATCTGTCCATTGGTGTAAGTGAGGTGTTAAAGTCCCCCACTATTATTGTGTTACTGTCGATTTCCTCTTTCATAGCTGTCAGCAGTTGCCTTATGTATTGAGGTGCTCCTATGTTGGGTGCATATATATTTATAATTGTTATATATTCTTCTTGGATTGATCCCTTGATCATTATGTAGTGTCCTTCCTTGTCTCTTGTATCATTCTTTATTTTAAAGGCTATTTTATCTGACATGAATATTGCTACTCAAGCTTTGATTTCCATTTTCATGGAATATCTTTTTCCATCCCCTCACTTTCAGTCTGTATGTGTCCCTAGGTCTGAAGTGGGTCTCTTGTAGACAACATATATATGGGTCTTGTTTTTGTATCCATTCAGCAAGCCTGTGTCTTTTGGTTGGAGCATTTAATCCATTGATTAAATGTATGATTGATATGTATGTTCCTATTACCATTTTCTTAATTGTTTTGGGTTTGTTTTTGTAGATCCTTTTCTTCGCTTGTGTTTCCCACTTAGAGAAGTTCCTTCAGCATTTGTTGTAGAGCTGGTTTGGTGGTGCTGAATTCTCTTAGCTTTTGCTTGTCTGTAAAGCTTTTGATTTCTCCATCGAATCTGAATGAGATCCTGGCTGGCTTGAGTAATCTTGGTTGTAGGCTCTTGCCTTTCATCACTTTAAGTATATCATGCCACTCCCTTCTAGCTTGTAGAGTTTTTGCTGAGAAATCAGCTGTTAACCTTATGGGAGTTCCCTTGTATGTTATTTGTAATTTTTCCCTTGCTGCTTTCAATAATTTTTCTTTGTCTTTAATTTTTGCCAATTTGATTATTATGTGTCTTGGCGTGCTTCTCCTTGGGTTTATCCTGTATGGGACTCACTGTGCTTCCTGGACTTGGGTGGTTATTTCCTTTTCCATGTTAGGGAAGTTTTCGACTATAATCTCTTCAAATATTTTCTCTGGTCCTTTCTCTCTCTTTTCTCCTTCTGGGACCCCTATAATGCGAACGTTGTTGCATTTAATGTTGTCACAGAGGTCTGTTAGGCTGTCTTCATTTCATTCTTTTTTCTTTATTCTGTTCTGCAGCAGTGAATTCCACCATTCTGTCTTCCAGGTCACTTATCCGTTCTTCTGCCTCAGTTATTCTGCTATTGATTCCTTCTAGTGTAGTTTTCACTTCAGTTATTGTATTGTTCATCTCTGTTTGTTTGTTCTTTAATTCTTCTAGGTCTTTGTTAAACATTTCTTGCATCTTCTCGATCTTTGCCTCCATTCTTTTTCTGAGGTCCTGGATCATCTTCGCTATCATTATTCTGAATTCTTTTTCTGGAAGGTTGCCTATCTCCAATTCATTTAGTTGTTTTTCTGGGGTTTTATCTTGTTCCTTCATCTGGTACATAGCCCTCTGCGTTTTCATCTTGTCTATCTTTCTGTGAATGTGGTTGTTGTTCCACATTCTGGTGGATGAGGCTATTTAAGAGGCTTGTGCAAGTTTCCTGATAGGAGGGACTGGTGGTGGGTAGAGCTGTCTCTTGCTCTGGTGGGCAGAGCTCTGTAAAACTTTAATCCGCTTGACTACTGCTGGGTTCCCTCCCTGTTGGTTGTTTGGCCTGAGGCAACCCAACACTGGGGTCTACCTGGGCTCTTTGGTGGGGCTAATGACAGACTCTGGGAGGGCTCAACCCAAGAAGTACTTCCCAGAACTTCTGCTCCCAGTGTCACTGTCCCCACGTTGAGCCACAGCCACCCCTGCCTCTGCAGGAGACCCTCCAACACTAACAGGTAGGTCTGGTTCAGTCTCCTATGGGGTCACTGCTCCTTCTCTTGGGTCCCAATGCACACACTACTTTGTGTGTGCCCTCCAAGAGTGGAGTCTCTGTTTCCCCCAGTCCTGTCGAAGTCCTGCAAACAAATCCCACTGGCCTTCAAAGTCTGATTCTCCAGGAATTCCTCCTCCTGTTACCGGACCCACAGTTTGGGAAGCCTGACGTGGGGCTCAGAACCTTCACTCCAGCGCGTGGACTTCTGTGGTATAAGTGTTCTCCAGTCTGCGAGTCGTCCACCCAGCAGTTATGGGATTTGATTTTACTGTGATTGCACCCCTCCTACCGTCTCATTTTGGTTTCTCCTTTGTCTTTGGATGTGGGGTATCTTTTTTGGTGAGTTCCACTGTCTTCCTGTTGATGACTGTCCAGCAGCTAGCTGTGATTCTGGTGTTCTCACAAGAGGGAGTGAGAGCACGTCCTTCTACTCCGCCATCTTGGTTCAGGGTCAGGGACTTTGCTCTTTGTAATTATTTATTAAAGTAATCTTGAAAGGCAGTGAATTGGCAGGCAGGAAAAAAAAAAAAAAAAAAAACGTGTTTATCTTTACTATTTTACCTAAATCACAACCTGATAGAGATTTTGGGCCATGGCTATCACAGCAATTATCTGATATGTTCCTTTGATATTTATTGACAAAAACCACTCTGGCCAGACACAAATCCATTTTATGTGGTATGTAGTCTTGGAGGGAAAAAAATGAGTCTTATTTGGCTTAAGAATGGGCATCCTAAAATAGCCCTACCAAGGTTTATGGAAGGACAAGATTAATAAATAAAATGACTCCCCTGACAGAATGGTTTTACACTGCATCCTTTTTAAAAAGTACCATGTGATATTTAATTAACTAACAAATGTACGTTTTTAAATGAATTCAAAAATGAAATGAAATTTTTTGAGATCGAAATATAATACATTATTATTCTATAGAGTTTCTCACATACATAGGGTCTTTTGTATTCCATGGATTACTGCTTACAATAGTGTTTATGATCTAAATAATAAACTTTTTATGTCAGTAACCCTAGTGCCACTTATTTATGAGAAAAAAGAAAGTCTAGATGCATACTAATTACTTGAACTTATAAGAAACCATTTGGAAAACAGCTAGGCTCTTATAATACCAGAATTAATGCCATTAATTTAGAAACCTTTAAATATAGATTCCAGTACAGGCCAATGGAACTAAGAACTAGCGCTTCAGAGTCACCAAACCTTGGGGTAAGCCACTTAACCTCTTCTAACCTTGTCTTCATCTACAAAATGAGGATAATAATTTAATTGTACAAAGTTTTAAGAAGAGTATAGTTAATAATACTATAATATTTATTTGAAGATTGCTAAGAGAGTAGACCTTAAAAGTTTTCACCATCAAAAAAAAAAAAACCGTAACTATGTGAGGTGATGGATGTGTTAACTAACCTTATTGAGGTAATCATTTTGCAATATATACATATATCAAATCATTATGTTGTACATCTTAAACTTGCACAATGTTACATGTCAATTATATATCAATAAAGCTGAAAAAAAGCTTTCAAGAAGACGTAAATGAGATAATTTGTGTCATGACCTAAACTCAGCACCTAAGTGTAGTCAACAAATTTTAGTTTCCTTTCCTTTACGAAGTGGGAATTCTCTTCCTAAGGATAAAAGCCATGTTCCATCCATATTTGTAGCTGCGAAGTGCTTGGCAGAATGTCTTACAGAAGTTGCTATTCAATAAAATCTGTAGAAAAAACGAAGAAGAGAGGGAAGGACCCAGTTCTGATCTTAAACCAACTCTTAATTTAGTATGAGAGACAGAACTTACCTAAGTAAACATTTATGTTTGGAACTTACATATAAAAATAAGTACCACCCTAAAGGCAACACCAGCTGCTAAATTATTAGAGTCAGGAAATAACTGTCTTGCTGCTCAAAAGGCATTTGAATAAAAGGATTCTATAGCTTTTCATAGCATCCATGAAAATAAGGAAAGAATACAGACAGGCAGTTTTGCTTGGAAACCCTAAAATAGTCTGGAAGTACAGGGCATGGACAAGAATGAGACTATGAAAATGCAAAATTACAGGAATGAAACAACACTGAGTAGGAATCAGCAGAACTTGCGACCAGCCTACAGATGTGAATGACTGGGACTGGGCAGGGAAAGCCCAGAGTTCCTGCTTGAAAATGAAGATGCAGGAAAAGCAGAATAGATAGGCTAAGGGGACACCATGAATTCCTTTTTTTTTTCCATGTTTAGATTTAGGTAATGGCAGAACATCTAAGTAAAGATGTTTCATAAACAGAAAGAATTCTGTGACTGGGAGGAATATAAAGGTCACGGCAGAAGAGGAAGATCTGGAAATTGTCTGCATAGAGGTGGGTGGTTAAATAAAATTTGGGGCTCGAGCATCCTGACTTGCACAGAGGACATGAGTTGCAAACCCCACAAGATTATGAAAAACATTTCCTATTTTAATTACGATTGTTATTTTAAGTATTTTTGGATTCTATCTGGGGGTTGCTACATTACCAAATTTTACATACCCATTTACACTAGAAAACACTTGAGACATTTCGGATCCAATTCCTTCCTTTTATAGACAGGCAGAAGCTCAGAGGTGTGAAGTGAAATGCTCAAGTTTATTGAGTAAATAAGTTTCCATTTGTTCATTCATTTAATAGGTACAAATATGCAGATATGGATGAGTGCAAATATGGGATGGTTTAAAATTCTATGTTGACCTGCATACTATTTACAAATCGTCAATTCTTTTGTGATTGTAATTTAGTCATACTTGTGCTAAGTTAAAGTATATATACCCAAAGCCATATATGATACAATAACTGGGAAACCAAAGGTTTTCTACAAAAATTAATATGTCCTTTAAAAACAGTAGGCTGATGGTATCTAAACATTCACATTTAGAAACACTTTCTCATTTTAGATGGAGTCAGAATAACCTATATATAACTATATAAGTTGGATGTTTTCTAAACCTCAATTTGAGGACATATGAGTTTACTATTTTTCTTAAGTTGCTTTCAGCCATGTTATATGCTTAACTTGAAAAGTAAAATATGAATACTCAAAACTAGAAAAAAGAGGTACACTTTCCAAGTCACCTTTTATACACTTGGGTAAAAGCAAAGGAAAAAAAATAATAAATCTGGCAGAAACCCTAGCATGGCTATAATCTAGACTGTCAACTTTCAGTTGTTTATCTGGAAAATCACTCAATCACTTTCTTGGTACTTATCCTAAGTGCACAGTTTACTCAACTGACAGCAGCCAGAATTTTTTAAAAAGCCAACTTCGTCAAACTACAAATTTTACATTTGATTTTTTTTTTTTTGGTAATAGACTATGTATGAAATGGTTACACACCCTATGACTGAATGTATCCAATGACAGAAAACTGATTAGCTTCGAAGGAACTGCAGTCTGTCCTTATCTCTTTGGAAAATTTCTTTCATAAAATGATGTTTCCTTGCAACTTACACATGCATACTGGTTCATATTCTACCCTTAGGGATTATGCAAATCAATCATAATAGCTTCTTTGACATGATAATCCTTTCAACGTTTGAAGAAAGTTACCAGGTTCCCTCTGAGTTTCTTTGTACCCTGGTCATTCCTCCTATGAATTGTGTTAAGCAACTTGCTCTATTGGTTTGGTTTTTCTCCACAGAATTTTCTCCTGTTCACTTGAGACCTTCTGTAATGTGGTACAGCATAGTAGAATGGACAGTCAACTCAGGAGTTGAACAGATCTTTATTTGAATCTCTGCTTCATCACTAATACAGTTTGTTTGTACACAATTTAACCTCCCTGAGCATCAGTTTTTTTATCTGTCAAATTTGAAATAAGAACAATGACCTCAGAGTCCTGTTGTGATAACAAAATGAGATCATACATGGTCCAGTGCCTGGTCTAGCTCTCATCAAACTCACAACCCTAACAGGAGTCAGATCCTTGCGGTTAAAAAGAGGAGTCCCATCACTTTTTAGAACCAGATATCATGTATTATCTAGAAACCAAGAATTAAAAATGTACTTAAATATTTGCATGTTTCACATGTGCACACACACATACACACACACACATCTTCCATAAAAAGATGCTGACTGCAATTTCACAAAATGTATTCATATTGAATATCTTTGTCAATATAAATGAGCAAAAATATAAAAGGAAAAAGAAAAATAATACATTTTGGCAAAGGTAGTATAGACCAATAAAAACAAACTGGTGTTAGTGCACTCAATTTTTTTTTGTTACCATCTAACCTAATTTCAGGTTGTACTTTTCTTCCTATTCTAATTTATGTTTATTTTAAAGGTTTTACAAAATGCCATATCTGACACTGCATGTCTCATTGCCAGGTAACGTATTTGTCAAGAACATATAAGAATAAGCAAACCAAACCCCTTAAAATATTGTCAAATAATGTGAGCTGTTTCTCTTCTGAAAAGATATCCTTCTGTAAGATAATGGTAACTCTTGGGTAAACTTTACGTATTTTAAATGATTACCATTACTCCTTATATTCTAGTTTCCTTAGTTCTCCTATCCTCAAATATAGTCGTTTCAGCCTACTGCTTTGAAAGTTGGCAATAATTGCATTTCAACACACACACACAACACACACACACTCACACACACAATCGTGCAGTACAGAAGTATTGCTGAAACTTTGCCTAATATCACTATGTCCCATGAGTCTTAGTAACCGAGCCTGTTAAGCATCTGTAAGAAGGTGCCACATTTTTTCTGCATAGGGCAAATAAGAAAACATTCTTTCAGCTACACTCATATTTCTGGTAACATCTGCACAATGTCTTCACGTCAGAAACCAGAATTAAATATTCTTCCCCTAATGTGGAATGCCTAGCCCAGTCTTTCTTTCAAAATTCTCAAGAGTCATTCTCTATTAAGCATGTTCCAATCACCTACCAGCATAATAGATAATTTCTTTTTTGTGCTCCCTTTTTCTACTTGATATACGTCTATCGGAATATCTAAAGAATGTAAAAGCTTTAATTTATTTAGTTAGCTGTCTCCCTCTTTAGACCATAAGCTTTCTGAGGGCAGGGGAAATGTCCTAGTCATCCCAAAGGTCTGCAACAGTACCTAGCTCAACATCTTTTCCCTTTTCTAGTGAATCTTCTAGATTCAAATTTTTAAGATAAAATTATGCAGTGGAAAGATGGGGACTAGAATTTAGGAGATCTGGGTTGCAGTTCTGGTTCTAGCTCTCAGTTATTAATCAATGTCTGAGAAAGTTAACTAACTTCTAGGGGCACCTAAAATAATGTGGTTGAACTAAATTATCTTTAACATTTTCATTGGACTGAAAATTATGATTCCCAGTACTCAAGTACCCATCATGTACTTTATAATGTAGTGGGAGTAATGAGAGATTTTTGAAAGTATATTAGCACACTATTCTAACCGAAAAGATAAAATGAGATAGAGTCATCAGTATTATTATTATTTTTTTTTTTGGTACTTGGTCCTCTCACTGTTATGGCCTCTCCCCTTGCGGAGCACAGGCTCCAGACGCGCAGGCTCAGCGGCCATGGCTCAGGAGCCCAGCCGCTCCGCGGCATGCGGGATCCTCCTGGACCGGGGCACGAACCCGCGTCCCCTGCATCGGCAGGCGGACTCCCAACCACTGCGCCACCAAGGAAGCCCATCAGTATTATTGTTAAAAATGCAAGTTACCATGCAGACGAACACAAAATGATCTTTGGTTGAAGTCTTCAAAATTTTAAGTACAGATTCAGACTTTTTGGGTATGACTTACTACGCATGATGGCGATGGAATTAATAGTTCCCATGAACAGTCAATGTGCTTCCAGAATTGTCTAAATTGCTCTCAGAATATCTCCATGAGGAGAGACGCTGGCTCAACACGTCTGTAGGTTATGTGCGGGTGCGTGACACCTGAATCACTGGCTCCAGTGCCTAATGCCAAACATAAAACCCCCAAACCTCGGGGCCTCCCTGGTGGCGCAGTGGTTGAGGGTCCGCCTGCCGATGCAGGGGACACGGGTTCGTGCCCCGGTCCGGGAAGATCCCACATGCCGCAGAGCGGCTGCGCCCGTGAGCCATGGCCGCTGAGCCTGCACGCCCGGAGCCCGTGCTCCGCAACAGGAGAGGCCACAGCAGTGAGAGGCCTGAGTACCGCAAAAAAAAAAACCAAAAAAAACCCCCAAACCTCAAACTATTAAGTGTTGATCAAGATATTTAGCAACATTGAAAGTAGTGAAAGTACACCTTATTTTGGCTTAGGATACCTAGGGAAGAGGACAGGTTTTTAGGATTAAACTGAACCTTGAGCATCTTTATCTTTCACATGGAAGCCAGACATAGTAATGAGGAAAAAGCAAATCACTCACTTTTCAAGCACACATTTATATGTCAAGGTTAACAGAGCAACCTTCTTCTGTTGCTGTCACTTGGTCCAAGTGTTTGTTGAACAACATTACTGAGCACCCAAATGAGGTTAACATTCTAGCATTAGGTCTTACCCCTTGCTCTCAGTGAAATGCAATAGCTCTGTATGCACATAAGATTTCGCATATGGAGGTAACATTTTATGAGACTATCACCAATAATGTCTAGAAGAATCCTTAAAATTTGGTTAAGTCAAGCTGATAGGAAATAGAAAGAGACATACAGACCGACGGACTATGCTCATATAGGGTTTCCTAAATATTTGAGTTCTAGCAGGGACTCCCTTTAGTCTCAGATGCAGGCATCAGTTTTATTACTTTACGACAATTACAAGAGTGAAAAGTTATTTAGCCTGACCAAGCACATAGGATAATGATTTGTAGATCAGATGATGGTTATTAATTTATCATGGAAGATAAATAATGCCTCCACTCCTTTTCTGAAAGGCAGAGCACTCCTGAGACCAAATGACAAACCAAAACCCTGCTGAGTGAACCATAAAGGGGAAATTCAGCATGCCAAAGAGAGATTTACATCAAATTAACATGTTATTTGATGAGATATTCTTCTTCTTCCATGCAGGGGTATTTCTGTCTAGACACCTAGTACCGGTCATTCAAATCAATGCACTTCACCCTGAACGGGACTAACAATACACACTAATTTGCACCCTCTAACTCTGCTTTTTCTACAACAGTGTTCTCCTTATGTGAGTTACATCACATCCCCTACCATATCAGAGGCAGAGAGCTTCAGGAAGCATTTTACTGTTTTCTTCACAGGATTATTCATTTTGGTGGATCCTGATCTCATCAGAATCCCATTGCTCAGTGGATATTTCATTTTAATTTTATTTCCAAAATCAGAATGGATATATTTGGATACAATGGCGACAGAGAAAGAATGAAAGTGAAGAGAAGAAACTTACTGACCCTTATTTTTATCCCTTGAAAATGTTCCTAGGTCCTGAGGATTCACTCAAAATTTATAATTTTTAGTTTATACAAAGTTATATATTATAATATTTTATTTATTTCACAACAGAGTAAAAAGAATAACAGAGTATGATTCTCTTAATATGTAAATGTTTAAAAATAAAAGTCATTGTAATAAGAATTTACCTACAAATTTGAAGTCAGAAAAAAAAACCTATCTTTGTAAAAATTAAATTGAAGAATTTAGCTATAAAAGTATGTGACACTATTAATCTTTACCACAAATAATACAATATTTTAATTTGTAGTTTGATCCTAAATGCACTACTTTTAGGAAACAGGTTGAAATAGTAATACAAATATGTGATTAGCTAAAATTGTGACTGACTTTGCCAAAGTACTTGGGCTTCTTAAATATATACTATGGACCTCCTATGGTTGATTCTTTTTCAAATTCTATTTATGTTTATGCTATAAGCAATCTGTCTACAGATCAGTGTGTGAAGACAAGCATCAATCAGAAATCAATCAACTTTCAACTAACTTTTATTAAGCATCTAGTCATAATCCTACTGGGTCTTAGAAATAGAAATCAAACATAATCTCTCTCTTCAAAAACTCAGAATCTTTCAGAAGAACAAATATGACGTGACTAACAGAGATGTAATCACACAATGGTATACAGGCTCTAAGGCAGCACTGTCCAATAAAAATCAACTGCAAGCCACAAATGAGAACTCACATACGCAGTTTTTAAGTTTCTAGGAGGCCACATTTAAAAGTAAAAATTAAACAAGTGAAATTAATTTTAATAATTTATTTAACCTAATATATCCAGAATATTACCATTTCACAAGAGTGTAAATTATTGATAGTATATTTTATATATTTTTGTACTAAACCTTTGAATGAGATGTTGATTTCACATTTGCAGCACATCTCAATTTGTACTAGCCACATTTCAAGTGTACAATAGTTACATGTGGCTAGTGGCTACCATACTGAATAATGCAGGGAAAAGTATACAAACAGTTCTGGGGAAACATAAGGAAATAAAGATTGATTCTTCCTGGGCCATCAGGAAAATTGAACAAAAGAGCTGACATTCGAGTCTGGCCTGTAAAGATAAATTGAATTTTATTAGGTAAAATGAGAATAGATTGTGGCCAGATTGTGAAGCTCTATATTAAGTTTGGATTTTCTTCTAAGCTATGGCTAGGTTTTTAAGGCAGAGAGTAATCGGATCAGAGTTTTTCTTTCAACATATAAATGCTAGCAGAATGGAAGATGAATTGGAAAATTGGAAGAGTAGAACCAAATAGACCAGTTATGTGGCTACTGCAAAGAATATGGGACATGGATTTAAATACCATCAATATGCTGAAGGCTCCCAAATTTAACTCTTCAACCAGATCTCTCTTCTGAACTCCAGACCTGACAATTTCATACCTGACCTGTCCGTTTGGATACACAGTAGGCAACTCTGACATAAAATAATGAAAACTCAGCTCCTAATCTTCCATTACACACAGTCTTCCCCATCTCAGCTGATGCCCCTTTATCTGTCTAGTCTAGCTGTTTAGCTTGAAAAATTTAAACTTATTGTTCATTCCTTTTTCTTTTCATGTCCCATATCCAATACCTCAGGAAATCCTGTTGACTGTTGTGAAAGATATCCACAATCTGACCTCTTTACTTCTACAGCTACCACCCTGGTCTGAAACACCGGCATCCCTCACTGAATGCTGTGATAATTCCCACATAGTCTCCTTGATCTTCCCTTGTCCCCTAAGGTATATTTTCAGTACAGAAATCAGAATGGCACTTTTGAAGTTTAAACCAGATTATTTCCTGAAATCCTGTAAACGTTCCCCATTTTGTTCATAGGCAAAGTGACTATGTGGCAGATTAGACTATTCCCAACTCATTATTTCCTTTCTATAATAGAATTATGCACTCATGTGCTTTGCCATGTGAATTTTTAGTATTCCTCACAAGAGCAGACAGAGTACACATCCCTGTGCCACTGACTTTGGGCCTAGGCAAACAAATGTCTTTTTTGGCCAACGAAATAGGTAGAAAAGACAGTGCTTCAGTTCTGAGTCAAAGCTTCACAAGACATCTGGTGTTTTCACTCATCCCTCTTGCATTATGCCATCCACTATGAGAAGGATATAGCCCAGACAGCTACTAGACCCAGAATGAGGAGACATATGGGACGGACTTTATCTCAAATTGCAACCTGGACCCAAGCCCAGCCAATCCAAGCCAAGCTTAGCAGAGTCACAGCTGACCTGCTGACTCCTGAGTGAGAAATACATGCTTGTTGCTGGAGATACTGCGTTTTGAGGTTGTTTCTTATCACTATTACAGCAATAGCTGCCTAATATACCCTACAGTGGCCAATTAGATCCCTCATGATGTGTACACATTCCCTCCCTCCATCTCTCATCCCCTTCTCCTACTATTCTGTTTCATTTACTCTACTTTCACTGCTACAGCCTCCTTGTTGTTCCTCAAATATACCAAGCATGTTCCTTCCTTAGGGCCTTTGCATATGCTGATCCCTTTGCCTAGACCATTTCTCTTCTAGTTACCTATATGACTCACTCCCTATTTCCTCCAAGTTAAATGTCACCTTCTCAATAAGGCCTATCCTGACAGCCTATTTAAATTGCATATCCACACAGATGGCCAACAGGCACATGAAAAAGTACTCAGCATCATTAATTATTAGAGAAATGCACATCAAAACTACAATGAGCTATCACCTCACACCGATCATAATGGCCATCATCAAAAAGTCTACAAATGATAAACGTTGCAGAGGGTGTGGAGAAAAAGGAACCATCCTACACTGTTGACTGTTGTTGGGAATGTAAATGGGTGCAGTCACTCTGGAGAACAGTATGGAGGTTCCTCAGAAAACGAAAAGTTACCATATGATCCAGTGATTCCACTCTTGGGCATATATCTGCAGAAAACTCTAATTTGAAAAGATACATGCATCCCAATGTTCATTACAGCACTATTTACAATAGCCAAGACATGGAAGCAACCTAAATGTCCACTGACAGATGAATGGATAAAGAAGATGTGGTACATACACACAATGGAATATTACTCAGCCATAAGAAAGAATGAAATAATGCCATCTGCAGTCATTTGGACCTAGAGATTATCATACTAAGTGAAGTAAGCCAGGCAGAGAAAGACAAATATATGATACTGTTTACATGTGGAATCTAAAAAAAAATGATACAAATGAACTTATTTACAAAACAGATATAGACTTGCAGACACAGAAAACAAACTTATGGTTACCGAAGGGGAAGGGGGGGGAGGGATAAATTAGGGGGGCGTTTGGGATTAAGATGTACACACTACTATATATCAAATAGATAACCAACAAGGACCTACTGTATAGCACAAGGAACTCACTCAATATCTTGTAATAATCTATAAGGGAAAAGAATCTGAAAAAGAATATATATATGTATATGTATAACTGAATCACTTTGCTGTACACCTGAAACACAACATTGTAAATCAACTATACGTTAATAAAAAAGAGAGGAAAAAAAACAAAAAAAACATCACACTGCACAATTAAATGAGTTTTACTGTATGTAAATTATGCCTCAATAAACCTAAATTTTAAAAATCAAAATAAATAACATGTCCATCCTCTATCCCAAGGATGATAAAGATGGTGCATGAGGAAACTTGAGGTCATACAAATGTACCATACAGGGTTATGTGTTATATGAGCGTGCACACGTGACAAAAATTCATCAATTGTGCATTTAAGATATGTATGTAACACTATATAAATTTACTGCAAAAAGGAAAACTGTAAACAAATATTGGAAATACTGAATTCTAGTTAGTGGGTTTGCTTTTTACAGTGGTATCAGTTATCAATTCTGAAACTTTTTTTATATCTGAGTCATAAGCAAATGAGTAAATATATTATGGATAATGAAAATCAAGCTTCTTCCTTTGGAGAAGACACTTACATGTATGGGAAGAAGGAAGATTATATAGAAAATACACCTGATGTTACAAAGGAATTTGAGACAGAAATGTGAACTAATGGTTTACACACACACACACACGTATGTGCATTCATGCATGCTTTCAGCTAGATTCAGTGTAGATACAGAAATAAAGATATAAACATAAGACAGAGATAGATCTCTTAACTGTTCACTGAGAGGGCCTAGAAGCAATGTTACATCAGTAACAATAAGTACAACTAGTGCCCACGTCTTGATTTCCACAAATCATTCTCTCCTAAAAGAAAACACAGCTGTTTGGATAAATGGCTAACTCCTGGGCAGAGGCAGGGAAAATACAAGATAAACTGGAATATTTTGATACATCAGAAAGTAAGGAAGTGCTCAAGGCACCATGGGGATGTCCCAAAAGGTCACAGTAGCCAGCTTGAAGGAAATCCTACTGACCAAATCTGGGACCACGTGTAAATAAAAATAATTATAAAAATGGATCATATCTATTGAATACAGTAAGAAGTCATGAGACCATCTAGTTTAAATAAACAAATGAAAAAATAAAGAAATGAAGAAGGGAAATGTCTTCCTTATAGAAGAACGTCAATCAATAAATGCAGAAGTAATAATAGATTTAGAAAATTATCAATAGATAGAAAAGCAGTGGTAGAAAGTGTGATGAGAAACAGATACTTAAATATTCTCAAAATATCTCCCTACAAATTACTTACTTATTATAAAGTGAAAATTTTGACTTCACAGTGGAGAATCCTTGTCGATCACCACCAGGAGATCAAAGCTAACATCAGTGGAACAAGCAAACATCTTTTGACACCTGATATAAAGTACTGAGAAAAACTGAGTATCATTTTAGTAATTTTCCTCTAAAAAAATGTATAACCTTATTCAACTCAAAAAGAAACAAAACAAATCCAAATCAAATGTCATTGGCCTGAATTCCTAAAAAATGTCAAGATCAAGAAGCCAAGTAAAACTTGAAAAGAAAGTTCAATACATGATCCTGTATTGCATTCCGGACCAGGAAAAAAATTATAAAGGACATCACTGGGACAGCTAATGAAATTTGGACAAGGACTCTGGATTATATAAGAGTAGTGTGTAAATATTTTATATCCTGATTTTGATAACTGTAATGCAATTATGTTTAAAAATATCTTTATTCTTAGGAAATACACATTGAAATATTTAGAAGTAAAGGGATATGATGTCTTCAACTTCCCTCCAATACTTCAGGGACAAAAATCTGTATGTATGTATATGTTTGTATACAGATAGATAGAATAACAAAGCAAATGAAGCAAAATGTAATCAATTGGTGTATCTTGATAAAAGGACTATGGGGCCCAAAGATGACAGAACAAGTAAGCAGCAGTGTTTAGACACTGGTACCTGAACAATATTTACTCATATGGGGATATACTTTACCTGTCACATAGTATAAATGAGTCCTATTTCTTTACCTCTGCATCAAATCATGTAACCAGATGTACCTTAGCTTGGAATCAACATGTTTTCAACTCTTGTGTGATTTCTTGCATTAGGCAAAAAGTGTTTTGAATTTGGGCCATGTTGTAATATTTGATATCTTAGTTTGTACAATGCACTTTCCTTAGTTATCTACATGTACTAGCTCACCTAAGTCTAGTGACATTAGGTGTATCTCTTTGTATATCCTGAATAATGTGTAGAGACTACATGAAATTTACCCATGAAATAATTTTCCTTGTGTTGGGCTTCCCTTGTTTTAATTTGTTATAATGTGGATACACTTACAAATTTTATAAGTAGCTAAGTATATCTGATTTTAAAATACAGGCTTTATGAGTGAATCCAATAATCATTGTTAGAATCTTTAAAATATGAAAATGCATTAGTGTTTTGATTAAAAGCACAAAATTAAACAAAAGAGTTTGGCAAAAGTGCCCTATCTAAATCCAAGTAAAGTTACAGAAATAAAAATTACTTGAGTTCTTAGAGGAATCATATGGTATATTAGATACTGTTAAAAAGATCTCAATTTTTTAAGTGATTTAAAATCCACTGCACTAGATAAACTATCTGTAACTACTTGTTAGTATCCACATTTCATGGTTTCTACAACTAGTTACACATTCTAAGCATCTGCTAAAGCTCAAATTCTGCTCTAGCTTCCTGTAGAGGAGTTAAGGATTATTTGCTTTTATATGGTTCATTTATGTCTGTGGTATGTGATAAAGGTGGTGATTTCTTGACACAGCAATATAGATGAGTTTTTCCCATTAAAAGCTCTATAGGGGGGAGGGAACCCTTATAAATCACTGTGTGGTCTTGTAAATTATGCAGTGTTGTGGGATATTTTCCTCCTAGGTTTGGATCAGAATAATAAACACACATGAAATTGCCAAGAGCATCCAAAAAGAAAGTGAAACCACCCAAAACAAACAAAACAAAGTCTAATATTATTTTAAGAAAAAACCTTGAAAAATTGCTTGACCCAAATGAAATATTTCCAAGAGTGTTGCCAATATGAAAATGGAATAGATATATACGTGCTCCTATTTTAAATCAGAAAATTATAGAAATGTATTAAAGTGATAGTAATACCCATAACAGTAGAATAAATCATATTTATTAAGCACTAACTCTGCTAGACACTCTGCTAATTGCTTTCCCTTGATTTACTTTGTTTAATCACCACAATCACACCATGCAGTCAGTATCATATTACAGATGAGGAAATTTATGACTCCTTTTGCATATGTGCTAGAATGTTCTGTAAATGCACCATGATGCTTTTATTTCAAGTCACGCCTCATTTAGGTAAAAAATATCTGACAAGATGTAATTGCTGTCCTCACTTTGTATGGTCCTACCTCTAATTAGGGCAAATGAAGCTGTCTTTGTATGTGTATTTCTTAAATTAAAAAAAATAAATCACTTCTAGGATTTGCATTAACTGTTTCCTACCATCTGTTTCCAAACTAATAATTGCCAACAGTCGATATCAACTGAGCATTGACTGTACATAAAGTACAGGTGTATGAAAGAAATTAAAAATGAGACAGTGTTCTCCCAAAACTTAACACTTGCAAGTACACACACACATTTTTTTAACCTTATGATATTAGACACAATACCTTTCAAAGTATACCCTGGCCTTAAAAGAGTTAAGCTTTAACAGATATTGAGCTTTATAATGAGGAAAGAGCTTTTATGAATAGAAGATGCTGGTTCATTGTTAACAACACTGTAAATACCTTAGTACTGTAGAAGTAGATCTATATATGGTAACATTTATTCATTTCATATTTTCTCAAAGTGACTGAAATGGGTGACTCCTTTAAACATGGAACTTGTTATTTTATCAATCATCTGAACAATGATTTGTGAGAGGTTCTGATTGGGGCATTCTAATGAGGAAATAGACATGAAAATCTCATCATAACAGGGATACTATTGAGGAATTCACCCTATGCCTATGACCATCCATTGTTAAGCAAGAAAGGAAGATCTTTGATTTTAGATCAATGACCTGAGAGTATCAGGGAAAATGTGTTTCTCCTGAATTCCTAAATTCCTAAATTCTTATACCTGGTGTGCTTCCCCTTATCTTTGACTGCCAGAAAATTTAGTCTAATTTTTGATTCATCACTAGCAATTTTAAAGGACTATATAGTAGTGTGTATTTTACCATGCTGATTCTATCTTCCTATCTTTATTTTCTGTTTAGCTAATTCCCAAATTTTTATTTTATACTTAATATGTATATATGTCCATATTTACATATATACATATATGTATGTGTGTGTGTCTGTATACCTTAGCTACATCAAGTTCTTTTTAGAATGAATAGAATAAAATAGGACATTAACATTAAGAAAGACAAAATCAACAAGTATTCCAACATAATGACTACCATAATACATCATATTTTATATAATATATATTCCACTATTTCCCATGGATAGAGATGTGTACCAAATTTTCTTGCCCTTAAGTAAAAAATGAAACTAAAGACAATGTAATAAGCAATGAAATTTGCTCCTATCCTTCACAATTAAGGTCTTATGGATAGATCATGGACCATCAAGCTAAACAGATTGGATTCCCATTCCATCTTAGCTTGGGCTAACTCTGTGAACCTGTATAAACTCCCCAAACTCCAAGAGCTTTAGCTTCCCATCTCAGAAATGGAGAGAATATTTTTTTTATTTGTTGGGTGTTTGTAAGAATTTAATTAGATTAAATAAATTTGACACATAGTACAGACCCAATAAATACTGGTTCTGTTCTTAGCCTTCCTTGTGGAAATCTTCACTCACCAAATCTTCACTAAACATACACTAGACATTTTGAAAATGTTTACTAAATAAATTATGATACAGAATTTATGAGCTTATTTTCTCTTACTGGAATTGGTTGCATTGGGAGAAATTTACTGTAACTTTACTTTATATCCCAGAAGGACACAGGCTTAGTGCATTTTTAAATAATGGTGCCCAAAGCTTGAAAAACTGTATGGTGTGTGTTTCTACTTCTTGAGGAGTGGTCACTCTCACATAATGCTAACGTGAGTATTCATTAATTTGCTACAGATTGTCTGAAGAGGTCTTTGGATCTCTGTATATAACCTTTGATCCAGAAATTCAACTTCCAAAAATGTTGACAAAAAATAATTAAGAATAGGTACAGAAATTAATTTATAAAGATGGTCACTGCAATACTATTATATTAAAAATGGTTAGAAATCTATATGTTCAACAGGAAATGATTAGGTAAAGTGGAGTACATTTAAATAACTGAATTCTAACTGGGTATTACAATGAGATGGCAAAGTACATTTCTTGACAAGAAAAGATGTACACAACATACTGTTGTGACAAAAAAACAGATCTTGCAACACCATATATAGAATGACCCTATTTTTGGAATTCATACTTTTCTAAAGAAAAAGAATCTGAGGAAGTTTATTTAAAAGATGTGAAAAATGTTTCTGTTTATCTCTGCAACATAGCAGATGAGATGTATTTCTTTTAGCCTATATGTGTACTTTCTAATTTTCCATTGATGAACTCTGAGTCATTAACTGAAATGAAAACAACTGCCTAAAGTCCAACTCCCCTTCATCTCCCTTCTGCTCTTTGCTTCACTGGTGGTATATTCCAAAGAACTGAGCATAACATGTTACTTATACAGTATGGTCTACAATCCCATCCTTTATTATTATTTTTTTTTAATAGATGTACTTGAGTGACCTTAAATAGCCTAAATAATAAAATAGTTGAGAAGGAGTTTTGTGGCGAGTGACTAGGCTTATGAGACACTATCAGCACCATTTACATCCTCTTTTCCACTGGACAAGACTGACTATTCTGTTTATTTGTTACAACAGAAATCAATTTCAAGACAAGTCATTTAGAGCAAGTTTTGAGCCAGCTTTCCCTCACTTCTGAGTATCTGTTAGTGTTATAGATGCCTTGATATAAACTTTCAACTATTTATTTTTTTAGTCATTAGAGCAAACTGATATCTATATATGTCTTTCTACATGTATAGGAATAGATTAGAGAAGTACACTCTAAGTTGGAAGTAGTGCATTTTCTACTCCAAATAAGTACTACATATTTTGTTAACCAGCCTAAACAATACACTAATGGATTGAGATATAGTGTACAACCCTGAGTATCTAATTTATTACTCTGGAGGGGCTCAAATTCAGGATGGAAATGTCAGGTTTCCCCGACAAATCTCACTTGCCTAATTTTCTGGCTCTTTAATTCAACGTAATATTTATTTTTCTGTCTTTAAAGCAAACAAATACATCTACACTACTGTTAAAGTGGTCTGTAAAAATACATTTGTGTGTTTTTGTTGAGAAGGCAAAGAACATACAATAGGAGGACCATCTGAGAGGTGTAAATGTCTAGGTGTACTTTCCCAAAACATTGCCTGTGCTTGTAAAATGAAGTGGTTTGGAAATAGGTTCCACTCTTCCTGACCTTCCTTCCACTGACCTTTGGCTCCCATATGTCTTTCTCTCTACCCACCTTCTCAAAATACTCCCTCCGAAGCTTTTACTCAACCTAAAAATAGCTCCCAGATGTCTTGCTACCGGCACTGTGTAGCCTCTCTCCCTTTTACTAAGATTGTATGATTAGGAAAGATAGCAGAATGGCTTTAACAAAGGACTTTTTTTGGTTCAAAATAAGTTCATTGCAGAGCAGGTCCTTTCTCTGTCTCTATGTGAATAGTTCAGGAATGTAGAAAATTGTTTTCTGTACCTTTACTTATAAATAACATTTGGAAGTTGGAGCATACTCCTTTAGTTTATAGTTTAAATTTACATGTCAGTATTTTTCTAATTTTACATGAAGCTGTCTCATATATTCAACTAATAAGTGACAAACTCTAACATATCGAGTCACTTGCTAAATGTCTTAACTGAATTCTCTGCTTACAGTTCCAGGAAGTATCTCCTGTTTTCCCACATCCCATGATTAATAACTATCACCAAAATCCCAAGCAATGTGATGCGTAAGTGGTTTTAACTCTGGCTTTCCATTGAAAGTCAAATTAATACAAAAGTGTTTGCATCATGCACCTTGGTGAACCAACTTATGTTTTGAATGGGGCACAGTGTTTCAAAAGGAGATTTCATTAATAAGAAAACAGACATTTATGGTAATTCCTGCCCTGTCCTCATGAGTCACTGTGGGCAAAGTTTCCAATTTGGGTATGGTTGTTGTTAAATATCCGTTACTCACCTTTGTGGCCAAACTTGCAATAAAATACCTCCAATAAGAGAGGCAGTGGGGCCTAACTAAACTCTCAATCAAGGCTTTTGTCTTCAAGAAAGAATCTGGTTGGAGAACCTCCCTCCTCATTAGTTTCTTTTGTCAACATTTTCAAGCATAGAAACAGCCTTAGAAAGACCCAAAGTTCATGACTTTGGAATTGGAATGAAGCCATAAAAAGCATGTTTTTATAAGAACAAGAAGTCAGAAAGTTGATCTTCATTGGTTTTCTGCCTACCATGTGGAAAGTACCCCTGAGACCTGGTGTGTGCATCAGCACATGAGCTGATGGGAGAGCAGCATCACTGTATTAAAAATGGGGTACACTATGCCTTTACTTCAAATGAACTGAAGTAAAAAAAAAATCTTAGGTTCAAAAATGTTATTCGTGCTGTTATAATTAGGTCAACCAAACATCATTTGATCAACATTAAAACAGAAAGCGGGGTAGCGGTTGAAGTCACAAATAGTTTTCTGTGAACTTGGATGTCTTGAGCAAAGTTGAGATGTTTGCATAATCTTCTCTGTAGCAACAACATTCCACATGCATATTTCTCTTTAAAAAGAAACTCTATGCTCGGTGGTATTCTGGGTTCAAGGCCTGAATAAAAAGCATCTCAAGTCAAAAGTCCTGTTCTAAAAACTGAGCTATAGAGAAGGTCCTAAGTGTTTTGACTTCTCTTTTAAATCATTTATGGATGACTAAAAGTCATATATTGATTCAAAGTACAAATTTACTTAAATCTCTGAACTTGAACTTTTAGCTATCTAACCCAGTATCTTCCCCAAAATGCTCCCAAATGTTTGCAGTTTCCACAAACAAGATAAATCACTATACACAACACTGAGCAGAGGAGAAGGTGAAACACACAACAAACTTGCTTGTATAATTTTTCTCAAGGCCTGGAAATAAAAATGTTAAATGTGGCCTACCATTTTCATGGAATTTTTCCGAAATACAAAACTCAAAGTGTATATAACATTTAATTTTAAAAAATGGAAATATAAAACCTAGAGATACAAATGTAAAAAACAAAAAGCAAATCTCTGAATTATACATATTTTGAACATCCTACTTTCTCAGAAGTTTGATTAAGACAGCATTTAATAAAGCAATATTTTTATGATGAAAATTACTTTGGTTTGTAGGCAGTGGGAGGTGTGCCTCAAATTATAATTTTTCCTCAATAGAGTTGTATCATGATATTTCATTTTTACGAATGCAACTATATTGTTGGTATCATAACTTTACTAGTGCAACAGATAACAGAGTCTACTCAATAATACTTATCATACATATTCTATATTAGGTTGTATATTATACAATAATGATGTACATACAGAACAATGCATAGACTTGTATTCGCAAGTCTGAAATCCCTAAGATGCTTCCAAAAATCTAATGTAGAGATGGTAGAAGAATATAACTGTCACATGCATGCTTATGTGTCTTATCCTTATTTGGAAATAATGATAATGACCATAATATTTACTATACTATAATAGTAATAGTCAACAAAGTTATGCTAATGTGTGGAGTAGTCAACCAACTAACCAAGCTGCCATTTTAAGGGTAATTAAACATCACTGGAATACACTGTAATATGATTATCAATTAACTCAGATTTCCATATGAGACTGCTTTGTGGTTGCTAAGGTGAAAATTGAGGCTACTCCAAATTAGTTCCAGTAAACAAAATTTAAAATAATAAACAGATTTTTGCTAACCCCAATCTCTCTTTTCCAAGAGATAACTTGCAAAGTATAACTGCCAGATCTACCACTAAACCTAAAAGCAGCCAGCTGAGTTGTTTATATCTCACAGTCTTAGTCAACTTAATATGAGGATAAGTCTCTTTACCAGAAGAAAGTAATCTACGTCATTGTCTGAAGTTTAAATCATTCAGTATGCCTCCCCAGAAGTTCAGGATTTAGGAAGTTACAAATACATACACACACACACACACACACACAGACAAAAGAGTGGAAAAAATACGGGAATTTTTTTAGGACAATAACTCTGTAGGTGGAAGTGAATTAGTAATTATATCTATTTCAGCTCCTTCTTTATCTATAAAAGCTAGTTTTAATATAAAGTTATGTTCATACTGATTGTGAAACCAAAAAATAAAATAGAAGAATACAACATTCTGTTGTATCCAATAATTACTTGCAAATTTCTGCAACTGAAGGCCAAGTTGGGATTAGAACAGTTCTTGTCCATCTATAGCTGAAATTCCAGTATGTACTGATAAACAAGATTTGACTGATGTTTGACATTAATTACAGTGGTCTGCTAACTGGCCTTTTGGACTTGAATATTTTATGTTGAATTCTAACATGCAGGATGTAAACAAGAATAAACAATGAGTTTATTTATCTTTGCAATTCCATTAACTGCCATTTGTCTGTTTCAATGTATTACAGAAAAACTGCTAATAGAAAATCTGACTTGTGAATTTGCACTGTGACTTTAATAAACTTAAACTCATCAGAAGTTCTTAGAATTGTCCATGTCAAAAGAAAGTCTGAGTTCTTTGACCTAATTATAGGTTAGAAATGCTTCTAATCAAAAAGTAGAAATATCATAAAGTATAAAATATTTTCTAAACTAAAACAAAAAAAATAATTTTAAAACATATTGAACAAGACTTTGCAACTATATCTAGTATATAATATCTATTCTGGTGAGTGAAAATAACTAATTGTATCAAAGGAGAAAGTAGTATTAAAAGAAAAATCCAAATGCATCAAAATGCTATGTTTCGTGCAGCAATATGTCCCTTATTATAAATTTGAAAAAAGAAGGTGAATTCTTTTCTATAAAATTTCAGATTCTCTGCCTTCTCACTACATAAATATTGAACACATTGAACATGGGTCCAGGAGGTTGAACATCATGTTAATTGCCTTGCATGTATTATCTCGCTTAATCTTCCCAATAACCCTATGAAATAAATTTTATTATCCTCCTTTTATGTATGACATATGACAAAATTAAGGGCCCAAAGGGTGAAGTAACTAACAGAAAATCACATAGTTAGCAAGTTCAAACCCAGGAGAGTCAAACTTCAAAGCTAGTGGTCATAACTCCAAGAAAATTTGCCGTCTCTTCAGTAAGTTTCTATTTTTTTTAAATGATCAGAGCATTTATTCTAAGCATTTATTATTAGCATTTATTCTAAGAGCTCTAGATATGTATATCTCTGTGTCCTGGTTTTTCAAACTCTCTTTTTTTAAATCTCCTATGAAGTAATCTTTGGCTTCATTTCATATTCAAAGAGCAAACCTGTCCATGTGCCCAGCAACTACATGGGAATACAGTACAAAATATTTTAATTAAGTAAAAAATGTTTCAGACAGTAGAACAAAAAATTTGAAAATTTGATTAGAATTCAACCCATAGTATGTGGGAACTGGGCATGAATAAGAAAACCCACTGTGCCCTACTACCAATGTTTACAACAGCTTCGGTATTCATAACCCAAAGATGATCGCTGTCACTTTAACTAATATGAGCTTTAGGCTGTTTGGTTGCATGGTCAAACCAGTTTGCACAAATAAGTTATTTCTGGTGTATAGTCTTAGACCTTTTAAAACATGCTCAACTGCCTTTCCAGAATGCCATTGTAGTAGGAAAAAAAAAAACGCAGACTCCAAAGACACATCAAATAAACAGTACAGGGAATTGAATGAAGGTGCAAATTTACTCTAAAACTCATTTTCAATTTTCTGCCCTTTGCTTTAGAAATAAATGAACTAAGAACAAAGGACTGTTTGTTAAGTGCTAAAAACTTCTGTCATAAATTTCATGGAATCAAAGTAATTTTCAGCACATTTGACCTGCCCTATGAAAACATGCAGAAAGCATCACCATAATTTCACTACTTCGTTTTGGACATTCAGGTCTCTCTGTGTTATGCTTCCATTCAAGGGACAAGGACACATCTGAGCCTTTCACAGTATGAGTTTGATAAAACACACCAGTGATCCTCTAAGTAGACTTGTTCAACAATTCCAACATGTGGTGGAATGTAAAGGGCTTATTTTAAATTCTGTATCTAGAAGCATATTCTACAGCATGTAGATATTCCCAAACTTTTTTTGGGGGGGGGGATGTGAAGGTTGAGGAATGGGGATCAGGTTGGGGGTGGGATCAGGGGTGAGAAAATTTAAGCAGGAGATGTATGTACAGAACATGTCTTTGGATGCATAAAAAAGGGTTACTGCTTGCCTATTTGGATGTTGTGAAGAAAACTAACACTGAAATAGGATTAATATCTCACAAAATAGACTGAACAAGTAAATTACGACTCAAACATCTGTGTATGATGAGTGAGCACTTCTCTGCTGTTGGACAAATGAACAACTGCAGATCTTGATGTAACTATGCCACTGTTTTTACCTAGTGTTAGTTTAAATCCTCGCTAGAAAATGAAAGGCTTTCTAAAGAAATATTTCTGCAACACACATACGAAAGACATGCAGAGAACACTATGTGCTAGTCAACTCGCTGCATGACTAATGCACATGGGGGTAGGGAGGAAAACTAACATTCAATTCAATTATAGGAAATTTTTATGATCAAGCAAGGCAATTCCACTTTTCTCTCATTTAGATATAATTTTCAGTTAAATCCTAATAGACATAACTCTTCACAGGAAGGCATTGCCTGGAATGGAGTCCAATGCAGAAAATTTATGTTAATACTCTATAATGAGTATTTTGGCCTTTTGTCAGATTTTGGGGGGTAATCAAAAATCATGAAGATCCTTTGCTAAGTCTATATATTGCCTCTTGTTGCCTGAGTCTCCCAGGGTACTTGAACTTCAGAGGCATATTGCAGTAAACCTAGAACATACAAAGCCTCAGGAACAATATGGAATATCTTTTTGAAAATTAATTTTATTTAAAAATGTGTAAATAAAAGCACTATCATCTATTTAAAAATTGATATTTTAGCACATTTCTTACTATCTTACTAATATTTATAAATTTTGTGTTGGGCTAGATCATTTCAGACTATACCTGCAAACTCTTGGGGTTTCATACTCTCTACTTAGGAGCATTTCAGTGGGAAACTTTGAGAAACTCAGATGTTTAATTATACTAGGATAAACCTAAGTTAAATTTTCAGAGAAAGGTACCATAATTTTAGAAACCCTAAGCAGTAGAACACTTGTCAGTATTCACAATAGATACTTAAAGAAAGAGACTGTGTTTCTCAATCCCTGAATTATTGCTATTGATCAGCCTGAGATACAATCCTATCACATTTTAACTTCAAGTCCGTATACCTCTCACAATCAAAGTGATAAGAAATTATGGTGCCAGAGTTGAATTGTCCGTATTTTTTTCCAAAAATAATGACACTGCTTACAATCACTGGTGTCTTAGAGTCAATACATTAAAATAATCTTTGAACAACCCACTCTATTATGGATTTAACGTTACCAAGCCTACCCTTCAAAATTCAGTTACTTTTAACCTGTATTCAGATGGGATACATGTTGTAGCCAATGTATGCTGTAAGGAGTCAACAAATTCTGGATGCTAATTATATCTTGCCTGTAGATAGTTCTATTTTCATAAATAAATGAATGAATAAATACATACATAAATGTATATTGGTGATACATGGTGCTTTCTCTATGTTTTAGATACCATTCTATTTTCAAAACAAACCAATAGATGTATGATTTGTATTCATTTTTTTTCTATTGAAGAACACAGCAAACAAATACAAGAAGTGCCAGTTTAATAAACAAACTGCTAGTTAAGAACACCTATGTGGTAAAAGTTTTATTCACTAACTGTATAATGACCATATGAGAACTTTGCTTTCGACAACAAACCTTCAAGAGGACAGATGATGCAGATTATGTTTAATTCCATTTTCTTGGGGGTTAAGTAAACTATCAGCACTTTATTGTTTAATTGAAAATAAGTAGTACATGCTTTTAGATGGTAATGACAATGACAGTGACCTTGGCAATAATGCTGTGAAGAAAGAAAGGAAATAGAGACAAAAGCTGAAGACCAAAACTGAAATTGGTTCTATTAGGACTTCTCAATACCATCTCTGAAGCAGCACAGATTGACTCTAGGCAATGTGAACATCCTTAAGCCTCTCTTAGAAGAGCCAACATTGACTAGATAATTTGGTTCAGCCACACAAAAAAATACTGGGTCATAGTGTTAGTATGAAAAATATACACTCACAGAAGGGAGTCTTTAAAGCAGATAGCAAAGGGGACTTTAGAAATTGAGGGGTTATATACATAAGATCTTTATAGCTGAAGTTATTGGCTCACGTGGCTCATCTCACAGGTGATCACCAGACTATCACACCTGGGGCTCCACATATAAAGGAATAAAATGTGACTCTTGAGTTTGGAGGTTCATTTGTAGTAAAGGGCTTATGAATTACAAGCGAGGACCCGCAAAAATAATTTATAGCTGCTGTTCAACTATACATTTAATACAACCCCAGTAAAAGGTAAAAAAACTTTTAAATGAACTTTTATTTTTTTACAATCTGTAAACTAATCGCAAGCATAACACAACCAACTAACCAATCAACTAATCCTCCCCCCAAAGTAAAACCTAAAGAGTAAGAAAGCTATATACTGAGTGAGGAAAAATTACCATTAAGCTATGTTTCCCTCTCAGTCCCGTAGCAGTCTTGTAAGATGGATCCCTATCTTCCCTGAATTCTAAAATTCAAATACCTGTGTGTGTGTGTGTGTACACACACACACACACACACATTTCAACTTCTATGTACAGCTGCTGACAATTTTAGGGTACTCATAAATGACCTTTTTAAAAAACTGAAAGTTCTCTAGGATAAATTAAAGGATTGCTTTAAAAGCTACATAAGCATTTCTCTCAATAACATTTGTAGACATGCAAAGTATATTCTAAAGATCAAGAGACTTAAAAAGCTCAAATAAGACACATGTGCAATATAAAATTTAGACAATGTAAAGATTGAGATTAAGTTATAGTAAGTGTATTTTCTGAAATACATGGACATGATATGGATACAGGATACTCTGGAAATTAGCATTCACTTGGGACTAGATCTGGCAATGATTAGATATGAGAGCCAATTTAGTGTGGTAGGCAGGAACATGAATTCTGAAGCCAGTCAACCTGGGTGCTTTTCCTTGCTTTGCCACTTAACTATGAGACATGGACAACCTCTTTATGCCTCAGTTTCCTCATCTCTAAAATGGAGATAATAAGAATATCCACTCAGATGAGAATTAGATAGGATAATACATGTAAGGCATTTGAAATAATTTCTGGCATATGGTAGAAGGTTAAAAAAAATGTCAGCTAAAAAAAGAAACAAATGTCAGCTAAACTATGAAGGTGATCTTATACATAGAACTTACCCCTATGCATCATGGTTTTTCTAGGTACAAAATACAAACTTGAATAAGACAAGTATTTAAAGTCCTTTACAGTCTTAAAATCTTGATGATTTTTGTCTTCTATCACTCAAAATATTTAAAATAAGAAGAAAACATGTAGCCATTCATTTATTCATTCATTTAATACTATTTATCAAGTCCCTACTATGTTCTAGGCAGTATACTAGATGTTGACAATAATAAGATAAAAGCCTGCTCCTGAATTCTAGGAGCTGATCTAGAGAAGCAGTATAGGTAATGTTTAGAAGCCCAAGCTCAGGAATCAGACTCTCTGGGACTTAAGGCTTTATGAATTTGGACAATTTCCTTAACTCTCAGTGCTCTAGTCTCCTCTCCTTTGAAATGGGAATAATAATAGTTGCACCCTCATAAGTTTGTTCTGAGGATCAACTGAGTTAATACAGGTAAACCTTGTAGACAGAACCTGGAACACAGTAAGTACTCAATAAGTGCTAGTATTATCAGGAGGAGAGTCAGACAGGAAAACAAACACAGTTAAGTATGATAACAGGGGTGGGAAGACACAGTGCACAGGGAGCTAGAACAGTAAATAAGGGAGGATGCAAAACAGTATAGAGACCTCAGGAAAGTTTTCCTGAAGAGTCAATATTTGACCTCATATTAAAGAATTAAGAGAAGCTGTTGAACAAGGTACAGCACAGTTAAGTATTTCAATATGAAATATTTTAAAAGTATAACAAAATTTCACCGAAAGGTAAGCAAGTAACTAAAAATTTACTCCAATACACACTGACTGAGGCATCTAAGTTTATGCTCTTTGTCCATTCACATACATCTCCATTTCGAAATAAATTCAATATAGCATCCACTGAGGTTGCCAATAGCAGTGATATGCCGGGAAAAACAATCCAGATAACTATATTATTCCTCTAGGGGAACCTGATCCTAAACACAAATGCCTCTCCAACTGGTAGCATTTTAAATGCAATTTTGGGCAAGGGTCCATTGTGGTATTCATGCCGTCACATCACTCATCTAACTCTTCCCACATAACTGTCTTCCAATCGTTGGGAAGCTACCAAGTAGACAGCAATTTAAGTTTTAGATTGCTAGGAGGTGAATTACTAAGAACAAGTCCCAAAAAGGGCTTCTATCTAGGAAAACTTTCTAATGCTGCTAACTGCTAAACCCTCTGGGAGCTTTTCCATTACCCCTCCAGACAGTGCCGTTCCTGGCACTGAGAGCATTCATTTGAGCACACTAAAAAATCATCAATCCAGGGGTGTTATAACATGGATTTTGAGAGGTCATGCTGACTGAGACGGCTTCTGTATGGAGAAAGAGGGTAAACAAAATGACTTCTAAATTTTCACTCAATCCTAAAGTGCAATTCAATTACTTAAATATTCATTTTCCTGAGTATAAAATATGAGTCAGAAAAATGAGCATTTCCTTTACAGTCTTGTTTATGTCTATTGACTTGGTGAAATTATTAACAGAGCACCCTTGAATCTCAAAAGTGTCCACCGTCACCAGAGAATATTAATACCTTTTAAAGTGATATGCCTCCAGGAGTCTGTCAACCAGCCCCATGGAGACTGACAAGCTGGATTCTATGCCTGAAAAGAATAATCTCTTTGGTTTTCTTACTAAAGTAAGGTTTTCCTCCACTAAATGTTATTGTCATCTATTGCTCCTCTCAGCTACAACCCTAAACCTGCCAGACCTGATATGTTGTATACATTCTATGTAGGTGAGAGTGAGAAAATAATTAAGAAAAGAGAATCATTTCTAAAACCAAGGAAAACCAAAGGATTGAAGCATTTACCTGAACACTGGTTGTTAAAAATTATAATTGAGGAATCATATCCATATTCAATCCCTTATTCTCCAGCCCCACAATTACTACTCTAAATTAGGACTTCATTTCCTCTGCTGGATTATAAACACAATGTTGAAATGCTAATCCTCACCCATGTCTTAGTCAACAATCACAGCTTGACTGAAGATTTAGAACACAGACTTGTCAAATGTGCAGATGATCAAAAGTTATGATTAAAATGTAATTTTGTTGGATAAGAGGTTAAAGATTCTTCAAGTTCTTAGTGGCCTGAAATAAAAAGCCCACCCAAAGAAAAATACAATTTAATTTACATAAATTCAAAGTCCTACATTTAGCTTAAAATGAAACAAACAAACAAAAAAGGATATATAAGGAAGGACAGGTATAAAATTGTTTGCATAAAGAAATCTGAGGAATTATTGGGGATAGTATGATCCAATGGTGTGATAAAGATACTAAGAATGAGTAATATTTAGGCTGAAATAAAAGTAGAATGTCCAGACCAATGAACAAAACAGTTCCATGGTTTTCTTTACTGTTAGGACCACGTGTGGTACTGTGTTCAGCTCTATAATTGAAGGTAAAATAGACTGAAGTCTATTAAGAACAAATGAAGGGCAAAGAATGCACAGCTGGGCAAAAAGAAATGTTAGGGAGGTAAAATAACAGTACAGGGCTTCCCTGGTGGCACAGTGGTTGAGAGTCCGCCTGCCGATGCAGGGGACACGGGTTCGTGCCCCGGTCCGGCAAGATCCCACGTGGCGCGGAGCGGCTGGGCCCGTGAGCCATGGCCGCTGAGCCTGCGCGTCCGGAGCCTGTGCTCCACAATGGGAGAGGCCACAACAGTGAGAGGCCCACGTACCGCAAAAAAAAAACACAAAAAAACAAAAAAAACAGTACAACAACAACAATACTATAACAACTGCAACACTGATCAAGTAGGGCTTTCTATGTGCTGGAGACACTTGAAACAAGCCTGCTTTGACTCCTGTATAAATAAAAATCCTAGGAGGTAATTATTAGCTCCTTTTTTCAGACGAGGAATCTGATGCTCAGAAATAGTAAGTTGTCTAAGATTACTTTCATACTAAATATTTGAAGGCATTTGTGTAGAAGAGAGAAAGACTTGTTCTTTCCAAAGCGAAATGAATGGAAGCTACAACTTGATAAAAAAGAAAAAGTCCCAGTATTCATAACTACATTAAATGGAATTGTCTGCCTGCCTACTAGCAAGTTCTCCTTTCCTGCATATGATCAAGCTGAGGGGAACTGTAAGGAATAGAATTTGCAGAAAAAAGCATTTCTGTGCTGGATGGGAGGTACGGTTAGCTGACCTTCAGGTTTCCTTCCAATATTAAAGTTAATGATTCTGATTCTGAGAAATGGGGTACTTTTGTTGCCTTAGTATTATACACTACGTAGGTCAAATCGAATTAAATCAAACTGAAAAAGTCACTCAAACCAGTTTTTATGCTGAACTGACAGATTTCTTCAATTAAAATAGCTGTTTCAGTTAATCTGTATAGACATATCCGTTAATCTATTTCTGTGACTGGTCACATTTCATTTGGGTTTTCTATTTTTAAAAGCAAGTTTATGAATATCACCTATACATCATATTAGTAGCAAGACTAATAACAAGGTCTTTATATACCAGGTTATAGAATACAGTTACCTCAAAATCTCTCACTGCCCATGCTAGACATATGCAGAAGGCTGATGCTGCTGAACGGAACGATCCTCTAACAAGCTACTTCTGAATATTATTAGTGTCATAACTGAAAGAAACTCTCAGCCAAAGTTTGGCATTGGAAAATAAGAGTCCTATTCCATTTCTTGAACCTGCATCCTCCTTGACATGTAAACTCCTCAAATCTTACATGAGTCCTGTGGTTAAGTGGTGGGAAACCTTCCAACTGAGATCAAATTACAAGGTGTTCAGGGGAGAATGTTGCCCAGAATTGGCCCACATGGGCTTTGTATACACAACCAGTTTCCTTCCTCTCCCCCCTGTTTTTGTCAGTTGTTTCAGAGTCAAATTCAGGTAGTAAAAAAGTGAATAGTAATCACGAGTTGTGTGCGTGGAGCAACGATAGAGAAACTGGGAGAACCCAGAGCAAATACTTGCTACTTGAGGGAGTAGAACCACAAAACTCTAGGGTTTCCCTGATATAAACGCAGAGACAGTCATATAGACAAATTGCGCTCATTCATTTTGTTCTTTTCTTTCTTTTTTCTTTTTTTAAGATAGAGGTTCGTAATGTCTATAGTGCATCAGTAGATAAACAGGTCAAATCCTGACCAAGTCCAATCCTTTATTTTATATTCTCACTGTCTTTGTCTCTTCTGTATCTCTTCGTTACTGTATTAACTTAAAATTATTTGATTAATTTGATTAATATCCATTTCCTCACTAGACTGTACCCCCTATGAGGGTAGGTATGATGTCTATCTTTGCTCACCTTTGTCCCCAGAGTTTCAGCACAATGCTGGCACACGTGACACCAGTCAATAAATATTCAGTGAATGAACAAATTAATAAATGCAACCATGGGGAACAAGTTTTGATTAACCACAGGCTTTATAAACCATTTGCACAAACTCCAGGACAATCCTTATTATATACAAAGAATGGCTTTGCAGAAAAATTTAAGGCAAAACCATTCTCACACTGTTGGAGAACACTGCCATTAATTATGTCATCTCTGAAAAATAAGAGCAATAAACACAGCCCATAAATCAGCCTTAAATTGGCCAAAGTCTAGGGATTTTTCCATCCCTATTTTATGTGATTGTATCACTGCAATGTATTTTGGAAAGTCAAGTCAGATTTCTGGTTTTTCAAATTATACTTCATACACTCCTAGCTAACATACAACAGGTTTGTCTGAGTTACCAAGCAATGAGATCTGACATCAGGCAATATAGATAACACCATACCACATCTTAAAAATACCTTTTCACGAGGCATACAAAAGAATAACGTGATGCAGATTTTGCCGACTTGCTTGAGTGGTGCCTTTAACCACTTTCTGTAAGCTAAAATGAGCAGGGAATATTTCACCATTGATCTGTGTACAATCTATAATTACAAGAATCTGTAATGCTCATACAACTGTTATAAAAGAGGAGTCAAAACCATATCCATATTTACAAACTAGAATACTTTACAGATCTGATATAATATAACAACATTTTCTGGACATTTTGTTTTACAGTAAATATTTCAATAAAATGATAGAGCTCTGATTTCTTGTTCTTTTACAACTCGTAGCCTTTCTAATGATAGATAAAAGGAAATGAATATACTTTCTGTAAGAAAAATTATATCCTAGGTTTTCTTACTAAAGGTATAAGCCTGTAGCCTCAAGAGCCTGGAAGAAAGACAGTCATAGAGGCTGTAACATTTTGTTAAGTATGTGCTATTAGCAAATTTATTAATTTTTTTCATTTGCCTTATTGTAGGAAGGTAATAAAATACATCAGGTTGCACTTAATGCATCCTCACTGGCCTGGCAAATTCATTTCTATATGTTCACATAGGACTTTGCTTTTCAAAAGTACAATATTTTCTGCATATAACTATCATATCACCCATAAACATTAGGATGTGTCCCAGGTTTTTATACCAGGTAGGAAAAGTCTTCTCTCTCTTATTTCAGGAAACTTTTAAAGGATTCTTCAGATCTGGGAAGTTAAGATATATTATTTTGCAGGTTTTTGCTTTTCAAATAACTCTCTGTAAGGAGGAGGCACTGTGCAGCAGAACTGTCCTCAGATTCTTGTTGAGAGAATTATTCATATAACAGAATTACCTGATATGTCTTCTTAAAGTCTAGAGAAATGATTGCATAACATAATCATGCATGTCTATCAAATCCAAGACAGTACACATTTTCACTAGGATTTGTTTATGTTTGTTTGTCCATTCATTTTTTTTAACTAAAGTCCACCCTTTGTTCAGATTTCCTTAGTTTTAGCTAATATTCTTTTTTTTTGGTCCAGGATCCCATCCAGGATATCACATGACATTTACTCATCATGTCTCCTTAGGCTCCTGTTGTTTTTTTTTTGATGACCTCGACATTCTTAAAGAGTGCTTGCCAGATATTTTGCTGACCATCCCTAAAATGAGATTTTCTGATGTTTCTGTCATGATTAGGCTGGGCTTTGAGAAGACCTCAGAAGACAGTGCCATTCTGTGCTATCATCATAACACTGATAAGCAGACATACCATCAACATGACTTATCACCGCTGATATTCATTTTCATCACCTGGCTGAGGTAATGTCTGTCAGGTTTCTCCACTGTAAAGTTACTCTCTTTTCCCCCTTTTAATACTGTACTCTTTAGAAGGAACACACTGTGCACAGCCCACACTTGAGAAGCAGAGAGTTATGCTCCACATCCTTGAGGGAGAAGCATCTATAAAAATTATTTTAAATTCTTCTACACAAGAGAATTATTCACTGGGATCTGAACATGAGAGTCTTAAAACAGTCTTCACCTGTTTACTAACAAGCCATGCAGCCCTAAGAAAGTCACACTGAGCTTTGCTGGGTACAGTTTGTAAAGAAAATGTTTAAAAATTTTTTTAAAATAGTTGTAATCTGTTAAACATAATGCTATGTGTCAGACTTTGTTATTAGGTGCTCAGTAAATCTTTTCTCATAATCACCATAACAACCTTATGAGGAAGGTATTATTATTCTCATTTCATAGACGGGGGAAATTTGAAGCTCAAGAGAGGTCAAGTAGCCTGCCCAATTCGCACATGCAGTCCATCACACACTGAAAGCTAAACTAGATGCATGTACATACACACAAGTGCATACACATATATAGATGGTCATTATATATTATGAAATAACACCTTTCCATATATAATAAAGGCAGAAAAGACGTCAAAGATTCTGGTTTGTCTTTTTTTAAAGAAGAGAAGAATGGGCTAATTGGAGATTTCTAATTTTGCCCCATTCATTTTCCATCATAAAGAACATAAATAGCTTCCCTATCACCACTACCACTAGAATGGGTCGTCACCTGGTTTGAGGTGTCCAGTTCTCTAGGGGTTATAGTCATTTGCATGAATAAGACTCCTTGATATATCAAGTCATGAGAATGTAAGAGGAGTGTATATTTTAAGAAGATGTGCATTTCCCAGTGAGCAGATCTTATTTCTAGGCATAAATATGTTTGTTTAAATATCCACATGTTCCATGTTACAAGACCATTATTCTTCCTCAGCAAACATGGAATGTCCAGAACCAGATTTCCATTTAAACACTGTATCTAAAACTTGCATGACTATCAGGGCACACATATATTCCTAATGTTAACGAGGAATCTCTCTGTGCTATATACAAAGTTACAAAATGAGTGATAAGGCAGGACCTACCTGGTAAATGCTGAAGAGCATTTCACATTTCTTATTACAAAATGCACATGTTTACGGATGACCCAACTGAAAACACAAAGTCAGACTCAGGTTGCTTAAAAGAAAAAAGTATACCACATGAGACATATAAATCAGCAAATATCATTTAATATACCTAATGCCTCTCTGAACAGAGAGGGCTCTTGGTATCTAACCGATTCCTCAAGGAGATCGATTCCTCAAGGAGATGCCTTATTTTCAAAATGGAACCATGGAGCTTAATTTATTCAGTGGGATTCACTTAATTTGCAAGAATCAAACAGACTTACAAGGACAAAATCATTCCTTTATGCAAGTGTGTACATAACACAAATAGAATAGTGCAGTATACATCTTGCCTGAGAGTACAAGTGTATATTTTTAAGTGGTTGAAAGCTTCAATGTAAGGCTTTGCCTTAGACTTAATAAGTAATTTGACTCAATTCTCTAATACATTCTGTACCATATAACGTGTAAATGTGTGGGGTATACCAATGAATGGAAGACAGAATGGGGCTCTTTACCTCTATCTGAATTAAGAAATTTTAAAGCACCTTAGGATTGTCCTTTCCTCCTCTCATTTGAAAAGATGGGAATGAAGTCAATTTCATCTTATGTAATATTGGGAATTACTCTTAAAGTCATCTGAAGTTAACAGCTCCAGATATCACAAATATAAAAATTTTCAGTCACAATTTTATATTTTTTCAATAATACTTATTACCTGAGTAAAGCACTCTTGTAATGTCCCCCATTCTAAAATATCAGTGTTATCTTTGATAAAGATTTCTGTTTTATTTTTATTTGCCTAAGCGCTATGATGATTTTCCCGTAGGATTTCATCTGTTACCTAATTCTCTAGCTGATTTCCCCATCCTCTAATTACTGAGAGCCACTCTCCCTACCACCCCAGCTTTTAGTCATTTCCCCTCTCATAATGCAACTAACTGCAGAAACCAAAACCATTTTCTCATCATTACTACTGTTTATGTCTATATCCTTCAAATTTTGACATACGTTTCTATCATCTTGTCACCTTTCCTATCAAATTGCATTGCCTAGTGAGTAGCAGGACCTGTATCACACTTACTTATGAATCATCCATCTCTCCACCCATTTATTCAGGAGAGATGCAAGGAATTTACTGCAGCATAGAATGAACAAAGTTCAGGAAGAAGACTAAGTCATGATTGTAATAGAATTGCTAGATTTAGGTATGGCTAGAACACAGAGAACCACGGAGAAGATTGAGAGAGATGAAACTAGAGCAGTGAGCAAGACGCAGCTTAAGTAAGATATGGAGTTTGAACTTCATTCTGAGGGTACTTTGGTGCCATTGGTGCCTTTTAACCAGGAGAATGGTATGATCAGGTTTTGACTTTTGTAAAGCTCTGGTTGCCCAATGTAAATGCACTGGGATAGATATTAAGATCTTGCAAAGTAATTTCATATGTATTGTGACATATAACTTCCTTAACTTCCTTAATCTCTCTCCCATATGCCTTCCTGTTGTCTTTGCTACATCAAATCCTGAAGAATTTAATCCTAGTTTTATGTTCTACAAAACTAGGTCACCCATTCACCTTCTGTTTTATAACTTACCTTTCTGTAATTCTTAAATAAAATTCTTTAAATATATTTCTTCTTTTGAATAAAAAGAATAAAATCAACTGAGGATCGTGGACTACCCCAACCTAATTTCTATCTGTAATTCACAATCAGAGCTTTCAATATCAACCTATCCACAAAAGTAGAGAAAAAAGTAAGAAAGAAAAATTGGTATGAAATAAATAAATGACAACCTCATGATAAAAATCGTTTCAGAACTGGTCTTATCGAAAGGTAAGTGCTTGGGTGGTAAAATGTGGTTACTGAAGGAAAAACTGTGGTCCAAAATAATATTTCTCCTAGGTTTCCTTTACCTGCCGATTCCATTACTATTTCTAAAGGCCTATCCATATTTACCTTGCCCTGAGAACACTTTGAAAAGTGATGGAAATTTTAACATGGTCAAGTCCCCATCATGTTCATTTCACTCCTGCTTATTTGTGTTTGGCTTCAGTCTAGATATATCTATTTTTCTTAAAAAAAAAAAAAAAGCTTATATTACCTTGATTATAAAAATGACACATGCTTATATTATACAATAAATACAATAGGCATAAAAGAAAAAAATGCAAAAAATACCAATTCCAACATTCCATTCATTAAAAATGAATCACTGTGAATGTTTTGGAGGTACTCCTGGCAGTGGTCTTATGCATGTACTTACAAATATACAACCACCTCTCCACCACCTACTCTCCCCACACTATGTCAGGGCTTTAATATATATGTACAGCTTTTCTAAAATGAGAACAATAACAGTATCTATGTACAGAGTTGAGAGGATGAGATAAAATAACACCTTTACAGTGTCTGTTCTAGGCTTGGTACATACTAAATGCTCAAAATATTAGCTATTATTTTCTATTGCTATAATTACTCAGGTATATAAACCTGTTCACTCAAGATTTTGTAGGAATTTTCCCTTGTCAAAATATGATTTTTAACAGCTACAGTCATGGTGTCATTGACGACATGGTCATTGATCACATGATCCTGGGCTGGAGTGTGCTGGTTCTGCCATTTACTGCTTGTAGGAGCTTGTGTGTGGTTTCGTCATTCAAAGCTGTGGATAACATTGCTTACCTTTCAAATTTTTTTTAATATTAGAGATCATGTGTGCAAAGTATCATAGTAAATATCAAATAATAATAATATCTATTGTTTCCAATTCCTGTTGTAATACCTGCAATGAACATGTTCATATATTGTTTTTTCCTTCTTTTCAATTATTTACTTGGGAATGATTCCCAGAAGTAGGATTACTGAGTCAAAGGGTTTAAAAAATGGTTATGTTCTTTGTATTTACTGTTATGCTGTTTTCCACTAAGTTTGAACCAATATATAATGTAACAAGCAAAGCACCTCATGTATTTAAAAAATGTTCCTATACCTGTTTCATTCAAGTCCAGATCCTATGGTCATCAGTTAAGAAAGGGAAAATCTTGGATGGATTTTATTGCAGAAATTCCAAACTGCTGGGAATTGAACAACGCTGCTAACTCATTTTACATTTGGGAGACCACCAGTCAGCCATGCTCAATAATAGCTTTCAGAAACATCTGGATTTAAACTTACAGTCTAAATATGACAGGTTAAGTAGTATATAGTTATAAAATAGCTTCATGCCTTGATTCTCAAAAATTCACTGAGATGTTTACAATTTTTAAATGATCAGAAAATTTTCAAACAATGTAGGCATTAAGAATCACATAAACTATACAGTACATTAGTTTGATATTATGGACTTCTGGTTGACTTGGAGTTTAGAAAGGCTCAGAGGATTTTTACAAATACTATTTTGAAGGTAAAAAGATCCTTACTAATCAATATTTTACTCAAAGGAGTACAAAGATATACGCAGTCTTCAAGTTACATTTATTGAATTTTAATGTATGTAAAAATGAAATATTTATCTTACAAGAGTAGAGAAAGGTAGTAAAAGTAATGGCTTAAAAACCAAAACTTATGACATTCAACCCGTATCATGAGCCTTACTGGGAGGCTAGCATCTGGAAGGCAGAGCTCATGTCTAATGTATTACTGTAGTGTATTATCATAGTGATGGGTACCATAGTAAGCCCTGCACATATGTTTAACTTTCTCTAATATATCACCCACAAATTTAGTGGCTTGTAACAACCATTCAATTATGCTCATTAGGCTCACAGACTCTAACGGGTTGGGATTTCAGACAAGGTACAGAGAGGATGAGTTGTTCCTATTCCCTGATGTCTAGGACTTTTAACTCCACATATGGAGGTAACAGAGTGAGTGGGGGCTGGAATCATCTGAAGTCTCATTTACTCACATGGCTAAGGCTTGGGTTGGAATGACTCAAAAATGGGGACGTTCTAACCAGAGTACCTACACGTGGCCTTTCCATGTGGTTTGACCTCCTTAGGATATGGTGGCCTTAAGGTAGTTGGAGTTCTAACATGGCAGCTCAGGGTTCCAAGCATGTGTACTGTAATGAACAAGATGGAAACTGAGCTGCCTTTTATGACTCAGACAGATTCAAAGGGAAGAGAATTCTTTATGGAATGATGTCATGTAAGACATAATACTGTTTATGACATAATATTATATATATATATATATACACACATACATACATACAATAGTATAACCATCTTTGGAAAATACAACCAACAATTACCCTCCAGAACTGTTTTCTATCTATTCAACTTACACTCTTTTCCACCTTGTTAAATTAAAAAGTTGCATTTTCTTTGCATAGTTTTTTGGTTCTAAATTTTAAAACTATTTAAAAAATTTTCAACTACATCTCCCTCAAAGATTCTGAGTGTCCACTAAGTGGACAGGTAGGACTGGTGTGTCTTTATGGTAGAAAATCACCTCTTTGCCATTGATTTCTCAATTGCCCAGTAATCAGAAAAAGACTAAGCATATATTAATCTCATTTTCTACAGGGGATATTTTGTATCTGAACAGAAGAGAAATCCTCAAAATATTTGGTAAATTATTTGAAACAAACAATTTTAAAGTATGCTTATATAGAGTTTTATTTAATTATTTTAGTTGCCTTGATATCATTTTTGGTCATGACTTTCAAAGTTAGATACAGTGGAAGACATTTTTAAAAACTAGAATAATATATAGGGATATTTTATGCTCAGGATGATTAATTTCCATAGTAACCTTTTCCCCAGAAAACTGCACATATTTGATTTGTGAACTCGAAGTACATAAGCTTTAGTCGCTTATGAAACATAATGGTCACAAAATAAAGAGTTTCCCTTTCTCTCTGACATGGAGACTTCTTAGCTCCAATATGTACTCAAGTCTCAGTTAAGAGATTTTCTGAGGGCTGAGTGTGGGATTTCCACTTCTATTGTCAACTTTAATCATTTATTTGAACCAAAGTCTCTTTAGTCCACTAGTTTATCTTGACTGTCAGTAAGAGATAATGAGTGTTTCACCTTCATGAGTGTTTAATAATTTTCTGTTCCTTTTTCTAAGCATAAACCTGGGATCGATGATTACTTGTATATAATTGAGAACTAAAATAAAATAACTTAGAATTAAAATTACATATGGCATATGGTCATTTTCCCAGAAATACTACAAACAGGACTCTAATTCACTAGTGTTGAACTATTAAGCAATCTCCTCTATTGAAAATATTTTATCCCTGTTTGGTCTTTAACTGAAATAAACACAATCTAGCACTAGGTTGTGTTTATAAGCAAAAATGTAGATAAACTAGTTTAAAATATTATCTTTATTTGTATGGTCATATCAGAGTAACCTCAACTGAGGCAGTTTGTGTAAGCAGCTCACTTACTTGGAAAAATGTAAAAACCGGAATTAATTTTTTGCCTCTGACATATTTTTTAAATTAAATAAAAATTTTTATCCAGTCAGGAGTGGTTCCAGGAAATAGTTCTCCTAAGAACAGTAGCTTTCTTACAGCAATTTTTATACATGCATGGCAAATTATTCTGATCTCCAAAGAAGGTTATTTATTCTGCATATAGTCTCTAAAAACTTAGAGGAAAGTATCATTCATTTAAGCCTCTTCCACATGCTCCATCATTCAAAATTTGTTTTAATTTGTGATGGAGAAGTGAAAGAGACATGAACAATGAAGAACTTTAGAGTTAACCACTCAGAATACCTGGGTTCAAATTCTATATCTATCTCAAAGTAAATATGTAACCTTGTAAAAATTATTTGATTTCATTGGTCCTCAGCTTGCTTATCTATAAAATAGATAAAATAAATAAAATAGATAAAATAGATATAATACCTACTATTTATAAAAATATATGTGCTTATCTGTTTGGATGTTGATACTACTTAACCAAGGTAGATTTATTAACAACCTATTTGTTACTAAACACCTTTCTTAATAGAATGTCATTTTCATACTTGCTTTTGGGACAGAACATCCAATATCCATTGCCCTCTTTGCAGATAGATTGATTTATTTCATACACAAAGCAATAGCAATTTCAAAGGCAGGAAATGTGGTTATGTTGTATGGATGAGATAAATCACACCATAATCGTGTGTCGAGATAAAATGCAATCTATATGACTAAATATGGGAGGTCACTTCCCAACTTCTATTAATAGGTATTTGCTATATTGTCAGCTTTTTTTTTTTAACATCTTTATTGGAGTATAATTGCTTTACAATGGTGTGTTAGTTTCTGCTTTATAACAAAGTGAATCAGCTATACATATACATATATCCCCATATCTCTTCCCTCTTGCGTCTCCTTCCCTCCCACCCTCCCTATCCCACCCCTCTAGGTGGTCACAAAGCACCGAGCTGATCTCCCTGTGCTATGCGGCAGCTTCCCACTAGCTATCTATTTTACATTTGGTAGTGTATATATGTCCATGCCACTCTCTCACTTTGTCCCAGCTTACCCTTCCCCCTCCCCGTGTCAAGTCCATTCTCTGGTAGGTCTGCGTCTTTATTCCCATCCTGCCCCTAGGTTTGAGAGGAGATGAAAAGTATCAGATACAATAGACGAAAAGTGAAAAATATGGAGAGAATGAAGAAAGAAAATCTTAAAATTGAGAAAGCTGTAATCCTTAACTTAATACTTTCCTGCGAATTGGGAAAAGGTCCTTGTTAGTCATCATTAGCACTGTAATCCTTCAGACCACTTCACTGACCAAAAAATTGCCCCCAAATAGTTTGAGCACCACAGCATGCATTTATTCCTGTATATATCCTACCAGTATCTTTGGGGCACCTACAATGTCGACATGCCACACACTGGTGACCCTTAGCACTCCTTGGAGAATTCAGGTCAAGCAAGGGGATACATAGTGAGTTTTGTTTTCTTATTGTTTTTTAATCTGTCCCACTATGCAAAGGTAGATGATGAAAAGGTATGTCTGAATTCTATTTTGTCCCCACCCCATTCTGTCGTCTCTCCTCTTCTGCACTCCATGAAGAACAATGGACAGAGGGAAGTTAGGGTAACTTGGAGCCTTTCTACCTCATGCAATTGATATTTACCCGTCATGAAGGCAGCAACCCTCAAAGCCCAGGCATCTGAGTGGTCAGGCCTCTGAGATCAGGAAACAGAGAGGAAGAGTCATCACAATTGCTTGCAAGTAGCAGTGTTTTGATCTTGAACCAAAATACCAGAAATGTTTTAATTAATTGGGACAATGATAAATAAAATAGGAAGTGAGATAAGAGGTCGTTGCCTGAGAAAACAAGGCTTTTCTTCTCATATTTACAACTCTCTGAATGACCCACAAAAGAAAGTACATGCAAATAATATTGTAAGTTCCAGGATGTGCTTTTCCAAGAAGGATTGCCCACAGAAAAATCCAAGAGGGAGGTCATTAAATTGAATGGATGATATTTAGAATAGGCAGCTTCACCCCATGTAAAGCAATTGCAAGCCTTTCTTTGTGTTTTAGAAGTTTTTAGATAAATAGTCAGATTCAATTAAGCTCTGTAACTTCGAGAGATGGTGCTTCTAAGGATACAGGCAGGAGGAACTGCAGACGTGGGATTCCTTGGTCTGTTAACAGACCTGTGGGAGGGCAGAGAGAATTGGGCTATTGTGCTTCAATCAGCAGCATAACCTACATGTCACAGTCAATTTAACCACGAAGCTTTAGAATTGGGATGAGGACAAATGACTGTCTGAAGCAGAACTTGAGAAAGGGGCAACTCATTTAGTGTGAAAGAATTAAGGGTTAGACGCAAACACCACCACAGAAAAACATTTTAAATAGACTTAAGGTTTGAAGATTGATAAGAGAAGATATCATAAAAGTTGCTGTAGCTAATTCCATAGTTGGTTAAGAGCGTAGGTCATAGAGCCAGACTGCTTGGGATTGGGAACTGGTTCTGTCATTGAGTCACTGGACAATGCTGGGCAAGTTACTGCCCCTCTCTGTGCCTCAGCTTTCTCATTTGCTATGTGGGAAAATTATAATATTATCTACCGAAAACATTCAATGAATTAATACATTTAAAATTCTTCCAAAGGGCCTGATAGCTGGTAAAAGTTCTCAACATTTAACTATTACTATAACCCAGAACTGCCCCCAAGGAATAACTAATATTTACTTAACACTTACTATGCAATCGCACTTATGCAAAGTAATTTATGTGACTTACGCTTACTTTTTTTTTTTTTGTGGTACGCAGGCCTCTTACTGTTGTGGCCTCTCCCGTTGCGGAGCACAGGCTCCGGACGCGCAAGCTCAGCGGCCATGGCTCACGGGCCCAGCCGCTCCGCGGCATGTGGGATCTTCCCAGATCAGGGCACGAACCCATGTCCCCTGCATCGGCAGGCGGACTCTCAACCACTGCGCCACCAGGGAAGCCCACTTATGCTTACTCTTAACAATCATCCTATAATGTACGTACTATTATTACCTCATTTTACCAGTAATGAAAATGAGGCACGGAGAAGTTATGAAACTTGCCTAAGGTCACATAGCAAGGAAGTGGTGCTGTCAAGATTCATCCAGGCAGTCTGGCTCGAGGTACAACATACTTCATCACTGTGTGGTACTGTCTTTAGACTTGACATAGGAAATAGAGGACACAAACAATGCATTTGCTTTCATGTCTGTCTATTTCAATGGGTTTAGGTTTCTCAACCACAGGGGCTATAGTGGATTTATCGCCGTCGCCCAGTACCTAGCAGACCACCTTGTACACAGTGCATATTTGATTAGATAACTGGCTAACTGACTGCCTATCCTTTGTTAATGGCAGGTGCTTAGCTCCATGACTCATGCCTGTATCCTAAAATCCCGTGGCAGAACTCACTGCCATCTCTTATGAAGCAGTCTTCTTGACACTACTATAGTCCGGTGGGCCCTCACTGCGCCCTCCAGCCACCAATAAAGGGACAGTCTCTGGTCTCCCTGTTCATTCGCCCACCCTCTTGTCCATCCTCTTTCTAACACTTCCACTCCAAGGCCAGTATAAGGAGCATCACATAGGACTTTAATGAAGACAATACCAGAGGAAAGAAGAGGAATGAGAAGGACCCAGGCCTGGAGTAAGGTCCTCTGAGTCCTTCTGTCTGTCCAGCTGAGGACTGCCTCACCATCTCTCTTTTTTGGTTTTCAAGCCTCAGAAGTCTCCAAAGTGCAGAATGGGCAAACTGGTGTTTGAGAAAAAGCAGGCCACTGGGAAGCCAGAAAAAAAATTAGAACTTTCATTTCTAATATAATAAGCAAGTTAATAATAAATTCATATAGAGCTTCCCTGGTGGCGCAGTGGTTGAGAGTCTGCCTGCTAATGCAGGGGACATGGGTTCGAGCCCTGGTCTGGGAAGATCCCACATGCCATGGAGCGGCTGGGCCCGTGAGCCACAACTGCTGGGCCTGCGCGTCTGGAGCCTGTGCTCCGCAACAGGAGAGGCCGTGATAGTGGGAGGCCCGCGCACCGCAATGAAGAGTGGCCCCCGCTTGCCACAACTAGAGAAGGCCCTCGCACAGAAACAAAGACCCAGCACAGCAAAAATAAATAAATAAATTAATAAACTCCTACCCCCAACATCTTCTAAAAAAATAAAAAATAAAAAAAAAATAAATTCATATAAGGCCTGACTTTGGAGCCTTCACCCCATCAGTATATCAAATGGCTCTGCATTATTCATCTCTGAAAGAGAAAAAGTGCCACAGAGTTAATGGAATTGAAGGCATTGCCTTCATATGATTGTTCTCTTTCAGCGTATTGTCATATGTTGCAGCTTAGGTGTTTTGGGGAAAGTGGATTCAAGAATGATTTTTATCTATTCTTAACTGAATTAACTTTCACAGTCCAGACAGTGTCTTTAAAAATGCTAAATAGCCAGCATATATGAAAAAGAAAATGGCAATTCTGTTAAGTGTCACATACTATAAATAAAAACAAAGATTAGCTGAGTAGATCTAACAAGAATCTTTGAAAATTTTGAAAATACTAAAATGCCTACTTAAAATTCATATTTTCTTTCACTATCCTTAACAATGAATTCTGTTCTTAGTGAAAATTGCAGCTTGAGATATTAAGTAATCAATGTAATTCATGTTCCTAAATTTAAAACAGAGAAGTATAAACTATCATGAAATTGGACAATTTAGAAAACAGGTAAGTTATAACAATTTGCCACTAATTATCCAAGAATTGTCTATTATCTTAACATATTTGGGTCATGTTAAATATGGGTAGGCCTCAACACTTCTGAGTCTAGAACAACCTGCATTTATTATTTTTTTTGAACAACCTGCAGTTTTTTCTTAAACTGCTTTGTATATGGCAGATTTGGACATTCTTACATCAGCCTGCCAATAAATATTCAAATTTTCAACTGCTATGTTTCTTTCTGTCTGCCAGTAGATTGGTTTTGGCAACTTTACCGACCTAATATTTGATTATTTGAAAGTTTCACTGCAGCTATTTTGAACATATATTTCTTTGTACACATAAGGTTCCTTGAAGGATGTCTCTGAGAAAAGGGCTGAGGAACAGGGTCATGGTGGGGCCTCACTCCAGTTCTCCTCTAGCCCCTTGATTTGCATTTAGATTACATTTTAAGCTTCTGCCTAATAACTTGTTTGGAAATTGGGTTCCACTGCTAAGAAATATTTACAGTTCATCAGCTCATTTGTTAAAAATATTAAACTTTCACTCTATTACTGACATTTAAAAGTTATTAAATATTCAATTTATTCAATAAATTATTCATTAATACTATATTAAACCTACTGCTTATTATAGCTCTGTTCTTGATATTTAAAAACTGAGTAAAATTGGAAAATAAAGAAAAGACTGGTGATATTAGTAATAAAGATACAATTTTCGCCTCTTATGTCTGTGCACTTGAGGTAAGGTAGATGTAAGGTCTTCTGGGTACAGCAAATCAAATTTTTAGCTGCAGTAAATACCCACTGCATTTTAATCTAGTCAACACTATAGTAATAGTGAAGATAAGAACAGTGTTAAAGTGTTTTATAAAATCTTGGAATTATCTTTAAAGGTTTAGAAAGGAATTAAAATTTGGGATTTTAAAATATTTATTTTGGGACTTCTCTGGTGGTGCAGTGGTTAAGAATCTGCCTGCTTATGCAGGGGACACGGGTTTGAGCCCTGGTCCAGGAAGATTGCACCTGCTGCGGAGCAACTAAGCCCGTGTGCCAGAACTACTGAGCCTGCACTCTAGAGCCCGCGAGCCACAACTACTGAGCCTGCATGCCACAACTACTGAAGCCTGCATGCCTAGAGCCCGTGCTCCACAACAAGAGAAGCCACTGCAATGAGAAGCCTGCGCACCGCAACACAGAATAGCCCCCCCTCACCACAACTAGAGAAAGCCCGCGTGAAGCAACAAAGACCCAACATGGCCATAAATAAGTAAATAAATAAATATATAAAATATTTATTTGTTCTCTGGGAATGGAAACCCTCCAATAACCTTTTTTTTTAATTGAAGTATAGCTGATTTACAATGTTGTACTAATTTCTGCTGTACACCAAAGTGACTCAGTTATACACATATATACATTCTTTTTTTAATATTCTTTTCATTATGGTTTATCCTGGGAGACTGGATATAGTTCCCTGTGCTATACAGTAGGACCTTGTTGTTTATCCATTCTAAATGTAATAGTTTGCATCTACTAACCCCAAACTCCCAGTCCCTCCCTCTCCTTCCCCTCCCCGCTTGGCAATCACAAGTCTGTTCTCTATGTCTGTGACTCTGTTTCTGTTTTGTATATAGGTTCATTTGTGCATATTTTAGATTCCACATATAAGTGATATCATATGTTATTTATCTTTCTCTTTCTGACTTATTTCTCTTAGTATGATCATCTCCAGTTGCATCCATGTTGCTGCAAATGGCATTACTTTGTTCTTTTTTATGGCTGAGTAGTATTCCATTGTATATATGTACCACATCTTCTTTATCCATTCATCTGTCAATGGACATTTAGATTGTTTCCATGTCTTGGCTATTATGAATAGTGCTGTTATGAACAGAGGGGTGCATGTACCTTTTTGAATTATAGCTTTGTCCAGGTATATGCCCAAGAGTGGGATTGCTGGATCATATGGTAGTTCTACTTTTAGTTTTCTGAAGAACCTCTATACGGTTTTCCACAGTGACTGCCCCCATTTATATTCCCACCAACAGCATAGGAGGGAAACCCTCCAATAATCTTTAGGTCTAGTTTTATAACTCAACGCATTCAGCTTTCATAAACAAAATAGAGACTATCTGTAAAGTGTGCACCTTCCTAATAAGTTAAACTACACATAAAATGAAACTTTAAAATATACCACCTTCCAAAATTATCATCAGCCGTTCCACAGAAATATACAGTAATTTTACCAATATGATGCCAGTGAGTTTGATGGCTTCCATGTATATATTACTAACAATTCAAGATATTCTCACTTCATTTGCATTTTATTAATAGTTCAGCTACCGAGTTACTTTAGACACAGCTTGATGCTAATTTGCATGCACTTTCAATAGTTCAACACGAACTTTAATACATGCCAATGTAGACCTGTAGTAAGTAAGCTGTATAATCATATAGTATATATACTTTACTACATTTATTTTGCTCTATATTCTCCAGCACTTACTGCCAAAAGAAAAAATCTGCATATGCCCAAATACATTATTGATGAAATTATTAGCTACCAGTAGGGTCGTATCTGGCTTTATATGTTTTTCGTCACTTTCTTGGTTAAATATTACCTTTTCATTTGTTTAAAGGAAGAAATCAGATCATTTGGATAGGCAACAAAGACTAAACAAGGCTGAAAACCTCTCACTTCCAATATTTCTATGTAAGAATTAGAGAAGAGTGTTTAGGGACAGAGCCTCCAAATATAAGAAAAGATGATCCACAGAGTGCTTCATTCTTTAGAAACCTCATTGATAAGGGAGGGGGCACATCTTTTGTACACTTTGTAAAGAGATTTAAACACTAAGAGGCCCTCCTTCCCTCAGACCATGGGGCTAGAACCAAAGGGAGTTTGGAACTTCCCAACTTCATAACAAACGATAATCTTGTATTGGAACAAAAGGCAAAGCTGACTCAGAATGTTATTAGGGTTGTGCGTGTAAGCAAATGACACAATATAGCTTGTGGTATTAAAAAAAGAATAGAAGAAGACAAGGCCCAGTAAAAGGCTGTTTATGTTTCCACACAGAGACAAGGCATGCAGAATGAGAAAACAAAACCTCCTTAATTAGCAAATTATAGTACAGGGGCTGATAAACCTCCGTATTTTGTAGCTGAGCATCCCACTTGTTGCTTCTCCCCTCTCATCATCTACGTAAGTGGGAACACTTGTCATATTTATATCTAAAACAAATGACAGAAGGAGGAAAGGTTTCTAAATAGACTGAATGTAAAAGGCTGAGTCAGAGTCCCATTTCTATGAAAACAGAATGCCTCTGATATTTTGTCAACCTTCTTGCTAATGCCACAACAAACAGGATGAAACAGGCACATAAAGCAGAGGACCGCCGGGCACCCAGACTCATCTAACCAGAGGCTGCTGATTTGTATTGTTATTCAGGTGCTTTTTCTTTTTTAACGTGTGTCTGTTTTTGGACTATTTCTCTGTTCACATCAAGTTGGGCAGGGGGGGAAAAAAAGACATGAAATTTCCCTGCCTGTACTCTAAAATGTCACCTCACAGCATGTCCCAATACCACACCAAGAAATGGCTTAGACAGGCTCTATGCCAACTGGCACGGACCTGAAGATTATTTGGCTTCTTGGAAGGTCATCTTTTTCCCACACAGCAAACCTCACAATTTACCTTGCAATGGTCTCAATGTTAATACTGTATTCATTTTGTGATATAGAACAGGGGTCAGCAAACTTTTTCTGTAAAGGGTTGGATGTCAAGTTTTAAGCTCTGTGGGCCTTCTGGTCTCTGTTGCAACTACTCAAGTCTGCCTTTATAGGAAGAAAGCAGCCATAGACAATACATAAGCAAATGGGTATGGCTCTGTTCCAATAAAACTTTATTTACAAATGGATGCACAGTATCCATCAACACTCAAGGAATGAGTGTGGTTGTATTCCAGTAAACCTTTATTTACAAACATAGGTAGCAGGCACAATTTAGCCCAAGGGCCATTGTTTGCTGACCCCTGTAACAGAATATGGAAACTCAGGACTAATTAAAATTTCTCCCATTACATAGCTAGTAGGGTAATGTATAGAACATAGTTAAGTCTCATTTTCATACATATATTTAATTTTAGTCAAAATATGCCCATGGAATTCATTCATTCCTCTAGTCATTAAAAAGAAAGTATTCTTTCCAACTACGTTCCAGGCATTGTGCAAGAAAAGTAGATCTGCTATCTGCTATCAAAATAATACATAAAATAATAAATAAGAACTAGTGAACAAGACAGGCACAGTCTCTATCTCATAGCATACAGGGTCTGGGAGAATATATTATGCAAATATTTACCGAAGTCTACTATGTGTCATGCACTCTTCCAGGGGTAAGGTGTACTGCATGCAACAAGATGGACAAGGACCTCTTGTTGTGTTTACATTCTTAGTAGAGGTAGACGGAATAAATTATATGACAAACAATAAAAGGTCACAGTGGTAAATGCCATGAAGAAATAATACATATATTATGATAGAAAATCACGTAGCAGAGTGGGGGAAAGTGGTAGATAATGGTGCTCAGTGAAGACTTTCTGAGAAGATTTCTGAGCAAAGACCTGAATGAAGAGAAAAAGTCATTCATGCCAAGATCTGGGGCAAGAATTTTCCTAGCTAGGCAAACAGAATGTGAAGTCCCTGAGACAGCAAAGAGCTGGTCTGCTGGAGATATAACAAGAAGGCTAAAGTCATTTAAGTGTCTGGAATGAGGGAAAGGTGGTAAATGAGGAATCCAGATAGGAGTGTGGGGGCGGATCATATAGGACCTCATGGTAAAGAATCTGGATCCTTTTCTCATGTAATGGAAAAATGTAGGGGGATTTTAAGGAAAAGAATGGTATATTCTCATTCATTTTAAATTATTGAACCAATAATTACATATGAATGAGTACTACTAAAAGAAAGCTCAATGTGAAAGCTCACAGTCAGGAGTAAGAAAGGCTGCAATCACCCATAGAAAAGAACCTACTTGCCATGCTCCTAAAACCTGACATCCACCAATGGAGACAGTTTGCGGGAAGGCTTGCTCCTTCCTGCAGAGAAATCCAAAAGGTTGTTATAGCTCCAAATGTCAACTTCTGGGGCCCAGAAAGTCTTTATGCCTTCTTGGATCTTTCAATTCTACAATATAACGAGCAAATAATAAAACCTAACTATTCATTGAAAAGTTAATACAGAGGCATTAACTAAAGAGCTCTACTTAGCTCGAAAATCAGGGGTTACTCTCAAATGAAGTTGGTGGAGAAATTTCTACAACTGAGTTTAAAAGACAATTATTCCTATTAACCTTTCTTGGCAATTGTCATTTTTTTCTATCTCTATGCATAAATCATATATGCATATTTTCTTCAAATTTAGTGACAAATTTTTAAAAACATACTGATCAATTGTCTGCTCATTTTACACACTCTAGAAATCCCCTCACATGTGCAAATAAAACAGAGAGTATCCTCTCTGGCTTAGTTTTGCACAGTCACCAGCCACAAAAACAATGCACAGATGAGAAGTAAGTGTTAGTTACTTAGATTCACATGTTCACATATTATTATTACAAATATATGTAAATATATGCCACTCCTGTATGCAGTAACTGTTTGCCTATGGGTCTGGAAGTATAAAATTCTTTTTCATCCCACAGGATGACCCTCAAGTAACTTAGAAGCAAACTTTAACATCTGAAAGCAGTTGCAAGGTCCCTTAACTTGCTTTATTTTATACATGGCACCACACACTTGAACATGTGATGTTTTTATTTTTATATTATGATAACAGAGATATTATTCAGACACTTAATAAACATCTTTGGGGATATAAAGATGGATAAAGAGACTTTTGCTACGCTCTACGGACTCACAGTCTAAGTAGGTGAACAGCCCTCAAAACAAATAATGAAAATGACAACAGCCACACAACATGGAAATGCAGTGCTAACATGATACATGCAATGTGATAACACTGGAGAACTCAGCCTTTGAGGATAAGTGGAGTGTGGGTACATTTCATGGAGAAACCAACAACAACATGACTCTTAAAGAATAATTAAGAAGACAAATGAATTCATAGAAGTTTTTAAGATCCTAGACCATTGGCTGAATACAATTTGGATAATTAATACCACATATTCTAGACTCAATATCTTTTTAATTAATATTAGGACAAAAATAATTGCATGATGTAGTTGAAGGGGAGCAGAATTTGTCATGCCAAATTATGAATTTTTGGCATAAGGATTATTTCAGGCTGATACTTTTAAGAAACAGCAGACATAGGAAAAGCTCTAAAAACCAAGTCGAAATTAGCCTTCTATAAGAGAAATTTACATTTATAAGGGAGATCTCCATTTGTAAGGGTGTCTCACTCTCTGTACCTCCAAGAGGAAGATGACTAAACCTCTAGCAACTATCAATGGAGAAGGCATGGACTTAAATCTTCATAACAACCATACTCTTGTTTACTATGTTTTACCTGAAAACCTGGCTCTCCCTACCCAACATCTTCTTTTGTCTTTAGCTGGAGACGGTATTTAAGGTGGAAGCTTGGGTCATTTGGGGGAGTTACTCAATTTTCCTGGGCATCTCCCATGTATACAGGAGGTATACATGTTATTAAACTTCTGTTTGTTTTTCTCTTGTTAACATGTTTTTTATTATAGAAAAGTCTCAGCCATGAACCAGAAGGGTAGAGAGAAAATTATTTTTCCTCCTCCACATAGTCCTTGCTTAAAAGACAACTTAAAATCTACTTAGGGAAGGAAGGTATATATCCAAAATGTTAACAGTACATAATAAAATATAGATTGCAACACATAGACAAGGCATCCATTTATTCAATCAACAAACATTTATTATCTATCTGCTATGGATGATATACTACTCTAAGCCCTGGGGAAATGACACTGGACAAACACACATCACTGGCCTCATGAAAGTCACCTTCTATAAGTACATATTAATATGAGTTAATATGTGTAATACAAGGGCTTTTAAAAAGATTATCATCATCATTAATATATTTCAGGTAACTGCATGCCAGATACTAATTCTCTGAAGAATACAATATTCAAGTAGAGGATGCTGTTAGTCAAAAAATGCTGTCAATAGAAAAATTTAGCCAAGCACTTCATTAAAAGTATTTCATTTATTAAAATATTCTGGATCGTAATTCATAACTACATTTCTTACTAACAATCAATTTGTCAATTTTAGCTAGTGTGAAATGCTTATAGTAGATAGATTCTTGTTCTCTGTTACAAGGCATATTTTTTTTTAACTCAATGTATTTATACTTTCAACCAAAAAAAGAAAAGACACCATTTGGCAAAGGCAAAACAGACTTTCTAAGCATTCCCCCAAATTCTAATATTTTAAATCCGAATGTTTTAAATACACATATTTGTGAACTTTGGGTATATGAGAGAAAGAAAACAATAGTTCAAGAAGCACAGGGGCTTCCCTGGTGGCGCAGTAGTTGAGAGTCCGCCTGCCGATGCAGGGGACACGGGTTCGGGCCCCGGTCCAGGAAGATCCCACATGCCGCGGAGCGGCTGGGCCTGTGACCCATGGCCACTGAGCTTGCGCGTCTGGAGCCTGTGCTCCGCAGGGGGAGAGGCCACAACAGTGAGAGTCCCGCATACCGCAAAAAAAAAAAAAAAAAAAAAAGCACAGGATGTGGAGTAGACATTAAACAACAGACATTTCTGTGTAATAGAAAGGTAGAAAGGAATCACAAGAAAGTGGCGAAGACACAAAGGCCTTTGTGTTTACTGTCACTATCCCAAGATCTGGTCACTCTCTGGTAATGGGTATGGTTTGCTAATAATTCTGAAAAGAGCTATATGGTGGAAGAGAGTCAAACCTAGACATATAGCCCAGGTGTTTCACCCAATAAAAATGTGATTTTTTGAACAATTATGTATATTGCTTTTCCCTATCTGAAAAGTAAGGATAATGCTATAAACCTATCTCACATTGGTGTTAATCGACAAGTTATCATGGAAACCTGATCTCCGAGAATTAAATCCATCGCATCAAGAGACCAGTGCCATAACAGTTCCAGTACTTACAGTGACCAACACATCCTATGCCCTGCTGACCACCTTGCTTATCATCTTATTCAGTTGTAAGACCAGAAAAGTTGAGGAATGAGATTGGAGAGTATAAGTTTCATAAGGTGACTTATAGTGACAGTCAGCGTTTTCTGAAGAATATTTAAAAGAACCCAGTTTACCAAACATCGAGGAAGGTAATAGATTAATATAAATTATCATCGATCTGCTTCTAGCATTGATAATACACATTCAGCATCAAAAAAATTCCTGACAGTGATGATATGAGCTGCATAATAATCATATGCTTTGATTAATTATTTTGTTGAATAAATGGATGAATTATTTACACTTACACTGATAGCCTCAGTTGCTGCAGTGCATTGCTTCTTATCCTAACACAACTACTGGGAATCAAAATAGAAGTAGTACAAATTATAGTATTAAGCATACCAAATGGTTACAATAACAAAGATTTACATTTGAATTATCAAAATAAGTACCTTACATGAAATTTAGAACTTGAAGTATGGAAAACCTCTAATTAAGGGAAATTTATGAAAGCCTTTAGCAAGTTCTTTGCTGAATGCATTTATTTGGTTTCTTGATCCTCCAACCAATCACATTAACAATGACAAAAGACGTGCAAATTTAAACGGACAATAGTCAAGCCAAACTGCTCTGACTCATACCAACAGGGACATTTTCAGCATATATTCGGCTTGATTCATGCTAGCAAGGGTCAATATAACCAAAGAACATTTTCATAATTATGCCTGGCTATAATCTGAAAACTATCTCATAATCATTGACCAAAAACAATGCAAACAAAAATCAAATTTATTTCAAACATTAACATGTGAAGCCTGGGCATGATTTAAACCAGCAGAATCATGTATTTACCCTGCTACTGCTTAATAACTGCACAGCAACAAAAAAAATACGCATTACTATGTTTAAATCACCATTTTGATTGTATATTTTAAGCAAACAAAATATTACATTTTTGGTAGAATAGCTCATTGAAGACAATTTGGAACTAAATTTCCCTCTCCACCTCCCTCAATGAATTCGGACTAATTTATGATTAAATTCTCATTAAAAACTATATGGGCGGTATATTGAGAATAGTAATAAGCTATTCAACCAAATTCACTTGTTCACGACGGAAATAAGTTCTGTGAAAGGAAAAAAAATATATTCTATTATAAACTGCTGCTGTAATTAGTGCCTGAAATTTAAGCTATATTATCAAAAGACTGCAGAATTCTCCTTGCTTGCTATTATTTTGCCTATGTATTTTTTCACCTGTAATCTACAATAGAAAGATTAACTAAAATTCCAGGTTTGGAAACTCTAAAACTATTAAGTTTTAGTTAATTTGTCAAATAAAATAACAGTGATCTTAGTTCAGTCCCTAGTGGACAAAAAGTAAAATAACTATTACTCGGCATGATTCAGCAGGAGATGATCTAAGTGAGCGTGACCACACAGGAACAAAATAGAGCATCTGTCCTTTCCCTATCTTTTATCTTCTTAAAGGGTTTGTTCTGACTAACTTAAAGAAGACTAGACTCCTTGCGTTCCTACCCATACACACCAACTGAATTTTTAGCAAAGATCCCTGGGGGAGAAGCTTTCCACAAATGGGACATTGACATTGCCACCTTTCCAGTGATATATTTGAATACACTTGTTATCTGCTGCTTACCTGTTACACAATTAAACAGAGAGTAAAGAGGGAATGAACTGCAGAAAGTATGTTATTTCTTTATAGGCATATTTTCAACAAAAACTTTTAAATGATTTATACAGAAATAACTAAATAAAATGTTTAATTTGATTTTTACAAATTGGGATTTAAATGCATACTCAACATAAACATTTATCTGGATACTTAGACTCCCATATTGCACTGTGTTTAACTACAATGTCCTGAGGAAAGAGGTACTTCAGGAACATACCAAAGCCTACATGTTGTGTTCAGCCCAAATCTGCAGGTGCATATCTTCGGGAACAGCCACCACTGGCTCAATTTCTCCTTTCATAGTGGGTAAACAACCTCTTCCTGATGAGTTCACATTAAAATAAATCTTCCTGATTTTTTCTCAAGGACAGAAGAAATATATGACAGAAATCAGTCCTTTACTATACTACTACTTGCTGAAATTGTTACCTTTATATACTTATTCAAGTTCTCCAATCAAATATCATATTTTGTATTTACTCTCATTTCATATTAACTTTACTAGAGGTTGAAAAATAAGTATCTGGTGATGATTTTCTGTCCTAGCTGAAGAAAATTTCTTGGTGTAAAATCGATATGATCCTAAACTAGTATTGTCATTATTACTTTATTTTTTCACTAACTTATTCAATTTTTTAAGTTGGATTTTGATAGAAAACTTAAGCTAAATTTTAAATAAGGGAAAACCAGAAATGTGATAAAATGTGCCAGTATTAGGCATACAAAACGGGGTGCCACCACACCTTCAGAGGCTTGCACAAGCCTAAAAAACGTTTGCTCACCCGTGAAGTCACAGGGAAAGCGCCGTCTTGCATTTGCAAACACTGCCCCCCTGGAGCAAAAGGTAAACACACACATGCTCCCCTAAGGAACTCTAAGTTAGCTGCACTGCAAGAACAGAAAAGGCTCCGTGCATTTAGAAACTGAAAGCAATCACTTACTTTTTGCAGCCACTGAGTATAATTTTCCATCACATGCTCCAGATGTTGAAGTTTCTGGGAAGAGAAATCCTGTTCCACGTGTGGAGCATCTCTCTGCAGAGCGTTTGTGTTGTACTGGTCTGTCGTACTCTCACGACAGTTCCCGTCGTGTTCTGGAAGAATGAAAGTGTAGGCACACTGCCCATGCTGAATCCGATTATATCTTCTCCCACCGTTTTCTGGACTTCGGCGCTGGTTGCTGCACCCTATGTGAGTCAGAATAGCAGCGAGGAAAGCAAAGGAAAGGAAAACTGTCATTGTACTGCCAGCACTCTCTTTCCGTGCCTCTCGCAAAACTTGCTCCTTTCTTCTGACCTTTAAACTAGTTCTTTATTTCAGGTAAAACTGCTTGTTTGTTTGACTTTTTCCCCTCTCAAAGAAAGCTTTTGTAGAAGAATCACAGAAAACTAGCCATCTGTTAGCTTTGTTCTAAAATGTTATTTTTTTAATTTCACTGTAAAGATAGTTTCCTTAGTTAAAACTTGAGATATTTATTGCATAGTAGCTGAGATTTATGGTTTCCTCAGTGTAACCGTTCAGCGTGTAGCCTGCCTGAGTCAGCTGCGTGTACATATTCTAGACCCTTTCCTCTACCCTATCTGCTGCAGATCTGCTATTTTCTCCCAGACCTCAGTGAGTTTTATTAAGGTTGCACATCCAAGCCAAGCTGGAAGCAGGCAGCCTTTCACAAGATGACTTGACAAGAATGCATGAGTGTGCCCCTATGCTAAGAATTGCTGATGGCTTGGAGCGGCTGGATCGTCTTACAAATTGGCTAGATGCGCATGACCTCGATCATGTATGGCCCTCCCGCCCCTTCCGCAGACAACTGCCTTGAGCCTTTAGGATATTCACCGCAAATCAATAGAGCAGTCCACCTTAATACACTTTTGGTGTGCATGCTGACCTACTAAAATCTAGTAAACTAACAGCATGTTTTTAAAGTTCTACTTAATTGGGGAACCCGAAGAAGAAAACTGACATAGTGTCTAGTAAAATTACTTTTTATAGTGAATGATAAATTTCTATAATTATTAATTAAAAAAAAATTTATTCATTACTCTGGGGAAAAAGATATTAAAACCATTTTTAGAGATGGTATTCTTTCATTGTATTCACTTAGACTTTTAGGAAATTATCAGGAAGGGTCAAATTAGCAAAACATTTCATAACATCACTCAAATATAGCATAGGCATATTAAATAGAATAATTTAAGTACTTTCTGAGATATAAATTTTAAATAAAACTGGTCCCCCAATTAGAATGCAGCCCTATGTGTTCTGTGTACATAAACTGAGCAACTTCCTTACAAAAAGAGTCTGGTTACAATTTAAGACAGTGGCCTGAGAATTATTAATTCCCGTGGTACATTGTAATCATATATTTCACAAGGCCCTCTTTGGTGTTGCTATGGCTATCTTTAATGCTGGTATGGAAGTTCTACGTAAATTCTCCTGTGGATGTATAGACAAACTATCTGAGAACAAACATATCAGGTGTGCTAATGAGGCAGCAAAGTGCTGTATGGGAGAAATTGCTGTGCTTCTATTAAGTAAAGAAATAAAAATTATCAGAAGGTGATTTCTTAAATGTAGCATGTAAACATTTGAACATAAAGAACAGGTGATAATTATAGAATTAATTTTACAGCACTGAAATCTTTACTAAGTGTGTGTGGAAAACATGAATTATAACCAGGGGCTTTCACCAAGAACTGGGAAGGATTTGGGGGAACGGAGTTTCCCAACTGCAGTCATGGTGTGAAAACGAAGCGACAGATGTTGACTCTCATGTCCTGGAATGGAGGGGCAGGGCAGTGGATGAAGGGCAGTAGGGGTTAGAGACTGGCGTGTGAAGAGAAGTTAGAGGAGAGGGCAAAACAAATTCCAGAAAAAAATGTGATTTACTTGGGGGAAAACATTGTGCCAAGACTTATCAGTCCTTTCCACACCAAATAACAAATTTCTGAACTGACAGATATGGAAGCAAGTAATACCAAACATAGCGATAGTCTTTGAACTGCCTTTGTAGCCTCTTCCTGATGTTGCATGTCTCCTTGTTGGCTATGTCACTCACATGCAATAATAAGAATGACACTTATTAAAAGCTTACTATTTTCCAGGCCTATGCTAAACACTCCTTACACACAATCTCATTTAATTATCCCAACAAACCTAAGACATGGATATTACCTTTGACCCTATTTTTATCAATAGGAAAACTGAATCAAAGAAAGGCTAATCGGTCACAAGTCACATAGCTAGCAAGTGATGGTGCCAGTATGTGAACTCTGGCCAACTGATTCCAACTCTATTTTTCTAACCCAACAACAGCCAAAAGGCTTCCAAAAGGGCTCCAGCTGCACTGATTCACAGTCTTAAAGCAGGTTAAGTGATTGTACCTAGAAGAAAAAGAACTGATTAAAAGCCATTTTATACAACCAAAGTGATTTAATCCTTTTTCGTACCTAAAAAGCAAACATACAAAGTGACAGGTAACCCACATGAAACTGATTTTTTAAGGGCCCACAAGGACAAAGTGCACTGGCAGAGTACAGATTATCTGAGAACATTTTCCAACATTGCTTGCTTCAAAAATTATCCCTGGAAAGAAAAGAGTCCAAGACCAACACCTGTAAGTGCTTCATGAAGAACTAAATACAGCCAAAAATCGACAGAAGACACACAAGGCAGTAGTGAGATCTCTATTTAAGTGCTCCTGTGTTTTGTAACAGCCACGATTGTTAAAAAATCTGTTCCTCCTTGTGTGTGTGTGTGTGTGTGTGTGTGTCTGTGTGTATCTACATATGCTTGTTCATTTAAACTTTTCCAATCTGAACAAATGAAAAGAAGGAATGCATAACTTCCTGAGGGGAAAGTAGACAACTAAGAAAGGTAAAAATAAAAATTAAAAAAAGAAAGGAGGGGACAGAGAAACAGTAAGAGAAAGAGAGACAGATTTATTTTCCAGAAAAATAACGAAACAAAAAAACGTAACACTGGAAGTACTGATGTCAATCCAAAAAAAAAATCTCAAGATCAATTTTAAGCAACTGGAAAACACAGGAACATGCAAAATGGACTTATGTGTTTTGGGACTTCAGCTGAGGAGACACTGGGTGCATTAGAAGATCCTAAGGACATACTTTAAAGACCATATGCTTTCAGGGACTAAACCTAACCAGTAGCAATACTGTTGGTTGTTGTTGCTGATTATTCAGAAATGATGCAATTTAGAAGACTTTAGAATTTAAGAAGTAACATGAAAAACAAGCCATATTTTTTTTAATTCCTCTACCATACCTCAAAAAAAGTTAAAAAATGTTCTAAAGAATTAATAATTTTATTCAATTGAATACTAAGGTAGCTTAATCTTGAAAGTCTTGTATCTTTGTATTTTATTTGCATTATCAGAGCTCTGGAATAAGGAGGTATATGCTTTAAGATTCTGATCTCATATCTACAATAGTCCCAGGAAATGTTACGCTCATCCAGAAATTTCCAGTAGGATAGGGAAGACCTCTTATATGGGAAATTGATGGCCCTAAATCTGTCCTAAGAACAAGTTTTTACTACTTCTTTTGTGAGGCTTTCTTAATTTCTCCAGGCATAATAATTGGCTTTTCTCTGATGCATTTCAATAACCTTCTCTTCTTATCTCCATAATGGCACTTCTCACACTGCTTTCGAATTATTTCTTTTTTGGTCTGTATCCCCTCTAACTGTGAGCTCATAAAGTCATCTCCTCATTTTCATCATTGGTCTCCAGTGCTTACTATGCCCTTTAGTGGAAGGAATGAAAGAATTAAAGAAATGAGTGGGGGCTTCACTGGTGGCCCAGTGGTTGAGAGTCCATCTGCCGATGCAGGGGACACGGGTTCGTGCCCCGGTCCGGGAAGATCCCACGTGCAGTGGAGAGGCTGGGCCCATAAGCCATGGCTGCTGAGCCTGGGCGTCCGGAGCCTGTGCTCCGCAACAGGAGAGGCCACAACAGTGAGAGGCCCGCGTACGGCAAAAAAGAAAAAAAAAAAAAAAAGAAAAAGAAATGAGTGAATGAGCTAATTAATTACTTAGTATCTAACTACTACATGACTGGCCACATCTGTTGCATTGACTGGATGAGCCTAGAGTTAGGATGAAGCCAAAGTTATTCTAAAGAATGAGTTAGACACAAGAACGTGGTACAATAATAATGCATAACATTTTTTAACCCTTAAAAAATTAATTTCCTCGGGCTTCCCTGGTGGCGCAGTGGTTGAGAGTCCGCCTGCCGATGCAGGGGACACGGGTTCGTGCCCCGGTCTGGGAGGATCCCGCGTGCCGCTGAGCGGCTGGGCCTGTGAGCCGTGGCCGCCGGGCCTGCGCGTCCGGAGCCTGTGCTCCGCAATGGGAGATGCCACAGCGGTGAGAGGCCCGCGTACAGCAAAAGAAAAAAAATAATAATTTCCTCATTTAATATTTACAGCACCCCAATAATTATGCATTTTATTCCCATTTTGCAGATAAGAAAATTATAGCATATAGAGGTTAACTGCCCAAGACCATGATCTTTTTGTGGCAGAACAGGAATTTGATCCTCAGTCCATCTAACTCTGGAGCCTATATTCACATCCCTATGAACCATAATGCCTCCAACAATACCTGAGTACTAGAAAACAGAGAGAAAACATTTCTTAATTTAGGAGACAGGAATAACATGGCTTCTATAGTTAAGACTGGTCTCCTTCTCTTCCCAACCACAGCCTTCATGGATTCATGTTACGATCTTCCAAAACAGAGCTAATATTAAGCTAGGATGCACCAATATATTTGTCCTATCTGCTAACAAACATCCAATCTGATTGTTCAAGTTATATTTTGGGTCCGTTCTGAACGATCAGTCCTGTGCCATATCACCTGTTATATATCATGATTATCATGTGCTAAAATAAAATTATACAATATAAGAGTTTATTTCTCAAAAACACCATCAGATACTCCTCTAGTATTCATATGACCCCTGTGATGGCAAGGGGTGGGAAAGGTAGAAAGGAGTGGGAAAGCATTCCCCCTCCTTGCATACTAAACACAATGTCATTCAGCACATATCCTATGAATATATTCTTAGAATATATTCTATTTCTAGGAGTACCATATTCTATGGCTCTGCCCTAGCACTTTTAGGGCTCAAGAATATCAGTGGGGCTATGGTACTGGCAGCTATGTCTAAAAGGAGGGCACTTGGCTGAAAACCCTGGAGGGAGAGCCAAGACCCCTTCATGTGACTGTGTAGGCATCAAAAGTATCCACAACAGATGAAAAAACCACAGGGGGCTAACAGAAAAAGAAAAAGAGGGAGGATATCACCTGGTGATTGACAGCACTTTGTAGGGACATGTGAAATATCAGTTGGGAACTCTCAAACCATTTGGGAAGACTTTGCAAAGAGGTGAAAACACTGCAGTGGGTGGGGATGAGGAAGACACTGCAGTGGGTGGAGATATATAGGTAGGTGAGGAAATAAAAATTATTATATAAATATTCCCCTGCCTTCTAATGAGAGAAATTCTTGGTAATTAGTGGGTGTGCTGCTTGCTAAGTCAGTTTTTAATTGCAGCTATGCAAGCTGGAAAGAGATGAGACAGAATTAATTGTCTACCTAAGAAAGGAGAGAAGGGATGCAAGGAGAGATCTGGAAATGGAGGACTGGAGCCAAAGAGGTTTAGAGAAGAGTCAAAAGAGAGAGGAAGCTTGTGGCTTTGTGGCTATGAGAAACTGGGAGAGATATATCAAGTACGGAGATCTGGAGCAAAACGGCATTTCCTATGAGGTAAAAATCTCTCATCACTTTCAGTAAAATATATGCTTTTGGGCAAGTGACTTCTTTAGGGCGAGTGAGAAGAATCATTGGTCCTTGCTCCATATACAGAAATGACTAACATCTGGTTTACTTAGACTGTTAATATTGACCCAAAGTCATTTACTTCATGTTGGTCTTTCATACTAGCTTAGAGCCTCCCTAGGGTTTTATCTGTCTTTTTGATCACTCTGTACCCTTTTCCTGGCACATAGGCGGCAACTGATAAATATTTGTGATCCAGCTGACTGTCTGACTGACTCATTCACTTTCATTCTTGATGATGAGATCTGAAGACATAGAAGAATCACTCTCCCTTGGAGGTTTTCCTGTGCTGATCTTGCCTAAGCCCCCAAACCTCACTTTCTGGAGAGCTACATAAGAGGCTCAGAGTCCATGGATTCCAAAGCAAATCCCCGGAGTGGCAGTGGAATAATACCTAACACTCCTAGCCACTCATGGACATTGCCATGGTTGAAGAACCATTCAAGAAACACTGCAGAAATACTTTCCAGAGTGAGATTACTTGTTAATTCTACAACAGAGATAACTTCTACAAGTACCCAAGTCAGAAAAGTAAACAAACAGCTGGAGACTGTACCAAGTAGAAATACAGATGCCAAAATTCCCCTCATACCAGAATGGAGAAAGATTTCCATTGAAGATCCAGTAAAATGAGATTTTATTACAGGAAAAAGCATATAAAACACTTTGCATTTACTCTCTCTTTTTTTCCCTACAGAAGTCTTGAATACTAGATGAGAGAAAAACATGAAGGTCTCTCTGTCTTAACTTTTCCAAGTTCAGGAAAAAACGTATTTTAAATGTTCTCAGAAACTAAGAAATAGCACGTATTTGAAAGGAATGGCTGGAATCACCATTTGAAGACTCATGTATATCCAACAGCACTTGGATTGTGGCTAATCCTTGTAGCCAAAGCTGATAAATTCCCTCCATTGAGCGGTGACTTAAACATAGAGGACTTTGTTATTTTGTATTTGTGATTAGAGAGTTGTGACAACCTCTGCTCGTCAGAGGTAGAGGAAGAAAAAGGATCAATCACTTATTTCAGGGAAATAAGATCCCTGAATTTTTCTAAAATCTATCACTCTTTGATTTTTAGTCTTGCATTCATACTCTGTGTTAATCTAATCTTTTCTGTTTCCTCCCGCCAAATTGGATAAACTGCTCCATAGATGTCAAGGTAGGAGACGGATTGCTTTAGTTTTGTTTATTTCTTGTTTATGCTAGTAAACAAGATTGGATTACAGTGGACAAGACATTTAATTAGTCTAAGCTCAGTGTGCTGATCCATAAAATGAAGATGATAATACAGTACCACTTATATAAGGGAGATGTGAAGATTAAATAAGATAATGGATATAAAGTACTGAGCAAAGTGTCTAGAGCATATCAAGTGCTTTAAATGTTAGTTCTTGTTGTTTGAAAATGTGAGTTCTCTTTCTTGTGTTCAAAAATAGTCCTGCTTTTAAACTTGTTTAATTGAATCTTACGGCCTGACTTCATATCCCCTCATTTCATCTTTTTAATTGTTTAAAATCACTTCTGAACCTCTTAAAAATCAGAATATTTAATTAAGAAGCACATTTTCATATAGGAGGGTGACCATGTTTGCAATGGTAGTTCACATAAACAGCTCTGGTTTCCTTGAGGGCAAGGACTTCAATGTTTTTTCTCACTGCTGCATCACCCACAGCTGCAACAGTTAGTGCCCGACACATAATACGTGCTCAATAAATATTTGTTGAATGAATGAAACAAGTTGGAAACAATTAGTAAGAATATACTACTTCACAGAGACACCATTAGGTCAGACTTATAAACCAGTCACATTTGGTAGCATGATAAGAATTTTATTCTCTGGAAACCATGGTAGCAATGTGGACGCCATTTATGGCTTCATCAGCATGACTTGTTATCCAACTCATTTCTGGCCAATTCAACAAGATGACCTTATTTTCAAGAACTTCTTTTATGACTAGACTTGTGGCATATATCACCCCATTCTGTTTCCTGGGATGGTAAGATAAACTAGCAAGTGTTTGCCTCTGATAAAATGAAAGAGAACTGAAACACTCCTCTATTAATCTTACATGAAACATACAGCCTGGCATGACTTGCACAAAAGTAAAGAAAACCTTATTTTATCTATTTTTTTCTCCAATACTAATTTTGCTTCCCCTAATAATCTAATCAGATTAGGAATTTGGCAATTAAATTAGAAAATAAATTCCAGTGGCATATAAAACATGTGAAAATATTATATAATGGCTTTAACCAGGCTCTTACTTCATAAATTGATAGGCAAAGACATCATTTTTAATGGTAATCTTAAATGAAGCACCCATTAAATCTAAAAAATGTATACCTTATTTTTCACTGAACATGTGTGTTGGTTCTTTCCTCTTTATCTTTCTCTTGTAATTAGTAAAAATCTTTTTTTTTTGACACAGATTATTAAAAATATTTATTACAAGCAGATTCCTTTTCCCATATTCAAAAGAAAAACGTATGACTGGAAATACTGAGATGGCAACTGGTGAAACCAATTCCCAGTCCTTATCAAGTTAGGAATCAATAAAGGAAAAGATACTTTGGAACTTAAAATTAGGGAAGCCTATACACAATTTAGATGGGGGGGAAGAGAAAAACAAAAAAACCAAAATAAAGTCATATCGTTTACATTTTACAGCCTTTAATTAAGCACATAAAACTGTACTATTTAATATATTTTTCCATGAACTTTTTGTGAAATTCAGATCGCAGCGTATCATTTACAAATCTTTTGTCTTTCTTCTGATCATCTACACCTTTTGCACAGTTCTTGAAAACAACATCATCATCCCACCTTCTTTTAACTTTGAAGTTGGCCTGAGGCTGGGATGGGCCAGTGAGATTAAGGAGAGGGTTTCTACTCAGAATGTTTTCCATACAAATCCTTTCTTCTTCAGCCTTTTGTTCTTGTTCCTTCCTGGACTGCTCTTCAGCTCTTTCTTTTTAAATTTTTTCCAGCTCCGCAAGAAGAGCTGCAGTATCATCATCATCACTCTTCTCTTCAAAATCTTTTTTTTTTTTTTTTTTGTGGTACGCAGGCCTCTCACTGTTGTGGCCTCTCCCATCACGGAGCACAGGCTCCGGACGCGCAGGCTCAGCAGTCATGGCTCACGGGCCCAGCCGCTTCGCGGAATGTGGGATCTTCCCAGACTGGGGCATGAACCCGTGTCCCCTGCATCGGCAGGCGGACTCTCAACCACTGCGCCACCAGGGAAGCCCCCCCTCTTCAAAATCTTCATCTTCCTCATCTGTTAGAGGGTCGCCTGCATTGAGGTTGGCAGCGGGAATCTGGTCCAACCGAGGCTTCTTTGACACTGAAGAGGAGGTTGTATGTTCTCGGGTTGGTCGGTCTCTGTTTTTTTCTCTTGCAGCAGCTCTCTCTCTCTCTTCCAACTCTCTCCTGAAGTCACGGTTCTGAACTTCTTCAGGGGCATCCTGAGTGGTCTGTCTATATTTTATCTTTGTATGAGAGGGTAGGTCTCTGCTTGAATATTGCTTTGAGAGTTGGCTCAAATCACCTTCTCCTTTACCTCTCCCCCCTCTTGCAGGTTCAAAAGTTGGCCTAGCTGCTGTTGTCATCTTAGTCTGCTTTCCTGCTGCTGCTCACTTTTAGTAAAAATCTTTAAAGGGGACAATTGTGGCAAAGAAAGAAAGGCTAGAATAGAAGACAACCATACAAAAATGGAAAAGATTGTCATAGCCATTTCATTCTCTATCGGTAAATGTTCCTTCTACTTGTGATATATACAGATGGACTGTTAGCTCCTGAGGTACCAAACAGCCTGCATGTTTTGCAAAATGTTTCCTGAATCTGTATCACATTCACCTTCACTGTATTTATCAAAACTGCATACATGCCGCTTATACTACTGTTTACCTGTTTCCTTACCTCAAAGTTTAAGCTTTCTATGTATTTTAGATTTACCTTAAACAAGAGTATCTGGGAAAACAAGCATGTGTGCTTTTTCCTAATGTATATTAAAATAAACACTAAATATTAAAATAAGCATCTGTCCATGCAACACGCATCAAATATTTCATATCCCCAGTGGAATTTGTACCACACTTTGGGAAACAAGACTTACTGCTATCAACACCAGAGTCACCCTTTCTTGCAAAATGAATAAAACAGTACCTCCAGTCACTATATCTATGGAAAAGACTATATTGCAGTCCCTCAAGATCAGTTTGCATCATGTCCAGAGTATTTGGGGGATTATTTCCATTCTGTAGTCAAATAAAAAATACAAAAAAAAAAAAGCCTTTGAAATAGAGGTTTCTCCACTTACACTGCCAGAGAGCGTATGAAGGACTTCCCTACATCCCAGCCAGGAAGTCACAGCAGAGAACTGGCAGCAGCCCTATTTTGTAAGGCTGTCCACTGACAGAAATGCCCAACTGAAGGCCTGAAATTGAAACTAATGATTGACCAGGAGTTTCAACAGCTTTTCTCTTAATTCTGGCAATGGAAATAATAGTGAAGTTATTCAGTGTTTGAAAAGTAAATCTTCACTGCTTTTCGGTCTTGCATTTAGAAGAGTGTTGAGGAAATAGTAAACAAATTTCTTTTCAATAGTTGCATTCCCCTTGGAGAATTTACATTCCTTCCTAACATACCTCAAAGAGCTATAAAAACACACCAGTTCAAAAGAGGAAAAAGGAGAGTTAATATTTAAAGGAGCAGTTAGGAATCAATTACCCTCAGTTTAATAATAGTTAACATTTATTGAATACCTAAGATATGTCCAGGACTGTGCTAATCATTGTACTTGCATTATCTGTTCTGTTACAATCACAATAACCCAATATGTAGGGAACTTTTATTACCATCATTTTTCAGAGGAAAACAAACGGAAAAGTTTTGGACAGAACTCAAACCCAGGGTTCTCTGACTCCAGAGATGAAGCTTTTAATCATTACATATATATAAACTCTCAGTCAGTTCTCTGAGAACCTCGGTTGAATTCCCAAATTAACTATCCTCCTGATTTTTAACATACATTTCCTTATTTGTTACACCAATAAGAAGCACAGAACTTGATAGCCAATTAGACCAAAGGAAAGTTATAATAGTTGAAGATGAAAGCTATCAAGTTAACAAATATATTTACTGTATGTCAATCATTTTACATATATTATCAAATTTAACCCTCAAAACAAGCATATAATACCCATTTCACAGATGAAGAAACTGGGGCTTTAGAAAATAAGGAACTTGACCAAAGTTATATACAAGTGGCATTTTAACCAGGCATTCTGACTATGGGGCCCATTATCTTACCATGCTAAAGGAAATTCTCTAAAATAAGGGAAAAGAATCATTTTCAGGGTATTTATATGGAGGACTTTGACCAGTCCTCATCTTCACTGAGTGAAAAGGACAAGATTAATTCATCATCCTCAAAATTGGATCCTGGGCTGGCAGCATCAGCACCATCTGGGATCTTGTTCATAATGCAAAATGTCAGCTCCTACCCAGAACTACTGAATCAGAAACCTGAGTGTGGGACCCCGCTTCTTTTTAACAAGCCTTGTAGGTAATTCTGATGCTCATAAAGTTTGAGAACCACTGGTTTAAAGCACTACTCCCTTACTCTGGCAGCACCTTAGGATCACTTGAGATCTTTACATAAATAAGATGCTTGGGCTTGTCCCTAGAGATTCTGATTCAGTTGATCTGGGCGGCAGCATAGACAACGGTATTTTAGAAAATGTTATCAGGTGGTTCTAATGTGCAGTGTGGTTGAAAACCAATGGCTTAAAATTGAAAGAGCTAACCAAGAAGAAAGGCTGTGAAAGAGCTGGATTTGTTCTGTACAGAGAAAGAATAAACTTACTTGGATATGCCTAAAAACATTTCTGGAGAGTTCTTGAATTCTAGGATTATAAAACAGTGACCTTATTGCCTTTAAAGTGTTATATATCTAATTTCTGAAGCATTTAAGGACACAAAGATGACCACATATTAAATAAACTGGACCCAAGAGATTAAGCACCTCCATGGTTCATACTGTTTTGTTGTTGTTAAAGTACTTTATCTCCTAAATTTATGTTTTTATAAAGCCTTTAAGGAATAAAATATTTATGTCTCGATCACTTGATGAGCACAATGTTGACTTTCATCTAATAATTTACGATTGCTATTATGATGACATTTTGTCTCTGATCTCATAAAGCGTTCTTATTTGTTCCTCCCAAAATAAGCAGTCAGTGCCTGTGTTGTTATCTCTAACCACTCCAATATCTGATTCACCTGGGATGAATGAATGGGAAAACCGCAGTGACAAGTCATCTTTCCCAAATAAATTACAAAAGCTTTAGAGTTACTAGTCGCAATCCATGATATATAACCTGCATGGACTCTACACCTTCCACAAGGAAACCATGAACTTTGGAAATAACTTTTTTCTTGTATTAAACTGCCACCACATGTCTATAGCAGCACTATTCACAATAGCCAAAAGGTGGAAACCACCTAACTGTCCATCAACAGAAGAACAGATAAACAGACTGTGGTACATCCTTACAATAGAATGTTATTCAGCCACAAAAAGAATGAAGTACTGACACATACAACAACACGGATGAAACCTGAAAACATTATGCTAAGAAGCCAGACAAAAAAGGTCACATTTGGTATGATTCCACTTATATAAAACATCCAGAATAGGTAAATCCACAGTACAGACAGTAAGTAGGTTAGTGGTTTTCCAGGGATTGCAGGTTAAGGGGGAGTAGGGAGTGACTGCTTAATAAGTACAAGGTCTCCTTGCAGGTTGATAAAGTGTTTTGGACTTAGATAGTGGTGATGATCGCACAACATTGTGAATGTACTAAAAGCCACTGAGTTGTATGCTTTAAAACGGTTAATTTTAATGTTATGTGATTTTACCTCAATAGAAGATAATTTTTAAAATGACTGGCACTACTTCTCCAAAAAGCACATTTGGCATCTGTGTTTTCTTTAGATTACCATAAGATGCACGGAAGTAAAACATGCAATTTTTTTTCACTTTCATTTTGAAATAATTATAAATAGGAAACTGCAAAGGTAGTATAGGGAGGACCCATGTAATCTTCATTCAGTTTCCCCACCAGTCGTATCTTACATAATTAATATAATCAGGAATTGGACATTAGTACAATGAGCGTGTATAGTTCTATATCAATTTTTTACTGCAATATTCACTTTATTGTGGTAGTCTGGAATCAAACCTGCAATATCTCCACAGTATGCTCCTATTTCTTTTCTCCAGGTGGGACAAACTCTATGGTTCAATTTACACCATCATCCCGGAGATAGACTTATCTGAAAGCAAGTTTTTGCTGGGCTTTTTCTGTTTTATTACATGTATAGACTCATATAACCACCACCACAATCAAGAAACAGAAATATTCCACCACCACAAACATCTCCCTCATGCTATTCCTTTAGAATTGTACTCATATTCCCTCCTCAACACCAACCCTAACCCCTGGAAGCCACTAATCCGTTTTTCCATCTCTATAACTCTGTCATCTCTAGAATGTTATATAAAGGGAATTATGTAGTATGTATCTCTTGAGACTGACTTTTTTCATTCACTGTAATGTCCTTGAGATCCAAGTTGTGTGTGTGCATTCCTTACTATTACTGAGTAACATTCCACGGTATGGATGTACCACAGTTTGTTTAACCATCACCTATCAAGGGACAGTTTGGTTGTTTCTAGTTTGGGGCTATTACAAATAAAGCTTCTATGAACAATTATGTACAGGTTTTTGTGTAAACATAAATTTCCAATGAATATTTAATAGATGCCCAGGAATACGATTGCTGGATTGTATGGAAAATGTATATGTTTAGAATTTTTTAAGAAACTGCCAAACTGTTGTCAAGTGTCTATACCATTTCATATTCCCACCAGCAATATATGAGAGATACACTTTCTCCACATCCTTGCCAAATGTTGATTTAGTATTGTTACTATTCCTTATTTCAGCTGTTCTAAGAGGTGTGGAGTAATATCTCATCATTATCTAAATTTGTATTTCCCTAATGGTTAGTGATATTAAATACCTTTTCATGCACTCATTTGCCATAATATACTCTCATCAGTGAAATTTCTCTTCATGTCTTTGCCCATTTTTAATTGGATTATTTGCTTTTTATATTGATTTTTGAAAGTTCCTTATGTATTCTACATGAGTCTTCTGTCAGATATATGGTTTGCAAATATTTTCTCCTAGTCTGTAGCTTGTCTTTTTAATTTTCTTAATAAGGTCTTCATAAAGCAAAAGTTCTAATTTTGATAAAGTCTAATTTATCACTGTTTTATGAATAATACTTTTGGTGTCTTCTTTAAGACATCTTCACCAAGCCCTAGGTACTAAAGATTTTCTGATGTTATCTTCAAAATGTTTATAGTTTTACATTTAAATGTACTAAACATTTTAAGTTAATTTTCATATAACATGTAAGGTTTAAGGTGAAGCATTTTTGTTTGTGGATATCCAACTGCTCCAGCACCATTTATTGAAAAAATTATTCATCTTCCATTGAATTGCTTTTGCACATTTAGAAAAAAAAAATCAACTGGCTATATTTGTCTGGGTATATTTCTAAGTTCTTTATTCTATCCAATTGATCTCTGTGCCTCTCCTTTCACCAGTACCACCACAGTCTTGGTTTCTGTAGTATACCATCATTCTTGAACTCAAGTGGAGTGATTCCTACCAATTTATTCTTCTTTTTAAAAGCTGTATAAGCTATTCTAGTTCCTTTGCTTTTCCATATAATTTTAGAATAACTTTGTCTATGTCTATAAAAAATCTTGCTGAGATATTTATAGGATCTGCATGTTAATATGGGGAGAACTGACATATTTACTATGCTTTATACTCATTTTAGATCTTTGATTTCTTTCATCAGTGTTTTGTAGTTTTCAGCATACGAGTACTGCATATTTTATTAAATTTACACCTATTTAATTTTTTGAGTGAATATAAATGGTATTTTTATTTAATTTTGGTTTCTACATCTTCACTGTTAGCATATAGAAACATAACTGATTACTGAATGTTTATTTTATATCCTGCTAACTTCCTGAACTCACTTATTAGCTCTAGAAGTTTTTCGTAGATTCCTTTGATTTTTTTTACATAGACCATCATGTAATCTGCAAATAGGGGCAGTTTATTTCTTCCTTTCTAATTTATATGTCTTTTGTTTCCCTTTCTTGCCTTATTCCCCTGGCTAGAACTTCTCCACAATCTCTTCTACAAAACAGAAGAGCAGGGACACTTCTCAACTCATTCCATGAAACCACTATTACTCTGATACTGAAACAAGACAAAGATAGTACAAAAATTAAAACTCCAGACAAATATCCTTCATGAATATATGAGCAAAAAAACATTAGAAAATAAAATCCAGGAACATATAAAAAGAATTACACTCTATGAACAAGTAGAGTTTATTTCAAAGATACAAGACTGGTTCCATATTTGAAAATCAATCAATATAATCCACCATATTAACAGGCTAAAGAAGAAAAATCACCCAATCACATCAACGGCTACAAAAATAGCATCTGACAAAATGTGACACCCATTCATGGTAAAAACTCTCAGAAAACTAGGAATAGAGGGAATCATCCTCAACTTGATAGTTATGAAACCAATAAACTATAGATCAAATTAGATCAAGGGAGGTGTTATCTATTCCCTGTTATGAATAAGGCACTATTCACTCAAGGGCTGAGGATCCACTATGTCACTATACACATGTTAAAAACCAGTAAATGCAATTACTTAATACATAGTAAAGTCCATTGGATAAAAGTAAGTTTTAAATTCTATGATGAATCCATGAGGATACTGGATGAAAATATATTTCATCCTTTGATTTGGAAAGTCTATCTTAGAAACAAGGTGGGATCCCTGTGTTTTAATCCCCACTCTTTCTTTCACCTATTCATTCAACAAATATCTACTGAGAGTATACTGTATGATAGGCACTGCTCTAGATGTTGTGGGTAGAGTATAAAACAAACAGACCAACTTTCATGATACCACACAGCTTATACTCTGATGAGGGAAAATCAAAAAATCAAACTAAATTATTAATATATACCACACTGTATATTATATGGGGATTAGTGTTATTACAAAATAAACAGAAAAGTTAAGAGAGGGAATACTGTAGTGGTGGTGGATTTAAAATAGGATAGTGGGGAAAGACCTCACTGAAAAGATGATATACGAGCAAGTATTTAAGGAGATGAGTATGCTAGGCAAAATAATGCCCCTCCCCCGAAGATATCCACATCCTAATCCTTGGAACCTTAAATGTGTTATTCTACATGGCAAAACAGACTTTGCTGATATTAATAAGGTTACCAACCTTGAGATGAAGAGCTTATCCACATGGGCCTAATCTAATCACACTGGGTCCTTAAAATCAAAGCACCTTTCCCAGCTAAGGTCATGGGGATATGTGACTATGGAAGCAGGATCAGAGAGATGCAATCTTTTTTGCTTTGAAGATGGCCAAAAAGTACCACAAGCCAATGAATGTGGGTGACCTCTAGAAGCTGGAAAAGGAAAGGAAATGGATTTGCCTCTACAGCCTCCAGAAGAGAACGCAGATCTCTTAACATCTTGATTTTAGCCCAGTGAGACCTGTGTCCAAGTTGTAAACTATAAAACTGTAAGATAAAAAATTTGTGTTACTTTAAACCACTAAGTTTGTGGTAATCTGTTACAGCAGCAATAGAAAACTAATACAGTGAGCTTATGAATCAAGGAGCAGTGGGGAGGTCAGTGAGTCTGGAGAAGTACAGTATTAGAAAATGAGGTCAGAGTGGAGGGGTGAAGGTAAAAGATTATGAAGGGCCATGGTAGCCAGTATAACAATATTAGTTTTTATTCTGAGATGGGAAGCACTGTGAATTTTTAAACAGAGGAATGTGATCTCTCTTACATCGTAAAGGGATAGCTGCTCTGTGGAAGGGCAAGGACAAAAGCCTAAAGCTCAGTGGGGAGGCTCTTTGAATGATCCAGATGATGGCTTCAATGAGGGCAGTAGCTATGGAGATGAGAAGTGGTCAGGTAAATATTTTGAAGCTGAGGCCAAAAGGATTTCCTGGTGGCTTTAATGCTGAGTGTGAGAGATGTCTCAAGGTTTTGACCTAAGCAAATGGAAAGTTAAGTTTTGTTAACTGAGATGGAGAAGACTATGAACAGACTGAGGAAAGAGAGAGAAGAGGAGCTTAGTTTCAGACATGCTAAATTTGAGATATTTATTGAAGAGACAACTAGTAGGCAGCTGGATATATGACTATAGAGTTAGGGGAATGGTCCATAATGGAAATATAAATCTGGATATCATCAGGGAGAGTTAGGTGGTATTAGAAGCTGTGAGAGTAGACGCAATCGCCAAGGGAGTGAGGGTGGATAAGAAAGAGAAAAGGCCTAATGATTGGACTCTGAAGGGCCCTAGGGTCAGAAGATTAGGAATATAAGGAGGAATCAGAAAAAGAACCTGAAGAGAAAAAGTAGCCAGTAAAGTAAGAAAAAAAACAGGAAAGTATGTCTTGGAAACCAAGTGAAGTATGTTTCAAAGAGGAGGATGATCAATGACAAACATAGCATTTAGATCAAGTAATATGAGAACTAAGAATTGACCCGTGGCTTCAGCAACATGAAGGTGATAGCTGCCCTTGAAAAGAGCAGTTTCAGAATACTTGGAATGTGCGGTGCTGATCCAGAAACACAGTTGGTTTAAGAAAGTCTGTAAAGTGAGGAATTAGAATTAACAAATGATGATAACCTTCTCAAGGAGATTTGCTACAAATAGTTACATTGGTCTTGGAGAATGAAGAACCCATAAAGCATTTAAAAAGGTTTTGCACTGCATTTTCTGCTAACGTTATGGGAAAGTGAGGACACAAGATTTAGATCTCCACTAGTGCTGGTGTGAAACATGCTAACCTGGACACATTGAATTTATAGATATTGGCTTTGGTCTTATTTTTATATCTTGTTATGCCAGTAGAGTTACTGAAACAATATCTTTGTACTTGCCAATAAACTATCCTAAACTCTCCTTGCACAAATAAGCAAGATTTACTCTAAGTATTGCTGCCAGAAAATAAGTCTAACTATATACATATGAATGCAGTATAACCCCTTTACTTGGCTTGATAAGATTTTTTTAAGTGAATTACTTTTCTCTTTTATGGTAAAAACTTCATAGTTTCCTAATAAAGGGGGCAGTGACTAGCAGTGGGAGGTTTATGCTTGGAGAGGTATATATGTTTTTTGTTTCATTTTTTCCCCTTAAGTATTGTGGGCTTTCCCCCTTTGACCACTTGTAGGAGAAGACCTCCTGAGTGGTATGAAATGACTTGGCAACATCTTTAAAAAGAAAAAGAAAAAAATCCTGTTGCTTGGGGATTTTCTAGCGATAATATCTGGAGAATTATTTTTTCTGGGTTTATACATGGTTTTCCTTAAATTATTTCCTTATACGGGAAATAATCACACCTCCTTCTCAATTCTTTCATTCAAATGCAGCATAAAAAAGCTACTGATGAATAACTAAAAGGTTATTTTACCTGGAGAAGCATGATGAAAGGGAAACAAAGATGAACCTGAAATTTTAGAAAATCTGGTTTCAAAAAATATTCTCAAATAGTTACACAAATTTAGTATATGAGCAAGGTGACATCTCAAATCAGTGGGCAAAGAACTTTTTTAAATAACTGGTGTTAGAACAACTGGGTGTCCATCTGGAAAAATATAAAGTTGGCTTCATACTTCATACTATACACTAATATAGACTCCATATCAATTTAAGCTTACATTAAAAATAAATTATTAGAAGAAAACATATCCTTAGGTTAAAGAAGGCTCTTTCTAATTTAAAATCTAGAATCATTTAAAAAATTATTTTAATTAATCATTTTCACTACCAAAAAATATAAAAAGTCTGAATACCAATTTAAAAAAAAAAACAAGAAGCAAAATAAAAAGACATATGACAGAGAAAAAATTATTTGCAATTCATAGCATAAAAGACAAATGCCAAAACAATCTTGAGAAAGAAGAACAGAGCTGGAGGGATCATGCTCTCAGACTTCTGACTACACTACAAAGCTACAGTAATCGAGACAGTATGGTTCAGGCACAAAATCAGACACACAGATCAATGGAACAGAATAGAGAGCCTACATATTAACTCACACACTTATGGTCAATTAATCTATTACGAAGGAGGCAAGAATATACAATGGGGAAAAGACAGTCTCTTCAATAAATGATGCTTGGTAAACTGGACAGCTACATGTAAAAGAATGAAATTAGAATGTTTTCTCACACCATAAACAAAAATAAAGTCAAAATGAACTAAAGACCATCAACGATAAAACTCCTAGAAGAAAACATAGACAGAACACTCTTTGACATAAATTGTAGAAATATTTTTTTCGATCTGTCTCCTCAGGCAAAGGAAACAAAAGCAAAAATAAACAAATGGGACCTAGTTAAACTTAAAAACTTTTCCACAGCAAAGAAAACCATCAACAAAATAAGACAACCTACTGAATGAGAGAAAAATATTTTCAAATGATATGACCAATAAGCGGTTAATATGGAAAATATATAAGCAGCTCATACAACTCAATGTCAAAAAAAAAAAGAAAACCAACCCAACTAAAGATGAGCAGAAGATCTGAATAGACATATTTCCAAAGAAGACACACAGATGGCCAACAGGTACATGAAATGATGTTCAACATCACTAATCATCAGAGAAATACAAAATGAAAACGACGATATCACCTTACACCTGTCAGAATGGCTATCTTCAAAAAGACCACAAATAACAGATGTTGGTGAGGATATGGACAAAAGGGAACACTTGTACACTGTTGGTGGGACTGTTAATCGGTGCAAGCACTGCGGAAAACAGTACGGAAGTTCCTCAGAAAACTAAAAATAGAACTACCATCTGACCCAGAAACTCTACTTCTGGGTATAAAGCTGAAGAAAAATGAGAACACTAATTCGAAAAGATACATGCACAGCAAAATTCATAGCAGAGTTATTTACAATAGCAAAGATATGGAAGCAACTAAGTGTCCATCAATAGATTAAGACAGACACACACACACACACACAAAATGGAATACTACTCAGGCATAAAAAAATTTTTTGCCGTTTGCAACAACATGGATGGACCTGGAGGGTATTATGCTTAGTGAAATAAGTCAGACAGAGAGGGACAAATATTGTATGTTATCATGATGTCAAATCTAAACTAGGAGTAGGGGATTAAGAGGTACAAACTACTATGTATAAAATAAATACACTACAAGGATATATTGTACAGCACAGGAAATATACCCAATAGTTTATGATAACATTAAATGGAGTATAAACTATAAAAATTTTGAAATCACTACGTGTATACCTGAAACTAATATAATATTATAAATCAACTATACTTCAATTAAAAATTAAAATAAAAAAGAAGAAATTTCCAAAAAAAAAGGAAAATGCAAATTAAGACTACATCAAGCCATCAGTCTAAACAACCATAGTGGCATAAATTCAAAAGTTATACAATGCCATTTTGTGGGTAAGTATATGGGGAAATGCAGTCTTATATATTACAGGTAAAAGTGAAAAATAGTATACAACTACCACGAAGAGAAATCTGGCAATTTTTATTTAATTATAAATGCATTTATCCTTTGATAGCCCAAGATTTTCCTTTAGGGAATTATGCTACAGAAGCATATGTATGAAAAGATGTATCTTCAACTGTTCCCTAAAACCCTGTTTGTAATAGAAAAAAACCCAAATGTTATCGAACTCAAATTTATATAGTGCAAAACATCTACCCAAGAGAGTACTATACAGCTATAAAAAGCAAGGAGGAAACTCTCTATGTATGGACAAGAAAAGAGCTCCAGGATATATTACAAACTGCATTAAAAAAAAAAAACACCTCATAAAATACGGTATGTAGTATTGTATCCTTTGTTTATAAAAGAGAGGTGATGGGAGATTGGTTCAAGATGGCGCAGTAGAAGGACATGCTCTCATTCCCTCTTGCAAGAGCACCGGAATCACAACTAACTGCTGAACAATCATCAACAAGAAGACACTGGAACTCACCAAAAAAGATACCCAACATCTAAAGACACAGGAGAAGCCACAGTAGGAGGGGCACAATCACAATAAATCAAATCCCATAACTGCTGGGTGGGTGACTCACAAACTGGAGAACACTTATACCACAGAAGTCCACCCACTGGAGTGAAGGTTCTGAGCCACACCTCAGGCTTCCCAAACTGGGGATCAGGCAATGGGAGGAGGAATTCCCAGAGAATCAGACTTTGAAGGCTAGTGGGATTTGATTGCAGGACTTCGACCGGACTGGGGGAAACAGAGACTCCACTCTTGGAGGGCACACACAAAGTGGTGTGTGCATCGGGACCCAGGGGAAGGAGCAATGACCCCACAGGAGACTGAACCAGACCTACCTGCTAGTGTTGGAGGGTCTCCTGCAGAGGCAAGGGGTGGCTGTGTCTCACCCTGAGGACAAGGACACTGGCAGCAGGAGTTCTGGGAAGTATGCCTTGGTGTGAGCCCTCCTAGAGTCCGCCATTAGCCCCACCAAAGAGCCCGAGTAGGCTCCAGTGTTGGGTCACCTCAGGTCAAACAACCAACAGGGAGGGGACCCAGCCCCACCCATCAGCAGACAAGTGGATTAAAGTTTTACTGAGCTCTGCCCAGGAGAGCAACAGCTAGCTCTACCCACTACCAGTCCCTCCCCTCAGGAAACTTGAAGAAGCCTCTTAGATAGCCTCATCCACCAGATGGCAGACAGCAGAAGCAAGAAGATCTACAGTCCTGCAGCCTGTGGAACAAAAACCACATTCACAGAAGGATAGACAAGATGAAAAGGGAGAGGGCTATGTACCAGATGAAGGAACAAGATAAAACCCCAGAAAAACAACTAAATGAAGTGCAGATAGGCAACCTTCTAGAAAAAGAATTCAGAATAATGATAGTGAAGATGATCCAGGACCTCGGAAAAAGAATGGAGGCAAAGATCGAGAAGGTGCAAGAAATGTTTAACAAAGACCTAGAAGAATTAAAAAACAAACAAACAGAGATGAACAATACAATAACTGAAATGAAAAATACACTAGAAGGATCAATAGCAGAAAAACTGAGGCAGAAGAATGGATAGGTGACCTGGAAGACAGAATGGTGGAATTCACTGCTGTGGAACAGAATAAAGAAAAAAGAATGAAAAGAAATGAAGACAGGCCAAGAGACCTCTGAGACAACATTAAACACAACAACATTCGCATTATAGGGGTCCCAGAAGGAGAAGAGAGAGAGAAAGGCCCTGAGAAAATACTGGAAGAGATTACAGTTGAAAACTTCCCTAACATGGGAAAGGAAATAGCCACCCAAGTCCAGGAAACTCAGAGACTCCCATACAGGATAAATCCAAGGAGAAACATGTCGAGACACATAGTAATCAACTTGGCAAAAATTAAAGACAAAGAAAAATTACTGAAAGCAGCAAGAGAAGAACAAAAAATAACATAAAAGGGAACACCCATAAGGTTAACAGCTGATTTCTCAGCAGAAACTCGACAAGCCAGAAGGGACTGGCATGGTATACTTAAAGTAATGAAAGGGATGAACCTACAACCAAGATGACTCTGTCCAGCAAGGATCTCATTCAGATTCGATGGAGAAATCAAAAGTTTTACAGACAAGCAAGAGCTAAGAGAATTCAGCACCACCAAACCAGCTCTACAACAAATGCTAAAGGAACTTCTCTAAGTAGGAAACACAAGAGAAAAAAAGGACCTACAAAAACAAACCCAAAACAATTAAGAAAATGGTCATAGGAACATACATATGGATAATTACCTTAAACGTGAATGGATTAAATGCTCCAACCAACAGACACAGGCTTGCTGAATGGATACAAAAACAAGACCCATATATATGTTGTCTACAAGAGACCCACTTCAGACCTAGGGACACATACAGACTGAAAGTGAGGGGATGGAAAAAGATATTCCATGAAAATGGAAATCAAAGGAAAGCTTGAGTAGCAATACTCACGTCAGATAAAATAGACTTTCAAATAAATGTTACGAGAGACAAGGAAGGACACTACATAATGATCAAGGGATCAATCCAAGAAGAATATATAACAATTATAAATACATAAGCAACCAACTTAGGAGCACCTCAATACATAAGGCAACTTCTAACAGCTATAAAAGAAGAAATCAACAGTAACACACTAATAATGGGGGACTTTAACACCTCACTTACACCAAGGGACAGATCAACCAAACAGAAAATTAATAAGGAAACACAAGCATTAAATGACACAATAGACCAGATAGATTTAACTGAAATTTATAGGACATGCCATCCAAAAACAGCAGATAACACTTTCTTCTCAAGTGCACATGGAACATTCTCCAGGACAGATCACATCTTGGGTCACAAATCAAGCCTCATTAAATTTAAGAAAACTGAAATCATATCAAGCACCTTTTCTGACCACAACACTATGAGATTAGAAATCAATCACAGGGAAAAAAACGTAAATAACACAAACAGATGGAGGTTAAACAATACGTTACTAAATAACCAAGAGATCACTGAAGAAATTCAAGAGGAAATCAAATAAGACCTACAGACAAATGACAATGAAAGCACGATGATCCAAAACCTATGGGATACGGCAAAAGCAGTTCTAAGAGGGAAGTTTATAGCTATACAAGCCTACCTCAAGAAACAAGAAAAATCTCAAATAAACAATCTAACTTTACACCTAAAGGAACTAGAGAATGAAAAACAAACAAAACCCAAAGTTAGCAGAAGGAAAGAAATCATAAAACTCATAACAGAAATAAATGAAATAGAAACAAAGAAAACAATAGCAAAGATCAATAAAACTAAAGGCTGGTTCTTTGAGAAGATAAACAAAATTGATAAACCATTAGCCAGACTTATCAAGAAAAAGGGAGAGGACTCAAATCAATAAAATTAGAAATGAAAAGGAGAAGTTACAACAGACACTGCAGAAATACAAAGCAGCCTAAGAGACTACTACAAGCAACTGTATGCCAATAAAATGGACAACCTGGAAGAAATGGACAAATTCCTGGAAAGGTATAAGCTTCCAAGACTGAACCAGTAAGAAACAGAAAATATGAACAGACCAATCACAAGTAATGAAATTGAAACTGTGATTAAAAATCTTCCAACAAACAAAAGTCCAGGACCAGATGGCTGCACAGGTGAATTCTATAAAACATTTAAAGAAGAGCTAATACCCATCCTTCTCAAACTCCTGCAAAAATTTGCAGAGGAAAGAAAACTCCCAAACTCATTCTATGAGGCCACCATCACCCTGATACCAAAACCAGACAAAGATACTACAAAAAAAGAAAACTACAGACCAGTATCTCTCATGAATATAGATGCAAAAATCCTCAACAAAATACTAGCAAACAGAATCCAACAACACATTAAAAGGATCATACACCATGATCAAGTGGGATTTATCCCAGGGATGCAAGGATTCTTCAATATATGCAAATCAATCAATGTGATACACCATATTAACAAATTGAAGAAGAAAAACCATATGATCATCTCAATAGATGCAGAGAAAGCTTTTGACAAAATTCAACACCCATTGATGATAAAAACTCTCCAGAAAGTGGGCATAGAGGGAACCTACCTCAACATAATGAAGGCCATATACAACAAACCCACAGCAAACATCATTCTCAATGGTGAAAAACTGAAAGCATTTCCTCTAAGATCAGGAACAAGACAAGGATGTCCACTCTCACCACTATTATTCAACATAGCTTTGGAAGTCCAGGCCACGGCAATCAGAGAAGTAAAAGAAATAAAAGGAATCCAAATTGGAAAAGAAGTAAAACTGTCACTGTTTGCCGATGACATGATACTACATAGACAGAATCCTAAAGATGCCACCAGAAAACTACTAGAGCTAATCAATGAACTTGGTAAAGTTGCAGGATACAAAATTAATGCACAGAAATCTCCTGCATTCCTATATACTAATGATGAAAAATCTGAAAGAGAAATTAAGGGAACACTCCCATTTACCATTACAAAAAAAGAATAAAATATCTAGGAATAAACCTACCTAGGGACACAAAAGACCTGTACACAGAAAACTACAGGACACTGATGAAAGATATTAAAGATGATGCCAACAGATAGAGAGATATACCATGTTCTTGGATTGGAAGAATCAATATTGTGAAAATGACTATACTACCCAAAGCAATCTACAGATTCAATGCAATCCCTATCAAATTACCAGGGGCATTTTTTACAGAACTAGAACAAAAAATCTTAAAATTTGTGTTGAGACACAAAAGACCCCGAATAGCCAAAGCAGTCTTGAGGGAAAAAAAACGGAGCTGGACGAATCAGACTCCTGACTTCAGACAATACTACAAAGCTACAGTAATCAAGACAACACGGTACTGGCACAAAATATAGATCAATGGAACGAGATAGAAAGCCCAGAGATAAACCTACACACCTACTGTCAACTAATCTATGACAAAGGAGGCAAGGATATACAATGGAGAAAAGACAGTCTCTTCAATAAGTGATGCTGGGAAAACTGGACAGCTACATGTAAAAGATTGAAATTAGAACACTCCCTAACACCATACACAAAAATGAACTCAAAATGGATTTGAGACCTAAATGTAAGACCAGACACTATAAAACTCTTAGAGGAAAACATAAGAAGAACACTCTTTGATATAAATCACAGCAAGATCTTTTTTGATACACCTCCTAGAGTAATGGAAATAAAAACAAAAATAAACAAATGGGACCTAATGTAACATAAACGCTTTTGCAAAGCAAAGGAAACTACAAACAAGACGAAAAGATAACCCTCAGAACAGGAGAAAATATTTGCAAACAAATCAATGGACAAAGGATTAATCTCCAAAATATATAAACAGCTCATGCAGCTCAATATTAAAAAAACAAACAATCCAATCCAAAAATGGGCAGAAGACCTAAACAGACTTTTCTCCAAAGAACACATACAGATGGCCAAGAAGCACATGAGAAGTTGCTCAACATCACTAATTATTAGAGAAATGCAAATCAAAACTACAATGAGTTATCACCTCACACCAGTTAGAATGGGCATCATCAGAAAATCTACAAACAACAAATGCTGGAGGGGGTGTGGAGAAAAAGGAACCCTCTTGCACTGTTGGCGGGAATGTGAATTGATACAGCCACTATGGAGAACACTATGGAGGTTCCTTTAAAAACTAAAAATAGAATTACCACATGACCCAGCAATCCCACTACTGGGCATATACCCAGAGGAAACCATAATTCAAAAGGACACATACACCCCAATGTTCATTGCAGCACTATTTACAATAGCCAGGTCATGGAAGCAACCTAAATGCCCAACAACAGACGAATGGATAAAGAAGATGTGGTACATATATACAATGGAATACTACTCAGCCATAAAAAGTAATGAAATTGGGTCATTTGTAGAGACGTGGATGCATCTAGAGACTGTGACACAGAGTGAAGTAAGTCAGAAAGAGAAAAACAAATATCGTATATTAACGCATATATGTGGAACCTAGAAAAATGGTACAGATGAACTGGTTTGCAGGGTAGAAATTGAGAAACAGATGTAGAGAAGAAACGTATGGACACCAAGGGGGGAAAGCGGCGGTGGGGGGGGGGGGGTGGGGGGGGTGGAAGTGTGATGAATTGGGTGATTGGGATTGACATATATACACTGATGTGTATAAAACTGATGACTAATAAGAACCTGCTGTATAAAAAAATAAATAAAATTAAATTTTAAATAAAACACTTAACAAAAAACCAAATAACCTGATTCAAAATGAATAAAAGACTTGAATAGATATTTCCTCAAAGAAGAGATACAAATGGCCAATAAGTCCATGAAAAGATGCTCAACATCACCAATCATTAGGGAAATCCAAATCAAAACTGCAACGAGATACCACCTTACACCCATTAGGATGGCTACTAACAAAAAAATAGAATATTAGTGTTTGCTAGGACATGGAGAAATTGACACCCTTGTGTACTACTGGTGGAAATTGCTACAGTCACTATGGAAAACAGTATGGTGTTTCCTCAAGTAGTTAAAGATAGAATTACTATATGATCCAGCCATTCCACTTCTGCGCATATACCCCAAAGAATTGAAAGTGGATCTCAAAGAGATATTTGTACACCCATGTTAATAGCAGCATTATTTGTAATAACTAAACCATGGAAGTGACTCAAGTGTCCATCAGTGGATGAACGGATAAGCAAAATGTCGATATACATGCAATGGAATATTGTTCAGTCTTAAAAAGGAAGGAGATTCTGCAGTATTACAACATGGATGAACCTTGGGGACATTATGCTAAATGAAATTAGCCAGTCAGAAAAAGACACATACTGTATGATCCCACTTATATGAGGTACTTAGAATAGTCAAAATCATAAAGACAGAAAGTAGACTGGTGGTTACCAGGGGCTGGGAGCAAGGAATAATGGGGAATTATTGTTTAATGGGTATAGAGCTTCAGTTTCACAAGATGAAAACAGTTATGGGGAGGAACAGAGGTGATTTTTAAACAACAATATGAACGCATTTGATACCGCTGAACTGTACACTTAAAAACTGGTTAAGATGGAAAAAAAATTGTTTATCATGAAATATATCAAATACAAAGTATAAATAAAATACATATGTATAATTTAAAGAATAAAAAAAAGGAGGGGTGACTAGAGTGGACATGGACAGGGGTTGGACAGGAACTTCTTAATGCTGTTACAGTTAGATTTTTTTTAATCATATGAACGTATAAAGTATCCAAACCAAAAAAATATATAATAAAATAAAAGCAAAGAACTGGAGTCAAATCCTGATTCACTTATAGACTATGTAACCTTGAACAGTAACTTAACTTGAGCTTGGTTTCTTAGTCCATGAAATTGGAAAAACAAACCCTGGTTATCTCAAATTTTTTTCCTTTTAATAGATGATGTAAAACATGTGAAAATGCTTTTGAACCATGGAGTGGTATGTAAGGAAGACATATTACCTTTTATTTTCAGTTTTCTTAAAATGAATTGCTGGCAAACATACAAAACAAGGCACAATCTAATCAAGCAAGTATATGGACACAGAAGCCTCTAATATTCAGTATAAGTTCTTTATTCATTCTTCTTATTCTCCATTAATTCTTTTTTTTTTTTTTTTTTTTGCAGTACACGGGCTTCTCACTGTTGTGGCCTCTCCCGCTGCGGAGCACAGGCTCTGGACGCACAGGCTCAGTGGCTATAGCTCATGGACCCAGCCGCTCTGCGGCATGTGGGATCTTCCCGGACCGGGGCACAAACCCGTGTCCCCTGCATCGGCAGGCAGACTCTCAACCACTGCGCCACCAGGGAAGCCGCCCTCCATTAATTCTTTATTAATTTTTCTAAAATTCTGTCTTACTCATAAAAGCTTCTCTCCAGGCCTAGATACAGTTATAGAACAAAGAGTAGGGACAAAACAGCTGAGTCACTGGAACAACAGCCCCTCAAAATTCTTCCCTCTGGGGTGTCACTAAGTTGCCTCTCTTCTCTCGGTGGCTAGGTGGTTGTGGGGAGACCTCTGGCCTCCTGTCCTGCTGCCATCCAGAGAATCCACTGCTATCCACAATAGCACCATATTCTTACTTCTGTCTACTACTTTTGCCATCTCTGCTGTCTCCTCCACCAAATTTACTACTTCTGGGCTCCCACCGCTGAGGAAGGCAGCCAAGTACATGCGCCAGGAATGAGTCATGGGAACAGCTCCTCAGATTGGCCTCCCACATGCTGCGGCTTCTCCTGCTTCCATTGGTCCCCCTTGTGTAGAGTGGGAAAACTCCTCCTAAGAAGCTAGGGAGAGCCCAGAACTTGTAGGGCGCAGACACCCTGTGATTATATCTTGCCACAGCCTGAATGGTATGATTTTTTTCCTTCAGGTCTCCTGCACCTGTTCCCATAAGGGAACTGCACTTCACATAAGAAAGCAATTTCTATCATTCCCCTCCCTTATCTGTGGTTAGCAGTGAGGGGGCTTGGTGTCCCCATCTCATCACTCCCGCCAGCCTTACTCCCTCCCCGCCCTCCCACTTGTGGGCAGTCTAATTTCCCAGTGGATGGACCCATGCCTCCCGGTTTTCCTCCCCCAAGTATCACCAGCCTGTGGGGGTTTCCTCTACAGCCACACCTCTCGATTCTGGCCAATTCTTCATTTAAAAGGAAGACTCTGGGACAGCTACAAATACTTTAGACCTTTTCTGAGATCACTGTTAAGCAAAATTACAATTTTAGAACAGTAATCCCCAGCCTTGGTTGATGAGTATCAGATTTCCCAAAAGACAACAACCCCAAATTTACCAAAATTCCCTCTAAAAATATTTTTTAAAGTTAATTCATTTTAAGTATGACTGTCATGTGACACTCTAAGACCTACTATAAGCAAAGTGGCAATGCCCCTCAAATCCCACACATACACTATTCTGTATCTTTCCCAGTTATGGGGTTACTCAGAAGGGAGAAAGAATGTTAATAAAATTTTTAAAAAATCAAATCAAGAAAATAAAGTTTCTGACATCAAAATTATTCAAGTTAACTTCTAAAAGGAAAGATCATAAAAACCATAGGATAAACACATTTCTAAACAGCAGAATTTAAAGAAATATATACATTATTTTGATGAATCCTCTATTAAAAAGAGGAAAAGCACAGATATACATCTTACCAGATTGCTATACACTATGGTAAGAAACAGCATGCATCGCTAATACCAGTGGAATACATTATGTAAATATAAGGGTGCCATGTTCAGTAAATACTTGAGAATTCAGAAATGCACAGTCATCTGCTGAATTAATTTTATTTATCTGGAGCTCAGTTTGGTAAAAATGTCTGTTTCTCATGCATACCCAAAGTCCCCACTAAGAACTGAGCCCAGAGAATTACTGTAGTTTCACTACAAAGTTTCAATGGCTTCCACAGAACATTTCTAGATTACAGCGGAAATTGTTATAAATATTTCCTTACTCCTGTCTTCCACTCAGCTGAAAAATCTCTTTTCTTTCTGATCTTGTGTCATTGCTGAAGTGTTACCTATCTGTCCTTGTAACACCTCCTGGATGGCATGTCCTGTAACCTTGTGCTATGACCTCAGCATGACAGCTGTTCCAATGGTCTGGTTGAGGCTGTTGCATTTATTCACCAGAAGAAGCAGAATGTTTTCTCCTTGCACTTCCTGTATGTCTGCTACTCCTGGCTGTCGGCTTCCTGACCGGTTGCTCTGTCAAATTTACTAGGTAAAGGTCCTAAGGGAGGCTTTTCTACATAGATGGACTGCATAATGTTACCAACATCTCCTTAGCAAGAGAGCAAATATTATTGCCCTGAATCTCCAAACTTGAGGCTTATGAACCCCAAATGGATCTACAAATAGCCATGGCAGTAAGGATAATTATATCCATGCAATTCTAGGTGAATTATGAACACAATGTACAGGTTAAGGCCCCTTGTACAATTAGCCTAAGATTCAGGTAGTTCTTAAATAAAATATTCTAAAATAATATTTAGAATATTACTTGAGTCATTTTGGAGGCTCAAAAAACACATAACTTTAAACATGGGAAATTTTAAAAGATCATAAAATTCTGGCATTGAATGATTTAAAATAAGTCCCTTTATTTTGTATAGATAAGGAAACTATAACTCAATGATTTTCCCCAGGTCACAGTGGCTTTCAACTAGAAGCCAGCTGAACACCACCATAATATTTTGACTATACTTTCATAATTTGTATCATGAAAGACAGGCTCCAAATTAGGATTTCAGTATCCAAGTACCAAAAGAAAATTTTACTTTTCACTTTTAATCTTTACTTCTGAAGTCTACTTAGTAGAAACTTTTCTCCCTTCCCTTTCTTGACAGTCTTACCCGATTTTCATTCAAAGTACCTTCCTATCCCATGGTAGGGTAATTTGACACCTTAAGGGAGTTGGAGATCTTCAGGATAATTTCCTACATGGCAAACCAAATAAAACATGACTATAAATAATCGTGACTGTAAAAGCCAGCCTACTTGCCCATGGCCTAAGAGGAGTCAGAGCAGTAAAAAGAAATAAGGCAAAAGACCTGTACGGTGCTAGGCAAGGACATAAGGCAATGTGACCTCTTATTCCATTTACATCCCTCTATATCCAATGTGTGTGTGCGTGTGTGTGTCTGTGTGTATGACTGATATGGGGAGAATGGTAAGTGTTTTCAGCCATCAGTACTATACTATACTTATAATTTCTCACCTGAACAATCTGATGCTTGTTAAAGGAGATAAAAGATTCATGGACTCTGACTGTGGTCCCAAAGACCTGGGTTCAAATCCCTGTTCTGACACTTAGCTGCTGTGTGCTTTGGGGAAGGCTCTTAATTGCTTCAAACTTGGGTTTCTTCCTTTGTGACAGGAAGTCTCCCTCTCAGGGATCATGGTGAGGTTGAAATTAGCACAGGCAGAAGGTCTGTATTCACAGAGACCCAATTAGTGCAGTTTTCATTTGTTTTTATAAAGTAAGACTACATTAATAAATAGGGGGGGGGGAATGCAAACAGTACAGAGAAAATCAGATTGTTGTTTTTCTTTGCAGACTAGTGATGTTTAAAAACCCTTTCCAAGAATACTATAAATTCTCCTCAAACTCCAAATGGAATTCTTTCTAATGCCATCTGAAAGTTCACTGGGTTTAAGAAACTCTATCTGGGGATGCCATGTCTGATACAAGAGCTGGGTGAAACTTTTGGCCTGGTTCATTTTTGATCCCCTGAGATTTATTTTTTTCCCGTCCCTCCTCCCTCTCTCTCACTCTGTTTTTCTTCTTCCTGGCACTGCCCCTGATAACTCCCTGGGCAAAAGTTTTTCTTGTTCATAGTCTGTGCCCTTCTGCAAGAGGTTTACTGAGAACTAAAGGGCGTGAGGCATAAATGGATGAGAGAACGTAACCCATGCACTCCCACTCCTCCCAGCCCCAAAGAGTGCTCTTCAGTAACCTCTGTCGTGATCCTCCTTTCCTTTCTGGTTTAGCTTTTTCATCTGTTCAATGCAAGGGTGAAAGGTCACTGGGCAGAGCCACACTAATTGCACTAGGAAATCTCCCAGTAATGCGAGGACATCAGGGAAAAAACCAAGAAAGAAAAAATAGAAGCACGAAGGAGAAACTGCTGCCAAAAACTGTTATTTAATCACTTTGGATTTATTTAGAGCATATTGCTCTTCATATAAATATGAAACCAAACAAACCTCTAAGCCAGCCTATTTAGACCAATCTGATATTTCAATGGAAACTAAAGCTGTGCCTCTGTGATGCCAAAATATCTGGATTAAAAGTGAAAAATTATGTCAATAAACAAATATCTGTTAAGCCTATTACCCAGATCCAGCCCTGTGCTCAGGCACTGATGAGAGGATAGGAGAAGTAGAATAGAGTGCTTCTCTTTAAGGAGCTTACAGTTATGGCAGTAAACACTAATAACAATAACATCCTGGCTATTAGCCCACCACCACACACATGCTGATCACTCTCCGGTCATTTTATTTATCTCCTATTATTATTCATTTATCTCCTATTATTTTTCCTTATAGCCTTTATCAACTATATCTCTATTTATCCATCTTTTTATCCATCTGTCCTTCCATCCATCTATCCATTTATCTTTCTCTCTCTCTCTCTCTCTCTCTCTCCATCTATCTATCTAGAGATTATTTTCTTAGTCAAGTAAGTTCATGTAATAAGTTCCTTGAGAAAGGGGGCTTGGTTTTGTTCACTGCTATAACCCTGGTGCAAAAATAGAGCCTTGACACAAAATGTGACACTCAACAAATATTTTTGAATGAACCAATGATACAGCAATGAGATATTAACAAGAGGAGTCAAGAAAATCTTCATGGAGAAAAGACATTTTCAGCTAAACGACAAAAGACAGATAGAATTTGGATGGATAAGAGGATGGGCACAGCATGCCCTTAGACGCCAGGGCTGGAACGGCATAACATAGACAATGTGGAGGAAATAGTCCCACACTCTCAAAATAAATGTATAGGACACCAATGTCTGGCTGCCTGGATTTAGGTAAAGTGTTAGAACTATTTCTTTAATTTATAGATGTTAATATCATTCAAACATGATTTCCAAGTATTTGTCTTATCTTTTTAGATGCTTGCAACCCAGGACCTTCATTTTAAGGAATGGATCCTCATCATTTATCCAAATAATTGAAACTCAAACTTTAGGGAAATCAGAGAATGACTAGCTACTATTGATGCCTGGCTTTTTGTCCTATGATTTCTGATCTATTTTGTCCTTCCTGCTTTATAGCCATTTGAAAAGTAACTCAATATACACTCCTTTCCCCCCTTTTCACTAAAACCAATCCAGTGTGTGGTTATATGTGCCAACATGGCCAAACTGTGAAGACATTTTACTAAGTAAAATAAGCCAGTCGTGGAAGGACAAATACTGCATGATTTCACTTTTACATGGAACCTAAAATAGCCTAACTCATAGAATGAGACCAGAATGGTAGCTGCCAAGGACTGCAAGGAAGGGGAAATGGGGAGTTTCTAATCAACAGGCATAAAGTCTCAATTATGCAAGATAAATAAGTTCTAAAGGTCTGCTAGACAACATTGTCCCTATAATCAACAATACTGTATCGTACACTTAAAAACTTGTTACAAAGGTAGATCTCATGTTAAGTGTTCTTATCACAATAAAATAACGTTAAATAAAACTAATTTAATAAGCAAACCTTGAGACTAGAAACCCTGTCTTCTGCTTATTCTACTGGCCACACAGTACCCCCACACAAGGCCACACACTTATTCTTTGGTGATAACCTGATATCCTAGGAACAGGTCTTAGCCCAGCAGAAGCTATATGAGAGTTAATTCTAAAGATAAACTGACGATTGCTAAAGAAACCCATGAGTTTACTAAAGAGTACAAAATTAGAATCCAAGAATCATCATCATTTCTTATTTAAACAAGAGATCTCAAAAATAAAATAGTCATATTATTTCCATCTTGAAACATGTTGGCTGCTGTTATATGCATGTAATGTGTCTATCTACGTATGGCCATCACTATTATAGGCAGTAAGATCTAGGTTTAGTTTGAGCTATGTTAAAAATACATAATAGCAATGGGTGACATGGGTTACAGTGGACTCCTGATAGAAATAAAGAAGTTCAGTTGATCCTGACCTTGGACCATTTATTTAAGCACATTACAGAACAAGCACAACTTCCCAGCTAGCTTGCAACTTAAAACAGTTTGGTATTAATTCTTCTGTTGAGGCAGTCATTTTTACATAAATATTTGTTTGGCAGTACCAATTATCACACCGGTGAAAATATGGTGGCATTCCATAGCCCTTCATTTCTCTTTTATGAGCTTCTTTTTTTTCTCTGCTGTCTCTTAATTCAAAGGTTCATTTTTTCCTGAAGTCCCTGCATGCTCTACAGTTTTCCTGGTGGCTCTAGGTCAATTTGCCTATAGACAATTTGCCAATGTATAATTAGCCAAAAGGCAATTTTCTAAGTGGCTAATTCTCTGAAAGCAATTCCCTGAAAAGCATAGCTTTTGCAAATTGCTTTCTGGTAAAATGGTACATGTTCCTCCCTGGATGAGTAACCTTATCCACTCACAGGGACTGCACTACCACTGTATACTCATGTCTCCCGCATCCACTTAAATATTCAACTTGTTCCCTAGGCACATTAATGTGTCTAAAGGTCTCCTTCCCATTACTCTTAGTTCCAAGTTGTTCCTCTAGCTAGTATTTCAGATCTCAGTGAAAGTACCACTTGTCACCAACTTTCCCAAATCAGGAACCTGAGTCATTATAGATTCATTCATCCTCTCCTCACCCTTTACATGCAATAAATTGCCTAATCCTGCTGATTTTAACCTCCTAATTAAATAGGAGAAGGCAATCATCAGACCTGTGTTTCCCATAGATTCCTAAGTGCTTCTCAATCAATCACCTTCTCTTCATTATTGTTGTCTACTGATGAAGGTCGGGCCTGTCCCATCTCTCTCTGGGCCACTCCAGGACTATGACAGTGACATCATAATGAATGCATCTAATTTTTCCCCTTTCACATCCTTCTTCTGCTTTGCTACTAGAATGAGCTATACTCCCATATTTTAAATTATTTTCACACTCCCTATTGTCTATAGCAGTGGTTGTCAAAAGTGCATTCCATGAAACACAAATCCTACAAGATGATCTGTGTTCAAGTAAGTTTAGAAAATGCTGCATACTACATCCTTCTATTACATCATAAAGGCCACTGACATAATAAAGGTCCTGAAAAGACCTGAAGTAAAGAAACACATAACATTGTATAACCCAGAATATCCCATGAGCATTTGACTCATGATCTTTTTCCAAAGTAACCGCTACTAACAAGCAGTGGAACACAGTTTGAAAATGCTGGCATATTGTGATTTGAAATAAAGGAAGGAAGTAAAGTAAGTGGAGTGACCCAGTCCACTACTCCTGTCTTATTTTCTGCCCTCTCCACCCTACATTTCACATCCTGAGAATCCTGTATGACTTGCCGTTCCTCAAGAGCAGCATGTTCCTTCCCATGTGTCTTTGGCTCCCATTACCTGAAATGCCCTATTCTAAACCCACCACCCACTTCCACCTTCTGACTAACTCCTACTCATCTTTCAAAACATGTCTCAAGTTTCACCTCCTCTAGGAAACTTCTTCTGACCTTTCTAACCTATGTTTGGTTTCTCTCACAATGTCCTCCTACTCATCATAGCACTTACCATCTTTTAACTAAAACTAGCTTTATTTCCCCCATTTGTGCAATCTCCTCAGGGACCAAATCATTAGTACAGAGTAAGTGCTCAAAAACTAGTTGTTGAATTGAAATAAACCAACACATAATGAAAGTAATAGATAATAACATAAAGTTTTAAAGAATTTATGAAATATAATAATCCCTCAATATTTCAAAAATATATTTGAAAAACTTTTTTTTTAACTTTATGGTATGCATCTTATTTCTTTAATTAATGTCATTTTGTCTAGTAATGTTATTGATGATTTGCAATAAAATTTTCCTTCTCATTTGTATTTGCTTGTTTCAATCATTCATATCAGATATTTAAATATTTTTTTCTTTACTAAGAATGAGGAAGGAAAAGAAACTGCTTGAAAATATTCACCAGGGCAATTTTCTACTGTGGAAATTAGCCAACACCACTTTGGGTCTTGAAATATAAACACTAACTAAAATCAATGTAAAGACAGTGAATCCATGTCTTTGCATGACCTTATTTAAACAACAGCTGTTTTTTTTATTTTATTTGCTTCAAACCTACCAAACCTGTTTGGGCCATGAAGCAGGTCTGAGCCAAGCTTCCTATGTTTAGCTGTACATCAAAGACGACTGCTTTTCTTCTGGGTAAATTGACCTCATGCCACATTTCCCCTTAAACCTCAGCTTCCTTGTATTCAAGATCTAGAGTTCCAAGAGTAAGCAGAGATTATTGACCAAGTTTGACAGCCTTATTACTTACTTATGAGTACGGGTTGTGCCCATAGGTGTAACGTAAAACAAACGTTTGCATTGACTATTCACTAATGCTAACTGACTTACCTCATAGTAAAGAAGATATCTCCTTCATGTATTCATTCACTCACTTGATAAACATATGCTGAGCACCTATTATGTGGCAGGTACTATGCTGTCACAAAGGCCATAGTGTGATAGTAATAGTAATAATGCTATAAACCATAGTTGCATGAATTGAGTACATACAATGGGTAAGGTGCTATGCTAAGTCATGCATGTATATTATTGCATTTGACCCTTACAACAAACTTGTGAGGTCAGTGCATTGCTACCCCTTTTGATATATTAGGACACTAAGACTTAGAGACATTGGTATAGCACTGGAGATCACAGAGCTAGCAAACATCAGAGCCATGTTTAAATCCAGACAGCCTGTCTCCTGAGAAGCTCCTTTGCTTGGTTACAAGGCAAAACAGCTTATCAGTGGTTACACAATGCCAGACTACCATCAAACTTTCCACAGACATGTTCCCTGCCTGACCACTGTCATGCTGCATCAAACAGCATTGAGCAGGAACTGTTTCAGGGGTTATGCAGTGACAACAAAAGCAGAGGACATAAAATTAAAATGTTTATTTTTTAATTAAACAACTTTGGAGCATAGGTACTGGCAAGTATTCGATGAATATTAACTGATTGTAGTTAATGGTAAACTATAGTTAATGTGGTTGTACTGTGTGACCTTTGAGGTACCTTTCAAACAGGAGATTCTGTGATTAAAGAGGTGGCTTAATCTAGTTGTTTCTAGATTCCATCTCAAAATGACTGTCTCTTGAAAATCACATTCAACCCAGGCTATTTTCAAAGGACTAACTTGGACTAAGCAAGATACTCAGTCATATTTATAACAAATTAAAGAGGTTATCTACAGAGAAATAGCCAGTTAGTTAGGACATATTTTGTCTCAACTTGTATCCTGTGAGAAAATGGAACTCAAGATAAAAAACAGAGCCAATTTGTTGTATGGCATCATGGAAGGAGAATCAGGAAGAAATACTAATTTATCCAGTTGTGTAACAAATGATTTTTCGAGGTAGTAAGCTATTCTAAAATGGTGATAATTGTCTTCTATAGATCCAACATACTAGAAGTTGTTTTATAGGAATTTCATCAGTGCAATAAATTATGATGAATCCTGAATGCACAAAGAATACAATTCTCCAACATTCATCTTGTAAATTTCCTGCCCTACCCTACCCCCTGGATCACTTAGCCATATATTCTCCCCACAGGCCAAAAAATAAGATTGTTCGAACAATGTGTTTCCTGACTAATTTATTAAGATGGTTTCTTAGGTTATACAATATTCCCAACCCAAGAGCCACTCACTGGCAAGAGAAAATAATCCCTTTTTCAATTAACAAGGAAAAAATATCAGACTAAATTCCAAGCTATTTGACCACTTTGACCTTGGTCTTAGACCTTCTTCACATTTCCATTAGCTCAGAGGTGAACTCCAAATCCCACTTTGGAGTTAAGTTTTGTTTAAAATACTATTTAGTGAAAAAAAAAGTAATTTTTCTAGTTCTCCTGGAATTTAAATGTCAGTAAGGTAATAACCAGGTGCCAAGGTGATAGGTTGCTATAACATAATATGATCCAAAGTCCATTTATGCACAGAAGCTCTGGGCTTTGTAGCAAGAATTAAAATGTTGTACACCAGTTCCTATATCCTGAATGTATCTTTTACCCGTGGGAAGCAACATTTTCACAGGAATTTTTGGAGCTGGGTCAACCAGTGACCTGAAATTACATTTAAGTCCAGTGTCCCTATGTTCCTTAAGGAGGCATTTATAGAAAACCAAATAAAATATCTTACATAAGCCAGTAAAAATTGTAGCAACAGTATGATCATGCTATAATCACTGCCATTGAAAAAAAAATAAAGTTTATGTGAACAGAACTAGAGAGTACACCAACAGTTTAGCTCCTGATGGAAACCCTCCAACTTTAATCTGCTTTAAGGACTCATTTCCTAGTTATTAAAAGCATCACCCTGGGTAACAGATCTTGCTTCAAATCCTGACTTCCTCACTCACTGGGTGACCTTGAGTATGTAACAGAAGTCTCAGTTTCCACAACTATACTTCACAGAATTACCATGTGGTTTAAGTGTGATAATGTAGACAGAAGTTCTCACTATAATGTTTGGCACACAGAAAGCACTCAGCAAATATTGGCTGCTAGTTTTTATCCATTCAACCAACAATTATGGAAAGTCTACAATTATCAGGGACTAAGCTATGGGGAACAAATAAAAAATAACTAAAAGCAGGATGACAATACAGTTAAAACATTGTTTTTAAGTTTTGTTTTGTTTTTTTAATGTCTGCGATCTTGGGTATTTTTCCATTGGCCTTATTTCCTCCAATGGCTTGTAGGCTACTCTATATGCTGTATCCGCAATTCCTTTTGAATAGCTTCTAGCATACAATGATTACTTTGTGGTTGACTAATTTTTCTCTGCCACAGGTGAGTTCTGAAAGTTTATGAGGTATATACTCAACCAATAACATAGTTAAGGCTCAGTCAGACTTTCTTACACTTGATCACTAGTCCATGAGATCATATCATGGACATCTGAATATATTGACAGGATTAGAGGACCTTTATGAAAGCAAGACCTCTAAAAACTAACTTGTCTTTCCAACGAGATGGCTTTACCCCAGAAGAGACCTGACTTTTTCAGAACTGTTCAAGATATCAGGGGTCAGGATCTCATCAGCATTTAGCTGCTGTCCTGTCTTCACTTACCAAATTTGCTACTGTGACTCTAAGCACATGGCAAAGGTGTCATGGATTGCTTTAAAAACTATGTGTGTGCACGTGTACACTTGTGCATATGTGCTCTTTGTGTGCTTTGAAACTTACCTGTGGAAACAGTCCATTTGCAAATGACAGAAGGGAGTCACAAAAAAAACTATATTTAATGCTTAATTAAAATGTACAATATACATAAATATATAGCTCAAGTCAGTGGTGGAATATTATAAACCAGTGACATAATCACACTGTCTTCTGAACTTAATGTTTTAATATTAATTATCTGGCTCAACTTGCTGTTTTACTCAAATAAAAATCTCTGTAAATTTTATTGTCTTTGGCTCATTAGTTTGATCTTAAAAGAATTTTGAAACTAATTTTATTAAATTTTGAGCTGTGAATCAATTTTCTTTTTTAACTCTGGATAAAACTTACCTTAATTTTTATTTTCACGCTATGAGTACAATCCAGCACTGGCCTCATAAAAATGACTTGAACTTTCTAAACTCAACATCAGGTTATGACCCAGGTTAAGACTCGAGGATTAGATCTGTTTCTAATATAATTCATCTTAAATTCTTTTTGTAACAAAGTAGGGAAATGGTACTTTCCTGGGTTAGAATGGTAGTTCTGTGTTGTCACTGATTAATGATAGGAAACCAACCAAGTCACAATTTCTCTGGGTCTCAGCTTTCTCACTAATAAACTAAGAGAATCAGACTAAATGAGTACTAAAGCCCAATGCAGTTTTTAAACTCTATGATTCTTCGTTTCAATTAATAGTTAACGTTTAGATCAACTGATGAATGCAAAACAAACCATATTTTTAAAAATTAATGTAAGCATATATATATGTATATATACCTCAAAAAACTTAACTATGAGGGTTTCCCTGGTGGTGCAGTGGTTGAGAGTCTGCCTGCCGATGCAGGGGACACAGGTTCGTGCCCCGGTCTGGGAAGATCCCACATGCCATGGAGCGGCTGGGCCCGTGAGCCATGGCCGCTGAGCCTGCGCGTCCGGAGCCTGTGTTCCACAACGGGAGAGGCCACAACAGTGAGAGGCCCACGTACCGCAAAAAAAACAAACAACAACAACAACAAAAAAAAAAACTTAACTGTGAATGAATATTTGAGTTTAGGCTTAAAAAGTTTCCTTAAAAATACTTCTTACTATGAGCTAACTCCAAATAACTACTTGAGAAACCTTTTTTTTCTTTTTTTGAGGAACTGCTTGGAAGAAATAATTGTGTAAGTACAGGCAGGATGACAATGAAGATTTTACAATCAGAATGATCTAGATTCAAATTCAGGGTTCACGGTATCATCTTGGGTAAATTATATAATCTCCTGGGCCTCCATTTCTTCACCTGTAAAGTGCGGATAATATGTACCTACGAAGGTTGCTATAAAGATTAAATGAGACATATATAAGGCATCTAGCATGGCAACTGGCTCATGATAAATACTCAAATATTATCCACTTTCTATTTTTCTTTCTAGAAGTCTTTGCATTAAGGACAAGAAATTCTTGTTTCAGTAGAAGCAAGAGTTAAATTGATAGGCTGTGAATCTCTTCAGTCTAGGAAGGCAATGTTTTATAGTGGTTACCAGTATATACTTCAGGGAATTATAGACTTGCATTCAAATTCAAGCTCTGTACTTACAACCTTGGGACCATAGGCAATGTATTTAAGTTCTCTGAGATGTAGTTTTTCATCTGTAAATTAGTTATTGCAAGGCTTAGAAGAGAGGATGTAGCGTAGTATCTATATCATCATAACAACACAACAAATGGTGGCTATTTTTAATATGTTTATGTTCTCCACACTTCAAACAGTAACTCGAACAGAGAAGGAAATCAATTAATATCTCTGAAGGAATGAATGGGCAAATAATTTTTCCTTGGTTGATGAACAACACCCAGAATTTCTGTGTGTCTTCCGGGAGCAAGGCAGGCCCTGTAATCCCATGGCTTCCTATGGAAGACATGTCATTTTCAAAGACGTCTTTCTTGACATGAAAACAATGCCATGTAAACCACCTGTGTTCTTTTTATGGAACCAACTAGGGATTCCTCATGCTTTTTGTTCTCAGTTAAAAAACGGTTCCATGATATTTTTCATGGGTGTGCCCCGGTTGTCTGTAGCCACATATTTTGGGGCATGTGTGTGTATGGAGCGGTGGATATGGCTAAAAACTTTGGGAAATCTGAAATAAAGGTTAGATCTGTCCCACAGGGTAATCATGAATTGGTGCATAAAACAGATCTAAAAATTGTTTACTTACATAAACATTAGAAGTTAAGAAGTACTGGCACTCAAGTAGATTTAAACAGCAACAATAACAAAATAACATTAGAGTATTTATACTTAGCTGGGTAGATATCCTAGAATCCAAAAGTATCAAAAGTTTTAATACTAGAACATTTAAAATTATATCATCATTTTAGACTGACATTTACAAAACAACAATAATGTGTGGGCTCCCTCTGCTGGATCTTTGGACTGTGAATACCAGAAAGGGGTTTTAGTACTTTATATCTGCCCAATCAACTGGATTATTCACAGTGATGAAATTAACACAAAGAAGTGATGATGATCCACTTCAAAATCCACAGTAAAACAATCTGCCAAATAAAGAAGCTGAAATTGGCTGGGAATATCTTTTTCTGTTAGTGTTTTTAAAAAAGTGATTTTGTTTTAAGTAGGAGACAGCAGATTTGTTTGTTTTGTTTTATGTTTTAAAAAGGAGGCATAGATTTTCTTTGGAGAGGGGTCACACGTGGTCCATGGTACCTGTTGCCAGGGTAACCATGTGCTCTGTCTATACATGTCAAGGCCAGTTGCCTCATTTAGAGACAATCAGACTATCAGGTCAAAGGAAACAGAAAATGCAAATCATGATGTTCATGCTGTTTCAGAAAAACTACATTGTGATTATCCTGTAACTCAACTCAGAGAAGTTTTTACTTTAATAATGAATTTCCTTAAATGTTACAAATATTACTGTCTCCTTAAAATAATTATGTTCTGGTGAATACATAGGCACTTCATGCCTTTACACTGGGGGCTTTCTCTATTTATTGAACTTGGAAAGGAGATGTGAGGACAAAATGTTCTTTAATAAAATTAGAACTTTTCTCTTCCAAGAGTCATAAAACATTTATCCAAAACTCTATAAAAATATTACCCCATTTAGCTATGAAGCACTTCTGAATAAGGTTCTTTTTTTTAAAGTGCTCAATGATCCTGAATTTAGATGCTGAATTTAAAAATTGTTTCCTGAAAGAAGACTATAATTAGTGTAAGGAATACTGAATTCCACTCTGAGAATGGCAAGTTATTGGTTGGCTTTGTGTGTTAATATGAAGAACAGAAATAGAACTTGACGCAGAAGAGTGGAGTTTGATCTGTTCCTTAGTTTAGTGTAGATTTTTTTTTTTTTTTTGCGGTAGGCGGGCCTCTCACTGTTGTGGCCTCTCCCGTTGCGGAGCACAGGCTCCGGACGTGCAGGCTCAGTGGCCATGGCTCACCGGCCCAGCCACTCCGTGGCATGTGAGATCTTCCCAGACCGGGGCACGAACCGTGTCCCCTGCATGAGCAGGCGGACTCTCAACCAATGAGCCACCAGGGAAGCCCTAGTGTAGATTTTTACAGTGAGATGAACAAAATGTAAATATGAAAGTGAGTGCTGATATATTCATTAAAAAGAAAAATTTATTTTACTCTTTCATGAACTTTACATTCTTATTAATATTTTTTAAAAAGTTTAAACCTTACTTCACAGGTATTGATGATAGCGGTGTATGTCCATATCGAACATAGCCACAGATACATCAATATAGCTAAAATTACCTATTTTATAATAGCTCTGGAAAGGTAACCAAAACAATTCCTTAAGTTGAAAAGTCTCACTAAATTAATATCTTCAGGGATGATACATTTCCTTATTTTGCTTGAAAAGGCTAATACATATTTCCTCAAAGTTTTAATTTTCTCTTTTATGGCACATTTTGTTACTAAAGATTTCAAAAGATATTCCTCCAAAAGGAGTGCATAGCTATTACTACTTCTTTTCATACAGGGTTTGCCCTTGGACCCACCTCCCAAGGGAGCTGGAGAAACTAAGAGGAAAATGTATTTGGGGAAAAATATGAATGTAAGATGCACTATAAACACAGTGACCACATGTTCCAATTTACTGGGGACAATCCTGGTTGATGCCTGTTTTCCTGACATAATTATTAACAGTGACATTTTATTCTCAAAAATGTCTGTTTTCGAAGATAAATTATATGACCATCCTATTTATAGTCTAAACACTTCTGACTGCATTACCATTTGTTTTTTAGAATATCATTTCCAAATGTGCATTTACATGAACTCTAATTCCTCCATGTATCAGGATTTCTACAGTTAACATGCAACAGTCTTCTTGGAGGGTCTAAGATACATTCACATATTTAAGGCTGCTCGACTTTGCTTACTCCCAAAACTCCAAAATTTTTGGACTAACTACCAGCCCCACCATGTTTTTTTGCATAATGCTTAGTAATATAATGCAACATGGAGCTAAAACTATCCATAGTTACATGAGTGCTCAATTCCAATTGGCACAGGATCCGTAAACTCACTCATATACTTATTTCGCTATACCCCACCTGAAGGACTAAAATTGTGGGGAAACAAAGGTACCCATTAAAATGCCAGCTCCAAGAACCCTGCTACAAAATACCAAAAGGGCTCCAATTTGAATTAAAAAGTGTTCATGTAGTGCAGGTTTACAACTGTTTAGTTAGAAATTAGATCTCATTTCCCCAAGCATTCCCACTGAATTCAGTTGTTCTCTATTTAGTGCTTATTATGTTCAAAACACTTGTTATGCACTATTGAGGATGCATAAGAGAAACTGTTGTATCCAGGGACTTACAATGGGTGAAAGAATCCTCTCCATTCCGATCTCGCTTACTCCATTCTACTTTATTTTTCCTCACAGCACTGTAGGCTTCTACCACACTAAATCATTTTCTAATTAATTATATTTACTCTTTGTTTTCTGTCTTCCCAAATAAAATGTAAATTCCCCGAGAGCAAATGTTTTGTCTGTTTTATTCAGTAATTTATACAAGCATCTAAAAAGAAGTTAGCACAAAGTCTATGTTTAATCAATTTGTCTTGAATGAACAAATGAATGAATAAATGAACTCCTTAAAGAAAGTTTTAGTCATGGGACCTAGCTCACAGTGGCTATGTTTTTTGAAGAATGAAGGAATGAATGCATAGATTCATGAGAGTACAGGGCTGGATCTCAGAGCAGGACACAAGACTGGGAAGGTATTTAGGAACAGAGCCTGGAAAAACTTGAACGTCATGTTAACGGCCTAGTTACCATTTATTATGATATTACTCTGGGTCGTGCACTGTGTGAGAAATAATAACAACATCTTCCTATAACAAACCCAGAAGGAAGTATTATTTCCCCATGTTAAATGAGAAAACAATCTCATGAAGTTTAAGTAACTTCTAAATTACATGCAAGTTAGTGGTGAAGCTTGGATTCAAATCTAATTTTCTGTGACTCCAAGATTTATGCTTATCATACTGCCTTTCATTAGGCAAGTAGAAAGCCATAAAGATATGTGAGCAATGGAGTAAAATCTTTGCCTTGTGTTTTTACAGATAATTGCTACCATTTTGAGTGACAGATTATACAAAAGGATGAATGTTAGATCCTAGTAGCAGGTGGATTCCAGCTCTGGTAATCAGAATTCAGGACAGGCTTGTAGATTCCAGAGTTGGAATGTCCAAGACAGTGCCTACTAGCCTCATGAGACTACTGAGTGCTTAAAATGGGACTAGTCCAAACTGAGATGTGCTCTAAGTGTAAAGTACACACTGGATATTGAAAGACATGGTACAAATAAAGGATGTAAACTATTTCATTAATAATTTTGATTACATGTTAAAATATTTAATATGGATATATCAAATTAAATATAGTATGTTAAATTAATTTTTCTTTTACTTTTTGTAGGGTGGCCTCCAGGAAAATTAAAATCACATATGTGGCATGCATTTTATCTCTCTTGGACATTACTATTCTAGTCATTCTCATAAGGGAGCCCTTTGAAATCTTAAGGGATCAAAGAAGGATCAGCTTAGAGAAAGTAGGCCAAAGAAAGAATCTTGAGAATCTAGAGAGAAGCCTACATTTAGGTGCTGGGTACAGAAGGAGGAGATGGCAAAGGAGACTAGGGAGTGATCCAGGATGACAGTATCAAGACAGAAACTTGGCCACAGGTTGCAGAAAGGCCAGGGATGAAGACAACAAAAAGAGGCTGCTAGATTTGCCAATTAGTAGGTTATTTGGTTTTAGGACTTTTCATAGAGTGGTTGTGGTGGAAGCTAGTTTAAAAAAGGGAATAGGGGTGGGATTCAAGATACATTTTTAAGGAAAGGGATGATGTCAGCATGTTTGTTAGTTTAGTGGAGCGGAAGAAATTAAAGACTCAAAAGGAAGAAGAGATCACTGAGGTAGTAAGGTCCCATTACCAGTTTTAGAAAAGTAACTTGCATAGGAAAGGATTCAGCATACTTTTGCTCTGAGGCCACAAGGAAGGAAAAGAAATTCAGAGATTTCACATGATTTTATTTCCTATATTCTCTGAGATGGAAGAGACAAGGTTATAGTCTGAGAGTTAGAAGATTGAGGCTGAATTTGAGAGCTTGAGAAGTATGAGAAAGCCTTGGAAAGACACAGTAGTATGTCATCACTATGGAATAATAGAAGATTGGGAAATGAGCAGTGAAGAGCCAGTGGAGTTTGGATAGCATAAATATTCAGGAGCATAACTGACACAATGACGTTGCTTTCACCAACAAGCTGTTTCATGAGGCTTACCCACCAAGATTAGAAATTGACCAAGTAAGTGTGATTGAAGAACAAGGGGCCTCTTCTCTTGCTTCTGTGAAAATAATGAAAATTGTAGAACAGGATGCCCAGATTGGATAAAAAATCCTTTCAAAGCCAAGAGGGGAGATTTGGGAGGAGAAAGAGAGGCAGTAGCCATTTTGTAGCATATACACTTTCCAGTCTGGGGACTGATCTCATTGGTATGAAGCAGTACTTGGGTCAGGTATGTGTATTTAGTTCTGTAAGGCAGGGCCTCAGCTACTGCAGACTACCCATTGTCAGACAGCAAGAACAAACATGGATTTTGGTCTATCCTTATGAGGTTCTAGCTCATCCTCATGGGATTCCAGTCTGCTGGTGACTGTCTCTTTCTGACTGCCTATCCTGTTAATGTCAAGCCAGCACCAGACACAAAGACAGCCCTGCAAGAACTGTTTATCTAGTCCCACAAGCTAATTCCCTGTAATTAATCCTTTGATTTGTATTATAGATAAATAAAATAAATCTATATTCCTACTCTTTCTTCTCCAGTTGAATCCTGGCTGATACAGAATTAAAAGCCTAGGGAAGATGGCAAACCCTGCAGTTTATAATTGTTCTTTTTTTAATTGAAGTATAAATGACTTACAATATTATATAAGTTTGAGTGTTCAACATAGTGATTTGATATTTTTACACATTATGGAATGATCACCACAATAAGTCTAGTTCCCATCTGTCACCACACAAAGTTACAATATTATTGACTATACTCCCCATGCTGTACATTATATCCCATTGACTTATTTATTTTATAACTGGAAATCTGTACCCCTTAAACCCCTTTAACTATTTCACCCACCCCGCACACATCCTCTGGCAACCACCAGTTTGTTCTCTATACCTATGAGCCTGTTCCTGTTTTGTTTGTTCATTTGTTTTTATTTTTTAGATTTCACATATGAGTGAAATCATAGGTATTTATCTTTCTCTATGTGACTTATTTCACTTAGCATAATACCCCCAGGTCCATCGATTTTGTTGCAAATGGCAAGATTTCATTCTTCTGACAGCTGAATAATATTCCATTGTATATTTATATAAGCACATCTTCTTCATTCATCTATGCCTCAGCACTTAGGTTGCACCAATATCTTGGCTCCTGTAAATAATACTGCAATGAACAAGTGGATATATTTTTTCAAGTTAGTATTTCCATTCCTTTTGGAAAATACCCAGAAGTGGAACTGCTTGACTGTATGGTAGTCCTATTTTTAATTTTTTGAGAAACCTCCATACTATTTTCCATAGGATCTATACCAATTTATTTTCCCACCAACAGTGCACAAGGGTTCCCTTTTCTCCACATCCTCACCAATACCTATTATTTCTTGTCTTTTTTATTATAGCCATTCTGAAAGGTATGAGGTGGTATCTCATTGTGGTTTTGATTTGCATTTCCCTGATAATTAGTGATACGGAACATCTTTTCATGTGCCTTCTGGCTATCAGTATGTCTTCTTTCGAAAATGTCTATTCAGGTCTTCTGCCCAATTTTTAATCAGGTTGTTTGTTTGTTTCTTGATATTGAGTTATATGAGTGAGTTCTTTATATATTTTGGATATTAACCCCTTATCAGATATAATTTGCAAACATCTTCTCCAATTCAGTAGGATGCCCTTTTATTTTGTTGATGAAGTTTCTTTTGCTGTGTAAAAGCTTTTTAGTTTGATATAGCTCCATTTGTTTATTTTTGCTTTTGTTGCCCTTGCCTGGGGAGATACATCCAAAAGATTACTGCCAAGACCAGTGTCAAAGAGCATACTGCCCATGTTTCCTTCTAGGAGTTTATGATTTCAAGCCTTACATTTAAGTCTTTAACTCAATCCACATTGAGTATATTTTTGTATATGGTGTGAGAAATTGGTCTAGTTTCATTCTTTTGCATATAGCTGTCCAATTGTATGGTAGTCCTACCATACAACTGGACAATTTTCCCAACATCATATGTTGAAGAGACTGTCTTTTTCCCATTATATATTTTTGCCTCCTTTCTTATAGCTCAATTGATCATGTAAGCATGGGTTCATTCATGGGCTTTCTATTCTGTTCCACTGATCATGTGTCTGTTTTTGTGCCAGTACCATACTGTTGTGATTACTATAGCTCTGTAGTATAGTTTGAAATTAGGGAGCATGATACCTCCCACTTCATTCTTCTTCCTCAAGACTGCTCTGGATTTCCAGGGTCTTTTGTGGTTCCATACAAATTTTAGGATACTTTGTTCTAGTTCTGTGCAAAATGCATGGGTATTTAATAGAAATTGCATTGAATCTGTAGATTGCTTTGGGTAGTATGAACATTTTAACAATATTAATTCTTCCAATCTATGAACACTGTATATATTTCCATTTATTTGTGTCATCTTCAGTTTCTTTCATTAATGTCTTGCAATTTTCAGAGTATAGGTCTTTCACTCCCTTGGTTAAATGAATTCCTAGGTGTTTTTGATACAATTATAAATGGTATTATTTTCTTGGTATTTCTCTTCCTGATAGTTTGTTATTAGTATGTAGAAATACAACAGATTCTGTACATTAATTATGCAACAGATTCTGTACATTAATTATGCAATTAATTATGAATTCATTTACTAGTTCTAATAGTTTTTTGGTGGAGTCTTGAGGGTATTCTATAAAAAGTATCAAGTCACCTACAAATAGTGGCAGTTTTACTTCTTCCTTTCCAATTTGGATGACTTTTATTTCTTTTTCTTGTCTGACTGCTGTGGCTAGGACTTCCATTACTAACCCGGATAAAACTGACAAGAGTGGGCCTCCTCGTCTTATTCCTCATCTCTTAGAGGAAAAGCCTTCAGCTTTTCACCATTGATTATTAAGTTAGTTGTGAGTTTGTCATACATGTCCTTTACTATGTTGTGGAATATTCCCTCTATATCCACTTTGTTCACAGTTTTTTCATGAATGGATCCTGAATTTTGTTAAATGCTTTTTCTGTATCTATTGAGATGATCATATAATTTTTATCCTTCATTGTGTTAATGTAGTATATCACATTCATTTTAGAATACTGAACCATCCAGCATTCCTAGGATAAATCACACTTGATCATGGCGTATGATCCTTTTAATGTATTGTTGAATTCAATTTGCTAATATTTTGTTGAGGACCTTTGCACCTATGTTCATCAGGGATATTGGCCTGTAATTTTTTTTTTTTTTAGTGTCTGTCTGACTTTGGTATCAGGGTAATGTTGGCCTCATAGAATGAGTCTGGAAGCATTCCTTCATCTTCACTTTTTTTTGGAATAGTTTGAGAATTATCATCTCTTCTTTAAATGTTTGGTAGAATTCACCAATGAAAGGCATCTGGTCCTAGACTTTTGTTTGTTGAGAGTTTTTTTGATTACTGATTCATTTTCAATTTCATTACCAGTAATCAGTCTAGTTCAGATTTTCTAATTCTTCCTGATTCAGTCTTGAAAAATTGTATGTTTCTAGGACTTTATCCATTTTTTCTAGGTTGTTCAAGCTGTTAGCATACAATTGTTCATAGTAGTCTCCTATGATTCTTTGTATTTCTGCATTATTGGCTATAACTTCTCTTTCATTTCTGACTTTATTTATTTAGGCCCTCTCTTTTTTCATGGTCCCTCCCTTGTGGTTTGACAAATCTGTTTAGTGTTATTTGTTGTTTATCTATTGTATGGTTTACTTTGTGGTTACCATGAGGTCCATAAATATCAACCTATACATATAGCAGTTACTTTAAGCTAATAGTGGCTTAAGTTCAAATGTATTCTAAAAATACTTCATTTTTACCTTCCTCCCCCATGTTTATGTTTTTGATGTCATATTTCACATCTTTTTATTTTGTGTATCCCTTAACTACTTATTGTGGTTATAGCTGATTGCACTACTTTTGTCTTTTAACTTATATACTAAGTGTGGCTGATGCCCTGCCTTTGCTATATAATTGCCTTTACCAATGAGACTTTTTTTCATTTATTTTCTTATTTCTAGTTATGGCCTTTTCTTTTCCACTTAAAGGCCCTTAAACATTTATTGTAAGGCTGGTTTAGTGGTGAGGAACTCCTTCAGTTTTTGCTTGCCTGGGAAATGCTTTACCTCTCCTTCAATTTTTAATGACAGTCTTACCTGGTAGAGTATTCTCGACTGTAAGTGTTTTCCCTTCAGCACTTTAAATATATCATGTCTCTCCCTTCTGGCCTGCAAAATTCTTCTGAAAAATCAGCAGAAAGCCTAATGAGGGTTCCCCTGTATGTGACTCTTTGCTTTTCTCTTGCTGCCTTTAAAATTCTCTCTTTAACTTTTGCCATTTTATTTATATGTCTTGGTGTGGATCTCTTTGGGTTCATTTTGTTTGGGACTTGCTGAATTTCCTTGACCTGGATATCTGTTTCCTCTCCTAGATTAGGGAAGTTTTGAGCCATTGGTCTTCAAATAAGTTTTCTATCCCTTTCTCTTTCTTCTCCTTTTGGGACCCCTATAATGCAAATATTATGCTTATTCATGTCCCAGAAGTTTGTTAAACTATTCTCTTTTTTCTTTAAATTCCCTTTTCTTTTTGCTGTTCTGATTGGGTGATTTTCACTATTGTCTTCCATATCTCTGATCTATTCTTCTGTATCATCTATTCTGCTGTTGATTCCCTATAGTACATGTTTTTCATTTTAGTTATTGTAGTCTTCAGCTCTGATTGGTTCTTTCTTATATTTTCTAACTCTTTGTCCTTCATTCTCCTCCCAAATTTGGTGAGCATTTTTATGAATATTATCTTAAACTCTTTATCAGGTAAATTACTTATCTCCATTTCATTAGTGTTTTTTTCTGGGGTTTTATCTTACTCTTTTGTTTAGAACATATTCCTCTGTCTCCTCAATTTGTTTGATTTTCTGTGTTTGTTTCTATGAATTAGGTGAAACAGTTACCTCCCTCTCCCAGTCTTGAAGGCATGGTACTGTGTAGGTACATCCCCCATGTAGACTGCATGTTCTGGGCAGATTTGGCTGGCTGGAGACGGAATGGGTGTGAACCAGGGCAGAGGTCCCAGGGCATGCTGCATTGGGGCTGCCTTGGTGGGATGGCTAGAGTTAGAAAAGGTGTAAGCCTGGGATTCTAGTGTGTGCCCTGATGGGTCAGCCTTGGCAAGATAGCTGGAGCTTGGATGGGCAGGGGAACCCAGGGGATGCTGTGCCAGGGATGCCTTTGGGGGATGGCTGTAGCTGGTGTGGGCCAGGGCCCTGGGGCACTCTGGGGCAGCCTTGACAAGCTGGCCAGAATGCCTGGACTGTGTTCCCACTGGTGCTATCAAGGTGGAGGAGGAATGCAAAAACTGCAGCATCTCCAACCCTGGAGAGAGTTCCAGCAGTTCCCTGCCCATTTGGCAGATGCTCTAGGGTTAGTAAATGGATTTCCTTCACATATAGTCTAGATGCCCTTTAAAACCACTGTTTTTTCACTGTTTCCCAGGGTGGCTGAGTCTGCACGCAGGGCCCTCGGTGATATCCCTCCCTCCTGCAGGTTGCAGTGTCAAAGGTGGGGTTCCCATTGATACCATATCTCTGTGTCTCCTACCCATCTCTATGTGCTCCCTCTATCTTTTCTTGTGCAGAAGTTGTTCGATCAGCTTTCAGTTACTTTTCAGGAGGAATTGCTCTTTATGTAGGTGTAGATTTGGTGTTTCTCTGGGAGGAGATGAGTTCAAGGTCTTCCTACACTTCCATCTTGGGCCAGAACCCAATTTATTCATTCATTTATCCATTTATTCTAGGTGCCAAAATCATATGTCATATAAGATATGGGTCTTGACAACTTTTCATTAAAACAAATGGGTGGAATATAACTGTCTGCATGGAGCACAGTGGGGGCTCAAGGCAGGGATGGTCATTCTGCCTGACTTGGATTTCAAATTGAGATCATTGTCTATTCTCTAGAAGGTACATTTGAGAATAAGATGAAAACCAATCACTCCATTGGACCCCAAGATATTAAACAAGTAAAAGGAGAGACTGATGCTTGGAAGGGATTTTCAGAAAATGATGTAGGCTCCTAAGTTTTAAAACTGTAATTCCACTTCAAACATCACCTATTCATGATCCATCACTCCAAATCCACTCGTTCTCCCATATTTCATGAGCAATAATTTCCTAAGTTCCTCAAATACAAATCACTGTACTATTCTCTACTATTTTTCCCCCATTTCTTCCAGCACCATTAGCCATCCTGTCCTCTGCCACTGCCTCCCCAGTTGGCCATCAAAGTTTGTTACATCTACTTCAGGACTGTCTCCTGCATGAATATTCTCCTTTGCAACTCTGCTGCTGCACTGCCATAAGTAAGGCTATCGTTATTTCTCACTTGTACATTTTTGTGAGCTTTCTAATGGATATTTCTGCTCCTACAAATCATATCCAGTCACTCTCCTGCATAACCTTCACTGAATCCCTTCTAGAAACATTTCAAACTCTATCACAGTAACTTTCAATCAAGGTTCTGACAACATTTTCTACATCTCCCATCATTTCTTATTGTCTATCTCCACTGGATTTCTTCTGGTCATTCCTAAATAACAACATGCCTTTTGGAACTTTACAGCTTTTGCATGTGGTATTCCTCTGGCTTAGAATGCCCTCTATACCCTTCTACTTAGGATAAATTCTCCCTAATTCTTTAAGACAGGTTCAATTTCTCCATGAGGCAAATTCCCTCTTTGGTGTCCCAGAGCACTGCACGCTAATGTCCTCTATGACACAAGTTCTACATTAAATAATAATCACTTTACACAGATGCTTCTTATTGTGGCACTGTCGTCTACTTAGGGCTATGACAACCACATACTTGGTAATGTTCTGGCTGTACATAGAAAAGTCTTCAGCAAAGTTTATTAGTTCATTAATTAATGAATATCACAGAGAACCATATTTCAGATGGAGGTTTACAATTACTGCTTGGGCCCTCAGGCTAGTCTACAGAAATCTATTTAAATCTATGCTGTAGTTAGAATACAGTGGTATAAACAAATTTGCCACATATTGCATTCTAGAACTCTGAATGCAAAAAAGATCATATTTCAGTCATTTAATGAGTTAGACCTTTATTATAGGCTGGCCAAAGAAGCCAGTCAAAATGTATTCTATTGTTTCTACAGGAAACTATATTCTTCATTTTACAGGGACAACGGAACATAACCACTCCAGAAATGAGAGTTCCCCAGCTGCAGCCATGCAATCTGCCAGGTGACTGGGAAGAAATGGAAAGCAGAATGCACAAACAGTTTTTATTTTTCCTTCACAAGGCATAGCTGCTGGGCCTTGGCATACAATGAGAAGTCAATAAGTTTCAAGTGTACAATTTCCTCACCATAATCCAGAACACCTTCAGCTACATGAGAAAAGGCAGAGACGTGGTATTCACAGAACAGCTCTTGCTCTTTGGGATATCCCTTTCTGCCCATGCATTCTAATGCTGTCTGTTAAATTATTTTTATGTGTGGATATTTGTAACCCTGGTTACTGATATTTTAGGGAGTGCCTCTGAATGTTAAATTAAGAGTGAAATTCTTTTTCACTGTATAAAATTCTCCTGAATTATCTCAATAATAGCATTTTTCATCTAAGCAGTCATTTGACAAACTTTGCTTGAATGTCTACTATGTATTAGCCAACATACTAAGCACTGGGGAAAGAGGTAAATTATTCATAGCCTCAGGAACAATCAGTCAATAAAAGTTTACATGAATATACAGAAGTGACAAAGATAGATTATTTCTGCCCTCACTGACTTTATATGCTAGCAGGAAAAAAATGTGTATAATTATAATGTGATTTATATATACAATAACTGGGTGAGTTTAAAGCACAGAAAGGTAATCCCTAATCCATATGTGGGAGAAACACAGGTAGGAAGGGCAGTTGTTGTGGACAAGTTAAAAAATAACCCCCAATTATTCTCACCTTTGGTATTCATATTTTTGTGTAATCCCCTAGCTCTGAGTGTGGGTGGGACCTGTGAATTGCTTCTAACCAACAGAATATGGCAGAAGTGAGGGGACTTCACTTTCATGACTGTATTTCATAAAATCATGGTTTCCATCTCTCTAGTAGACTCTCTCTATTGCAGTCTTAGCTTGCATACTTTGACAAAGCCCTCAGACAACAGGCCTCAAGGAATTGAACCCTGTCAACAATTATGTAAGCTTGGAAATGGATTCTTTCCAAGTTGAGTGTTCAGATGAGACCTCAGCCCTAGTTGACACCTTGGTTGCAACCTCATGAGAGACCCCGAAGAAGGACTCAACTCAGCAGTGCCTGGATTCTTGACCCACAAAAACTATTAATAATAATAATAATAATAATAAAGGACGTATGCTTTTAAGCCACTAAATTTGTAGTAATACTGTTAGACAGCAACAGGTAACTAGGAAAGCAAGTAAAGTATTAAAGGAGATTGATGCCTGAGCTAAGTATCGAAGAATAAGACAGATGGCATAAAATAATGAAAAGCATTCAAGGCAAATGAGACAGCATAACTAAAAGTACATAGACAGGAAGCAGTGAGGTTTGATGAGTGCACTACAAGCATTTCTATGTTACTGAGACCACAGATGCAAAGCATTGAGTAGTGGGAGAAAAGGAACCAGGGGTGTTTGAGCAGGGGTTATACTATGAAGGATCTTTTATGTCATATTAATGATTTGGATTTTATCCTATAGGCAATAAGAAGCCACAGAAACATTTAAGAAGAGAAGAAACAATGGAGAGTTTTATGTTTTACATAGACCACTCTTGAAACTCCGTGGATAATTTTGAGTATAAAAAGGACCAGAGTCACCCTCTAGTTGACAGACTGTTCCCAGTGGTAGGCCACTGCGTTAGCTAAGGTAATAGAGGATGAGGACTAGAACTATGCAGGGCTGGAAAGAGGCTGACTGATCTGAGAAATATTTGGCAAGCAAAATCAGCAGGACTTGGGAACTGATTAAGAGCAGGAAGGAGGAAGTCAAAGATGATGCTTTGTTTTCTAATTTGGATAATCATTAGTGATGGTTCCATTGTTTGGGATCAAGAAGGCAAGAGGAGAAAGAGCCCATCTAGGTCCAGGGGGTTACACTGCTGCCAGTAAATCTTCTCCAGTAACCAGACAACATGATTTGGACTCAAAAGGAAATTTACTTGTGACATGTGGGAATTAATGTTCAAATCTATCATCACTCCTTTCTTGGTGTTACATTTGTGTTCTGTGTCCTCTGGTGAACTGAAATAACTTCAGTATTCTATGTGAAATGAACAATGAGACATCAACTCTAAATCATGTCTGTTTTGTCAGAAAACAGATATAGGTACAAAAGGATGAACAAACTCTTTATCCAGCTATATAATCCTGGTTCCCTTTCTACCTCTATGAACACTGCTTTTCTTTTTTTTTCATTTCCTCCTTCTAGCTTCCAAAATGGTCTTTGATATTCTAACTCTGAAGGTGTTTTTGATGCCAAAGTCTTCAATCATGACTCTCTTCAGGTATGCCTCAGATCTCTATCGCTTATTTCACCCTCTCATCTAACTGCTTGCCTTGTGTATCTATCTTGGTATACATAATAAATTTCTATCATAGATCTCACTATTGGCTCAAACAAACCATCTATAAAGCCATCTTAAACCTTTTTAGAAAACTGACTTTTTCTTCTGCTGCTCTGTCCCTAGTCAGTAATCACATCAGCATTATCACAGCATATAGATTTTGAAATATTCAAGTAGCTCTTTTTCCCCCTTCTCTCCCCCAAAGGGCATTACAAAATTTCTGCCATGTTTTCATACAAAGTGGTTCTCTTTTCTTTTCTATCCCCACTACCTCACTCTCAGTCTTGGCCCTTTAATATTTTTGTAATCCTAACAACGAAGAATCCTAACTTACACCCCAGTGTTTTATCTATTATACTGATCTGTTTCTCTGTAAAATAAATTCTCCCATAAAACATAATATTGAACTACTTTCTGAAAAAAGAATTCTCAGTGGTCCTCTGTCCTTAATCTCTCTATTATTTTCAGTAGCGAAAACAATCTCCTTGAGGGCAAATTGTTGTTATTATTCCCAGTGCATATTCCAAAGAATCAGAATCTCCTTTGGCATTAACCTTAGGCTCAGTGCTCTCTGTAAAAAAACCCTGGGCTCAGTGCCCTCTGTAAAAAATTGTTGCCACCTTAATCAAGAAAGTATACTAAATCATTTGGTTAAGGGAAGAATATGATAGGAAGATGGAGAAGAAAAGGAGAGATAAGGGAAAGGAGTTTCATATAAACTCACCCAAGTCTGCTCAAGTTCAAATGAACCAAAGCAAACTGTATAAAGCAAATAATTTCTTAAATCGTAGAAAAAAATTGTAATACATTTTTAATCATCTTCTCATTCTTCTCTGACCCTTCTTTGTCCCTGCTACAGTCCATCTGCTGTCCACTCCCTAGCCATTGGTGTATCTGAAGTTCTGTTTTTAGGTCACTGATTTCCTTATTTTTCCTGTTGTTTCTGGTCCATCTCATCAAGTCTTCTGATTTCAATCCCTATCACTATGCTCCAAGACTCAGATCTATCTCTCTTTGCAGGGCTAAGCCCTAAACTTCAGACTAATTAAACATTCCATTTACCTTTTCATCCAGGTTACTGTCTTACCCAGCTAATAGCAAGGAAGGCATGTCCTACTTAGACGTGAGATTTTAAAACCACAAAAACGAATCCTCAAAAGTTTCTCAAGTTAAGTAAGATAAGAAATTTATTCTGTGACTGTTATCAGGAGAGTATAGTCTTAATTAAGCTCAAATCATTTTACTCATAAAATTAATCCCCATTGTAATTATAATGAAGTGATTTTTTATTGGAGAGGTTTGACTTTTTAGAATATTACACTTTAAGTAGATCAGAAAAATATATAATTATCTACATGTTTTGCTTTGACATTTTTCAAAAATATATAATTACCAATTGATATCAACTGGTTGTATCATTGAAACCAATTTAAACCCCAGGGTTCCAATAGTCTCTAAACCTTTGGCACACTTTCATCTCTGTGTCCCTACACTACGCTGGACTAAGCTATCTTGGCAAAGCTTTCAAAAAGGGAACACATATTTTCACAAGAGTGAAAAATTTTTAATTTTAAACATTTAGAAATGTGTCAAAGCAAATGGTTTTAAGAGGTTGCTCTACATGTGGAAGAAAGCACAGTCATACACGTAACTGTTTTTGAAAACTCTGATGATGTATTTTTAAAAGATTATATTTAGTCCTATAAAACCATTTACAGACAACTGAATTATTCCAAGAAAAATTTAGAGCAAACTCTCAGTGCAATTCCGTTACGTGAACATTTGTGCATATATGTTTACTTTGGGATTTATAAACAATTAAAAGAATCACTGAATTGCATCTCAAAAACCAACTGAATTACTTTAAATTTTTTCAAACTTCAGGCAGTCTGACTTTTCCCTTTCAAAAGGAGTCACTAATAAAGAAAGGAAGAAAGATAGTGGCATAATTAAACATGCTTTTACAAAGGTATTTTTTTTTTAGGTATCAGGTTTTTTTGTTTATGTTTTTTTAACATCTTTATTGGAGTATGATTGCTTTACAATGGTGTGTTAGTTTCTGCTTTATAACAAAGTGAATCAGCTATACATATACATATATCCCCATATCTCTTCCCTCTTGTGTCTCCCTCCCTCCCACCCCTCTAGGTGGTCACAAAGCATGGAGCTGATCTCCCTGTGCTATGCGGCTGCTTCCCACTAGCTATCTATTTTACATTTGGTAGTGGATATATGTCCATGCCACTCTCTCACTTTGTCACAGCTTACCCTTCCCACTCCCCGTTTTCTCAAGTCCATTCTCTAGTAGGTCTGCATCTTTATTCCCGACTTGCCCCTAGGTTCTTCATGACCTTTTTTTTTTTAGATTCCATATATATGTGTTAGCATACAGTATTTGTTTTTCTCTTTCTGACTTACTTCACTCTGTATGACAGACTCTAGGTCCATCCACCTCACAACAAATAACTAATAGAAAGGAATTTTAATTGTGCTTGCCCATAAACCAAAAATATCATTTCTAACTTAATTCATGTAAGCTTATTTCACAGTAGAGATATAATTTAATTTGATGAGCTATGGTAAAGAATGATTTATAATTCTCAAGTATTTATAATTGACTCAACTTCTAATATAAAGCCAGTTGTAATGTTATCATATAACACACATACATTAAAAACTATTTTAAAATTACATTAAATTTCACATGGCAAGTTTGTATTTAAGCAATTTAAGTAGTATGTGTTTAAGGAGTAAAAATTCAGCCTGACTAAGAAAAGGACAGAACAGATTCTCCAGCCTAAGTTCTCAAATATAAAATGTTTAAGAGTTGAGTGATATGCATAATCCAAAGGGCAGCAAAAATTGGTATTCTATCCTCATTTTTTTATAATTAAGTAGGGTCAAGAAAAGACCAATTTGAAATATGTTGGTGGGACTCAAGAGGCATCAAAAAAATTTTAATTTAAAATATAAGCAATTTAAGACATGAATCAAGAGAATCACATTTAATTTTTTCATATGAGGTGTTCACATAGACTGTTTAAATTCTGTTATTTTTTGGAGAAGTCTTTTATCAAAGCAAGCTGGAGCATCAAAATAAACACAATTACACATATAAAGCTAAGATGCAGAAAAATATCAGCCAGATAATCGCTATGTCCAATTTTCACAATCACTTTGAAACAGAATTTATCATGAAACTAAATGCAGTCAGCTGCTTTTATGGAATGAAAATAATCCCACCATAAATTTTAAAAATGTATAGAAAATAAGAAAGAGGTGGAGAAAAGATGGTGGAGTAGAAGGACTTGGGAGCACCTCCTCTGACATAAACACCAAAATCACAACCAACTGCTGAACAGCCATCAGAAAAAAGACTGGAAACTACCAAAAAAGATATTCTACATCTGAAGACAAAAAGAAGCCACAATGAGATGGGAGAAGGGGCACACTGGCAACATAATCAGATCCCATTCCTGCAGGCTGGGCAGCCAACAAACTAGAAAATAATTATATCATAGAGGTGCTCCAACAGGAGTGAGAGTTCTGAACCCCAAGTCAGGCTCCCCAGCCTGGGGGTCTGGCATCAAAAGGAGGAGCCCCCAGAGCATTTGGCTTTGAAGGCCAGCAGGGCTTCATCGCAGTAACTCCATAGACTGGGGGAAATAGAAACTCCACTCTTATAGGGGACACACAAGGTCTCGTGCACATCAGGACCCAGGGAAAAAGCTGTAACTTCATAGAAGCCTGGGCCAGACCTACCTGCTGGTCGTGCAGTGTCTCCTAGGGACATAGCGGGCAGCTATGGCCCACTGTGGGCACAAGTTCTCTGTTGGAGGAGGTAGCAGGGAGTACTCATTGACATGAGTTCTCCTGGAGGCTGCCATCTTGACACCAAGACTTGGCGCCACTCAACAGCCTGTAGGCTCCAGTGCTGGGAGGCCTCAAGACACACAACCAACAGGGAGGGAACACACAGCCCCATCAATCAGCACAAAGGCAAACTAAAGTATTCCAAGCCCAGAGCAGCTTCTAAACACACCCCTTGACGTGCCCCTGCCCACCAGAAGGACAAGATCCAGCTCCAAACACCAGTAGGCAGATACCAGTCCCTCCCACTAGGAAGCCTGCACAAACCTCTAGACAGCCTCAGCCACCAGGGGGAAGACACTAGAATCAAGAGGAACTATAACCCTGCAGCCTGTGGAACAGAGACCACAAACAAAGAAGGTTAGACAAAATAAGACAGCAGAGAAATATGTTGCAGATGAAGGAGTAAGATAAAACTCCAGAACAACAACTAAGTGAAGTGGAGATAGGCAATCTACAGAAAAAGAATTCAGAGTAATGAAGGAGGAATACACTGAGATACATATTAATCAAACTGACAAAAATTAAAGGCAAAGAGAAAATATTAAAAGCAATAAGGGAAAAGCAAAAAATAACATACAAGGGAATTCCCATAAGGTAATCAGCTGATTCTTCAATAAAAACTCTGCAGGTCAGAAGGGAGTGTCATTATATTTTAAAGTGATGAAAGGAAAAACCTACAACCAACAATACTCTATCCAGCAAGGCTCTCATTCAGATTTGACAGAGAAATCAAAAGTTTTACACACAAGCAAAAGCTAAGAGAATTCAGCAACACCAAACCATATTTAGAACACACACTAAAGGAACTTCTGTAGGTGGAAAAGAAAAGGCCACAGCTACAAACAAGAAAATTACAAATGGGAAAACTCACCAGTAAAGGCAAACATACAGTAAAGGTAGGAAATCATACACACACATATGATTTCAAAACCAGCAATTGTGAGAAGAGGATAGTACAAATGCAGAATATTGAAAACGCATTTGAAATTAAGAGACCAGCAACTTAAAACTATCTTGTATATATATTGACTGGTATATCAAAACCTCATGGTAACCACAAACCAAAAATTACAATAGATAAACACACACACACAAAAAAAGCAATCCAAACACAACACTATAGATAGTCATAAAATCACAACAGAAGAGAATAAAAGAGGAAGGGAAGAAAAAAGACCAGAAAACAAATCCAAAACAATTAACAAAATGGCAATAAGAACATACATATTGATAATTCCCTTAAACGTAGACAGATTAAATGCTCCAAACAAAAGACAAGACACAGACTGGCTGAATGGATACAAAAACAAGACCTGTGTATGCTGTCTACAAGAGACCTACTTCAGATCTAGATACAGACTGAAAGTGAGGGGATAGATAAAGGTATTCCATGCAAATGGAAATCAAAAGAAAGCTGAAGTAGCAGTACTCATATCAGACAAAATAGACTTTACAATAAAGACTGTTACAAGAGACAAAGAAGGACACTATATAATGATCAATGGATCAACCCTTGATCATTGACATAACAATTGTAAATATATATGTACCCAACATAGGAGCAATATATAAGGCAAATGCTAACAGCCAAAAAAGGAGAAATCAACAGTAACACAATAATAATGGGGAACTTTAATACCCCATTTACATCAATGTACAGATCATCCAGACAGAAAATCAATACGGAGACACAGGCCTTAAATGACACATTAGATCAGATGGACTTGATTGATATTTATAGAGCATTCTATCCAAAAACAGCAGAAAACACATTCTTTTCAAGTACACAAAGAATATTCTCCAGGATAGGTCATATGCTGGGCCACAAAGCAAGCCTTAGTAAAATTAAGAAAACAGAAGTCATATCAAGCATCTTTTCTGAAGAATGCGATGAGATCAGAAATCAACTACAGGAAAAAAAAACTGTAAAAAACACAAACACGTGGAGGCTAAAGAATATGCTACTAAATAACCAATGGATCACTGAAGAAATCAAATAGGAAATAAAAAAATACCTAGAGACAAATGACAATGAAAACATGATGATCCAAAACCTATGGGACACAGCAAAAGCGGTTCTAAGAGGGAATTATATATCAATAAAACCTTATGTCAGGAAATAAGAAAAATCTCAAATAAACAACCTAAACTTACAGCTAAAGCAACTAGATAAAGAAGAACAAATAAAACCTAACACTAGTAGAAGAAATCATAAAGATCAGAGCAGAAGTAAGTGAAATATAGACAGGAAAATAGTGGAAAAGATCCATGAAACTAAAACCTGATTCTTTGAAAAGATAAACAAAATTGATAAACCTTTAGCCTGCCTCATCAAGAAAAAAAGGGAGAGGGCTCAAATCAATAAAATTAGAAATGAAAAGTGAAAAGTTACAACAGACACTAAAGAAATACAAAGGATCATAAGAGACTACTACAAGCAACTGTATGCCAATAAAATGGACAACTTGGAAGAAATGGACAAATTCTTAGAAAGGTATAACCTTCCAAGACTGAACCAGTAAGAAATAGAAAATGTGAACAGACCAATCACAGGTAATGAAATTGAAACTGTGATTAAAAATCATCCAACAAACAAAATTCCAGGACCAGATGGCTTCACAGGCAAATTCTATCAAACATTTAGAGAAGAGTTAACACCTATCCTTCTGAAACTATTCCAAAAAATTACAGAGGAAGGAACACTCCCAAACTCATTCTATGAGGCCACCACTGCCCTGATATGAAAACCAGACAAAGATATCAGAAAAAAGAAAATTACAGGCCAATATCACTGATGAACATAGATGCAAAAATCCTCAACCAAATACTAGCAAACCAAATCCAACAATACATTAAAAGGATCATACACCACGATCAAGTGGGATTTAACCCAGGGGTGCAAGAATTCTCCAATATATGAAAATCAATCAATGTGATACACCACATTAACAAGTTGAAGAATAAAAACCATATGATCATCTCAAAGGATGGAGAAAAAACTTTTGACAAAATTCAACACCCATCTATGATAAAAACTCTCCAGAAAGTGGGCTTAGAGGGAACCTACCTCAACATAATAAAGGCCATATATGACAGACCTACAGCTAATATCATACTCATTGGTGAAAAGCCATTGTTCCTCTAAGATCAGAAACAAGACAAGGATGTCTACTCTCGCCACTTTTATTCAAAATAATTTTGGAAGTCCTAACCACAGCTATCAGAGAAGAAAAAGAAATAAAAGAAATCCAAATTGGAAAAGAAGATGTAAAACAGTCACTGTTTGCAGATGACATGATATTATACATAGGAAATCCTAAAGATGCTACCAGAAAGCTACTAGAGGTCATCAATGAATCTGGTAAAGTTGCAGGATACAAAATTAATATACAGAAATCTGGTGCATTTCTATACATTAACAACGAAAGGTCAGAAAGAGAAATTAAGGAAACAATATCATTTACCATCGCATCAAAAAAGAAAAATCATACCTTGGAATAAACCTACCTAAGGAGGCAAAAAACTTGTACTCTGAAAAGTATAAAATGCTGATGAAAGAAATTGAAGATGCCACAAACAGATGGAAAGATTTACCATGTTCTTGGATTGAAAGAATCAATATTGTCAAAATGACTATACTACCCAAGGCAATCTACAGGTTCAATGCAATCCCTATCAAATTACCATGGAAATCTTTTTTTTTTTTTTTTTACCATGGAAATCTTTACAGATACAGAACAAAAAAACCTCACAATTTGTATGGAAACACAAAAGACCCCAAATAGCCAAAACAATCTTGATAAAGAAGAACACAGCTGGAGGAATCAGGCTCCCTGACTTCAGACTATACCACAAAGCTACAGTAATCAAAACAGTATGGTACTGGCATAAATACAGACTTATAGATCAATGGAATAGGACAGAGAGCCCAGAAATAAACGCACACACCTACAGTCAGTTAATCTATGACAAAGGAAACAAGAACATACAATGGAGGGAAGATAGGCTTTTCAATAAGTGATGCTGGAAAAACTGGACAGCTACATGTAAAGAATGAAATTAGAACATTATCTAATACCATATACAAAAATAAACTCAAAATGGATTAAAAACTTAAATGTAAGACCAGATACTATAAAACCCTTCCAAGAAAACATAGGCAGAACACTCTCTGACATAAATCGCAGCAATATCTTTTTGGATCCACCTTCTAGAGTAATGAAAATAAAAAAATAAACAAATGGGACCTAGTTAAAAGCTTTTGCACAACGAAGGAAACCATAAACAAAATGGAAATGCAACCTACAGAATGGGAGAAAATATTTTCAAACACTGTGACCTACAAGGGATTAATCTCCAGAATATACAAACAGCTCATGCAGCTCTATATCAAAAAACCAAACAACCCAATCAAAAAATGGGCAGAAGACCTAAATAGACATTTCTCCAAAGAAGACATACAGATGGCCAAAAAGCACATGAAAAGATGCTCAACACTGCTAAGTATTAGAGAATGCAAATCAAAACTACAATGAGGTATCACCTCACTCTGGTCAGAATGGTCATCATCAAAAAGTCTACAAACAATAAATGCTGAAGAGGGTGTGGAGGAAAGGGAACCCTGCTACACTGTTGGTGGGAATGTAAACTGGTACAGCCACTATGAAGAACAGTATGGAGGTTTCTTATAAACCTAAAAATAGAACTACCATATCATCCAGAAATCCCACTCCTGGGCATATATCCAGAGAAAACCATAATTTGAAATGATACATGCACCCCAATGTTCACTGCATCACTATTTACAATAGCCAAGATATGGAAGCAACCTAAATGTCCATCAACAGATGAATGGATAAAGATGTGGTACATATATGCAATGGAATAATACCTTTTGAAGCAACATGGATGAATGAAAAATAAAAGAATGAAATAATACCTTTTGAAGCAACATGGATGGACCTAGAGAATATCATACTAAGTGAAGTAAGTCACACAGAGAAAGACAAATATTGTATTATATCACTTACATGTGAAATTTGTATCATTTTTTAAATGATACAAATGAGCTCATTTACAAAACAGAAACAGACTTATAGACTTTGAAAACAAACTATGGTCACCAATGGGGAAAGGTAGGGGGGAGGGATAAATTAGGAGTTTAGGATTAACATATACAAACTACTATATATAAAATAATCAACAAGCACCTACTGTATAGCACAGGGAACTCTACTCAGTATTCTGTAGTAACCTATGTGGGAAAAGAATCTGAAAAAGAACAGATATATGTATAACTGAATCACTTTCCTATACACCTGAAACTAACACAACATTGTAAATCAACTATATTGCAATACAAAAATGAAAATTTTTAAAAAGAAATAGTTGAAAAGAAAAAAACAACAACAAAAAAATAAATATTTTTCAATTCTTTAACATTTTTATATTTAGACTACCTTCAGGCTTGTTTATGTAAAAGTGACCATCATATATATGCATGATCTTCATTATAAAGCCTCAAATAGTAAGAGTCAGATTTGGCATAATTTCTTTTTCCAAGCATAACCTAACAAAAAAGGAAGAAAGGAAGGAAGAAGGAAGGAAGGGAGGGAGGGAGGAAGGAAGAAAAAGAGGGGAATTCTTTTTTTTTTAATTAATTAATTTTTGGTTGCATTGGGTCTGTTGCTGCACGTGGGCTTTCTCTAGCTGCAGCAAGCAGGGGCTAGTCTTCCTTGCGGTGCATGGGCTTCTCATTGTGGTGGCTTCTCTTTGTTGTGGAGCATGGGCTCTAGGTGCACGGGCTTCAGTAGTTAGGGCATGTGCAATCAGTAGTTGTGGCTTGCGGGCTCTACAGTGCAGGCTCAGTAGTCGCGCCGCATGGGCTTAGTTGCTCTGCGGTATGTGGGATCTTGCCAGACCAGGGATCAGACCTGTGTCCTCTGCACTGACAGGTGGATTCTTAACCACTGCGCCACCAGGGAAGCCCTGGAGGGAAATTCTTAATTAAGAATTAATTAAGAAAGAAGGGAAGACTCCTAGTTGTGGCATGCAGGCTTCTTAGTTGACACACGTGGGCTTCTTAGTTGCGGCATGCAGACTCTTATTTGCACATGTGAACTCTTAGTTGCAGCATGCATGCAAGATCTAGTTCAACGACCAGGGATCCAACCCGGGCTCCCTATATTGGGAGTGCAGAGTTTTCCCCACTGGATCACCAGAACTAAGAGTCCACATGCTACAACTAAGAGCCCGCATGCCACAACTAAGGATCCCGCACGCTGCAACGAAGATCTCGTGTGCTCCAATGAAGACCCGGCACATCCAAAATACATTAAATAAATAAATAAATATTTTAAAAAAGAAAGAAAGAAAGGAGGGAGGGAGGGAGGGAGGAAGGGACTTTTATCAAAGCCCTGACTATGAACCAAAAGGGACCATCAAAGGGGAACATTAGTCTTCTTCAATAATAAAAGGGTATCAATGAGTCAAAACCCAAATTATCAATTTTAGTAGACATGCTACCTCTTTGAATTCAGCTGGCTTACAGATACATGACTGGTCAAATCCTGTTTGTATTTATGTTGATAAGTTGTTCCTGTTATCTATTGTTAACTCCCTCAGAATATAGTGGCTTGACTATACCATTTCATGATATCTCACATTTGTCAGTCATGAATTCGGTTAGAGATTGGCTGAGTAATTCTCCCTTCCACATGTTACTGACAGATTGGGCTACTCTGAAGAGTCATGACAGCTTCACTTTCAAGTCTGATTCCTTGGGAGAAATGGCTGGAAGGCTAAGGTCTGCTGAGGCCAGTCTTAGACATGGCCTCTCCAGCATGGAGTCTATCGGTAGTCAGGGTTTTTATATAAGGCAGCTCAGGGATCCCAAAAGGAGCATTCCAAGGGAGCCCAGGTGGAAGCTGCAAGATTTCTTATGACCTAACCTCAGGTGTCTAAGAATGTCACTTCTCAAGTCTTCTATCAGTCGAAACAGACATGAAGACCTGATTAGACACAAGAGGAAGGACTTTGACATCACGTTTCAGTGGGAAGAGTAGCAAAGAATTTGCGGCCGTTTTATATCTTCCACACAAATTCACATTGCAAGATATGTCAGGAAGATCCATAGCTCAAAGATACATATTCTGCTGATGCTTTACCAATATTATTTTTTGGAAAAAAATGGTTGTTTATAGTTATGTCTTCTTTAAAACTGTTCAGGTTTAAACTAGTGTAACCAATTTTTATGACATGGAACTTTTAAAGCCTTAAGCTCTTTTTTGGGGGGTGGGGGGGGTTGTTCTGGGTTTTGGTTATACTTTTTAGAAAATTCTTTTCCCATTCCAAAGGCCTACCTTAGCCAAATATTAGGCAGATGTGAGGTAACTTTCTTTTCAGGCACATTGCCTTGGTAGGTCATAGATTCTGAAGGAGCATATTAGTCCTCGCAGTGTGGCTAACTGTTAAGAATATAAATATGGGGCTTCCCTGGTGGCGCAGTGGTTGAGAGTCCGCCTGCCAATGCAGGGGACACAGGTTTGTGCCCCGGTCCGGGAGGATCCCACATGCCGCAGAGCAGCTGGGCCCGTGAGCCATGGCCGCTGAGCCTGTGCGTCCGGAGCCTGTGCTCCACAACGGGAGAGGCCACAACAGTGAGAGGCCCGCATACCGCAAAAAAAAAAGAATATAAATGTGAAAATAACTTGTAACGTAAAGTACCTACATTCCGAGTACTTCTTAAGACAGTATAACTTCTACCTCATAGCCACTCACAACTTAGCAAAAATCAGTTGAAACAATTATTAAAAATAGTGAATTCCTGAGATGGTCAGTACTGCAGTCCTCCAAACTTATTTGCAGTTAACTTCATCCAAGCCAGCATTGTTAAACCAAACAATTTAACTACTCATTGTTTTAATGCCGTACTGATAATTTTTCACTAAGCTGAACTTTGACATTACACCATCACCTCACATTGAAAGCCTGTATAAGACACTGCCTTTTAAAGCTCATTATTATATCTATTATTATGTGAATATAGTTGAAGCTATGGTTCAGGACACCACCTTGCCTCCTTTAGGAGAATCTGCAGGTAAAATTTCTCTCTGGCTGAGTAACAGAAATAGTTGAACCTCTCTGGAGCAACTAATTTGTCTTTATTTTGAGACACTGAATCATGTAACTGGTTTTGGTTTCCTCTTTGCTCTGTCCGCTAAAAGTCAAATTTGTTGCCTTTCGTTGGCAACTGAGAGAATATGAACTTGAATGCTGACCTCATGCTGCAGTTTAACTCATTTTTCATAGCACTGCTTTCCCTTTTTCTAATAACTCATTTCTTTTCTTTATCTGTTTATAGTACGTGTTTTTTGAAACCTGCCTTATATCTTTTTTGAAAAAAGGCAAGGAGTAAATGATTAAATTAAAATAAATATTAAATAATTGTTCGTTGAGTGTTTACTATATTTTACAAAGAGTTTATAAGCGGTATGCTATCTTACTAGACCTTTGGACACATGTTTTACAGTTATGGGAAACAGAAACATGTATTTAATGGGTGATCCCAGCTCAGTCTAATCAGATATTGGGTGTGTGACACCATCTATACCTCCTCTAATCTATCTGAATTGAGGAGCTAGAAGAATAATTCAGGACGTTAGTAGTTGGGATTAAGAATTTTCAGGTCTTTGTAATAACCATGATTAGTGAGAAAGGAATGATATTCCCAGGAGAAAATTTCACCCTGAATAAAGACTCTGGCTTCTTTATTTGGATTAAGCATTTGCTAATGTTTTAAATGGTTGGTCTAAAATAATAGTAAACAGTAAATTATATGTTTTAGTTCCCTATATTTGCATATTGTAACTGTCATTTTAGGGGGCCCAATATCTTGCAATTAAAATATTTTCAGATTAAAGTAGTGGTTCTCAACCACAAGTAATACCTGAAGACACTTTTGGTTGTCACAACTGGAGGTGGCGGTAGTACTGGTATCTAATTGGTAGAGGCCAGGAATGCTGCTAAAAATCCTATAATGCACAGGACAGCCCCCCACAATGAAGAATTATCCGGTCCAAATGTCATTAGTGCTGAGATTGAGGAACCCTGGGGTAAAGTCACGTGCTGTGATGTAAGAACTTTCAGTTCTTAACCAATAACTAGTGTAAGTGTTTGAAACAATGTAAAACTTTTTAGAAAAATGATTGTTGGCTTTCCTTAATATTGGAGGCTTTTTGAAATTGTATCATATTTATTTCTGTACACCCAACATCTAGCATAAGGCCTGGCCTACAAAGGCTTGTAGAAAGAAGCAAAGGATGCTACTGATTTCCCATCTTTGAGGGAGTTGGCCTTTTTTCTGTGCAGGAGGTAATAGTCTACCTGTTCAACTTCCCACACTGAAGGTCCCTTTTGCCTCTCTCTTACTTGGTTCTCGTGGTAGTCAGCAATATAGAATATGTATAATTAAGGTATTAATGAGAGGGTTTGCTTGTAAATGGAATGAAATCCAGCACCTGTACAATCCTAAAACACCTGATATTTCAGAGAGACAGTCTAATAATGTATTTGTTTTCTCATAATCTAGATTGTCCCAGTACTATCCTCATATTATGCAGCCTCAGGAAGCAAAGTGCCTGAATACAATGCCCTCTGCTTGTTTGAAGTGCTACTATAAGAACTATTTGGTTAAACAGCATTTCTGTATCTCTTATGGTATTAAAGTTAGAGCCATTCTCCAGTGTGTCACATAATATGCTTTAGGCAAACCTCATGTTATTAATTCATACTCAAGATTTGTTCCAGGAAAAAAATATCTCAGCATATTATTTCTCTTGTCAAACACACACACACACACACGCAAATATATATATACATATCTCCAACTACTTTTCTTTCTTACCTTAGCTATAAGAAAAATAAGCTGCATGAAATCACTTTCTCTTTCTGAGGCAGTGTCATGAGTTGTTAAAATGACATACCCTGGAGCCAGGCTTCCAGGATTCAAATCCCAGAACCAACACTTACTAGCTGGGGACTTCACTTCTCTGTGACTCAACTTCCTCATAGACAAAATGAAGATAATAATTACACTGACTTAAGGTTCCTGTTAGGATGAAAATAGTTAACTGTTAATTACTTAAAATAGTGCCTACTACATAGGAAGCTTTTGATAAGTATCACCCATTATTATTTCTGCTTTCTTCAGACAATTCCAAGCCTGCTGGATTTTCTAGTTGCCCTCTGACTTATTAAGCTCTTAAGGGCCAGAGCCTTAGGTAGGTTGCTCACCAATGAACTGCCGATTTCTAGCAGAATATCTAACAAATAGCATGTCTTTTAAAAAATGTGACCTGAATAAAAAAGTGGAGGCTTGTACTTTACCAATAGACAGATTATAAAACATATGAAGTTTTATCCTCAAATGGGGACTATGTCCAAAGAACAAAGGTGAATCTTGTATGAGACTGTAAAAGTATAGACCTCAAGTGCCAATGAAAGACTATTATACCTACCACATTTAAGTGTTACTTTAAGTTAAAGTTAGATCAGAAGGAAATGAGACTTCACTTAATATTTGACAGAAAAATTACTTAAGAACAATTTTCACTGCAGTGTTGCAGTATCTGACACTAGAATAAAAATTTTTGCACTCTACATAATGGATGCAAAAAAAGGTGGGTCAGAAATCCTTCCCGCAAGGATTTTATAGGCCAGTGTTTATGAGGAATGCAAAGTCTAGCTACTGGGGATTTTTTAATTTCTTTTTTGTAATTATGTGATACACACACAACATTGGACATGTTCTTATTCTCTATGAATTTGCTAGTTTCAGTTTAGGAGCACTTCTATTTGAACGTAAGATAGCATACATACTGTTTGAATTTTGCCTTTTTGATAGAGTCATATCAGTGAGCACCGAATTAAATCAATGGGATTTATGGGTGCAAAGAAAAAGCTCACTACCTCACACTGTTCGTTCTCTTAGAGATTTGACTTCAGAATTGAATCATCCAAAACAATCTAATTCTTCAAAGGCCATTCGTCTGTAATTATCCAGATAACATGTAAATTACATCTTGCCAAGTGTTGGAAATAAAGTTTTTGATCCTGTCATGCATATGTCTAAGAAACCATATGATGTTTACTTAACTGAAAAACAAATCTCGCCTGCTACCTGTCAATTAATCAACCAATAACTTAGTTTCAGGCTTATATGCAGAGCTGAATCCCTACTTAGTGGAAGTGACATGGTGAGTAAGTGACGATGGCAAAGCCATCTGAAAGGATTGCACTCCGAAGGCTAGATTTCCAAACAGCCCCACATTTGACGGAAGCGATGTAGACAACAGGACAGACACTTTCAGCTCGGTGGTTAAGAAGGCACTGCAGAAATTTAAAAGATTCCAGTAATGTCTTTCTATGATGTTATGATACTTGATTACTCACTATGCTGTATTACCATGCCCATGTCATATATAAATTTCATTTCTTTCCATTTCTCTGTGGTATCATTTCACAAAATTACAGGGCTGGAAGAGAATCTGATTTTCCAACATTCAACTTGACTCTGTTACCCAATTATGATGTGATTTTAAGTACTATTCCAAAGTGTTACACCCATCATCACACAGCTTTAGATTATTTAAAGTTTACAAAGTATAAAATGTTTGTAATTTTTTAACATGTAATGAGAATAACTGATAGTCCTTCGTGAATTGTTTTTTGATGAGCTTCCTTTTCCTGTTCCCTTAGATGATTAAGAGAAAAGTATTTCTCCCTCTCCACCTTTTTTTGGCTTTATATGTTCTTCTTTAAAGAATCTGAGGATTGCTTTAATTAAACAATAGGATGAAGGGGGAGAAAAGGGATATGTGTTAAGATTTGGCTGAATGTCAGGCATTGTGCTAGGTTTTTTGTAATATACTATGTCATCTAATTTCTACAACACTTGTGGTTCGTATTATTATCTCTATTTTATAGAGGACTCAGAAATATTAGATTCAAAGTCATGCAGCTAGCAAGTGGCAGAAGCAGGCTTCTTCTTTAAACCTAGGTCTTCCAACTCTATGTCTAGTGCTTTTCCTAGCACAACACACATGAAGAAACAGGTCATCAGGATAGCCTCATTCTCACCTACACTCTACTAATCTAGCATGTATCACCAAGGAAGTGGTCAGGATCACTCTAATACGGTTATCATGCATAACTCTTGCTTACTTTATCCTTAAAACATTCCAGGTGAAATATAGTTCACATAGAAAAACTGCTCCCAGAAACGAAAAGGCCTAAGGAAAATGATTACGTATGAAAATTCTCTGATTGAGATCTACAGTTAAAAAGGAACTGTAGTAGCACCTCTTAACTAAGGACAGAACCCACAAGAATTCAGTATCTCATTGCACTTCTCATCTCCAGGCTCAATTTGATCTGTATGTAGAGTGAGTAAACATTATTTAATTTAATCCTTCTGAAAGAGGTATGATTATCTGCATTTTTAAGATTATCTCAAAAAAACAATATTTAAAATTAAGTAACTTGTCCAAGGTCACACAGCTAAACCTCTGTATCATACCATTAAAATCTTTCTGTTCAAGTTCTAATCCTTTTCTAGAGTTCCCAAAACATTTCTTCTTGCCATTAGCTCATTTTCACACTGTAACCCTATGGTCCTTCACCATACTTTGCTTCCTGGCAGTAAACCTCCTCATTAAGTCCACTTCCTTAAATTCTCCCTCTTGCTCTAAGATCTTCAGTTTGCTCAAAGATTCCACAGAATGTTTCCTTGAGCAGTACTGCCTAATGAAAAAGCTTTTCAAATCCTTCTCTTCCATAAACATTTTCCATGAACTTGTAATAAACAGTTGTATTTCACTTATTTATTGTAATGTATACATTTTGATTCATAGACATTCTCCTATTAGTAGCCACAAAAAATGACACATATCTTTATATATTAATCTAATAAATCTCTTTAACATTTGAACACTTCATTCACTTTGTTATTTTTGAGTTCACATTTTCTAGAGGCCAGTAATTGTGCCTGATAAGGCAATTTGGTACAAAGCCCATTAGGCCCCTCATTTGATGATAATAAATATGCCAAATGGCAAACTAGAGCACATTTATCTGCTAGGTGGTGTCCCAGGGACACTGATCTGTTCATTGTACATTTGGCACCTATTATGCTAAGTGCTCATGTGCTCTAAATGAAACATTAATTAAAACCACCTAAATTATTTGGTTTGGTTCTTCCCTAAGTTGCATGTGATTACAGGTATGTCAGGTGACCCCACTGCGTCTCAGTTTCTTCTTTTATAATAAAGAGATTAAATGATTCCCAAAGTCCTTTCTAGTGGTGTAGGTTCGATGTGGTTGTGTCACTTCCTAAACTGACAAGTCATACCTCTTAACTTTCCAAATTAGATATGGTTTAATCTTCATAGCTACGTAACTTAGATAAAACTTCTTTTAAAAAGATACATAAATGACAAGAACTAACTTGGATGTACCGCAGATTTCTCTTAGCAATATTTTTATTTAAGTGTAAATGAATCATAAACACAAGGACTGTATTTCTCCTAAAAATAAACATGCCTAAAATCTCATGATATTTTCTTGGTAAAATGCACTTAGGCTTTTAGTAAACCCAAGACATTTGAAAATCAGATGATATACTGAGAACAGGATATTCGTGCAAGATTTATACCTATAAAATGAAGTAAATTGAGGCAATATGTTGGTTATTACAGGCTAAGGAGCTCTAGTGATTTTATTCCCCTGATATTAAAGTAAAAGTAAATTTGGGACTTAATAGTCTAGTTCAAGACCCAAACCACAAAGACCTTACTACTCCCTACATTCATTACATGGACTTCTCTGCCTATTAGTTAAACAAATTCCCCTATACCACTTGTTCCCAATTGATCATTTCTTTCAGACTGACTTAACTGGACACCGACTCTTTCCATAAGTTCTCCCTGTTTTCCAAAGTGTAGAATCTCTTTTTCCAACACACCACATATTTTGGGGTTTCCAAACAACTTTCAGCTCATGAGTCCCTCATCTTCATATAAACAAACAAACAAATAATACATCTGTTCCCTTGAAGCTCTTGCCAATTGACCATACATTCTTTTTCTTTTCTTTTTTTTTTTTTGGCCATGCTGCATGGCATGCAGGATCTTAGTTCCCTGACCAGGGATTGAACCCATGCCCCCTGCAGTGGAAGCGCAGAGTCCTAACCACTGAACCACCAGGGTATTCCCCCCAATTGACTATACACTCTTTACTCAATTCTGACATTATCTTCTATTATCCTCCTGGTCATTTCCCTTGATTCAATAAAATCTTTGGCACCTGTTGAAACCATTTATTTCCTGCTATTGTGAGTAATGTCATCATCTACTGCATGATTCATCCAAACCTAAACAGAATCATCTTTGAACTTATCTTCTTTACTCCACTTGTTATCCTTCTCATGGACATATCCAGAAATGCTCCACTTCTGAAACTGGAAATGCCCTCTATCTACTCTTGAGACCACAGTTTTCTGACTTTCCCATAGATCTTTTCAATTTCATTAGACTCCAACTCACAGGTCTTTATACGTCCTCCTCTATTAGCCACTGCTTCCTTCTTTCTCCTCTACTCTCTGATCCATCACTTCTAAACTTCCCCTTCCTTGACACTATCCTTGCAAACATCTCCATCCAGAAAAGTCAACTAGGTTGCGAATGCTATTTAGTAAATCACACAACTGGGCATTGAATCAAGAGTTGAGTTCTCTCCTTCCTTCCCTAACTACTAATAGGAGAGAAGCAAGTGAGTCACATGGCAATAGTAACCATTCCTTCTTCAAGCCATTCCTCCCTTACACCTCAACTCCTAATCTATTTTCTCAATAGATAAAATGCAATTCATAAGAGAGGCAGTCCCTTGATTTCCAGAGAAAGGACAGAAAGAAAGATCAGATGATCTTTCTAAACTTTCTATCCTTGGAGTGGAGGTGAAGTCCCCTCTCCACTACAGAGAGTTGAGGAGTGGCATTATTACCAATTAACTTCCTCAAGAACCTATAAGCCCTAACAGGTGAAAGGCAAGACTTTCTTGTTCTCCTTTATAGATGTAGAACCCCGCACAATGACTAACACATAGTAGGGGTTCAAACAACATTCACTTAAATCATGAATAAATGACTGGGTAATGGTCAGGGAATTTCTGACAAATATATTTGTATCTTCAAACCACCAGCTAGCTACTTTAGTTGCACGCTTTCTATATGTGGAGACCGAGATTTTGTTTCAGCAAACTATCTCAAACCATTTTCATGTGCCTTTGGTTTTAACAAAACTCAAAATATACTCTGCCAAGTATACTTCTCCATAGATTTTAAACACAAAATTCTTTCAGAGGAAATTTAATACTAATGTTTATGATTCATTTACACTTAAATCATCAAAATATCACTTAAGAATCTCATTTGGCTGTCTAATTTTGTGCTTCCCTAACTGGATAATTGTTTGTATATTTAAGACAAAATTATTATTTGCCCTTAATTATTTAGATGATTGTCTCAATTATATACTTTGTATCTTGCATGTAGACAAGCCATAATCAAACTAAAATGCACTCTGATTTCAGGATAATTAAGTCTTTCTTTATATTTGAGGATATAGTTTTTGTATGAGAGAACTGAAACAAGAAATAAGAAGTTTAATAGTACTCTTTTAGGGCTTCCCTGGTGGCACAGTGGTTGAGAGTCCACCTGCCGATGCAGGGGACACGGGTTCGTGCCCCGGTCCGGGAAGATCCCACGTGCAGCAGAGTGGCTGGGCCCGTGAGCCATGGCCGCTGAGCCTGCGCGTCAGGAGCCTGTGCTCCGCGATGGGAGGGGCCGCAGCGGTGAGAGGCCCGCGTACCGCAAAAAAAAAAAAAAAGAAAATGAAGACTCAGAAAGTTTAACTAACTTGCTCAAGGTTATCCTGATTTGTTCTGAGGGAGACTGGCTCCCTGACCATTCTGCAGTACTGAACAATTTACCCAGCATGAGCACTCCCTTAGGCATCAACACTCTCAACACACAAAGCATGTCACTAATGCCTTCAGATAATGTGGTCCAATCTCTTAACTCTTCAAAAAAACTTGTTTAAATGAAAGGTGCATATTTTATTACAGTATATAAATAACTTGGAAAACCTTAAAAAATATATTTCTGACCAGGGAACAGAGGACTGTTGCAATGACCAGAAAGATAAATAGATGTTAAAGCCAAATCTCCTTTGAAGGAGATAGAGCAGGAAGCACAAGGGAGTAAGTCGGAGCATTGCTGGAGCCAACTGTACTAAGATCTTCAACCTCATGGTCAGACCACAGTCTACATTCTAACTGGCTATGGTTGTTTTTGTAGAGATCTGTAAGTCCCTTACAATGATTATCATATATGGATCACATACACACTAAGGCTTGACATTTGTTACTCTGAATATGTAGATGGACATGCCTAGCCTTTGCTCTGGCCCAGTACGTAGGCTTGGTTTCCAGGGATATGATCCTGATTTCCAGCTTCAGAGATAACAGGTATCTCAGAGGACAATAAAGAACTGAGATGTACTCTTCTCCTCTATCTTCTATTCTTTGGACAATTCCTATGATCTGAACCTCAGAGATCAAATTGTAGTATCTCCCATACTAGCTTGTTATGACAACTAAGGTTGTAAAGGAAGAAACCATTCCAAGACTTTGCCTAATAAGTGCCATTAAACCAACAGTTGAACTCCCCATCCCCTCCTTAACTGCTAAGAACAGAAGCAGTTGAGTATATGGCCATACTAACCAAGGGATAAGTGACCAGGAGTCACTACGAATAGCAGCAAGCCCAGTCCTGCCAAAACTATAAAAATGATCCATACAAAAAATTCAGTGCTGTCAAGTCTATAAAATTCTATATATCATTTGCCTCTGATAGTTAGTTTTTGGCTATGACACAGAGAGACCCAGACAATCTCAAAAAAGAAGCTGAGAACTCACCTTATTCTATTTTTCTTACTATGACTATCCTTTGTTTAGAAGTCTGCACTTCTTGTTTAATTAAGAGGCAGTTGGCAATATTGCTTTTTATTTCAGAATATCCGTAAGGAAGAAACACCCGGTCCACATGGCACTGAGGAGAGAAGGATGAGATCAAATACTACGACCAACTCCTTAACATCAGGCACTACTCAGAATAGACCTGCATTTGTAACCCACCATTTTTTCCTGCTTGGGTATATCAATCATGTTGGGGGGGATCTGAGACTCAAAAAGAGGCTTAGGGCTTCCCTGGTGGCGCAGTGGTTGAGAGTCCGCCTGCCGATGCAGGGGACACGGGTTCGTGCCCCAGTCCCGGAAGATCCCACATGCTGCGGAGCAGCTAGGCCCGTGGAGCCATGGCCACGGGGCCTGTGCTCCACAACGGGAGAGGCAACAGCAGTGAGAGGCCCGTGTACTACAAAAAAAAAAAAAAAAAAAAGAGGCTTAAATTCTCAAGTCCAGAGGGTTAGTTTTCCTGGCACATTTTTCTTTAGAAAAACAATTTTTTCTATGTGTGATTCATAGAAAACTAAGCTTCTCTTTTCATCAAAGATGGGTCAGTTAATTTAGCACAGTGCCACACACACCAAAGGCAAGAGGCACTTTCAAGGATCATTTATACATGTCAGTAAAGGGTGATTGAAACTGAATCTTTAAAAATAGACCTTTGCTGGTTATGATTTCATAATTCACCCCACTTCCCTCATTGCTCATTCAGTTGCAAATCATAATTTGCCAATAAAATTAGTATCAAAAGAGGTATCAGTCTATGAAAGCTGTATCATTACACAAGTATTCTTATCTTAGCAATCTAGGGATTTCATAACTTCAGTTTCAAAATTTTTCTGTTAATTAGTAACTACCAAATATATCCCTTTTGTTTAATTGTTTTAAAGCTCATTTATTATTTTCCAGATCTTCTGACTCAGACCTATGTTAGGTATCTAGCTAACATGCTTACCTGAATTCTAAACAATTATTTAATCTGTATATCAATAATGATGGTCTGCATAAGTGAGTACAGGACCTGAATAATTTTATAAAAATTTTATATACTGACTATATTTCTAATTTAACTAAGCTACTACCATCTTTCTCTACAAAAATAACAATTTCCTAGCTCTGACATTATTTAAGGTTGTCTCTTCTCCTTTCCTCTGCTGCTAGATGCCCTCTTACCTGATGTTGCCTATCAGAATGGAGACTGAAGATGCCAATACTGAGGGGACAAAGAATAAACCAACGTCTCTCAGGTAAAGCTCTAGGGTAAAAGGAGAGCTGGAAAGGTATGTATAAATCGTGTCTCTGCCTTTAATATCATGACTCTCTCAACACTACAGAGTTACTCTAATATAGGCATGCCAGGCACTGGGAGGGGCAGGCAGGCTTTCTGGCTCTCCTCCAATCAAGTAGCTCCATTTTGTCTATAGCAGAATCTATTCCAATTCAGATGGATGGTAACCACTAGAAGGCCATTTTGAATCTAAGCAAAGGAATGTTTCCTTTCTCTCTTTTTCTGCATCTTTAGCTCCTAATATTAGTTTTCTTTCTTAATCTTGCCAAAATAATGCATCTCAAAATGTGAGTATAAGACATAGCATTAGAAAAATATATCGGCCTTGGAGGAACCTCTTGAAAATTTTCTTTCAAGTTCTGCTTGCTGGTTGAAGGGTTTAGGCCAGGGTGGTACATGTGCTATCAATCTCTTTTGAATCAAACAGAATTCTTAAGTTACCTCAATCACTTTTCCTTTTATCAGATCTACATGTCTACTATTTCCCTTTAAATAGAAGAAAACAGCCAACCTCCTTCTCTTTACTTCCTCTTCTCTACTTGCATAGTTCTTCCGTGCAGGGCTCAAAAGCCCTGGAGGAGAAATCTGTCCAGGGGTCTGGCAATAAGCAACAGTAATAAAAATGTCTAACAGAGATCATGTCATCTTGGACAAGTCATTTAACTGTTGATGCCTCTATTACCTCATCTGTCTAATCAACAAAACAAAACAAAAATCTTCTAATACCTTACATATTTTTTTCAAAGTGTTTTTAAGTAAGCTATTCCCTATGTCTGTTTTAAGATTGAAATATAATTCACATACAGTGAAATGCACAGCTATTACATGTTGGATAAATGCTGACATATGCATACACTCATGTAACCCATATCCATATCAAATGTATCAATAGCTCATTTCCATCATACTAGAATGTTTCCTCATATTCCTTCCTATTCAGTCCTGCCACATAACCACCTCCCAACCACCAACCCCAGAGGCCACCATCATTCTAATTTATTTTACCAGAGATAGACTTAGCTGGTCCTAGAACTATATATATATAGATTCACAGAAGATATTATTTTGTGTCTGGTTTCTTTTGCTCAGAATGTTTTTCAGATGTATCCATGCTGTTGTATATATCAGCAGTTTGTCCCTTTTTTATTGCTCCTTAATATTTCATTCCTTATTTCTTTAATTCTAATCCCTCATTCCTTTCCTATTATTCTTTAATATCCCATTACATGAAATATCACAATTTATTTACTTATTTTCCTGTCGGTTTTTGGGTTTTGCCACTTACAAATAAGGTTACTATATACATCCTTGTACAAGCCTGTTTTGAGAAAATTTATTTTATCTTGAGAAATTTGGGAGTACAGCTGCTGAATCAGACCATCAACATATGTCTGACTTAAAAAGAAAATGACAGTATTGCAAAATGTTTTAGGCCATTTTACATTTCCAACAATAATACGTGAGATCTCCGGCTCCTCCACATTCTTGTCAAAATTCGGTGTTAGTATTTTTAATTTTAGTAATTCTAGTGCATGTGAACTGTTATCTCATTATGATATTAATTTTCACTTTTCTAATGAGGTTGAGGACTTTTTAATATGCTTGGCTGCTTACATATCTTTGTGAAGTGTTTGTTAAAGTATTTTTCCATTGTTTTACTGAATTGTTTTTATTTTTATTTTTGATTTACAGGAGCTCTTTACATATTCTTTTTTTTTTAATTTTTTTAAATTTATTTATTTATTTATGGCTGTGTTGGGTCTTCATTCCTGTGCGAGGGCTTTCTCTAGTTGTGGCAAGCGAGGGCCACTCTTCATCACGGTGCGCAGGCCTCTCACTATCGCTGCCTCTCTTGTTCTCTGTGGAGCACAGGATCCAGAGGCGCAGGCTCAGTAGTTGTGGCTCACGGGCCCAGCTGCTCTGCGGCATGTGGGATCTTCCCAGACCAGGGCTCGAACCCGTGTCCCCTGCACTGGCAGGCAGATTCTCAACCACTGCACCACCAGGGAAGCCCAGGAGCTCTTTATATATTCTTAATACAAGTCCTATACATTCAAAATATAAATATGATTTATGCATTACAAATATTTTTCTCAGCCTGGGGCTTATCCATGTTCTTAATAGTGTCTTTTGATGAGTGTAAGTTTTAGATACTGATGAAATCCAGCTTAACATTCTTTATGTATAGATTTTCTTTTTCCGAAAAAATCTTTGCCTACCCCAAGGTTACAATCATATTCTCGTTTTCTTCTAGAAGTTTTATAGTTTTAGCTTGTATGTTTAAATCTATGATCCATCTCAAAATTTGTTTCTGTGTTGAACTAGGAATCAAGGTCAATTTTTTTCCATATAAAATACCAGTTGTATCAGTTTATTCTGTAGAATAAACATTCTTTTCCCATTGAATAGTTTTGGAGGTTTTGTCAAATGTCAATTGACAGTATAAGTGTAAGTCTATTTCTGTACCATTGATTTACTTTTCTAACATTATGATGCACTGATTACTGTTATTTCATAATGTTTTGAAATCAAGGTAGCATGAGTCCTCCATTTTCTTCTCTTTTGATAATACTTTGGCTTTTCTGGATCCTTTGCATTCCATGTTAATTTATAATCAGTTTATCAATTTGTTACAAAATTTTGCCCTGATTTTTCATTGGGATTGCATTGACTCTATACACCAATTTGGGAATGAAACTTTTTTAAAAAATTATTAAGGAAAATACTGATAAAAAGACATTTCTGTAGATGGTATTTCAAGAAGTAGAGGAATAAACTGGCATTTGGATTTTTAGTGTAAATTTGCAGAACTTTTCCTAAGCAAAAGGTGTATGAATAAAGACGTATGATCCAAGTGCTATGAAATGTTCCAAACAAGTGGCAGAGAAGATTCATTAATTCAGTTTAGACTCTTATTGAGTACAATGTCATAGCTGGCTAGGAACTCTGAATATACGTGAGACAGTGCCTAGCACAGAGACAAAATTCAATAACTGCTGAATGAGTAAATGAGAAAGGCACATTCATCAAAGAGTTTGTGGTCTAATAAGGGAGACACACATACAAACAAATGATTAAAAGGTAATAAGAAAAGACCAATGGGAGGACATGAGAGGGAGTTGCTAAATCTGAGAGGTCCTCTGACTGCAGTAAAATGCAGCATAAAATTGCATGGAGTTTACAGTCCTAAAATATTCTAATTAAATCTTAAAAGGTACTTAAGGAAAGGCCACTTATATTCTTTCTCTTTCTACTCATCCCTTCCCTGCTATTTAAAAAGAAAATAAATTTTTAAAATGCCACAGCTTTACAAGTAAAATTTAGGATTATTAAAGATTATTTACACCACACTTACCTAAAAATAAATATACCACTTTATTTTTCTGCGAAACTTGTAGTGGATGAAGAACAATAAATCTATTTTCCTATTTAAGGATCTTAATGTAACTAAGAAAAGAGCACTGGGATACGTTGGGGTTTTTGTGTAATTCTCGTTCACTTTAAGCATTAGTTTCTCTGGCTTTGTATGAAAATATTCTCCTTATACACTTTCATACTCATTTACTCAACTGTCAATATATACTTATTTATCATCTACTGCATGCCAGGAAAAAACATGATGATCTATAGTTTTATATACCAAGTAAAATAAAAATACTTTCTGTCAAGTTTAATATATGTGGATGTTGTCTGAAATAATTCTTGGAGGATTTTACTACATGAGTCAGAAAGATTAATCTTGGAAGAAGATATCTGGGAAATAAAGTGAATGCAGAATTTAATAAGGCCTTTTTTCTAATTAAATGATGATCTTTAAAAATGTATATCCTTAATAAATTTGCACTAAAATTTCATAAGATACAACAAATACCAGCATGGGAGGTAGTTTTGGGTTAACTATGCATTCAGGGCAGGAGAGACTAGAAGTTAAAAGTGTGCTGTGGTACACATTTTGTTTGGGGGAATACACAGAATCCACAGAGTTTGTTAAATTTCAGACAAAAAGGGAAATATATCCTAATAAAAGATTTCAATAGAGATAACAGCCAGAATATATGAAATAAATTACATCCAATGTAAAATTGTAAGGAAGAAAAAAATATGTGACAATAGAAAACAAAAAATACTAAATAGATGAAAATAAGTCCTATCTGACACAAGTAATAATGATAGGAAATGGAATAAATTTATGTGATCAAGACATAGATATCCAGCTTGAATTAAAAACAATCCAGTAACATGACAAAAAGGATAAAAAATTTTAAAGGATAGGTGTCTCCTCAACCGCACCCCCTCCAATGAGGCTATAATAAAGACAATGACCCCATTTCTGATGCCTGATCATTGCTGACAGCTTTCAAGTCCCCAGCTTTCATTTACTCCTCTGCCCCACATCTGAGCAACAAGACTCTGAGCCCCCATTCTGGCTCCATCCACTAACCACAATAAAAACCCAAAGCCACCAGTGTCCCTTTCTTGTTTCACTCCCAACTGAATTTCAGTTAATTCTCTTTTGGGAATCCTTTTGCTGCTTACTACAATGAGTAATAACCTCTATTTCCTACCTCATTGGTGCCTATGTGTCTTTCCTCTTATTATCCATAAATGCTTGAAAGAGTGTATGGATGGCAGCTGCCCAGCATCCAGCAGGGAATTCTGGGTACCTAAATAAAACAGAGGCCTTTCCTGACAACACTGTCTAAAATTTCAACTTACTTCCAGCAATTCTGTTTCTCCTCCACTGCTTTATTTTTCAGTAGCACTTATCACCACCTGACATACAATATGTTTTTACTTCTAGTTTTTCTTAATCTCTTATTATATGTTTTCCTACTAAAATACAAGCTCCTGACGAGCAAGATTATCACCTATTTCTTTCTTTATATCTAGGGCCTAGAACAGTGCCTGACAGCAGACATTCAATATTTGTTGAATGCAATAATGAAAAAGATATACCAGGTCAGCATAACCAAAAGAAAGCCTTGGAAGCAATCTTAATATTAGGGAAATAAATATTTAAGGCAAAAAATTGTAAGAGACAAAATGAGACATTACAAACTAATAAAATGGATGAGAGCTCAAGACGATGTAACAATCATGATATAATTATGCATCATGAAATATATGATCTTGAAATATATCAACTAGCAACTGTGAATTACTGAGATAAGTGAACAGTACTTTTAGTTTGAGATGGTAACACATCTCTCTTTAAAACTAATAAACTGAGCAGCCAAAATAAACAAGGATATTGAAGTTCTGAATAATATAACTGATCTACATATATTATAAATAGAGAGAACATATCCAAACCCCAAAAATACAGAACACACAAATTTTTAAGCAAACTTGTAGAATTTATAAAGAAAAACTGATCAGAAACTATGCATGAAGAAAGCCACAACAGATTTTAAACAGCATCAGAAAGACTATGATTTTGGTCCTTGTTGCAACTTAGAAATCAATTATAAAATGATATAAAATAAAACATCACATGTCTAGAAAACACAAAAACATACTACAAAACAGTCCACTGGTTAGTGGGAATATTGTAACTGAATACTTAGAGCTTAATTAAAATACTACATGTAAAAAAATATAGAATATAGTAAGGTAGTATTTATAGGAAACTAGCTTTGCACATTTATTGAAAAACAAGGAATATTGAAAATAAATGGACTAAGTATTCAAATCAATAAGATAGAAAAAAAGATGAACAGTGTAAACCCAAAGAATTTAGAAGGAACAAAATAATAAAAATAATGAAAAAAATGAAATAACTGGAGAAAAACAACAATAACTTACAAATACAGATTATCAGTTAAAACTTAAGATAGTTATTTGAAAGTGTTGATAAGTTAGACACAAACAACTGGTATTACTGCTGAAAATAAAAGAGGAAATCACAATAAATATAGTACAATGTAAAAGAGGAAATAACTGTGAAAATACAAAAGTTTAAATAGTATTAATCCATTTCCATATATCTATATAGTTCTCATCCTATAATGTGGTCTGTCACTGTCAAAGCCTTTTTCTTCTTTGTAAAGTATGAAATTTTAAAGTATTCTCAGATTATTTTTAAAGATACACATATACACTAAGTGGATCCAACTAATAAAATCCTTGCTTCCACCCACAACAAACTCTTCTCTGAACAAGATTTCCTCCTATCTGAGGTTCTGAGAGCATAGCACACGATGCTCTAGTCTTGTAGCCTGAGTTCTCTACCCATCATCTGAAGTTATCACAGGACAAAGAGAAAGACTTTTGGTTTAGCAAACAAAGCTCTTTATCACAGGATGCCTGTGTACTTCTCTCTCATCATCTTTTCACTCCATGAATTCAACTTTATCTCACAGACATAAATATGATGTTATTGATATTTCCTGAATCTCATCTGTAAAATGAAAGAGTTTTACTATTTTTATCTCACAGCTTCAAGCTTCTATAGCCTTACTTCATAACCGCACATGGACAGCACATGAAAATCATGAGACTAAGATTTATATTTGATCTCCACATCACAGTTTTTAGCTATACTTACGATAGTGGAAAAATTGTAAATAAAAACATTTTATTGTGACTGTAAATTTGTATCTGCTAACTCTTCCTGTCTTCATGTTTTATCTCCCATCCAAACTAATCTCAAAGGCCTTTTGCAACACTTTTGTTACAAGACTAGAACAACAAAATGCACAAACTATGTAGTGAACAGCAAGGTATTTTAGCAGAGCATTAATTTATAAACACACTCAGCATGTATTACATATTGTAGCAGCTTCAATATAGCTTGTAAACTTTCAGCTTAGGTTTTTGTGAAAGATTTCCATTTTTCTTTAATAGTCTGTCACCCAGGCCTCCTTAATTCAAATTGTTATCACATCTTACTGTTCTTTCTGGTTCTCTTAAAGCAGATTCCCATTTAAAGACTTAGTCTTTGAAGACAGTCTCAATTATGTATTCACAGTTGGACTATGGATACCATTTTGTTTTATTCTTAAAACTTTTTGGCATTTAAATTTTGGAAAAATCATTACTACACATAACTAAGAGCATTTTTTAAGAGAGAAACAAGCAGAACCTCTCTTGCAGTTATACCAGTTCCCAAGTACATATGAATTTTTATTTAAAATTTAACGCTATTAAAAAGAAAACTGAGATCATCCACTGTACTTTGGAAGATGACTGCAGATCACCACAGAAGAAAAACATGGAGCCTCTTTAAATCCTCCATAGCAGTATAATTTAATTAATAATCAGATAAAGAAACAAATGCTAAATTTACAATAAAAAGTCAGAGAAACAAGCAAAAGCAACATGGACTGATGTTTAAATTCTGCCCTCGTTAGTTATTAAATCCGTAGTTTTTGTATTGTCAATAAAGGTTTAAAAGACATATGATGTTTAATTGCTAGTTACTATTAACTTAGGTTTCCTTGGTAGTTCTGTGCTAATTGATATGTATTTAGCTTTCAAAATTTAAATTGACCTAGATATTCACAATTTTTATAGTTATTTTCCTATTGTCATGTGCTTTGAATTAGACAAACTGTGTTTTGTACTTTTATTTTCAAAATAATAGCTGCTTCAATAATCCCATCAAGTTCTCAAATACAACCTGAGTGATTTATTTATTGGTAAGTTTCCCACTTTATTCAATGGCTGCATAAAACATGACATTACTTCTCTTTTGTTCTTCCTAATAATTATTCTTTTCTTGGAGGAAAAGAAAAATTGAAGATTGAGTGATTAAGCTTTTAAAAAGTAATTCTAATTGTTGATGAAAGATAAATGTGAAAGCATAACAAATAACTAAAAATTACCTGATTTCTCTACCTACTGTGTTAAATCTGTTTTGTCCTTACTTCCTTTAATGTATCATAGCATCAAAGATTTTCTTTCCACTGATTCCCAAAACATTTCTAAAGAGCAAAATGAAAATTTTAAATCAACACTGTCATATTAGTCTTATATGCGCAGGCATAAGAATATGAAAACTCTATGTCTATTTTATAATATTTTACTCCTCTTTCTTTTCCCTCTCAAGTCTTGACCTACTTTTACGACTAATCTTTAGCTAGTCATTTTTGTGGTTTTGAAATGTTTATATGTTTTCGTGTATTTTTATTCTGATGCATATTTACAAACAGGAGTAAATTATAATGCTACAAAAGGATAACAGACTAATGCAACCCACTTTGAAGAAACTTATGCAAAATTATTTTTCTACAATAAAACTTAGTATACAAAACGCAATTAAATCTTGGTTTCACTATGAAGTACATAAAACTCTTAAATACAATTTTTGAAACAAAAATATAATAAATATGTCATGAGTTGAGAAGGAAAAACATTTCTCAGTGAAGAAAGAAGACTAGTGCAGTTCAAATAAATAACTCATACTTTTTAAAAGAATAACGTTCACAGTAACAATGTAAATAGAATTCTATGTGCTAATTGTCTTTTCCTGTTCATACATTTGACCTTATTAATTTTAAATACCTCAACAATATAACATGGTATAATTCTTGATGATGTAATTCTTTTCCAATCTAGATAAATAACACAGATGTTGAAGGGGTTCCTAGAAGAAAATTTGTTTCAAGATGACTGAAAAGTATAGCTTTCAAAATTTCTAGTCCTTAGGGCATTTATAATGAATGAAACACCACCTTAAGTTAGAATGAGAATCTATATTGTAATCCACTCTAGCCAACTGAGGTAATTTTAACAATGAGTATACATTCTCCAAACAGCACCTGAAAAAGAAGTCATTTATTCAACTGATAAGTATCTACATAATAGTTAACATTCAGAATGTTTGCAATATGTATATATTTTAGGTTTTGTGGTAACAAAGACATACACAAAAACAACCAAAGTCAAAATTTTAATTCATTTATTCCTTCGCACCATAACCATGTATATAAGAATATTCATTATAAGTAGCTTATGAGAAATACTGTATGTATTTCCAAAAAAGTCAGAAGATAAAGTAGAAGAAAAATATATTTAAAGATAGAAATGAGAAAATAAAATAACTAGGAATAAACAAGAAATATGCAGGGGATATATAATAATATTTTTCAATATTGAGATAAGATTCAATATTCCAATGTCAATTATTTCTAAATTAATCTATAAATTCAATTTAATATCAATAAAACCTCAAACTATAACTTTTAAAATTATGGCAAGTTTATTTTAAATTGTATATAAAAATAATTATAATGCTAAGCCTAGGTGAGGAATTCTGAAAAAGTAATATGCGATGGGGGACTCACTCTGCCAGATAATAACATTTATTATAAAGCTACAGTATTTTACATACTTTGGTACGGGACATAGACTAATCAGGAGAACAGGTAAGAATCCAGAAATACACCCATAAGTATATGGAAAAATATTATAGAACAAGGTGCTGCTTCAACACATGATGGTTGAAAGATAGAATATCTTTTCTTTACTGTTTGAATTGTTTAGCTGAGTGTGTGCATTAATTTTTTTTAATAGCAAGTATACATAATTCTTAGAGAATTTATATGTATAACACATATAGACATATATATATAAATAAAAGATATGTAATATATTAACATATACATGTATAAAAACTAAGTAGAATATGTGTATGCCTGCATATATACACTGTATATATACCTATATGTATATATATACCTATATATGCATATACAATACATAAGTGTGTGTCAAAGAAGAATAAAAATGTTTAAATATTGTTAAATATGTCATTTGTTATAATATTTCTAGTTCGTTTTGGGGTTTTTTTGTTTCAATTTGCCTCAAGACAATTTTATACTATAATAATATAATCTTAAACTCAGGATCTAAACAGGAAGAACAGCATTTGATGCTTTTTAATTTTCCACTGTAATTATAGCAATGGTATGAAAAAAAAGTTTCTGAAAAAATATCAATGAAAAAATTCTATATAAAATTTATTTAGAAATTTAGATATTATTATTTAAATACTATCAATTTAATCAATCAATTTAATAATTTTAAAACAGAATTTAAAATGCACTTTCTGCAATAATGAGGTATTCTAGAATTAGAAAGCAAATAAAAATAAAAGAATTTTGATAATAATTTTAATAAGTAGCACATCTAACAAAAGAATTCTGATAGGACAATAATATAATGATAGTCCTTAACAAAATGTATATGAATGGAGACATCCCACACCAAAATGAGACGTTAATAAAATTAGCTGAAAAAATAAGCATAGAGATTGACAGCTCTGACACGAAAAAAATACGAATAGGGAAAGTGCCTACCCTAATTTCATGGAGTTCAGTTTTCAAACAGTGTTTAGATCATTGGTCTCCAAGTTCATTTACTCTTGGAAAAACAAAGCTTTCTCTTTTAAAGAAAAAAGCCTTATTTTAAAGACAGAGAGAGAATATTCTTACACTGCAACATGTTATTGACTTCAGTATAAACGAATCAAAAGCACATGGCTTGTAAGTTAAACGAAAACCCCTTCAGGCTACACGTTTTATCCAACTTAGAACAAACTAAAATAGGTTTAAGATGTAAAAATTACTCAAACTGTGGCCAAAAGTACCCATCCCTGAATTAAACAAAACACCATGATCATAAAATTCTGTATACACAATTCAGAAGAGAATAGCATGAGAAACTCCAATAATTATTAGAAGGTGAAATACACTTCTTCAGGTGAAATCCTGAAATCCTCTTCCAAAAATACATTGTATTTATAACATTTTTAGATATTTCATCCAAGCATCAAGTAATTTATGCATACAAAAAGGAATCACTCTGCAAAGTGATATTCTAATATGAAATACAGTGATAACTCTGCTTCATTAAGATGCCTTTTCTTTTATTAACACCTACTTCCTGCTCTCCCTATCCTAGACTCACAGCACCACTTCCTTCCTAATATACACACACACAACATACATTTTAACTTCTTTAGAATAAGCCAAACCATTTCAATAATTTTGATGCTGTGGTGACTTTGTAATGTGTCAACCTAGCTAACTAATCCATATATCTTAGAATTCCTTTCCCTACATATTTCATTACAGTGTCCACAAGAGAGGATCTTGTGGGAGGTTTTGAAGGTAGAAGTAAAGCACTGGTCATTCTGTTGTTCAGACACATTGTTGCTTATCTTCTGCCTCACCTCATGGACATGAGGCAGTAGTGAGGTTTGTACTTCCTCGTTCTCCTTTGTATTATCCTCTGCACTTTCAACTCCTAGGACGGAGTTTGGGTTTAGTTCTATGATTAAGAGATTAGTTTTTCTATGAGAATACATAGAAGGCACCACTCTGCAAATTTTACTCAGCCATTCTTCACTCAGTATGACAATCTCTAGGTCCATCCATGTTGCTGCAAATGGCATTATTTCATTCTTTTTAATGGCTGAGTAATATTTCATTGTATATATGTAGCACATCTTCTTTATCCATTCATCTGTCAATGGACATTTAGGTTGCTTCCATGTCTTGGCTATTGTAAACAGTGCTTCAATGAACACTGAGTATATGTATCTTTTCAGACCATGTTTTTCTCCAGATATTTGCCCAGGAGTGGGAATGCAGGATAATATGGTAGCTCTATTTTTAGTTTTCTCCACAGTGTTCTCCACAGTGGCTGTACCAACTTACAGAATAGATGAATTAACGCATATATGTGGAACCTAGATAAATGGTACAGATGAACCGGTCTGCAGGGCAGAAATAGAGACACAGATGTAGAGAACAAAGGTATGGACACCAAGTGGGCAAAGTGGCGGGGGGGATGAATTGGGAGATTGGGATTGATATATATACACTAATATGTATAAAATGGATAATAAGAACCTGCTGTATGAAAAAATAAATAAAATAAAATTCAAAAAAAAAGAATAATCATGACCAAAAAAAGAGTACTAGTTTTTGTAAGAGACCCACACGATCCAGGTGAGAGGCAATAAGAAATGGCAAGGATTTCAGTACAAATTCATGGGCTTATTCTTGTTCTCCTTCACTATGTGTTTTGGGTTTCCAGCTTTATCTTGCTCTCTTTCACTTTATACCACCTCTCCTTTCCAACTATCTTTCCTTAGGACTTCAAGTTTCATCGTCATATGTGAAAATAACAGCTTTACAGAGGCCACTTAACCACAATTGCATTAGATCAAATCCTTGAAATAAAATGGCTAACACACACACACACACACACACACACACACGCACGTCCTAGTTGTTCTGCTTCTCTGAACCTTGATTTGTATAGACACTCAGAACTTAAGGCTCACTAGAGGCAGATGGGTAGTTTATGTGAGAATCAGAAAGACCTTCAAAGTGTCCTACCATTTATACAGCTACATGCACTGCAGATTTTCAAGTTCAGCTCTGAAAATGTGTATGCAACAAGTATTTCTTGAGATGCAAATGTTTATTTGAAATGTTCTTGGAAATTCTAGTCAGTATTCTTTTGGTTGCAAGTGACAGAAACCTATCTTCAACTAGCTTAGGTCAAAAGGTTCATCTATTGAGTTATGACGGCAAATAATAGAAAAGGCAGGAAAACTGGAAACAGGAATTGAGAAACCATCTGAACTTTCACTGACCTCTAAATTGCCCCTCTCTCTGTTTTAACTTCTGTCTCTCAAACTAATCTTTTGAGAAGAAGCTCAAAAAAGATCCTGGTACTTTCAGGCTCTATTTGCCTAAATGTAACCCAACAAAAGAAAGGGGCACTTTCCTTTAGCTTCTGTTAAAAAAAAAAAAATCCTGGTGGAAGCTTCTAATCACCCTCTGTGATTAAGACACAGATAGGGAAGAAGAAAAAAGCTAAGTACTGTTTGACAGACTCTAGTGGAATCATAGGATTCAGAAATGGAGTGTACTTCCTCAAATAAGACAAGGTATGGCTACCAAGAAAAGGTGGGAAGGGGTTAAAACAAAACAAAACAACTACAGATATCCATGACACTGGGTTAGTTCAAATTTCCTTCAAGGTTTTGCCTACTTTCTCTCACATATAGGAATCATTATAAAATATATCTTATCCAAAAAGGCAGGATTATCTATAATAATGCAAACATTTAAAAAGGGTCATGGCTAATGTATTAATGTCAGTTTGGTGGAAGGTCTATGCCCACTGGACTCTGTTGACAGATACACCTTGTTCAGTATATGTATCAAGCATTTGAACCGGGGCAAAGATATGGGCTTGTTAAATTTACGGTCAATAAGAATCTGAGTGGGAGAGAAAACATGCTCAATGACTGAATACAGATCTAAAAGTACATCAAAAAGGCTGAATAACTGTTCACAGTCAACTAGTTAGAAATCAAAAATGGTATACAGGAAGACTTTAATTTGTTTGAAAACCAACTAACCAACCAACAAATAACAGCAATTTTAAAATAGAGAAGGCCTTGCTTAATGGCAGCGCTATAATAAATATTTAGAAAGTATATTTTTATGTGGGCCTCTCCCTCTTTCTATCTATAGCAGACTCTTCTCTTTACTCAAAGGATGTGTTTTTATTGAATTTTAGGTAAAAAATTAGCTACAAACAAACACAGGTTGAAGAAATAGAAACAGAGCATTAAATTAAGAGGATTGTGTCTAAGATCAGAAACAAGACAAGGATGCCCACTTATGCCACTTTTATTCAACATAGTTTTGGAAGTCCTAGCCACAGCAATCAGTGAAGAAAAAGAAATAAAAGGAATCCAACTTGGGAAGGAAGAATAAAACTGTTACTGTTTGCAGATGACATGACACTATACATAGAAAATCCTAAAGATGCTACCAGAAAACTACTAGAGCCCATCAATGAATCTGGTAAAGTTGCAGGATACAAAATTAATATACAGAAATCTGGTGCATTTCTATACACTAACGACAAAAGATCAGAAATAGAAATTAAGGAAACAATCCCATTTACCATCACATTGAAAAGAATAAAACACCTAGGAATAAACCTACCTAAGGAGGCAAAACACCTGTACTCTGAAAATTATAAGATGCTGATGAAAGAAACCGAATATAACACAAACAGATGAAAAGATGTACCATGTTCTTGGATTGAAAGAATCAATATTGTTAAAATGACTATAGGCAATCTACAGATTCAATGCAATCCTATCAAATTACCAATGGTATTTTTCACAGAACTAGAAAAAATTCTAAAATTTGTATGTAAACACAAAAGATCTTAAATAGCCAAAACAATCTTGAGAACGAAGAACAGAGCAGGAAGAATCAGGTTCCCTGACTTCAGACTATACTACAAAGCTATAGTAATCAAAACAGTATGGTACTGGCACAAAGACAGACACATAGATCAATGGAACAAGATAGAAAGCCCAGAAATAAACTCATGCACTTATAATCAATTACTACAACAAAGGAGGCAAGAATATACAGTGGAGAAAAGACAGCCTCTTCAATAAGTGGTGTTGGGAAAACTGGACAGCTACACGTAAAAGAATGATATTAAAACATTCTCTAACACCATACACAAAAATAAGCTCAAAATGGATTAAAGACCTAAATGTAAGACTGGATACTATAAAACTCCTAGAGGAAAACATAGGCAGAACACTTTTTGACATAAGTCGCAGCAATATTTTTTTGGATCTGTCTCCTAGAGTAATGGAAATACAAACAAATAGGACTTAATTAAACTTAAAAGCTTTTGCACAGTAAAGGAAACCATAAACAAAACAAAAAGACAAGCTGTGGACTGGGAGAAAATATTTGCAAATGATGTTACTGACAGGGGATTAATTTCCAAAATATATAAACAGCTCATGTAGCTCAATATCAAAAATCAAGCAACCCAATAAAAAAATGGGCAGAAGACCTAAATCGACATTTCTCCAAAGAAGATATACAGATGGCCAACAGGCACATGAAAAGATGCTCAATATCACTAATTATTAGAGAAATGAAAATCAAAACTACAGTGAGGTATCACCTCACACCAGTCAGACTGGCCATCATTTAAAAGTCTACAAATAATAAACGCTGGAGCAGATGTGGAGACAAAGGAACCCTCCTACAATGTTGGTTGGAATGTAAATTGGTACAGCCACTGTGGAGAACAGTACAGAGGTTCCTTAAAAATCTAAAAATAGAGTTATCATATGATCCTGCAATCCAACTCGTGGGTATATATCTGGAGAAGACTCTAATTCAAAAAGATACAGACACCCAAATGTTCACAGCAGCACTATTTCCAATAGCCAAGACTTAGAAGCAATCTAAATGTCCATTGACAGATGAATGGATTATCTTCTCATGCAGTTTTCGCAACTAGGAAACTCCAACCCTATACATTATGATGAACACTAACTTTATCCCTGATTCAGCTTTACTTTAATGTTTTTGTTCCCTCTTTAATCTTTTTCTCATTTATCTTCTATCTTCTTGACTTATATGTATTTTTATAAGCCACTTAAAATCATTTTTTGAAGATGAGTTTAAGTAAATCAATCACTAAACAAATTCTTATATTTTATTAAGAAAGATCTTCTTCATGCATAATTGAACTTCTCCCCATTGTAAATTAATCTGATTGAAAATTTGGCCTGCAAAGAGAGTAAATTTGAATGGGAGCCATTTTGAAAAAAAAGAATTCAGAGTTTTGTTTTCAACTTAGACTAACAAGTGACATTTTCCCTTTATAACTTTTTTAAAAAGACCCCCTAATGTAAAATTACATAGCCTCCATTCTAGAAGCAGAGTCACTGATTATATAATTTCTTGAATAATAAAATGAACAATGCTATTCCATTTATATATTTATAATGTTTATTTTTCTTCATATGTCATGACAGACTGATATTGGCCATGTCTGAATAAGGATTTGATTAAGACCAATAACTGTGTTTAAAAAATTGTCCTTTGATTTTTGACAACAGCTGCTCATGCTTTGGTTAAACCTTTACAGTCTGTAACGTTGGTCTCCCATGTTTGAAGGGCTCTTATTGGGGGACAAAGACTTGACTTGCTCTGCTCTTCACCCAGTGACTCATAACACTGAAACAACCTAACTTTGTCTTCATTGTGATAGAAATGTTCTCATTTAATAGTTGTTACAGACCACAGCTCATTCGATGAGCTCCACTTAGCTGTAACTCTGTAAATACATTTCCTATAATTGGTGCTGATACGGGAGAATTAACCTTTCAGGCCTCTTTCCATTTGATCCTACCTGTTGACATTTGTATGCCAAAAAAAGAATACGTCAGTGGCATGAGAAAGAGTAGATATGAAGTTCCAAAGTGCTTGTCTGCCAAATAGACAGGTTTAACTGAGTAAGGTGACTGGGAAAAGTGTGAAGATCATGCCAGACATTGGGATATATGTTTAGAAACAGGAAAAAAACTGACTAGCAGGGAAAGCTGATGGGAAGAAAATCTCTGGGAAGAAAGCAGATGATGGCAGGTGACAAAGTGGACCATGAAGAGGTGAATAGAGGAGGACAATTTGCAGAGATACATGTAGTACTCAACATGAAAACTGGGCAGCCGGTCAAAGAAACATCAGCCTTGACCAGTCAAAAGCACATTTTGATTTGACTATTCACATCTTGTTGTTTGAGTGAGAATTTCCTTGATCATCTGGGAAAGTAGGGAAGGCCAACACACAAAACACTTGTGGAGGCTTACAGAGAGGATGAAGGTGACAGAAAAATGACTTATGATTATAATACTGTGGGGCCACATAACAAAATGTTCACTCTGGGTAATGGATATCTGTTTTTAATAAAGGAGTAGGGGGGAAATGCTACTAAATCTACCTGTATACAATGACAGGTGCTTAAATCTTGCTCATTTATTTTCTAGCCTTGTGTAATTACATTTCTTTATTTTTGTTTAAAGAATGCTTTCTTCAATTGGCTGTATAAGTCCCAAGAGGGCAGGGATCACATCTACTTTGTTCACTATTCAGGATACAGTAACAAGCACAACACCTGTCATACAGAAAACATTGAATATATATTTTACCAAATAAATAAATTAGTATATGAATAGCAAAACTCAATTTACATGGATGTTTACTGGTGTGTGGCTGACTTCTAAAACTATGACCACTGAAAACTAGAGTTTTTGGCTTCTATGTTGACAAAATATCAGTATATTTGAAACACCTAAATGAGCACTTTTGTATTTAACTAAATATTTATCATTTTATAGGAACTGTGTTAAAGAAGTAGGACTTAGCAATACTTTTAGTGTTTTCTGGCTCTGGAGAAGTGAGAACAACCATAAATAGAACTAGAGTCCTGTTTTGGTTTTGAGGTTTTGTTTTTTAATTTCTGGAAGGTATGGACACCACTGAAAATACTAAATATTTAAAAGATGGAGAATTTAGATTAGTTTTAGGATCATACAATAGGTTCAGTCTTTCCTCCATTTGGTTGTCAATCTCTGTACTCAAATTAAGAGGATATTTGAATCTATTTGTCACCCCTCTCTGCTTACACTTAGATTTGAAAACTAGATAGCACTTGGGTAATAGAGTGACTTAATTTAGACAATGCCATATTTTAAGAAGGCAGTGATATATATATATATATATATATATATATACACACACACACACAAATAAATTTCCCAGAGCTGAAAAAATCTCAGTACATCTAATCTCTAACTTCTTTTCCTACAAGAGAATCTAAGCAAAATCTCTTTTGTGGTTTTTTAGGAAGCAGCATGCTCCTCATCACCAATGATACTGGTAACATCTCAGGAGAAACAGGTGCCTGTGCATATGGGTCTCTGAGCTCACAGGGTCCTGCTGAACCCTCTTGTTGGCAATCCATATAGTCCCTATTGAAGGAGTGAGATTTTGTGGAAAAAAATCCATCTTCAAACCCAGCAGTAATAAAATGTCAATAGCAGGAATAATTATATTCCCATGTGGAGCGGTTAAGGAAAATAGAAAAAAGGGGTAACCACGTAGGCACTGGCAACTCTACAGTTTCTTTTTGGCAATCTTGTATTGAAACTCTCACAATAATTTACTTTCAAGACCATGAAACTGAGTTTAACTCACTAAAGCCTGCACGAAAATCTCATTTTCAGAAATCTTCAATTGCTTACAATTGATTACATCTTGAAAAGTCTCACCAAAGCCAAGATTCCGCTGCATAGATTATTACCTTGTGCGGTAGGAACAAAGAGAGGAGCCTGCAGGAAAACATGTTCCTTCCGGAAGAAGCATGCCTTTGAGAACAATAACCAACTTAAGAATTGGAGCTTAAAACTTAGAAGGCATCTATTTTATTAAATAAATGTGCCTGCTGGAAATTGATCTTCATTTATCCTTGTTTTTTGTTTTTTCCTAAGAGGTCGTACCTATAAACAGTAAAATATTTAAATATGTAGACTTGAGAAGCAGCAAAACAAAACAAAAAAATTGTGTAGATTGGGATAGTGCTGTAACATCTTTTTGTAACCTCTCCAGAAATACATAAATATGAGATTAACCTCAGCCAAGTAAGTGTTAATGTTGCTCTGTTCTGTTGCCTGGAATGTATAGGAAGTTTAAACCAAAGGCAAAAATATATTTTACTACCTTCTCATCCTCCACTCCTCTTGGCTTTGTGTTAAAAGAAAGGTTTTGTTGTTAGAGGGCAAAGCAGAGGCAAACAATCCCAGACAACTTCTTGTATGGCTTGCTGAAAGCAGACTAGTACTTACGATGCTCAGCTCCTACGTCAGATTACCAGAATTTGGGTTCCAGACCCACCAACTAATAGCTTGCTGATATGAGCAAGTTATTTAGCTTTTCTAAGCTTTATCTAAAAATGAAAACCTACTCATCACACAATGTAAGTGTTTAAGATGACTGGTATGTGCCTAAGCATCAGAAATGTTAGCCATTATTATGATAAATATTGATTTCCTATGAAAGAGTGTGTATGTGTGTCGTCAATCTCTGTACTCCTATACTCTAGCAGTAAAGGAAAAGGTATATAAATGAATATTTTGGTTTTGTTTTTTTAAATACACTATTTTTTAGAGCAGTATTTTTTTACATCTTTATTGGAGTATAACTGCTTTACAATTTTGTGTTAGTTTCTGCTGTATAACACAGTGAATCAGCTATACATATACATATATCCCCATATCTCCTCCCTCTTGCATATCCCTCCCACCCTCCCTATCCCACCCCTCTAGGTGGTCACAGAGCACCAAGCTGATCTCCCTGTGCTATGCAGCTGCTTCCCACTAGCTATCCATTTTACATCTGGTAGTGTACATATGTCAATGTTACTCTCACTTCATCCCAACTTACCCTCCCACTGTGTCCTCAAGTCCATTCTCTACATCTACGTTTAGAGCAGTTTTAAGTTCACAGCAAAACTGTGAGGAAAGTATAGAAAGTTAACATATACTCTCTGCCCCCCAACACGCACACACTCCCACATTATCAACATCCCCCACCAGAGTGGTACAGTTGTTACAACTGATGAATCTACATTGACACATCATTATCACCCAAAGTACACAGTTTATATTAGGGTTCACTTTTGGTGTTGTACATTCTATGGGTGTTTATATAAATGATTTTTATTTCCAAATACGCTGAGTAGTAGTCCTTTACCAGTATACATAAATAATTCAGTGACTATTAATGAAACCCATCTTATTTCATTAAACCTGCAGTTGACTGGGAGATATAACAAAAGAGCACTAAAAGACATATCTTTCACTGCAAGGATTTTACTATTTTAATGAAATAATAAGTGATACTATAATATAAAATTCTTAACCAAGTGCTTTTCTGAGTGTCTACATGAAAGGCAGTATCCTAGAACCTTCTGCAGGAGAGGAGACAGGGAGATAAAAAATAATTTAGATGTATATAAATATGTGTAGATATATATTAAGCTTTTTATTCTACTGAGCTTTAAGTTTAATATAATATATAAGACATACATCTAGATAATTACAATTAAAAGATGAAAGTGACAAAATGATGTGATCGAGAACTGCTGGAATATAAAGACTTGCTGGAACTCACAAAGGGGAGAGATTTATCCTGACTAATCTGATGTTGCTTAACAAGACTGTTAGTTTATTAACAGGTTCTGAACAAAGCCTGAACCTTTTTTTGGGGGAAGAGCAGAGATAAAGTTACAGGGTCAAGGAAATGTGAAAAAAGGTCATTTAGTCATTCAATCAGTTCAGCATAAATTTATCCTATGCCTACCTGGAACCAGTTGGTGCTGGAGATATGGCAGTAAACGAAAGAGGCAAAAATCCTGTCCTTGAGGAACTTACTCTCCATTGCAGGGAAGCAAATTTTCATCAGACAGAAACAGAGACAAACAATCAATAAATAAAACAAAAAAGTTGGGGAGGAGAGAGAGAAAATGTTTGGATAGGTACACTGACAGTCCTGAAGGTCAAGCCAGAAAAATCAGACTTTTGTTGTTTAGACAAAGGTAAGTCATTAAAGTTTTTTGAGCAGCAAAATATCCTAATCAGATCTGTACCTCAAGAAGATTAACGAGGTAGCTAATTAACAACATAAAGCCAAGAAGAGAGGAATGGGTAGACATCACAGCAGTTCTGCAAACTAATAACATGGATAAGCAGGTCAAGGGAGAGATAAGTCAGGTACTTGAAGAGAATATACAAGGAGTCTGTAGAGGCAATGTTAAGCTCTAAGGGCACAGAAAGTTTGTGTCTTCCAAATAATGCAAGGCAGTGCCTTGCCAGCACTTCATGGCATAACTCTTCACAGAAGAGATTAAATTTGAAGTGTTCCCTCTTCCTGTGGCAGATTAATTCTCTTCAAAGTGGTCAATTAACTTGATCTTTACCGCTTTACAAATATTTCCTTCTTTTGCTGAAAGCAATGACTGCTGAGGTAGAAATACTCGGGCTCCAGATAATCAGAAGAGGCCTCCCATCATTAAATGTCCCTATTCTGAAAGGAACTCTGAGGAATTGGGAAAAAGGGACCTCATCGTTGGAGTTTAATTCTATTGTCTTCCTTGCTACTCATCTGTTTAGCAAATGAAGAGAGCAATTAACGATGACATGAATGAAAAGCAGAGGGAAATGTGTAGGCCAATCCACAACTGTCTCCAAAATGAGCTTGATGCTTATTTTCCCAGTCTTTAGACCCCCCCGCCTTTATCCTTGATTTTTCGTTATTTTTCCATTATTCTCAAAAGCACTAATGTACAAAGTGAGTCTCTAGTCAACTTGCAACAAGGTGGGGTAAAGAACTGTCTATTAAATTCCCAGCTCCAATCTGTAGGAGTTAAGACTTCTTCAAATATTAGCAACAAAATGGATTACAAGAGTGACATAGAAATATAAAAGTACCTCAAGTTACCTGAACAAAACACACATTATCAGTACTCACAACCTTTTTGAGGACCCAAGAAAACTGGACAATAGGAAAACACACACATACACAGTATGCACATACACACACACAAAAAAACACGCAAATAAACACACATACACACACAATATACCACTAAGGAATACTGAGAAATAAAGTACTTTTTATATCATCTACCCCCACCTTGCCAACCACACACACTTTTTTTTTCTTCCTTTGCCATTTGTGTATTCTAAGAATAAAGAAATATAAAGTCCAGGATCTCAAGTCATGTGATCCTGGGAGCAAATTCAATTTCACCACTTATGTTCTATTTCCGTAGGCATTTTACTTAAACTTTCTGAGCCTCAACTTTCTCATCTGTAAATGGGAGTAATAATAATACCTACCTCTAGGTTCTAATGTATATTCAGTGAGATCATAGAGATAAATGCTTACAAGGCTGGGTAATTAAGCAATCAATAAATGTTATTTATCATTGTTTATTTTGTTGTCATTGTCATTATTATTAAACCTCACAGACGGAAGGGAACCACATTAGTAAAAGGCACAATTCCTTGGGCATGCAACGCAGTTGAAACACCAACGTGTGCCAGCAGGTCTTGAAAGTGCAAACTCACTTAAAACCCAGGCGTTCTGGGTCAGCTACTATCACCTCTAAGAGTGAGATACTTACAACTCCAAAACTTAAAATAGCTCTGAAGTGTTGGCAAAGATATCCTTGTTGTGAAGGTATAACAAGTGCCCTTTGTGAATTTCACTCCCCAAGTGTTAACTGACATACAGCATGCAACACTTGACAGTCTCTTTCAAAGGCAGTTTAAAAGAAAGTGCCTGAAATACGGAGAATTTGGCTGCTCATTATAGACACCACTTTGGCAGACATCATGTTGAGGCATCAAAGCTTTTCAAACATTGGAGGACCTAACTCAGACTCAGATAAGCAAAGCTGATAAATAAATTGTCCCTAATTCCAGGGTATATCTGTTCATTATAATTGTTCTTACCAGCTGAAACTATAGGCTTAGTATAATTGAACAGTCCAAACAGAATACTAATTTTTTTAAATTTCTATGTGGTTTCTTTTATCCTTGGCTTTTCTGGAGTAGCAAGTGTGATGATGGCAAGTCTTCACCGGCAGATCCTAACCCTTCCCTTATGTGAAACCCTCTCTTTCACTGCATTCTAGCTTTCTTAAGGGTCCCTTAATTTCCCAGCCTATTTAAGAAGTCATCTCTAGTACTGTGAAGAGACAAGGGCTCTCACTTCTTCCTGGAACTGTCCAAGCTCTGTCTATACCAATAAAATGAAAATGAATTTTTAAAAGATATTTAGAGCTATATGTGATAAATGTCCTATAGTTATTTGTACATACTGAAAATTCTGGATACATCAGTTGTGATATATTCATAGTTCAGGTATAAACAGTTATAGAATGTGGATCATCTTATGAGTTGGTATGTTGTACCTTCCCCTTTATAAGAGCTTAAAATTATGTCTATCAAGAGCATAAATGTTGTGCTAGGACACAGATAGGTGTACAGGCTAACAATCAAACTATTTATTTATTTATAGCTGCTTTTTTCAGGACTAGTTTCAAAAAGGCCTTTCCTCCTTTACAAATAACTCGGTTACCTTCAGTTTGCAAACTTCTTGAGCACATTAATTCAGAAAACATTTCATGAGCGTTGGCTATGTACCAGCAGCACTGTGTTGGGCCATGGGACAAAACCATGAAAAGTATAAACTGATTTTTTCATGCAGTATGATAGATACTATCATAAAGATCAACTGGGTGGAGGTGGAATTAAGGGAGTAAAAGTGCCCAGATCCCAGTTCCAACTCATGGGGGGAAGGGTTTCCCCACCACTACCAAGCAATACTACCAACACCAACTGCATGTCCTACAATTCAACTCAACTCTGACATTATGAACTCTGAGATAGCTTAGCTTCCACAGGTTAAGGGTTCAGTCTGATGGGGTTCAAAATGAGCCACCCCCAAATGTGCCACTTTTGCATAAGGATTATTTTGAACTAAAGGCAACTGAGACCCTGTGAGTTGAAGAGGAAAATTTTGCCCCTCCCCTAACTACCTAGAAGAATTTAATTGAGGGTTTTCCCCAGAAAAAGAGTTATTACCAGAGATAAATTTTTTCTGAGCGGCCCATCCATATGGCAGGGCAAACATCTAATTACCCAACATCTGCTCTTCTTCTTATAGTCCTGGAATTACCCTCCAGTCCTTGGAAGCCCCAGGAACCTATACCATTCCTTAGCTTAGAATGGTCTGATCTTTCTGTCTTTGAACCTCTCTTATATGTGGGGTGGGGTTCCAGGATGTATAAAATTCAATTTGATTTTCTCTTGTTAATTTGTCTCATGTCAATTTAATTCTTAGAACAGCCAGAAAAATCTAGAAAGTTAGAGGGAAGTATTTTTCCTCCCCCTCAAGTCCTACAAGACTGCCCTCCCACACATAATTTTAGAGGCCAGTTGCAAGCCCAGGTTGTTACCTATACTTCTGACCAATGGCTATAAGTTAGAGGTTTCCAAGACCCTCTTCCTTAGGTTTGATTAATTTGCTAGAGCAGCTCACAGAACTCAGGAAACGCATTTACTCACTAGATTACCAATTTATTATAAAAGGACATAACTCAGGGGGGCTTCCCTGGTGGCAGTGGTTGAGAGTCCGCCTGCCGATGCAGGGGACACGGGTTCGTGCCCCAGTCTGGTAAGATCCCACGCGCCGCGGAGCGGCTAGGCCCGTGAGCCATGGCCGCTGAGCCTGCGCGTCCGGAGCCTGTGCTCCTCAACGGGAGAGGCCACAACACTGAGAGGTCCACGTACCGCAAAAAAAAAAAAAGGATATAACTCAGAAACAGCCAAATGTTAGAGATGCGCAGGGTGGTATAGGGAAAGGGGACAGAGCTTCCACGCTCTCTCAGAGCTTGCCAATCTCCTCAAATCTCCACTTGTTCACCAACCTGGAAACTCTCAGAACCCTGTCCTTTTGGGTTTTTATGGAGGCATGATTGATTAAATCATTGGCCACTGCCAACTGAACTCAATCTCTAGCCCCTCTCCTCTCCCAGAGGTGTTGTGTGTTTAGGGAGTGGGGAGGCAATGAAAAGTTCCAACTCTCTAATTATGTGGTTGGCACGGTTGGTTCTCCAGGCAACCAGTCCCCATCCTTTAAGTTACCTAGGGGTTTTCCAAAACTCACCTCATTAACATAACAAAACACATTTTTTATTGCTCTTAGCACAGGAAATCCGAAGGGTTTCAGGAGCTGTGAGCCAGAAACCAAGTACAAAGACCAAACATATATGAAAAATATGTTTTGGTCATCTGAATGACCAAATATGTATTTCTTATAAATCACATAAGCATAAAGAGAGTGCTTATTTAGAGACAGGAAGATACTGGGAAGGCTTCCTACAGTAATGATGCCTGAGCTGAATGTAAGTATTGATTAGTTAAGGTGTTCTCGGTGAATTTAAGGTTCTTTCTTCGTCGCAAAAGAATTCGGAGACAAAGTGACAGGTAAGAATCAGATTTAGAGAGAAACACACTCCACACAGTGTGGGCCATCTCAGAAGGTAAGAGGCAAGAGGTCTCGAAATATGGTGCGGTTAGTTTTTATGGGCTGGGTAATTTCACAGGCTAATGAGTGGGAGGATTATTCTAATTATTTTGGGGAAGGGGCAGAGATTTCCAGGAATTGGGCCACTGCCCACTTTTTGGCCTTTTACAGTTAGCCTCAAAACTGTCATAGTGCTGGTGGCTGTGTCATTTAGCATGCTAATGTATTACAATGAGCATATATAATGAGGCTCAGGGTCTACTGGAAGTCGAATCTTCTACCATCTTGGACCTGGTTTGTTCTCATTAGTTTTCGTCATGTACTATGGCTACATCATTCTTTTAAAGGTTGTCCCCTGCCCACTTCCCTCCTGTTTCAGTGGTATGGGTAGAATTGGGGTTGAGGTAGGTAAGAGATGGTGTGAGAGAGAAGAGGGAAGAAGGTACAGGCTGAGGCAGAGAAAAGCAAGGCCAGAAGACAGAGAAAGCAAGAATTTATACAAGCCAACTCTGAGCAGTTTAGTGTTGGTGGAGAGCAGAGCATAAAGCACAAAGTTCAGATTTAAGGTAGGAGATCTGAGCAAGATTTGATCTTAAAGATGCTTAGAGACAAGGCTGAGGAATTTGGATTTTATCCTAATTGCAGTGGGAAGCTGTATTAGTTTCCTATTGCTGCTTTAACAAATTATCTCAAACTTAAAACAACACAAATTAATTATCTTACAGTTCTTGAGTTCAGAAGACCAAAATTTGTTATCAGTGCTGTGTTCCTTCTGGAGACTCTAGGAGAGAATCCATTTCCTTTTCTTTCCCAGCTTCCAGAGGTTGCCCACATTCATATTTCTTAGCACGTGCACCCCTTATAGAAATTCCATTGCTACAATGTCACATCTCTCTCACTCTGACTCTTCGATATCCCTCTTTCACTTTTATAAAGTGATTACATTGGGCCCACCAGGATAATTTCCCCATCTCAAGATCCTCAACTTAATCATATCTGTAAAGTCCCTTTTCCCAAATAAGGTAACATATTCACAGGATCCAGGGATTACGATATGGAATCTTAGGAGGGACACTATTCTGCCTACAACGGAAGCTATTTCAGGTTTTAAGCCAGGAGCTGAAAGATCTGAGTTAACATAAAATTAACTGAAAATCAATTTTATAACTCATGAGTTTCTATCTTCTAGCAACATCAGGTAATCATGTTAAAAATATCTTTTTTAGGTATCCTACTGTCTTATAGCCAGTATTCCTCCTTTCTTTTCTCTTCCCCACTCAGGGATGTGTGTGTATTTATAATTATATGGCCAATAACAAGCACACAGAGAATATGTGGGGATGAGGGCTTCTATACCTAAAAAAAAAAATTACTCATGTTCGATACATTTGGGTAATTAGCCTGAATTCATAACCCCATGAGAAGTCAAGGGCAGCCCATGCTGCAAAGACAGGCAGATCTGGATATAACCCCTGGCTTTGCTATTTCACAGATGTGTGTTCCTTGGACAAGCTGCCTGAGCTTTGTGTGACCCAGGTTCCTCACTTATTAAAGGGGCACAACAATCCTTCCCAGCGGTTTTTTTGTAAAAATTCAATAGTATAATACTGGCAATAACATTTTAGTATTCACAGCATTAGGCTTTTATAATGGAAAGGTATCATACACCTATGCACATGTCCTGTGGTATCTTCTCAAATACAGAAATTATACATGAATAATATAAGCCAGATATGGCAGTGTGCAAAAAAAAAAATACTAGATAGAATCTCTCACATTTAGTCTAACCTGACAAAACAGTATTTTAAAAAAAAAGTATTTTTTTTTTAGTATTTAAAAAAAAAATAGTAGTCAATAACTATTATTGTAATTATTCATCTGTTCATATACAAAAAAGAACTGTGAAATATTTTCACTGTGGATATTTTATAAAGTTTCCTTCAAATTAACATCTTTTTAGGAGCCACTGCTAGCCTGGAGTTTCCCAGTGCATTTCCTCAGGCCCAAGCTGGCAGCCTTATTCTTTTTCTTCATTATCATTACTAACAGCTACTAAAGAACGGAAACTGGTAACATTCATGCTCCCAGGGTTCCAAAGTAATTTCCAATCTTTTTTCTTTCTCCAGACTTCAGTCACCCCAAGGGTGTGAGTGCACAAGATATTCAGAAATCTGAAGGAGGCTTAAAATCACATTTTCTTTGAAATAATAAACTGGTCCTCAGGCTACTTTAGCATTCTGTCCATTAGAGGATGTGCATATAAACTAATGCTAGGACAAGCAAATGAAGGCCCAAATTAATGAAATGTGTTTGCAGATGCTCATCACAGCCAATATCAGGGCAGAGATACAAACGAAGTCACCTTCAGATGACACACAGAAAATATACTGGGCTTGAAGTCAGAAAGCCTTCATTTTAATCCAGCAGCTGGAAGGGCATTTACAAGTCATTTATTTCAACTCCCTCATCTTGTTGATTCATTCACCCAGAAAATATTTATCCAGGCCCTACCATGTGTCAGGTACTGTGCTAGGCACTAGAGGGAAAATGAGCCGAAGTGACAGTGAACATATAAAGCTAACAAGGTTCAGAAAGTGCAGGCTTCATGGAGACATTTCTGATATATACAAATTCTTTTCTCTTTTTTTATTAGAATCTTTCATTCCAAGGTTTGTGACATAATCTGCTTTTGGAAGATAATTCAAGAGAAAGGTAAAACATCTGTAGAAATGAATAACTATTCAATAAATATTACTTGAATGTTTTTCTTTTGCTTTTACACTTAAAAAGTCCTTGGTCATCCTGAGTTCAAATGTTCATATATAACTTCTTTTTAAAATTTACTTTTTAACATTAACTCTTTAATACATTTAAATGAATCCAGTTCAATGAGAGGAAAAAGTCAAATATTGTATTACTCAATGAATAATCTATAATAAATTAATGAGTGATTCTTAAACCCTTTTTAAAAAAAAATCACTGTTTATTCTGTTTTAGCCCTTCCTATTACTGTACTATGCCTGCTGGATCTAGAACCATAACATGTTGTTATAAATGTCTCAAGTTTTAACAAATTTTCAACTGGTAAGATGAAATCTGTCTTTTTGCTCTGTTTTCCTGGGTTTAATTGGCACTTAGAAGATATGTTGGTCTTCCTAAGGGATTTTCAGGGGGTAATTTTGATTACATGTAACTTTTATTTTAAATGCTGATCTTAGAGTCGAATGGCCCATGTTTCTTATAATTGGTTGTTTCTCACTGTGTAAGGGCTATTGACCATGGTTTCTGGAGAAAGAACTGACTTTAGGTACAAAACAGGGTAGTAACTAGATGAGTCTGGAACAGCTGTACTGCCAGACAGTAAGAAAATAGTTAAAAAAAAAAAATGATGGGTGTGTTATAAGGACACAGGAACCAGATGAAAGAGGTTCCTATTGGCCAAATCTGAGACAATTTGAGCACCAATATTAAGTTCAGTAATGAATTATAAACCATTGAAAAATAGGAATTGACAAATCCACACCAATAATAATCAGATAAATAATTAAATGGAGGAGGAGGATGGGTTTTGCTTATAGGAGAATGACAAGCACTGACTGAAGAATATGGAGGGAGCAGTGGAGGGGAAAAAAATCATTATTTTGCAACTATCTCAGTAAAGACTGAACCAGGAAAGAAATGTTAATGGAGGCTAAATGCAGGAAAATATTTTGCTGAGAAGAAAGATATTTGCATGGTCTTAAAATGTGTTCCTACGGACTGCTTATCTGTCTTGTGGGGGGGGATTTAATACTTATTTTTATTTATTTGGCTGTGTCAGGTTTTAGTTGCGGCACGCAGGATCTTTGTTGCAGCACGCGGGATCTTTCATTGCGGTGTGCAGGCTTCTCTCTATTTGTGGTGCATGGGCTCTAGAGCGTGCAGACTCAGTAGTTGCAGCACACAGTCTCTCTAGTTGTGGCACGTGGGCTCTAGAGCAGTAGGCTTAGTTGCCCCACGGCATGTGGGATCTTAGTTTCCTGACCAGGGATGAAACCCGCATCCCCTGCCTTAGAAGGCGGATTCTTAACCACTGGACCCCCAGGGTAGTCCCTGCTTATTTGTTATAAGGAGGGAAAACAGTTATTACAAAATAGAGAAATTATCTCCACAAGTGATCAAAATCAGTATTACCAATGTGGGGCAGATGTACATGGGGTGCCTCCAAATGCAATGGCCTGTAAAAGATACAATATCACCTATGACATATTCTGACTGAGAATACATAATCTGAATCTAATCATGGGGAGACATCAGACAAATTCAAAGTAAGGAATATTGTTTAAAAAAAAAAAGGGACTATATAGTCTTCAAAAATGTCAATGTCATAAAAGAAAAGAAAAACCTGTGGAAATGTTCCAGGTTAAAAGAAGTTAAGAGAGGACTTCCCTGGACTTCCTTGGTGGCACAGTGGTTAAGAGTCCTCCTGCCAATGCAGGGGACACGGGTTCAAGCCCTGGTCCACGAAGATCCCACATGCCGCAGAGCAACTAAGCCCGTGAGCCACAACTACTGAGCCTGTGCTATAGAGTCCTCATGCCACAACTACTGAAGTCTGTGTGCCTAGAGCCCATGCTCTGCAACGAGAAGCCACTGCAATGAGAAGCCCGCTCACTGCAATGAAAAGTAGTCCCCACTCGCCACAACTAGAGAAAGCCCACGCACAGCATCAAAGACCCAATGCAGCCAAAAATAAATAAATAAATTTACTTTAAAAAAAAAAAAGACGTTAAAGAGTCATGACAACTAAATATACTATATGAGCCTAGGCAGGATCCTCTACTAGAAGTAGAGGGAAAGTATTAGGACATAGGAGAGTATTAGGTCAATTGACAAAATAGGAATAGAAATACTAGTTTAGATAAAAGTGTTTCATCAATGTTAACTTTACTCAAGTTGATAACTGTACTATGGTTATATATGAGAATATTATTCTTCTTGAGAAATACACACTAAACTATTTAGGTTAAATGGCCCGTGACAAATGGGCCTTAAATGACTCAGAAAAACAAATGATGAAGAGAGCTAGATGGTTAGATACAGATGGATAGATAGATAGGTGTAGATGACAGATTTAGAGAACATGATAAAGAGAATGCTATAAAATATTAGCAATATACAAATCTGAGAAAGTGCATACATGTGTTCTTTGTACTTATTTTTGCAATGTTTGTAAGTTTGGAAGTATTCCAAATAAAAATTTTAAATAATAAAAAATAAATAGAAAATAGTGAAACAGTGGGAGAAAAAGCCAAAAGCCCTTCCTCTGAACCATCCTATCAAAGTAGATTTTCCCATTATTTTCTGTTGCTTCATCCAGATAATTCCTTTTGTAGTAGTCAAATTATTTGAATTATTTATTTGTTCATTATTTGTTGATTATCTCCCTGTGAAACAATCCTTGAGCACAGGAATAATGCTTGTTATTGTTTACCATCACACCAGCATCTAGTTTAGTTAGTTGTACAATGTAGACAGAGAATAAATATCTTTTGATTAGATGGGGGAAAAGCTATTGGTTTTATATATTTATCTTAATATCTAGGTACTTTCAACTTTATCTTTTGTTTCGAATTTTTTAATAATGCGATGTGATACTTTCACATTGGGGGGCTGAGTGGGGTGGAGAATGCATACACTGAATTTATTTATGTAAAGTATTGTGAAGAATACTATTAGAGTATTATTATTAAAAGAATGTGATATCTACATTCAAAGTACTTAATTTAGTCAAGAATAAAGCAAATTATTTTATTTATTATGATCCCTAGAATTCAGAACTTTGGCCTAAAGGTTATACAATAGTATAAATTGTTAATCTCAATGAATGAAAATACTGAAGTAAACTAAAACTTGTGTAAATATTTCTGGCTTAGTATCCGTATCCATGTACGTAGATTTTGGAACACAGTCATATAATGAATCAATTATACAGCTAAGAACCTGAAAATCCTCATTTTTAGAATAAATACTGAAATTATGACAGCTTTTTAAACACTGAAGTGGAATAGCAAATTTGAAACTTTGGAAAGAAAAATAAACCATTGAAAAATGCCACACTACCCAAGCTATATTAATAATGACTTCACCTACAGTAGAAACTAACACAACATTGTAAAACAGCTAAACCCCAGTAAAAAAAATTTTTTTAAATAATAATGACATCACCTAATTAATAGTGAGTGACTTTGGTGTGTAGTTACTTTTGGTTATTCATTAGTTACTATTTTCATCTTTCAAATACTACAAAATATCCAAAATCATATATAAGAAATAAAACACATTTTTAAAATGGTTTTATTTAGTAAAAATAATATGTATAACCACTTGATTCTGATATAAAGTTCTAAACAACAACAAAAAGTAAGAGTTGCTAAGTATAAAATAGCCAACGTTTTAAATCCTGAAATAAATGTAGAGAAAAAATAATAGAAAAATAAGTTTTTTCCAACTTTGAGCCTGACAGAAAACTAACTACATAGTTGGACAAAACTGTCAAAAACAATCATTTAGCTTTGCCCATTCCCCCAGAATGGGTTCCTTTGATATGAGGTGTTGACATTTAAAGCGGTGACCCTGGTGGGAGGCAAAGAGTGACAGACAGCAGCTCAGCTAGTCTAAGGTTACAGTCCTGCATGAGGTAAACAACAGACTAGTGAACTAGCCAGAGACTTTAATAGGGAGTTTTAGGATGGGAGTCAGGGGTCTTGAGTAATCAAAATTAACATGACCAGTGAACAATATGAAAATAAAAGAAAAAATTTCATATACAATAGTAGCAATAAAGAATAAATACTTACAAATAAACTTAACAAAAGTAATTAAAATTTTGTAAATATAGAACTATAAAACACTGTAGAGAGAAATTAAGAAAGTCAAAATAATAAGAGACAATTTCAATATTCATGTATTGGAAGACTCAATATTAAGATTGAAAATCTCCCCAAATTTGTCTGTAGATTCATAATTGTTATCAAAATCCCAGCAATCTTTCCTGTAGAAATTGACAAGCTGATTTTAAAATTGATATGGAAATACAAAGAACCTGGAATAGCCAAAATAATTTTGAAAAAGAAGAATATTGAAGAACTTACATTACCTGATTTCAAACCTTAGTATAAAGCTATAATAATTAAGATAATGTGGTACTGGTGTAATGACAGGCAGATAGAATAGATCAATGGAACAAAACTGATATTCCAGAAATAAAACCTTACATTTACAGTCAATTGGTTTTCCACAAGGGTGCCACAAAGTCAATTCAATGGAGAAAGGATAATTTTTTTAAAAAATGGTACCGGGACAATTGGAAATACATTTGCAAATAATAAAATAAAAATAAAATTTAGACCCTATATCTCACCATATACAAAAATTAAATCGAAATGGACCATAGACTGAAATATAAGAGCTAAAACTATAAAACTCTTAGAAGAAAATATATGAGAAAATCTTTGTGACCTTGGGTTAGGGAAAGTGTTCTTGGACAGGACAACAAATGTACAAGCCACTAAAAAAATCACTGACAAACTGGACTGCACTGAAATTAAAAACTTTCGTTCTTATAAAGACACTATTAAGAAACTGAAAAGACAAACCACAGAGAGGGAGAATGTATTTGATAATTATATATGTGATAAAAGACTTGTACACCCCCCAAAAAATTAAAAAATAAAATAAAAATAAGAAAAGACTTGTACCCAGAATATATAATGAATCATATAACTCAATAATAAAAAAAGACAAACAACAAAATTAAAAAATAAGCAAAAGACTTGAACAGCTAGTCCACTAAAGAAAACATATTACTGGCTAATAAACACATGAAAGATGTTCAACATCATTAGTTGTTAACTAAAACCATAAATTAAAACCACAATGACATATGACAATAGACACACCAAAATGCCTATAATCAAAAGACAAACAATACCAAGTGTTGACAAGGATGTGAAGAAACTGGAACCCTCGTATGTGCTGGTGGGAATGTAAAATAGTACCACTCTTTGGAAAACAGTTTGGTATTTTCTGAAAGGTTAACCATAAACTTAACATATGAATCCGCAAATCCATTCCTAGAAATCTACCTAAGAGAAAGGAAAATTTATGTCCACATGAAGACTTCCATGTGAATGTTCACAGGAGTTACTGATCATAGCCAAAAGCTGGAAACAATTCAAATGTCTATTAAATGATCAGTGGATAAATAAAATGTGGTATATCCATAAAACAGAACACTATTTAGCAGTAAAATCCCACAAGGATAGACTTAAAACAGGCTTTTGAGAATTTATTGAGTGATGAAAATGTTCTAAAACTGAATGGTTGCACAACTCTAATATAATTTACTAAAAATTTTTCAACTATACACATAATGGATAAGTTTAATATATATATAAATTATATCTCAATACTGTTGTTTAAAAAAGAATAATTTGCTATATGATGAATGAACAGAGTGAGAGGAACATTCTGAAATAATTTTTTAATAAAGTCTAACATGTTCCCCGCATACAGCCATTAGCCACACACTTCCATTTTATATCGTGGCCCTCCCCCCATTAAATAATACCACAACGCAGCTATTTCATCAGGATATGGTTATTACAACAAGGGTATTAATACAAAGAAGTAAGTTTTTTTTCCTTTAAGCTTCAAAATACATTTCTAAAACACGTGGAAGGGATACTAGCTTTGAGACAGTTCTTCCAAAGGGATGTATACTGCGTATACCCTACCCCACCCTACCATCTACCCCTAGGCTGAAACATGGGGTGGGGTAGTGGTAACAGAGAAACCAGTGAAGTTTTGAGGAATCTAAATATATAGGAATTCTTGGCTTCTGTATTTGGATAAAGCCCAAAACATGGACAAAATATATGAATTCCTCATGTTCAAAAAGGGGAACAGGGCAGAAATATCTGGAGGGAGGATCTAGGCAGAAGGCCTCAGAGAACTCTACCAAGTTTTCTGCAGTTCTAAAGTAGCAAGGAAGCAGCCAGCTTTGACCTGTGCATTAGAGAGGTGCAAAAGTAGCTGAGAGAGAGAACTAACTCCACAGAGATCTTAGAATTCAAGGCAGAGTCAGAGTCCCCAAACCTTGTTATTACATAAGCTCCCCAGCACACAGACTTGATTCCAGGAATGGAAGGAGGGAGGGAAATGAAACCCTGAACTTCTCAGATTACGTTTATTCCTCCTGGCAGAAGGTGAGCATAAAACAAAGAACAAGTTTGCTCACAGAGAACAAGAAACAAGAAGTTACGTTTCTTCCTCACCAAATTCCTAGACTGAGATTTATGCCTGCTGTATAACACTATTTCTCACCCTTTTTGGTATTATCACCCCCTAAAGAGCCTTCCTAGGCACTTTTTTCCCTAATTACACTCCTCATAAAATTTTAAAAACACAGATATACTGGATATCTATTTATGTGCTGTATTTACATATGTGTTTTACACATAAAAAAAAGTGTAAGATTTTTTTCACCTCTCATAAGAACCAATTTTTCCCCCCTTGGTAGCAAAATCACCCTTGTTAACGAAATATTCTATAAAATTCCATTTGATGGGACACAGAAAAGATATAAGCCAAATAACTGATGACATTAATTTATGCCTAGCACTTTACCAAATATTTTCTTATTCAACATTTCATTTGGCCCCTTCTACAAATTTGTGAAATACCGTTATCATCCTCATTTCACAGATAATTAAATGACTACTCTGCTAATCATCAGTTAAGCTGGAACTGGAACCCAGAAGTTCCAACTCAAATTATATGATCTTTCTACTTCACACCTTGCATCAGAAAACATTTTCTTCTGGGGATGGTAGCAACTATCTCCTTTAAATAATATAGCTGCGGGCTTCCCCGGTGGCGTAGTGGTTGGGAGTCCGCCTGCCAATGCAGGAGACACGGGTTCATGCCCCGGTCCGGGAGAATCCCACATGCCGCAGAGCGGCTGGGCCCGTGAGCCGTGGTCGCTGGGCCTGCGCGTCCGGAGCCTGTGCTCCGCGACGGGAGAGGCCACAGCAGTGAGAGGCTCGCGTACCGCAAAAAAAAAAAATAAATAAATAAATAATATAGCTGCAATAACCTGAGTCGCTAGAAAATATACTAAAGGAAATCACCCTATATAGGAGAGAAACTGAACAAACGTTCATCACTGATTGATTTTCATCATAAAATCAAGCCAGTGATTTTATGAACAAGATGCCTTGTTCATGTCTAATTACTAGGATTTTGGTGGAACAGCCGAAGAGATATCAGATATGCAAAATTCACTATAAAAAAAAGTAATGTGCAGATCACTAGGAACTTGCAATGGCTTTGTTTACCCTACTACTGACATTGTCATATAACTCTAGATAAGTGTATTGGCGTTTTAAATAGTTAAGAGGCTGATATAAAAACACATGCGAAATACTAATTCAAAAATATTGCTTAAAGGATATTAAATATATATTTACAAACACAAAGAGAAAGAGAGATTAACATAGTCATACATATAATAACATATATTCCAAGTCAAGACTTTGTCTCTTATTGTTGTTAATGAGCAATAAATAGCCTGACCCAAAGAACTGATTCCAAAACTAAGTCCATAGTTTATTTATCAGTAAAAGTTGTACAGTAAAATGTGTAAACACTATTTTATTATAACTATATTTACAATTCACATTCAGATTCTAGGCATGAATACCAAGTGCCTTGTCATAGATATAATTTAAATATTCTATGCCAAATTCTTCTGTCAATAGTTTCAAAGGAATCACTGCTACACTGTTTCCCTAATCTTAGCAGGATCACAAAATGATGTTATTCCACAGACTGGAATATATGATGAGTCTATTTTTAGTGGTTTTAAGGAGCTTTTCCTGGCAATGACCATATGAAAGAGCAACTCTTCTTTTCAGCTGTCTATGTTCCCACTGAACTCATCAGCCTCATCTTCTGGAAGAGTATTTAATATGCTTCCCACTTTAGAAAACAAGATAGAGGAACAGAGAAACAGCAGACAATATGAAACAAATCTCTACATAAAACTGATCTAGATGTTTATGCCACAAAGTGACAAAGGATACACCAATGGTTCATATCATAGCACTCTGAAACCTCTACATACCGAATGGGATGAATCTAATCCTAGTAATCATGAATGCCTTGGACTGATCCAACATTTCTGGTACAATATGAGAGAATCACCAGGGCAGAGAGTTGGTGAAAGGCAATCCCAAGAGAGGGGTAGCAAAAGTCCCCACAGAATGAAAGAGTTTGGCATGTTTGTGGAACTGAGCGAATTCTAATATGGTATGAGTTCTCTTCGGGGCTGGCCAGAATATTCTTCACGGAAATCATTTGACATGTTTAATTGTTATTCCTTTGGCATAATAAATGCCATAAAATAATAATATAATCAGTAGATAAATGACAGGGATTAGAATAATTCAAGTAGTAACAAGTAGTGAAAAAAAGCAGACGGGTTACACCAAACCAGTTTTGGGACTGTGAATTATTATGTATACGAAGTTGACACACCAAAACACCTCTAGATTGTAACTCCTTTCATACTAAAAAGGGCATAATCCATCATGAACTTTCAAATTCAGGAAATTCAGATGTAAGTGTGGTTTTAATAAAAGTGTTTCACTTGATTTTTGAAATAATATTTTTCTTTAATATCCGGAGAAAACATTTAGATTAGAAGGCTTTGACTCAATTCTTTCTAAAAATATATAGTGAAACACATTGAATTGAAGGTGATGGTGTTGAAATACAGAAGTCAGTCAACTTAAGGATACTCCAGTGATTTTATATGCTACATTTTTCCTGGATGAAGGAACATAGCTAGCTAGCTAGCTACAACTGAACATTTTGACTGAATTGAGAAATAAATTTAAGGCAAATGGCATGACAATCCATTCAAATAAACATTTTTTTAAAAAATGTAAAACTGTTTACTAAATGCAGCTGTCAGGCAAAGTCTAAATACTGCCTGAATCAAATGGAGGAAATCAAGTTGATGATTTTACTGTAGCCATTACACAATCTTTTCTACCTTGCTAAAATAAGTATGTAAACTGAGTAGAAGAGCTGCCTAGATTTGTGTAGCAAAAAGGAGGTCAAAAGCTAATGAACAGAATATAGGAATCACAGAAACTATTTCTTTTTATTGCAGTATATAGTTGATTTATAATACCGTGTTCGTTTCAGGTATACAGCAAAGTAATTCACTTACACATTTTTTTTCAGATTCTTTTCCATTATAGGCTATTACAAGAAAGTGAATATAGTTCCCTGTGCTATACAGTAAACCTCTGTTGTTTCTCTAATTCATATACAGTGGTGTTTATCTGTTAATCCCATACTCCTGATTTATCCCCCCTATCCCCACCATCTCCTTTGGGAATCTTAAGTTTGTCTTCTGTCTGTGAGTCTGTTTCTGTTTTGTAAATCAATTCATTTGTATTATTTTTTAGATTCCACAATGTAATATTTGTCTTTCTCTGACTTAACCTTACTCAGTATGATCTCTAGGTCCATCCAGGTTGCTGCAAATGGCAATACAGTGTATTCCATTATTTGTTTATGGCTGAGTAACATTCCATTTTGTGTGTGTGTGTGTGTGTGTGTGTGTGTGTATGTAAACACCCCACACACACATTTTCTGTATCCATCTGGGGATTAACACTTAGGTTGCTTCCATTTCTTGGCCATTGTAAACAGTGCTGAAATGAACACTGGGGTGCTTGTATCTTTTAGAATTAGAGTTCTCATCTTTTCCAGATATATGCCCAGGAGTGGGATTGCTGGATCATACAGTAACTCTATTTTTAGTGTTTTAAGGAACCTCCATACTGTCTTCCACAGTGGCTGCACCAATTTCCATTCCCACCAACAGTTTAGGAGGGTTCCCTTTTCTCCATACTTTCTCTGGCATGTATTTGCAGACTTTTTGATGATGGCCACTCTGACTGGTGTGAGGTGATACCTCATTGTAGTTTAGATTTGCATTACTCTAATAATTAGCAATGTTCAGCACCTTTTCATGTGCCTGCTGGCCCTCTGTGCAAAAGCTTTTAAGTTTGATTAGGCCCCACTTGTTCATTTTTGCTTTTATTTCTTTTTTCCTTGGGAGACTGATCTAAGAAAATACTGCTACAATTTATGCCAGAGAATGCTTTGCCTATGTTCTCTTCTAGTTTTATACTGTTATGTCTTATATTTAGGTCTTTAAACCATTTTGAGTTTATTTTTGTATATGGGGTAAGGGAGTGTTCTAACTTCACTGATTTACATGAGGTTGTCCAGCTTTCCCAATACCACTTGCTGAAGAAACTGTCTTTTCTCCATTGTATATTTTTGCTTCCTTTATCGAAGATTAACTGAGCGTGTAGGTGTGTGGATTTATTTCTGTGGCTCTCTATTCTGTTCCATTGATCTGTATGTCTGTTTTTGTGCCAATACCGTGTTGATTACTGTAGGTTTGTAGTACTGTCTGAAGCCTGGGAAGTTTATGCCTCCAGCTTTGTTCTTTTTCCTCAGGATTGCTTTGAAAATTCTGGGTCTTTGCTGGTTCCATATAAATTTTAGGATTATATGTTCTGGTTCTATGAAAAATGTCATGGGTAATATGATAGGACTCGCTTAAATCTGTAGATTGCTTTGGGTAGTATGGCCACTTTAATAATATTAATGCTTCCAATCCAAGAGCATGGGACATCTTTCCATTTCTTTGAACCATCTTCAGTTTCCTTTATCAATGTTTTATAGTTCTCAACATGTAAGTCTTTCACCTCCTCGGTTAGGCTTATTCCTAGGTATTTTTTTATGCAATTTTAAATGGGATTTTTTTTTTTTTACATTCTCTTTCTGATATTTCATTGTTAGTGAAAGAAATGTATCAAATTTCTGTGTATTAATATTGTATCCTGCTACCTTGCTGAATTCATTTATTACTTCTAATAATTTTTGTGTGGAGTCTTTAGAGTTTTCTATATAGACTATCACATCATCTACATATAATGACAATTTTACTTTTCCTTTCCAATTTGTATACCTTTAATTTCTTTTCCTTGTCTAACTGCTGTGGCTAGGACTTCCAATGCTAAACAGAAGTGGTGAGAGTGGCCACCCTTGTCTTGTTCTAGAATTTAGCAGGAAGGCTTTCAGCTTTCCACTACTCAGTATCACATTGGCTGGGGGTTTGTCATAAATGGCTTTTATTATGTTGAGATACATTCCCTCTATACCCACTTTAGTGAGAGTTTTTATCATGAATGGATGTTGAATTTTATAAAATGCTTTTTGTGCATCTATTGAGATGATCATCTTGATGTGGTATATCACAGTGATTAAGCTGTGTATGCTGAACCATCCTGCATCCATGGAATGAATCCAGCTTGATCATGGTGTATGATCCTTTTTATGTGTTGTCAGATTCGGTTTGCTGGTATTTTGTTGAAGATTTTTGCATCTATATTCATCAAGGATACTGGTCTATAATCTTTTTTTGTAACGTCTTTGGTTTTGGTATCAGGGTGACGGTGGCTTCATAGAATGACTTTGGGAGTGTTCTCTCCTCTTCAGTCTTTTGGAAGAGTTTGAGAAGGATCGGTATACGTTCTTTGTATGTTAGGTAGAATTTCTCAGTGAAGCTATCTGGTCCTGGATTTTTGTTTGCAGGAAGTTTTTCTTATTACAAATTCTTTTTCACTTCTAGTGATTCAGCTGTTCAAATTATCTGTTTCTTCTTGACTCAATTTTGGCAGGCTGTATGTTTCTAGAAACTTCTCCATTTCTTCTAGGTTGTCCAATTTGCTGGCATATAATTGTTCATAGTATTTTCTTATGATTTTTTGTATTTCTGTGGTATTGGTTGTTATTTCTCCTTTTTTAATTATTTTGTTTATCTGGAACCTCTCTCTTTTCTTCTTGGTGAGCCTGGCTAGAGGTTTGCAGATTTTGTTCATCCTTTCAAAAAACCAGCACTTGGTCTTACTGATCTTTTCTATTGTTTTTTTTAAACTCTATTTTATTTATTTTCTCTCTGGTCTTTATTATTTCCTTCCTTCTGCTCACTTTGTGTTTTGTTTGTTCTTTTTCTAATTCTTTTAGGTGGTAGGTTAGGTTGTTTGAGATTTTTCTTATTTCTTGAGGAAGGCCTGTATCACTATGAACTTCTCTCTCAGAATTGTTTTTGCTGCATCCCAAAGATTTTGTAAGATTTTCTTTTCATTGCCATTTGTCCTGAGATATTTTCTGATTTCCTCTTTGATTTCATCATGACCCATCAGTTTTTTAGTAGCATCTTGTGTCTCATAAATGCATGTAACTGATTGATAGATGTGGCTTCAACTTGTGCCATATATTGACCACATCCTCATACTTCCTTCCATCTCCTCTACATACAACCAATAAATGAGGGTGGCATAAACTACCTGGCTTGAAAAACAGCTCATCGGGCTGAGACTGGGGAAAGATATTCAAACTTGAAAAGTTGGTGTGTTTCTCTAGCTGTAAAAAATGAACAGGAAATGGAGGGGAAATAGTGCAATTCACCTTAGCAGTTTCCTGGGTGCTTACTGGGAGAGAGAAAGAACCACAAAAAAAATCCCTCCCATGAAACTGGAGGAAGGGCTTAGAATCTAGAAAACTAGCAACCACTCCTTGCCTGGAGCTGCTTAACAGTAGAACCTGCAAATTCATCTGGGATAGATCACAAGGATGGGGCAAAGGCACATCTAGGGTGGAAAGGGCAAGGCCCAACCTCAGTTTTATCTGAAGTTACATTTGGTACAGAAGAGAATCCTAAATTTTCTGTGAACCTAGAAGAGGCTACAAATGTTAGCTGGGCACATTAGTCAATCCACAAGTCCCCAAGAGGGACCTTGGCATGAATTGTGTGGAAGAGTCTCTGGGTGAAGGTCAAAGGACCACTTATGCCATGAAATTTCATGGAGGCCCAGCTGAGCACCCCAACTACCCAGTATGACACACTATAGAGCCAGCACTATGGTCACTGTGCTATGAGGGCATTAAAAACTGATCACCAAACCCTTTCAGGTCACTAGCAGCTGGAGCCAGCATAAAGCTCTCCTGGACTATTTGGGTTACCTCCCAGTACTAACAAATGGGCAATCATATACACATATACACAGACCCCCATTCCCCCTCCTACCAACACCATACAGGTTTCTCGCACCTTAAGAAATTAAAATCACGAAGAAGGAATGGGAAACCCTTGAAGGGAAAAGCAGCTTGATATGTACTGTAGAGTTTTAAACTGGACTACAATACCTATATTTGTTTGAAGAAACTTCAATATTAGTCTACTAGTCTAGAATAAGTTGTCTGAGCTAGATAAGACAAGAGGTTTCTCTTTTAGGAAAGTCTGTATAGTTATAAAATGAGAGTTTCATTTTTTTTTTATTTCATTAAGTTTTGTGAACTATCACAACCATGAAGCATCCTATTAGATATTTTGAAAAACAAAATGGTCTTTTCCTCAAATTGAACAAAGTTAAGACTATACAAAGCTTAAAAATTCCATAAGAAATTACACTTAGAAATGCAGGAACCTAATGGTAATTTTAAAATATGAAAAAGAAATAGTAAAATAATTATCTGTTCAAAAAATGGCAGTAAAAAAATCCTAAATCTGAGGTTGCCTCCGAATCTCTTATAAATTTCAGTTTAAGCTTAAAGAATAAACATATAAGTTCCCATGGAAATCAAATCAATTTTCTCCTCAGACCAAAACTGCAGAAACTGTAAACTTTTAAGTATTAATAGTAGGAAAGCTTCAGAAAGACTTCAAACTGACAGATGAAGGATTAATAAATTAGGCTGAAACAACAAATAGCAAACAGTGGGCTGTACTTACCAAACAACAAATAGCAAACAGTGGGCTATACTTACCAGAATAATATAGGGTATATGGTTGACAACATGTTCAAATATGTTTCAACTGTCTGATGAGGATAACCCAAAGCAAATGAAAAATGATAATAAAAATAGGCTATAATTAATAATATACCTACAAGTTCACGGAGTATTTCTAGAGGAGCCAACCAGGATTGTGATAGCATAATAAATATGAGTAACAATGGAAAAAACAGAATCTTTGGTCTGGAAAAATTAAGATTGGGTAGTGGACATGACATTTAACAGTTATCTTCCAATAACCAAAGAGCTATAGTATGGGCACATGGAGGAGAAATCAGACTTATCCTATGTGACTTCATAGACACTTGAGAACAGAATTTCTTATAGTCAGTGGTAGGTATTGGTGACAGATTTTTATCTAAAACAATAAAGAAAGTTCTAACAAGAAAAACTTAGATAAAGTTGTCTTTTGTAAGTACTTACAAAAAAGTGGGACTCAAACTGAGAGGAGAATCCACACATTGGATATAGAGGGCAAGGTTAGATGGTTCTAAAATGCCTTCAGGGCTTCCCCGGTGGCACAGTGGTTGAGAGTCCGCCTGCCGATGCAGGGGACACGGGTTCGTGCCCCGGTCTAGGAGGATCCCACAGGCCGCGGAGCGGCTAGGCCCGTGATCCATGGCCGCTGAGCCTGCGCGTCCGGAGCCTGTGCTCCGCAACAGGAGAGGCCACAGAAGTGAGAGGCCCACGTACCACACACACACACAAAAAAAGCCTTCAATTCTATCAATCCTTAATTTCATTACACATTACAGCATTCCATAGATAAAATAATGAATACAAAATGTTTGAAAATGATTTCTCAAGCCGTTTCATTTTGTCTAAAATTTTAAGACTTTGCTTTCAACTTTCTGAATGTTATGATCAAATTTGCTCTGTAACAGAGAAGGTGACCAAGATGAAATTACAGGGAAACCAATGATCTGAATAGTTTCATCAAGGGAAAGGTTCTCAAACTCAAAGCACTGCAGGAGTCAGGTAGGTATTGTAAATTACTGATGTGAGCAGGTAATTCTTCCATTTTTGAAACATATCACCCTCTTGAATAATATTTTGTTTTCTCAATTTTGGTAAAAAACATGATGTCTTACCTAAGTAAATGCTAGTTGGTATCATATATCACAATGTATCAGTCCATGCATGTGTTGGTGCTCAGTGGTTCACTTTCTTTACATGGAACTCAGGGATCCGAGCTCCTTCCGTCTTGTGGTTCTGAAGATCTCGGATATTCTAATTCAGCCTTTAAAAGGGGGAAAAGAGAGTAAAGAAAGCCTAAGTTTTTTCTTAAGTCTTCTCAAAAAAACAAATAAACAAAAAAAAAACAAACCTTTGCTCATGAGACAATGAGACAATGAGAGGAGCAGCTGGGGAAGGAGGGAGGCTGACTAGTCTGCAGAAGGGGTTGTCCTATCTATCCACCTGGGTTTCATTCTGCTATCACTTCAAACTGGTTGTTTAAAAGTGTTCTCCACAGGAAGAAGGGATAGAGCCTGTGTTTTATTCATCCTCCTTACTACCACTAGCTTCTCAATGATTTTCAATAAAATGAGCTTGAATTTGTTGGGGAGAAAAAAAGTCCTCTCAAGAATGAAACCCATTACTTCACTCTCATTCCATTGGTGAGAATTTTTCATATCACCTAGATAAAAAGGGGACTGTGAAATGTATTACCTGATTAAAAACCCATTTTCCAACGGCAACGCTACTCTGAGAGAGTAAAAATTACTGGACAGCTGTCTTTGCCAGGTATCAATACAAACATTTTTTCTCCATTATGAGAAAATCAACTGTGCAAGAATGAAATAAATAGCTACTGAGAGTAGACCTCACTGAAGTGGCCTGCACTGTGGCACACTGAAGAATACACATAACCATCACTCTGCCTATTAAAAGAGATGGCTGCCACAAGCTTCCAGGTGATTCCATTTAGTGCCTGCCAAATAGTAGGCACTGAGGAAATATTTGTTGGCTATATGAAAAAATGCAGGATAAAAAGGTCCTAGATTAGCAGACTTCCTGTATTTTTTCAAGAAAGGGCAGAAATTTAAATTTTTATTTAAAATATACTGAATTTTAAATTTTGTATTAAAAAAAACCCCTTGCTACATAAACAAAACACTTTGGTGCCGAATTTGTACTGTGGGCAACTAATTTGCAAGCTCCGTATAACAGGTACCACAGAGATTTTCAAAAGTGCTCCAAACATTTTCAAACTATTTGCTTTATTCAAATGATAATATTTTATTAAAAATTAGATTAGTAATAATATTGGTTTGTTCAAAACATTCTTCCTAAGTGTACAATCTCCTCATGGTTAGAAGAGTTCACAACATTATCTTGCAGACATGAATATTTGCTAAGCTGTAACTTTAAACTCTGACGAGGATTGAAAAAATAGAATATAAATCAGAAAATATTGCTTCCCAGTTTAATTTTATGCTTGATTAAAGATGATAGAGGTATTGGAAAACGACATGAAATAGAAATGAACAAGAGTCTACAAAGTCTCTCAGGCAATTTGACTCTGGCAGGCTTCCTTGGGGCCAGTTCACCAGCTCTTGCTTGTTTGTTTTACCAATGGGGAATCTTTCTGGTTTATCCCTCAACATTTTTCACAAGTTAAATGTGACATTTTCTTTCTCCTCTAACGCTGTCTCATCAAACTGTTTCTGAACCAGAGGTATCCATAAGGCTTTTTCCAAAGATGGAAGCTGTGAAACTTATTATTTTAAGAATCAGCCATGAGTTACTTCTCCTTACTTTGTCACCAAGATGGCTGGCACTGGACTTAGTACTAATTCTATCATTGCTGAGCATTCAAGTTTGGCTGGAATTAGTCTAACCATTTAGTTACTCTAAAATGCTTAACTAGAGTTATGCTTTCTAAGGAAAAAAAGGGTCTGTTTGAACTTGTCAGTCACAAGTAAAAAACCAACAACAAAAATAATTTCTTAAAGCAGAAAAAAATGTATTATATCATCTAGTTTTAAAGACCCCAAACTACAGTAGCTAAAATACCTACCTACCTTTCCATTTTCCTAAGTTTACCTGGTGCTTATGTTTACCTGGGCATCCAAGCAAGGTATTAGTAGGTTCTGGTAAGAGATTTATTACCTTTCGACATTCATTCAACTAGTGCCTACGAGGGTCTACTGACATGCCAAGCACAGTTCTTGGTGAGTGGACAAAACTCTGCACCCAACAGACACAGTCCCTGTCCCACAGAGTTTACAGTCTCATGGAGATGACAGACACTGGTAGGTATGCCATAGCCTGATAATAACTATGATGGGATTTAACAGTCCCTGGGAGCACCCAGAAGCCCCACAGGAGTCCCACAGCCAAATGACTCTCTTTCTAATTGTAAGTCCAGATAAACCTCTTCATGAGGAACATGTGGATAGGGATTGTGGCAGCTGCAACAAGCTTCCAGATCTATCAGGTAAGACTTCAAATTACTAACAGAGGAAATCCTAGTTTAGCCTAAGCCTCTCATTTTAGAAAGAAAAAAAAAAAAGGCACTTTCTAATGTTGACTAATATGCCTACTATTTCTGTCACTTTCTACATCTTTCCTCAGTTCCCTAAACTCCCCAGTTAGAAATAATCACCTCCTTCTTTTGATTCCCATGGAATTTTGTTGGTACCTCTCTAATGAAACTTACCTTATTTTATCAAATTAAGATGCCATCTATTAATACACTCAATTTCAGAGATACTAAATTCAAGGCAGGAACGGGGGATACACATTTTAGAATAAGTGACATGTGGTGTTACTTTCTGACTTGTGTTTGAGCTATGTACATACTTGTCTTATCTCCACTGACAGATTTCTAGCCCCTCAAGGGCAGACCATGTCTAATCATTTTGTATAGTCTAATGCAAAAGTTCAGCACCTTGCAATGTGCAGGAACCCAAAGCATATTTGAAAAACATGAAAGAACAGATTTATCAGGTAGACTTGATAGGATCCAAGTTTCCCAATTCTCAATCTAGTGTTCTTTCTACCAAACAATAACATCATCAACCCTTAAGAGGAGGTCAATAGGAACTTTAATATATAATAATCATCAAAATACTAATATAATACTTATAAAGCACCACTGGTGTGGCAGGTATTGTTGTAAATACTATACTTATTTTTCAATGATCACAACAGCCAGATGCCCTAGATATCTGTATGCTCATTTACATCCTTGCAGCCCACCTTCCCTCTCTGGCCTCCCCTCAGCCACATTACCTGTCTCTGGCTTTTTACTAGAGCTCTGTGCCTCTGCGGAGTGTGATGCCAGGGGCATCTCTCTTAGCTACACTGACACCTGCACAAAATTGGAAGTACAAGGAGGTTACATCCACTAGGGCAACCCTGACCAATGGTGCCAGGGAGCTATTGGATAAATATCCCCCTTTTCTCAAGGAGATGACCCTGAGCTACCTTTTACAGTTTCACAAGGAGGGCCCAGTAGACTCTCAGACCATTTTCCACATCAGGATCTGGCTCAATCATGACCCCTTGGGCCAGCCTGTTTTATCCCTTCCACTCCCTGATTCTAGATCTAATGAAGCCCTAGAATTACTTTCCAAAGTAAACCATCCACACACAATCCTTCTTCGAAGACTCAGTATTTTGGGAGAGCCCAAGATAAAATCGCTGTGAGGTAGTTGCACTATTTTTTTTTTTTTACATCTTTATTGGAGTATAATTGCTTTACAATGGTGTGTTAGTTTCTGCTTTATAACAAAGTGAATCAGTTATACATATACATATGTTCCCATATCTCTTTCCTCTTGCGTCTCCCTCCCTCCCACCATCTAGCCTAGAATTCAGATGAAGAAAGTGAAGCACAGAGAGATTAAATCAATTGCCCGAGGTCCTACAGGCAGTAAATGGTGTAGCTGGGATTCGAATCCAGGGAATCTGATGCCAGTCAATACATTCAACCAATACACCTTCTCTTTCTTTATAGGAAATGAAACTTGAAATAAACAAAATATTTTCTGCCTAATTAATCATAATTTGTTATATCGTTACAATGTTGTATAATTGGTTCACTGTCAAGTACTGTAGAGAATATTTATTAAGCACCTGCTTTACGTGAGGTACTTTAGTATATATTACCTCATTACTTCTCCAAACACTTTTGAATCATTAATATTTTAAAAATTCATTTTACATATAAGGACATTAGAAAATTTAAGTAACTTGCCAAAGTCAAACAGCTGGTAAGGGCCAACCCACTCACTCACTTATTTGTTTAACAAATATTTATTGAGCACCCACAGTGTGCCAGGTACTGTTCTAGGAGCTAGGGATATACTCTAGGTCCCTACCTTATGTCCCGATAGAGGATATGCACAATAATTGAAACAAATAAACAAGAATCACTGAGTAGTGATAATTTGCTTAAATACAATAAAACAGGGATGTGACAAAATGAAGAGCCCTGATGCCAAGGGGACACCTAGAAGTTTCTCAACTTTGGCACCACTAACACTTTGGGACTGATGATTCTTTATTGTGGGGGATCATCCTGTGCACTGTAGGATGTCTAGCAGTTATCGCTGGATGCCAAGAGCCCTCCCCAAGTCCTTATAGCCAAAACGTCTCTAGACATTTCTAAAAGTCTTCTGGGGGGCAAAATCACCCCTGACTGAGAACCACTGACCTACAGCAAAGTTCTTCAGGTGGGATCAGGCTTAGTATATGTGAAAAACAAAACTTCATGGTGAGTAAGGAGGAGAAGGGCAGGAAATGAGGTTACAAAAATACGTGGAGACCCACCAGGCAAGGGCTCTTAGGCGAGGGGAAAAAGTTCTGATTTTATTTTAGGTTGCCCCTGCCTAGTCTGACTTAGAAATGCTGTTGTTGCTGTTGTTGTCATTGTTGTTGAATAGCTACTGATATCTTTTCCCTCTTTATTTTTCAAGAGCTCTTAATAACCCTCAAACCTTGCCAGCCTCTACCCCAAGTTTCACACCATCCAAGTTCTCTGGGCTGCCCTCAACTGTCCTGTGGAGCATTCTCTTACAATTTCCTGGGGTTTGGCACTTTGCTTGCACATGTGTCTTCTCCTTACTCGGTGCCTTTTCCCTGCTGTTCTTTGCCTAGAACACAGTGTCCTGCTCTTCCTGCCTGGAAAAGCCCTAGTCATGCTTCAAGAGACAGTTTAAGGATCTGCCTCTCCAGGATATCTTCCCTGTATCCTTCCCACAGGCAAATACATTTTACCATCACACCTTCTCTTTCTTTATAGGAAATGAAACTGGAAATAAAATATTTTCTGCCTAATTAATCAAAATTTGTTATGATTACCAAATACCACAGCATATGAGCTGGTGCATTAGCCTTTTCTACATCTGAATCAAGTTCTTCTTCACTCTCACTGCAACCTCCCCAAGGGTATGAGACAAATCTTGGTCATCTTTAGTTTTCCAGTGACTACCCAGTGCCTGGCATGCAGACAGAAGGTGTTCCTCTGTCAAAAATTTATGTTACTATTTTGAGCCTTCTTCCAAAACATAAGAATACTACCTAAGAAAAATTCTTCCTATGCTTCTATCATCTTTGAGAGATGTATTCTTCAACTTTTTCTTTAGTAAATACTGACTGGTACATTTTATCTGAATAAGACAGATCACACACACACACACATTCATTAAAATTTAGCAACTTAGAAAATATACCTTTCAAGTTATAGTGGTTATAGGCCATTCCTCCGAGAGAACTACCTAACACACGGCACACTTTTAACTTTCTGCTGGGCAGAGCGAGAACAAGGTACAAAAGTAATAAACATGAGGATCATAATAACTGAGAGGGAGCAGTGCACTCCAGGTGTGATTGATAATTTAAAACTTCTCTCATCCCACCCTGTAAGCTTTAGGGCCTGTCCCACCCTGCAAGGATTAGGATCCAATCATCTGGAGTAAATAGATCAAGGAGTTTGTAAGCCACAGGTCTCATAACATTTCCTCTCACAAATGCATTGTTATAATAAATGTCGTCAAAGCCAATGGTGCTGATTTTATGATGTGTATTCAGGCAGTCAATGAAAAGACTGAGAAAAGAGAAAGCAGCAATAAAAATCTGCCACTTGATGAGTCAAACTGTAGGCAATGTGCTGCTTTGTAAACTCGGCTGAGTAAAAGTGAAATACTGAACTAACAAAAAAGACAGCTACAAAAATCAACTCTTGAATCCAAAGCTCATCCAAATCAGAACAACGTTCTAATTTCATTTAGCACTGTGTTTTGCACATAGGAGGCATTTAATAACTCTCTGCTAAATGCATTAATATGCTTTGCCACTCACCTGTTTTCCTAGTATTAAAATATCCGATACATTTAATTATGTCCCTTTCACATGATTCACACAGTTTGAGCTCTGGCAAAACAACAAACCTAAGCAGCAGTTTGAGTAGTTTCATTCTAGGGAAAAAATGCAACCAAAGTGTGTGGTACACTTAGCTCTGCAATGAAGCCATTAAAAAAGATTTCTCAATGCCCTTTTCCTTCATTTTTCTGCCTTCACATACTATGTGAACCAAAAACTCACATGGACAAGGCAGAGCTGGGTGTGAACCTCTCTTCTGGAGCGTTTGCCAACAGGAATAAAAGAGCCAAAAGGAACCCAAAACACTGTTCTGTGTTCTCTTAGATACCACTCATCACAGTCACCGTTACCACACAATATTTATTGCAGCTGACCCTGGGACTACCACAAGAAGGTCATTTTTCAAAATGATTCTAGCTGCCCCTTCTAACCAATGACAAATTTACCTAAGACAAAGATGTGATTCCACTGGGCCCATTCTGTATTATCAACCCTGGAAGCATATAATTGAAGATGGATTACAGTTAAGTCAGGAAATTCTCTGTATTAATCCCTTAAAATAATAGTGAGTTGGAAGGACTGGCTTCCTATTTTATTTAAAAAAAAGAAAGAAAGAAAGAAAGAAAAAAGTCATGACCTTTTCCTTTTAAAAGAAAAGTCACCCAAGTTTCAGTAAATGGTTTTAAGTTTGGTTTGGTTTGATTTGATTTTTTCACTAACCTTACCAGTTGTTTGAGTTGAAGTGTGCATTCAAATAACTTAACAGGATGAACGTGTAAAAACAGCCTAAGTAACAAAGGTCTCCAAAAGCGTTTAGAAAACTACCATCGCCCTTCAAAAGCTTTGTCCATGTCCAATCAAGGTACTCAAACAAGCAAATGAAACAATTACTCTCTAGCCTTTAGAAACGTATATTACAAACTATTTCCCCACATCCTTAGCTAATGATATTATTTTATTTTTCGTAATAATCCAAATAAGCATACCTTCGAAGTTGCTTTTGCGTAAATGACTTCTGCCCTTCCATCTTCACTTTTTCCCTTTGTCCCCTTCCAATTAGTCCGCAAGATTGTGGCTTACTGTCGTTTCCTAAAATGCCTAACGCACTATCTCCTATCCCATATTTCTTCTACAACCTTGCCTGTCCCTCTATCAAGATTTGGAGTCTAGGTTCCCTTCCCTTCAATGGCAGTTGGCCTTCGCGACTGCCTCAACCAAGAGCACAGGTGACGCCCTGTGACTTTTCAGGCTCAGTCACGAAAACGCAACTCGCGTCCCCTTTTGTTCTCTTGGCTTGCTTGCTCCTGGAAGTCAGCCTCCGTGCTGTTAATGAAGCCCGAGCGGCTCGTGGACAGACTCACCTTAAGTGGTATCAAATCTCTCAGCCTGGACCCCTGCGGGCGCCAGAGGCGAGCGGGAGTCGTGCAGCGGTGTCTTCACCGCCGGGGCCCTCTGAGAGGAGAAACAAAATGGCAGCGGCCCGAGGCTTCCGCTCGTTACCGCGAGAAGCGGCGGGAACACCTGACGGGCTCCCCATACGCCGAAAGAGTGGCGGAAGAAGGCCTGCCAGCGAGCGTCCGAGCAGCCCCCCGAGGAACGCCGTTAGGAGTACGTGACGTTGCTGACAGAGAGGCGGCAAGGGAGCTGCGCCGGGAGAGACAGTCGGTGCAGCACGACCGCCCCGACCGCCCCAACCAGAGTAAGTGGACCTGACATGAGTCTGAGGAGGAGGCGTCATCCTGGAGAAGCCAGCCAGAGCCTTACCCAGGAAGCCCGCAAACCTCCGTTCTCCCAGCGGATCTCCTCTCCCGAGGCCTAGCTGCACACACAGCCGCAAAAGGGTAAAGAGGAAACATTCCAAGACGCCCCCAGTGCCAGTTGTACTTGCAAGAGCCAGCGCTGACCGAGAGGCAAAGCCCAGCACAGCAGGAAGGGAGCCCTGAGAACAGGCCGTGCCCCAACCAGGCTGCCAGGACCGGACCTGCCGCCGCCCTGCTGTCCCTGTTACTTTGCCTGCGCTGAGGTGATGACCTCTCTGTCCTGGGGCTTGGACCCCAGAAGGAGCAGGCAGCTGAGAGCTGGCCTTCCCCGGGAGGAGCCTTCAGAGCCAAGTTTGGGGCATCTTTCCAAATGTATACCCCACCAGGCCCTTGTCAGACTTGTGAAGCCAAAAAAACGAAAACATTTTAAATGTTTTTTTTTTCTTTGACTCCAGGGCATGTGGGATATGAGTTCTCCGACCAGAGATTGAACCCATACCACCTGCAGTGGAAGTACGGAGTCTTAACCACTGGAGCACCAGGCAAGTCCCTCAAACATTTTTCTTAAAAAGCTCTCAGGGGCTTCCCTGGTGGCGCAGTGGTTGAGCGTCCGCCTGCCGATGCAGGGGACACGGGTTCGTGCCCTGTTCTGGGAAGATCCCATATGCTGTGGAGCGGCCAGGCCCGTGAGCCACGCCCGCTGAGCCTGTGCGTCCGGAGCCTGTGCTCCACAATGGGAGATGCCACAACCGTGAGAGGCCCGTGTACCGCAAAAAAAAAAAAAACTCTCAGCCTTGCCCCTTGCTAAGGTTCAGAGTGACAGCCAACACCAGTTTGACACAGACATGTAACCCATCTTAAAAGTACATCCTTCAGGGCCCTTTGAGGCCATCCTGCTGAAACCGCATGAAGCAGTCAGGCCAGTCCCACTAAGGTCTAGCCAAATTGCAAATTGATAAGCGAAGTCAGTAATTGTTGGTCTTTTAACCCATTAAATTTGGAGATAGTTTGTTATGCAACAATAGATAACTGATACATCCTCCCTAGTGTCTGTCTAATCTATCTTTCCTCTCCCATCACCAACGTCCTAAATTCACATTCTCATTGCTTGCCTAGAGTATTGCAATAGCTGATTCTCTTCCTTCCCTCCAGTCTCTCCCTGGTTGATTTTTATTTACACAATCCATCATCTATCTTGTTACCTTACATCTTGTTTATATTATTCCCCCAAAACACAGGGAAAGTTCCAACTGTGATCTGAGAAGTTTTCAACATCTATCTGTGGTTCTAAATTTGGGCTATCCATTAGAATTACCCAAGGAATTTTTTTTTTTTTTTTTTTTTGGCTGCATTTCGTCTTCATTACTGCCTGCAGGCTTTCTCTAGTTGCGGCGAGTGGGGGCTACTCTTCGTTGCAGTGCACGGGCTTCTCAATGCAGTAGCTTCTCTTGTTGTGGAGCACAGGCTCTAGGCACACAGGCTTCAGTAGTTCTGGCACGCGGGCTCAGTAGTTGTGGCTTGAGGGCTCCAGAGTGCAGGCTCAGTAGTTGTGTCGCACAGGCTTAGTTGTTCCATGGCATGTGGGATCTTCACGAACCAGGGCTCAAGCCCATGTCCCCTGCATTGGCAGGCGGATTCTTAACCACTGTGCCACCAGGGAAATCCCCCCGAGGAATTTTTTAAACCAACGCCTGAGTCTCAACTCAGAGATTCTTATTCAGTTGGACTAAGGTGGGAACTATCCATTTGTATTTTTTTAATCTCTCTAGATATTCCAAAGGGTAGCCAAAGTGAGAACCACTGAAACCACTGGGAGCAGGAAAGAACATGCAGGGATGGGTGTAATGAGAACAGGGCCAACGCCAATATTCAAGATATGAATAAAGGATGTAGGTAAGACTGATCCAGAGGTTTTCAAAGTAGGAGTAAAAGCAGCAGATTAAAATATCAAGAAAAGAAAATGAAGAGTAGAAATAGAAATGTCAGGAGGATACCAAGAATAGTTCAAAATGTTTATGAATTTCTCTTGTTGTGTTATTTTGTTTTATTCTGATAAAATGATTAATACAGTTCTGCTGGGCAAAGTTAACTCCGGAGTTGAAAAAGAACTTACATGAATCCATTAGGACATGATTTCATTCACATCTCGAAATATTTACCAACCCTATCATAATTCATTTCTTGACTCAACAAATATATATTGAGTGGCTACTATTTGTCGCTCATGCTGGAGATATGGCAGTGAACAACACAAAGTTCTTGCCCTCCAGGAGCTTTTTTCGAGTTGGATGCGGCAGACAATTAAAAAGTAAACAAATGTATAATGTGTCAGAGGTTGGTAAATAACATAAAGTAAAGAAGGCAAAGGGGAAAAGGAACACTAGTGCAGGAGTAGAGGATGGGATGTGGAGAGTATTTTTTAAAGGGGTCAGTAAAGTCTTCACTGGTAAGGTTTCCTTTGAGCAGAGACCTGAAAGAAGTGAAGGAGCCAGTCATGTGAATGAATACCTGATGGCGGCAGTGAAAGAAGAACAAAGCAAGTGAGAACATGCTTGAGGGTTATAAGGTACAGCAAGGAGGCCAGTGTGGTTAGAGTGTAGTGAAAAAAAAAAGGTGGAGGGTAGTAGGACATGAGGTCAAAGAAATAACAGGAGCAAAAAGAAAGGGTTTCAGGAGTGAATAGGAGAAATTGTGACAGAGTGGTTCTTCATCTTAGAATACATTAGAATCACCTAGGGAGGTTTTCAAAATACCCATGCTCAGTCTGCACCCTCAGAGATTCTGTTTGAATTTAGGATGGAGCCCAAACAGCAGCAGTTTTCCAATGTTCCCAGTTTATTGAGAACCATTGCTATAATGATGTATATGGATTATAGGTCACTGAAATTCTATAGATTTGCTCTGAGATGAAAAAGTCAGTGAAGTGTTTTAATGAGAGAAGAGGCAAGATCAATATTTTAATTAGTTCACCCTAGCTGCTCTGTGGAGAATACACTATAGGGCAGGGAAGGACCCAGTCAGACCACCTATCTCTGTTTTTAACATTTTCCTTAATGAACATGTGTGGCTTTTGTATTATAATAGAAATCTCACACTTAAAAACATGTAAAAATAGAGTGAAAGATTATGTATTAATGAAAAACAGAGTATTAGATTCTCTGTTATTAATCTATTCTTCCAGATGTCTTTCTCAAGGAAAAGTTTTCATGACAGGTAATGGATTGTATATTATTTTGCTATGGCCATCATAACAAAGTACCACAAACTGGGTGGCTTAAAACAGGCACAAGTGTATGCTTTTACAAATCTACAGGCTAGAAGTCCCAAATCCAGGTGTCGGTAGAGCTTTGCTCCATCTGAGACTCGGTAGAATCCTTCCTTGCCTCTTCCTAGCTTCTGGTAGTGGGCAGTTCTTTGGCATTCCTTGGCTTGCAGTTGCATCAGTACAATCTCTGCCATCACATGGCTACCTTCACATCATCTTCCCTCTCTTTGTGTCTTTGTCCAAATTTCCCTTTTGTAAGGACACGAGTTGTATTGGATTAGAGCCCACCTTAATCACTTCATCTTAACTTGGTTAATGCTGCAAAGACCCTATTTCCAAATAACATCACATTCTGAGGTATTGGTGGTTAGAACTTCAACATACATCTATTTTGGGAGCCAGCATTGGCGGGGGAGGGGGGAAGAACAATTCAACCCATACAGATTGGTTCTTAAGAAATCTTTAATAATAAATAACAATTGATATTATATGTACTCCCTTTTCTATCAAGGCAAACATATACAAAGAAAAAAAAGTAGAACTATTCCTAAAACATTAATAAAAGTCTTGAATAAAGGAAGATTACCCTCCGAAGGAGAATCTCTAGCATATCTTTTGATTCTCTCACTTTTTCCACTTCAGCAGACATTTCTCAGAAAATGACTGAAAACTATAAACAGGCTTGGTTATTTCTGGTGACTTTCATTCATTGAACATAAATTTTCAGTGCTTTAGTGAGTTGACATTTAGGTCTGGATCCTTTAGCCTTCATGGCAAATAACTCCTTACACAGGTTTACTGAAATTAGAGAGTCACCCATACCATTCAAATTGGTTTCACAGTTTCAGGGGAGTGGGAATTAGAATTTTAATGAACACTAATCTGAGAGGGAATGGAGATCAGTGCATAAACATGTTTAAAACATGTCTAACTTGCTGAACAACTTAATTTTACCTGATGAAGTCTTTTTTTCAGCAGCAAAATGAAAAGTTTTAGGCTGACAGATGAACTTTAGAGGGTAGCTGAACTTCGTTGAATGCTGGCTTTGAAAACCAGTAACGAACTCCATAAAGAAAAATCAGAGCAACACATAATGCTTAGCCTCAAGCTATCCCCCAGGCAAAGCAAATCCTTATCAAGAAGCCACCGGTGACCCAAGTAACCAAGCTGAGCTGAAATTAATGTTTGGCATGTAAGCTGTTCAAGGAAAATGAGCATTCTGTCATGAGACAGAAAGCAAAAGAAGATGAAGAACAAACACCTACTTCTTGATACATTATCAAACATCGTGTATGGAATTACTTTAAAAGTACACACAGTGAAGCATAAACTGTGTTTGACCCATCTATTATCTGGAAGTTAAATATCTTCAAATTCATTTACTTCCACTAATCAGCTGCTACACATTTTTTCTCCAGCTTCTGCCATCTGCGTTTAATTACCAAAACAATCAGCAATCCAAACTGAAATGATACATAGTTAATCATCACAGGCCTTCAGTTTACAGGTGTAGTCAAAAAGAAAAGAAATAAACATTTATTTAGTTTCAGAAGAGACTTGAAACATGAATCCAGAACACTGCCAAAATTTCCTTATTTCTTTGACATCTTCATTTATAAATGAAATCCACTCTAAGCAAACAGCTATAAAATAAATTGGGGCTAGCAAGATTAACAAATCGTGTTATTTTAGGCAGAATGGCTGCAATAAAGTTAAAAAGATCCAAACTTTCATGGAGAAGAGTATGACTATGAAGAAAGAACGCCTCCTCCAACAGCAATGACTAAAGCTCTAACATCTGAAGTTAGATAGCATAAATGTTTCAGCAGCTAATGAGGTAAGTTTACCTTCATATTATATTTACATTGATTTTGGGGAAAAGAAAACCTAATGCCTACTTTTTTTTTTTTCAAACAACACAAATCAAGGTCAGAGAAAGAAATGAAATTAATATTCATGACAAATTCAGTCCTATAAACAGTCCTGTGAAGATCATTTCTTGCACTTTAAAGTTAAGAACACTGAGTCTAGGAGATAAAGTCAAGCTGAGAGTCAAACCCAGTACAGTCTGTGATTGATGGGTACCTTCTACTGCCTGATTAATACATGATGAATAGCAAAAAACTTTGTAGGAGAAAGTTTTGCTATATTTGTATAAGGGACACTACAGGATTGAAAGTATTAGTATTCAAAAAATAAGCAATTCATTTTTCATTACTACATGTCTCATCAAGGCTAAAGTCTAAATGATTATATATATATATATACACACACACACACATATATGTTCTGAAATATTTAAGACAATAATACTTTTTTTAACGTCGAGGTCTTTTAATTTTAACAATGGTAATTCCAGTCTTTGAAAAAGTTGCTAGCTGCAGATGGTCAGCATACCACTCCATGATCAATCCCCCCCTCTAAAAAGCCAACGAGAGGTATTAGAGTTTACTGGGTCTTTGTTGATTCCATAATGACAGAAACAGTTTCATACAGGTTCTCAAAGTAAGATTCAAGAATAGCTTGTTTTTAAAGTGATAGGAAAAGCTTAAATCACAGGTTTATACAATTCTTTCTTTTCAGCCTTCTAAGAAAGGTGGATCCTTTGTGGCACTGAGCAATGTTACTGTTGAGGATATATTTTGGAGAAGACAAAAGAGGAATAAATAGAATTGAAAAGGAAAGAATAGAGGATCCAGAGGAAACAGAAAGGAGAGAAGGCTGAAGTGGGTTGTCAAAAGGGAGGTGGGGAAGAGAAGATGAAAGAAATGGAAGGAGAGGTAAGGAGAGATATGAGCAAAAGACTTTGGAGAAAGAGCAAGAATGCTAAAAGAAATATTTTAGGAAGATATTTATGTGATGTCAAATAAAATCCTTTCCTCAGTCTCCCTATTACATCATTAGTAAAAGTCCTTACTTGTAAATTCATTACTACAGACCACCTCTGCCAATACCCAATGCCAGGATTTTTTTCCTCTCAAGAACCAGCCAGGGGTTATTTGGCCAAGGATAACATCCCAAAGGGACAGCAGCAGTTGCTGCCTAGCTTCTCACCACAGCCATCATGCAGAGAAACTTCTGCAAAACAGCCAAAATCCCCATTAGGATTCTAAGAGGAGGCATCAGGTGGGACCCAAAGGCCAATCTACATTGGAGGTGGCAGATCACTGATGCCGCCTTATGTCACTGTAGTGAGAAGGTTTGTTGACTTGGGGAAGAATTTCTATGTACCTGAGGAGGATGCACTCCTCTCTACCTTCCTTTCTGATACACATCCTTGAAAGGTACTTGTAAAATGAACCAGAGGAGAACAAAGTAAACATTCCTCAGTCTCATGCTACTTTCTTCTCCCTGGGACATGGCCATTACAGCAGTTTATTAAGACACTAGGAGACAACGGAAAAGAAGAGAGGGAAAAACAAGCATCCATTGCCTGGGTGAATTGAATGTCATCCCTTGATTGGAAACACATTGGAACAAACACATGGAGGTACCCAATTAACAAGTATGATAGGACCTCCAATAATTTCTAAGTCAGCTATCCACTTGAGTGGGGCATTGTTATTCTCTGAACTTGTCGGGGACTTAAGGTCTCATATGTCTTTTACCCTGAAATTTGGGTTATATAATATCAAAGTTAATCTCAGGTATTAAATTCAGGGAAAAACACAGAGGCAGGCTGAACCAGCTGGGATATAACAGGCAGAGAGAGCTTGGTGATACAAGAGTAAAGTGATGAAATTTTCTTTGTTTAATAAAGAAAAGGAAAGTGGCTGCCTCCCCACCCTCCCATTCTTAGGGTGTCGCCTTAAAAACATAATAGGCCCAAGAAGAGGCCCAATCTTTTGATTCTGCAATGCAAGGTCACAGCCCTTCTGAACTTTGGAACTATAAACACACATCTCCAAAATGAACACAGGAGTCTTTCAGGAGGTAACAATCACAGGTACCATCATTTGTCTCTTGAGGCAATAAGAGAAGTTTCTTGTTATTTCTTCTGCTTTACTGTGTAAATTTGTGTGGAATTCTCTCCATACTTTGTAGTCACTTTCATCCTACCTTAAATGCAAATAAATCTGTTAATAGCTTTCCAATAATAAATTGTGTTCTCTCTCTTGTATATTGGTACAGAGAGGACTTCTATGGTCAGGATTGCTTTATTTCCCCAACAGTGACTACCACAAAACAGTAATACAGGCACTCAGAAGGCCAGAAAGATAAATAATGGGATAAGGCTTGAGCAGTTGTGTGGCTGGTTTATTATGAACAGTCAGAAAAGAAGGAGCAGTCCTTCCACAGAGAGCAGAACCTTAATATGGAAGGAGAATTTAACTACCAAACCTCTATCTCGTATTTTAATCACTTCTAACACATCCCAGGTTTCTTCCACATCCAATCAATCAGAAGATCTGATTTTTCATCCACCCGAAATCTCTTTGAAATCCATCTGATTCTTTTTATTCTCAACGTGACTATAAAAGACCACATAGCCCATCTCTCCCCTTATAAAGTTTATGACCTTCAATTTTGTTGCCTCTCAAACCGTTTCTCCACACAACTATGAGTCAGATTTCTAAAACACAAGATCTCTGTTTAGAAACATAATGTACAAGGATCTCCTTCATCTTGCTCCTGCTTACTCCACCAGCTTGATTTTTCATGACTTCAAAACTCTTTCTCCTCTCAAATTTTTGATCCTACCGTACTGAACTACTCAATGTTACTTGACATCACTACTCTGTTCTCTAGGATTTTGCACAGGCTATTTTCTTAATCAGGACCATTCACGGCTATCCATTCCTCTGTTCACCATCTTCCACGGCCTAACTAATCACTACTTTCTGTTCTTCATTTAGGACTCAGCTGGAATGGATCTCCTCCTTCTGGATTTCTTGCCTGACCCTTCCAAGGTACTCCTAATTTCCTCTATAGCACGTTGCTTTGACCAAATCTTTATCATATTGTATTATATTTGCCAATTTGTAGTATGTTTCATACTGTAAGGTCTTTGAAATAACTCTTAATTAATAAGTGTTTAGCAATTAAGTCAAAAGGTTAACGTCTAGGAGTAGGGCTAGTTTGCGTACCGGCTTGATCCAAGGCTACAAATGAGGTCACCAGAACCCCGCTACTTTCCAGTCCTCAGCTCTGCTCTCTTGCATGTTGGTGTCACTCAGACTGCTCCTGCTGACAAACATGGTTGTGTACAGTTCAAGGTCTACATTTTCGAAAGCCCAGTGGAAAAGAGTGCCTTTCTGTCCCTGAAGTCCCAGCAAAATCCTCATTGAATGCCATTCCGCTCTGATTGGGCCACATACCATTCTTGAAGTAATCACTCTGGCCAAGGAGAATAAGATGCTCTAACTGGGCTTGAATAACATGCTCATGCCTGGAGCCAGAGATGGAGTTCATGCTAAGAGAGGCATGTGTAGTATAAGGGGCACTTTTTCAGAAAGTAATAGAGTTACTGGTACCAAAAGAAGAACTAATGCAAGCTAGGAAGCAAAACCAAAACCAGACAAGAACAGCTGTCCACTGTAGTAAACAAATTTCACGGCTGTGTAAATCAGCGTATTCTGTGGCAGGTTATGATGATTTAGCTAATCTTTCCCTGTAAATTAGGTTTCTTTGAGAGCTAAATTGAAATTGATTCGGATTTTCAGAATTCTGCATAATAAATGGAAACTTATTTCCAAGCTGCATGCTGTAGCTTCCAAAGAGAATTTATGATTATACAGACTTTGACTTAAACTTTTAGTCTCAATATATTTTAAATGTGGTGATTGAATTTCCTCAGTAAGTTGAAAATATGGAAAACATTTTGGGAGGAATGGCTAATTCTGGGTAATAGAGGCAAGAAGTGGCACTTTTTATGTAACTGCAATTCTAAATGATTAATAATTATGTAAACATATAAAATAACTTGTTGATCATATGTGATTCAATTGAAAGATTTAATTTATAGTAAAAAGTTGTTACCATGACAAACCAGGGCAGGAAAAGTAGAAAGGGCCAATTTACATTCAGCAAGAAGGTTCCAGTTACTTCTTAACAACCAAGGAAAGCTTTAAACACACTTTTCCTCCTCTGGAAATTTCAGTACAACTTGGCTGCTCAGGGAAAATCTCCCTCTTGCAACACCTTTTTGTGATGAGAGCAGGCTGCCAAGAAAGCTCCCACAGATAGAAAGAAGTCTGAAGAATGTCTGTCTTGAGTCAGGTGTTATAATTAGTTTTGACACCACTTTCACAGAAAGACTCCTTAATCCTCCTGAAATTTTATACAGGGGTAAATCAAGCACCTGCTGCATTACATACATTATTCCAGTGGTCTCTTTAATCTCTCCTGTTCATGCTTTAGGTGTTAGGGATATTTCAGTTATGGACGTGTGGACTGCCCTACAAGCATCAGAAAGATTCTTTTCATGCTTAAGACTTTCCTAAATAAAACGACTGTGTGTTCACAGTTTACACAGCTATATGATATGAGAGATTCTATTCCCGAAGGCAGCATGATAAATCAGAAAAAGCACTGAATGTGGAAGTCAGATGCTTTGGAGCTGAAGTCGAAGTCTTGGCCTTAAAACTTTTGTGACTTTTAACAGTTTCCGCATCTCCATAGGGGAGGAAAAACATCTTGTATTAGAGTTATTGTGTAGCTCAAAAGGAAAATCAATACTGCATGAAAAAGAGCTCTGCAAACTACACAGTCATGCAGTTTCAGCCTTGATACTTCCTTATAATGAACTGCTTGAAAATTGTAGGAACCAAATATATTACAGCAGAGTCAAGACAGATTTGTGACATATATATATATATCTGCCAAACTGCAGTGCAATAATAATAGCTAACATTGATTAAGCACTAGCTATATGCAAAGTACTTTGCAAGGCGTCCATTTCCGGGCCTGGCAATAATCCCATAAAATGGCTAATACTGTTATTTTTATTTTCTATATAGAAAGGCCAAGGCTAATAAAGATTAAATAGCTTCCCCAAGACCACACAGCTAGAAAGTATAGATCTGGCCCTCAACACTGGCCACTTCACTCAAAGCCAATATTCTTACCTCTACATAGCTTCTCCATCCATACAGGCCCTTATGAAAGAAGACATGGTCCTGAAATATTCCCTTGTATAAATATGAAATTGATTCATGCTACAGAAGCATCATCAACTAATGGGGAAGCAATCATTTAGTAAACAGTTTCAGGAAAATTGACTTTTTAAAAATTTTATCATAGTCTCATACATCAGATGTCTAAAAAATGAAATAAGCCAGTCACTTTTTAAACCTTTTTAAGTGAGACCTTTTAAACCTTTTTAAGTCTTAAGCCTTTTTAATGCGGAATAATATTCCATTGTATGTATGTACCATATTTTGTCTATCCATTCATTTGTTGATGTACACTTGGGTTGTTTCAACCTTTTGGCTGTTGGGAATGATGCTGCTATGAACATCAGTGTACAAATATCTGTTCGAGTTTCTGCCTTCAGTTCTTTTGGATATATACCCAGAAGTGGAATTTCTGGACCATATGGTAATTCTATTTTTAGTTTTTTGAGGATCCTCCGTACTGTTTTCCATGCAGACTGCACCATTTTACATTGCTACTAACAATGAACAGGAGTCCCAATTTCTCCACATTCTCACCGGGACTTATTATTTTCTGGTTTTTTTGATAATAACATCTTTGAATTTTATATTTTTTATAGTACACATATAGTATTTTCAAATTCCAGGAGGAAAGACTTTCAAAAACTAGAAAAGAAAATAAAAAATAGCATAGTGAGAGTTTGTTCAATGTGAAAAGGTTAAGAATGTCATGTTCTTAATTGTCATGGATTTAGGGTCTCTGTCTTGAGACTTCCATATAATGAAGTTCCTAAAAACTGTTGGAAAGCCTTCCTCCTACATTCTCCATCTCAGTTGATGAGATTGCCCTGTCATTAACTGATACACAGCCTCATCTTGGTCCTCTTCATTATCCCTTACATCCATTTGATAACTAACTAATTGTCCTTATACATGTTTCTAAAGTCACTTCTCTCTTCTTCATCACCACTGTCATTGCCTTGGTGTGGCTCACCCTCATCAATTCGAATCTGATCTGAGTATTTTCCTCTTCCTTCTCTGTCCCCTCAATATTGTCAAAGAGGCAAATATGATTATATCATTGCTTTGCCTCTTGCCCCACCAACATCTTCAGCTGAACTTCTCAACCACAGGGTACCTTGTCATAGATAAAGCATGCAAATCATTCTAAAACATTGATATTCTTGAGTGAGAAATAATTTAAAACAATAATTTACATATTAAAATAAGCACAACTGTATTATATAATCAAAAGCAAATTTGCATAAATTTTAAACGAAACCATAGGCTTCAAAAATTTTTCCCACTTGAGGACTTTGGATCACGTGGACTACAGTGCCACAACCTCAGAGTTTATTTCTCTCTCTAAGCGTATATAAAAGGGAACCTTGAGAAATACTGATTTACAGGGTAAAATATAGTCCCCTTAGCATGTCATATGAGGTCCCCTGTGAATTGGCACTTGCCTGTATCTCTAGACTCACTTCCTGCCACATCAATGCCTTATGTTTCAGAAATGCCACATCATTTGTGATTTCCAGAACATAGCCCTACTATTTCATGCATCTGTGTTTTTCATGTGCTGTTCTTCTCAAGTTTCTCCATCCTATCACCCTGCCCAAGCTGTTCTATGTGGTGAACTCCATTTCCACTTTTCTATCTCCACCCAAATATCATTTCTTCTTTGAAGCCTCCCTTAGTCTCTTCTCTACCCTCCACCCCTTCTACTTTATATCTAGATTGTACTTTAATTATTGTTCATATCATATTATATTGTGTAATTAATTTACACATCTGCCTTCACCTTAAAATGTCAATATTTTGAGACTAAATGATTAAAAGCTTAATTTCTAAAAATGGTCTACATGGGTTTAATCTCAGCACTACCATTTTTTACCTGTGTGACTTTAAGCAGGTTAACTGACTTCTCTGCACCCCTATGTTCTCTGTAAAATAGGGTCAATACTAGTACTTACCTTACAGGGTTGTTGTTAGACATCTATAGGAAAAAATTTATATATAGGGCTTAGAAGATGTCCTGGCAAACAGTCGGCATTCACAAATGTCACCTACTTTTGTCTTATTCGTTTTAGAATCCTCAGAACCTGCCACGCAGTAGGTGTTTAGGAAATGTTTATTGAAACAAATTGAATTTCCTTCTTACTATCTACATGTTTTTGTCCTTCAATTGCTTCTCTTTGGCCAAAAGAAAAACATACTTTATTTTAAAAAATTGAAATTTTGGTGACTGAGAAACCCCAGTTGTACTGTTCACATCCCTGGTGTTGCAAATTATTTTGCATGTCCTGGCCTAGAGTTAGTGGTGGTGGTGTCATATCACAACAACTAAATTGAAAGAGGAAGAAATGAAAGCATTGATGGTTTAAAAGGTAGTTTGCTTTCCATCCTGCTATTGGAAAAAGTGGTCCAAACCTCCACATGAAAAGAGAACCCATACTTGGAGACCCATCTTTCAGAGTTATGAAAATCTATTATATATTTGTTGAAAGGAAAATGTTTGTGTATTTGGACAAGTAACATAGAGGAATAAGACTGCCAGAGCGTGTGTATAATGGCTTGGACTGCTGCGTGTGTATAATTTCTTGGACTGCTAGGGGTTTTATTCAGCGTCTTGAGACTAGTGATAGATGAGCCTAAAAGGACTGCTTTAAATAAACCAAATGTCTTGGATTAGTGTCACTGGACTTAGAGCCCCCTGGGAAAAGCCTGTCTCCTGTGATTTCCAGTATACTCCACTTCCAGTGAGCTGGAAATACCACAAGAAAACCGCTGTTCTCACGGTATTTTTGCCTTTTCCATTTCTGGGTTTAGCTAAGAAAAAAAATGGTATGTGCAAATAAAAAAACGACATGTGTACACGACAGAAAAATCAGAGCATCCAAATGTTTGATCTTTAAACTAAATAGAATTCACACTGAGTTTCAAATAAAGTCAAATAAAATAACGTTAGCCACATTCTCATAAGTTTCATTTAAGCAAATGTGTGCCTACAAGTGAGCCAGGTTCATTAAGCATGAATATCCTAAAATTGTATTGCATGTACATTGATTGAAAGCAAAGTGGCAGAATAACTGTAATTGGTTAATGTCTCTAAATTTTTGTTTAGGGATATTTACTTAAACTACTTCCAAAATTGTGCTGTCAATAAGTAAGTATATTTAAATAAATATTTGAATGTTCTTCTAAAAGAGATTGATTTTTGTCTATTTACAAATTTGCTAGGATTTAATTCCATGTTTAGATTATGTTTCAATAAAATGAAGCAAATATTTATGGATCACAAACTGTGTGCCAGGCAGAGTGCTAAGAGCTGGGGACATACTTAAGGGCACTGTTGACATTCGATAAATTTTAAGAAATGTAGTTGCTTTTGGGTATCTGTAGGGGATGGGTTCCAGGACCCCCTCGGATACCAAAATCCCTGGATGCTCAAGTCCTTTATATAAAATGGCCATAGTATTTGCGTATAGCCTATGTACATCCTCCCGTATACTTTAAAATCACCTCTGGATTACTTATAATAGCTAATACAGTGTGAATGCTATGTAAATAGCCGTAAATACAATGTAAATACTATGTAATTGGTTGCCTAAGTGTGGCAATTTCAAGTTTTGATTTTTGGAATTTTCTGGAATTTTATTTGTTATATATATATATATATTTTTTTTTTTTTTTTTTTTTTGCGGTATGCAGGCCTCTCACTGTTGTGGTCTCTCCTGTCGTGGAGCACAGGCTCCAGACGCATAGGCTCAGCAGCCATGGCTCACGGGCCCAGCCGCTCCACGGCATGTGGGATCTTCCCGGACCGGGGCACGAACCCATGTCCCCTGCATCGGCAGGCGGACTCTCAACCACTGCGCCACCAGGGAAGCCCTATTTGTAATATTTTTGATCCACAGTTGGTAGAACCCATGGATTTGGATTCATGGATGCTGAAAGCTGACTATATGTGCAATTAAGAGCCTTTAACCAACTATACTTCAATAAGAAAATTTTTAAATTAAAAATAATTCACATCAACTATACTTCAATTAAAAAAGGATATTTAGATAAGGTATACAAAGGAATGTGAAGGGAGAGGAGAAAGGGAAACAATACAATGCAAATCTTCAAAGAGCAATTTAGAAGTATGACTTTCTTCAGTGGTGTGCTTAATGTTTTATATATTGTTAGTAGCAGAAAAAAAGTGACTAAAAATTGAGTGAAAATAATTTGCCATAACAAAAATCGATTATGCACTGAGTGTAAGATTTAGATAGTAAAAACAATGTTTAAAGGGTTCATAGTTGAAAGACAGATGAGTTAATTAGAGAAGTTTACATTCATGGGGAGTCATTGAGGTGATCAACCCTTTGTCATTATGCCCTCATGAAGGGCATTCGCAGTAAATTTGTTACATAACATCAGTGAAAGTTTCTCCTCTCATGACATAAACCAATATTAACTATTTGTCAGGTTAGTTCAAACTAGTTGCACCCACTTAAGTGTAAAGTAGAATAATGTTTCCTGTTTGCCCGCATAACTATGTCTGTTAAATAATGACCTGGATCCAGGATTACCGACCACGTAAAATATCTCCACCTTGTCAGAGACATAGCAATTCCAAGCCTCACAAAAATACCTTGTTTCCATCCAGTCTCTGCATCTATCTGGACAGCAAATAGCAACCGATGTGTTTGCATGGGCTGGGACATGCCTGTTAACAAGTGACTCATCTATCTTCATTTAATATAGTTGTCAGATCTTAAAATCAGTATCTAACTTCAAATAAAACTCTTAAGAGATCTACTATGTCCTTGCTCAAAAGTACATTTTTTTCCATGGGAAGAAAAAAAAAAAAGTACTCATCAGGCAAGAGCAAGAATGCCAGTGGTAGAAATGAAGAGGAAGAAGTCTCCCAACTACGCAGGGGAATCTCTTTAATAGCCACAAGGTTTAGGAGGTTGTTGGGATTTTGGCATGTGGTCTCTCTGGGCATGAGCTGGGAACCAAGATTAATTAGGATCATCTGGTAGCTAGAAGCAAATAAGACCCTAGAGAAGATGGGACACCACCACAGAAAAAAAGACTTCTGATTACTTTGTATCCTAACTAAATTCCCAGGCTTAATTGGCCTGGGGAAGTACCCATGACATAAGTGACTGAATTATCCAAATCAATGTTTTCCTGTAGTTAAAAAAAATTAGTGAGTACAGGAAAACATTAAAACACATCATATTTCTTTTTCTGGGGAAAACCTGAGATTTGTTTGCTTTTGAATCATGAAAAAGATCAGAATACTTTTTTTCTACTCCTAGTAAGTCATTAATGCCTGTCATCTGAAATGTCACTTTTGCCAGAGACTGTTTTATAAATGCGCAATTAGAACTTACTGAAGCATTTTAGATGAAGCTTATTTAATTGATGAGCGAACTAACACTATATATCAAGTTGTGGTTTTTCCTCCTTAGCAAAAGCATAATGTGACATTAGGAGACATAGTGCAGAGCTTTTTTTGTATGAATGTTACGAGCCAGGGTTGAGACTATTTACCTCCGAAGCAAAATGGGGAATACTTTGGTGGATGTAAATAGAATAATAGCCATTTTATACTTACAGCAACCTGGTAGCACTATTTTGGTCCCTAATGGTGGTTATCATGAACATGAAAATCATATTTCTTTACTGAATAAAATTCAGGATATTAGCAGAGATAAAACAATTTCAATCATTATACAAGAAAATTAGGAGAAAAAGTGCTTTTCAAGTAAGAATGATCAGGTTTTCTCTCTGCCTACATAACATGTAGAATGGATTGTAATTATAACTCAAGGATTAGAATTTAACTTCTTCTCCACATGCCTATTCTTCAATTTGATACAAATTGATGGATCACAGTAATATTTATCTTTTTCTCATTTGATCCTCAAGGGATAAAAATAGTCCACATACTTATCCTTTCATGTTAGATACTACCAAAATTTCCAAACTTAAAGATGATAGCTTCGCAAGGGAAAATTCCAAGTAACCCTCAGTCAAAACGCTGATTCTTTTCCTGTTTCTTATTAAAGCACTTTTTAGGATTAAAAACTTCCTTGTAGAATATCAGTGTTGGAACATGATAAAGATAAAGTTGAAGTCAGATGGGTCAATACAGAGAAGCAATTTCTTAACAGACAAGCATCCTTTCTCCAGAATGGAGTGGACTTGCAATCCATTGATATCAACTGCTTCAGCAGAGCAAACTCATGAAAGCTTCACACATTGAAATTGGCAGATTTTAAACCTTTATATCTTCTTGTCTCCGTTTAAAAAGAGTCATATGAAACAGGAATGCTATCTTCACGTGCAGAGGGAAAAGAAACATGCTCCTTCTTGGAAGTTCTCAATGAATGTAAAAGTAAGTGAAAGGTTCCCTCCAGTGCCAAGGGAAAGCTTTGAAAGCAGAGGAATGTTTTGTTAAGATTAGCGCTTTCCCTCCTGGCAGGACAACCAAGGACAAATTCCTCTATCTCCATTCTTTGCCATATCCTCTTTATTCAAGGATAAAATCACTTTAAAGTCACTCCGTGCTCTGTGGCGCTGAGTATTCTATCTAGAGTAGAGGGGAAAAAGAGAAAGAACCAGGACCCTGACTCCAAAGGACATAGTATGGAGGAACACAGACTCATGCAACCACTTCATATGAGAAGAATTCATCATTCCCTGACTCTGAAAGGTGTGGGCTCCATGAACTGTAGGAAACTCTTACTGTGGCGAGAAGGGACATTTATTTCCTATTCCTTCTGTTTCTATGTTGAAGGACTCTGCCTAGATGAACACTGTCTTCTCCCACTTCTTACTCTTCCCCCAGGGGAAGGAGAAATGAAATATTTGAATGGGGAGTTTCAAAAATGTACCTCATACCTCAGCATGCTCCATGGGACTCATTCCTCCTGAGATGTGCCAGGCAGCTGAGAGAGTGTTTTGTGTACTGCTCCATCTGTGCACTTGGAAGTCTGTTCCCATGGGGGAAGCCCAGGATTGACTAGTTTGCCAGTATTGGGGGTAGGAGCTAAGTTTAATTATAGGATAAAGGATTAACAAGCCCATTCTCCTGCCAATATAAAGGCATGTTCTATAATCAGCTTTGTCGATGTGATAAAACAAATATTATTTATTTTGATAAGTATCAGACAATCAGAATAACCATGAGATTAAAAAACTGAAACGACTAACTCATCCAAGAAAACAATCAAGAATCTTGAATATGAAGTTTGTTTAACAAAGTAGTGACCAAAGGCATGATGATAGCCAAGAGATATTTGTCAAGTATCAACTTGAGGACATGGAAATTTAGGTCCAATTTAATGCAAGGTATTAAAAAGCTGTAATGTAAAGCATGGAAACTCAAATGTCACAGGATAATCTCAAGTGAGATGGAAGATATTCTACTTTGGACATTTAAAAAATAGATTTTATTTACCCAAGAGAAAAGAAAAAGTATGCCCACACAAAGACTTGCACATAAATGTTTATTAGCAGCTTTATTTGTAATAGCCAAAAACTGAAAACAATACAATGTCTGTCAACAGCTAAATGAATAAACAAATTGGGGTATATCCACACAATGGAATACTATTCATCAATAAAAAGTAATGAGCTATTAATAAGTTCAATAACATGGATGAATCTCAAAATAATGATGCTGAGTAAAAGAAGCAAGACAAAAATAGAGCACATAGTTATATATATATCTGTAAAAAGATCAGTGGTTTTGGGGAGGGGAAGAGAAGGAAACGGGAGAGAGGGATGGCAAAGAGATATCAGGAAATGTTTGGGGCTGATGTATATGTTTAGGAGGCGATTATGGTGATGATTTTATGGGGGGTATACATAATTCAAAATGTATCAAACTGTACACTTTAACTATATGCAGTGTGTTTTATATGAATTATACCTCAATAAAGTTGAAAAATAACAAATGAACAAACATGTTTATAAAAAGACTATGGAACATACTAGAGGGTAAGGCTATAAGGCATTTTCCCATAAACCAAAACGACAGAATGGCTAAAGCTTGTTCATTCTTCCTCCGCAATACACCTCCTTACTACCCACTTCTCTCTTGGTCAGTATCTTTTTCTACATTCTTTTTTTTTTTTCAATTTACTTATTTATTTATTTGTTTTTGGCTGTGTTGGGTCTTCATTGCTGTACGTGGGTTTTCTCTAGTTGTGGCAAGCGGGGGCTACTCTTTGTTGTGGTGCACAGGCTTCTCATTGCGGTGGCTTCTCTTGTTGCGGAGCGTGGGCTCTAGGTGGGCAGGCTTCAGTAGCTGTGGCACGTGGGCTCAGTAGTTGTGGCTTGCGGACTATAGAGCGCAGGCTCAGTAGTTGTGGCGCGTGGGCTTAGTTGCTCCCTGGCATGTGGGATATTCCCGGACCAGGACTCGAACCCATGTCCCTTGCATTGGCAGGCGGATTCTTAACCACTGCACCACCAAGGAAGTCCCTTTTCCTACATTCTTAATCCATGCAGTGTACTGCTATTTGGAGCAAAGAATAAGGAAGACAAAAATCACTCACAATCCCACAACACAGAGATAATACTATTAACATTTGAGAATATTTCATTTCAGTTTCTGAACATTAGGATCATACTCTCAGTATTTGAATTTAGTTTTAATATTAGATTTATACAATTTGTATTGTGTTTTAAACTTTCTAATCCTCAAGATTTTCAAATATACAGGAAAGAGTAAAAAGTCCAACACGTTATCATCCCTTGACTTTAGTTTTTTTGCTTCAAGTTTCTTTCTTTTAAAGAAATAAACATTTTAAAGTCCTACTGTCCATTTTTTCCCTCTTTTCCCCCAGAAGTAAGCAAAATCCTGAAATTGGTATATATTTCTATCATTTATGTATATAAGCTTTATAATATATAGGTATATAAACAAATACATGTTTTGTGCTTTTAACAGTTTCATAGATAGTATCATGAGGAACACGATTTTGCATCTTCCTTTCTCCATTCACTGTTTTTTTGAGATTTCTCCATGTTGATGCATGTGAATCCAAGATATTTCTTTTGACCATGTCCCATTGTATGAATAAATCAGTTTAGCATTATTGTTTCACTTAATATTATATCATGATTACTTTCCAAGCCTTGTGGTTTTCCCTGTCTGGGAGGTTCTTCCTCCAGCTCTTTCTGGCTGGCTCTTGTCTCCTCCCTCAGGTCACAACTCAAAGAAGCTTCCCAGACAACCCTGTCTGAAGTATCTTCCATCCTAGCCCCCACCCAAACAAATATATATTATATATATATATTTTTTTTATATCACCCTGTTAATTTCTTTTTTTTTTTTTCGGTACGCGGGCCTCTCACTGTTGTGGCCTCTCCCATTGCGGAGCACAGGCTCCGGACGCGCAGGCTCAGCGGCCATGGCTCACAGGCCCAGCCGCTCCGCGGCATGTGGGATCTTCCCAGACCGGGGCACGAACCCGTGTCCCCTGCATCAGCAGGCGGACTCTCAACCACTGCGCCACCAGGGAAGCCCTGTTAATTTCTTTATTAGCTTTTATTTTGTCCATTTGTTTATTGTGTGATTCCTCTGAGAGATAGTAAGTCCCCTGGGGTCAGGTACCTTGAGTTTCTTATTCACCTTTGTGAACAAGGGGCATGTCACATTAGCAAAATGCATGTCACATTAAAGGGGCTCAACTAATACTTAGAGAAGGAATGAAAAAATGGATAAATGGATGGATGATGGGTGGCAGGGGTGATAGATAGATTGTTGGATGCTGCTTATAACATCATTTCTGGTTCTAATTCTGTGAGACCCCATTCTACCATCAACAAAAAGCAGAAGAGAACTTAAATTTCATATTTCATTCCACATGTGGGCCAATCTACTCTGAATAGCTAAGTAACTAAGTCTACTTTGAAAAGAATAAACTTTCTGAGCATTCTGGCTGCAGAATGTGAAAGCTAAGTTCAGTCCCTTAAATTCTCTTTTCAAATTTTCAACTCACACAGAAACTAAAATTCTGGCCACTCAGCTAGATTATCAGAATATATCCTTTATTATCCTGAGAAGTATTCAGTAAGACCGTAAATAATTCATGGTTAGTTTTATGAATTATTTGTGATTTTTGATATAGCACATAGATAATTGTTTTTCATGTCTAAATAGAGATTTTCTAAAGTTTTGGAAATTTTAAAAGATTTATATACTTACATGTTTCTATAACTACTTTTTAAATTTTACAGAGTTGGGTTTGTAATATCATAATGAAAAATTGGAATTTTTAGATAGTAATTTTAACTTTATGTAATATCTAATATTAAGGAACACACATACATACAAACATACATGCTTCTGAAATAGTATAAACTATTAGTATATTATTATACTAACATAAAACAATATTAGTATTGTATATACTAATAGTATAATAGGTCTGCAAAATTCATTTAGAATAATTTAAAAATACATATAATTTTCCTGAATTAAAGTGGTCATTTTACTATTTAGATATCACCTAGATTAAAAATATTCTTTGTATTTGAGGATGCTTTGAAGTGGTAAATATTTTGTAGTTGTAATAATCTGTTTCAGTAAAGTACATAATACCAGTTAGCATTTACTGTGCACTTACTATAGGCAAGGCACAGCATTAAGCATTTCTATGAATATCTCACTGAGACATCACAACAACCCTATAAGGTAGATATTACTGTCCATTTTACATGCTAAGAAAAGAAGATTTAAAGAGGTTATTTAACTCATCAAAGTAAGTGGTAGAACTAAGACGTAACTCTAAGCCCATATTTTAAATCACTACACGGTAATGGAAATGAGATGTAGTATAGAGAAAATAAAAATCACCCTTCCCATAACCTAGAGATCATCATTGTTAATATTCTAGCTTATTTTTGTCCAGCTTTTAGATTGTATTGTACATATTCTATATCCATTTTTCACTTAATCTTGTAAATATTTCCCATGTTGTTAAATATTTTTTACAATATTACTTATTAGTTAGGGACTATGCTTTAACAATTCCCCTTGCCAAAACTGTTTGCACTCTCCACAATTCCTAATCCCTCACAACTCACTAATTAACTCAAGAGCACTTGTCTCAAGTAATTTCATTTTCCAAATTCCATATTTTAGTTACAAAAGAAAAATATTAAAGAAACCTCAGGAGTACCCAGAAAGTATTAATTGATTGGTACAAAAGAAAATGATCATGTTGATCATTTTAAAAAACTTACAGTTCTTTTTAAATACTAAAGTTCTTTTTAAATGGTTTTCAACAGAATATGATAAATATATTGGTTACAGTTCTAAAGATTCTTTTCAAACGATAGGCATTCATATATATCTCATAAAGGTGAGGTTAGTACCATAGAAATGTTTTATGCTGATGATTTTATATAACTGAAAAAGCATTGATAGCGTAGCATCAAAAGTAACAAAACAATGAAATATCTGCCTTAAAAGTACAGGTTGGCCTTGTGCATCACAGAAGGTCATCTCCTTGATAAATCTGGCTATCTACGTGTCCTAAGATGTCTACACCCAGGCTCTGAGTCACTGTAAGTTTGATACAAGCTAAAACTGCTCCAAGCCCAGGTTTGCAAGGCCTTTCAGCAAAAAGATAAGGCATTGGTATCATGATAATTTTAAGAAAACTCATTGATACAGATATGCTAATGAAACATTTTACTGATGTATTAAATGACCCTGAGATACCACTCAAAAGCCCCCAGATTGAAATAAAAATATCCACCTATTTGTCTTCAACTCAAAGATTTTGAAAAGCTATCATACATAGTAGAGGTGCAAATTAAAATTTTTGGTCAGCATGTCCTATCATCAAGTCTACAGAAATGGTTTTCAGTTTAAATAACTACTTGCACATTTTCTCTAACATCCAATAACTTGTTCTGTGTGTGTAATAAAGAGGTTTTAAAAATTTCTCTGCAAGGTGTTTTCATGTTGTGATTATGTGTTGTGAGGAAAACGTAAGAGATTAGTCTAGAAATTTTTATGACCTATTTTTAATAGGTCATTTTAATATTTATGACCTATCTTTTTTTTGCGATACGCGGGCCTCTCACAGTTGTGGCTTCTCCCGTCGCGGAGCACAGGCTCTGGAAGCGCAGGCTCAGCAGCCATGGCTCACGGGCCCAGCCGCTCCACGGCATGTGGTATCTTCGCGGACTGGGGCACGAACTCGTGTCCCCTGCATCGGCAGGCAGACTCTCAACCACTGTGCCACCAGGGAAGCCCAATATTTATGGCCTATTTTTATGACCTATTTATGCTCAAGACAAATGTTCATGATTATAATAACGACTATTTGGATTCAATTATTGTCTGACCTTACAAATTAGGTCTTTATAAACTGTTAAATATTTAGAGCTTTTAGCTTATTTTCTTAACTTTTTATTAAGATAGAATTTTATTATTATTTAACATATGAAATGATTCTACAGCCTTTTTTTGTGTGCTGGTACAAGAGAGCTTTAAAAAGTAAATATCAGTATATAGAGAAATAAATGTAAGTCTGTTTAACATTATCTTCCTGTTATAACAATTTTTTGAAAGTGATTATGAGTATATAAATTTGTTTTGTTTCTGGGATTGAATTTCCATTGTAAGTGAAGCCTAAAGGATCTGGTTAACTTGTTCCGTAAAATAACATGATGTAGGGTATGTTGATCAAATGAATTATAACTGTTTCTGCAGGAATCAGAAATGCAGTCAAAGAGCTAACTTTCTTGTACTTGGTGATGCACTATTGTGTACCCTTTTAATTGGCAATAGTTCTGTGTCACTAATAGAGGAAATACTTCTCATTCTGACTACACAAATTGGATTTGGCTTTTTAAATGTAACTTACAAGCACACAACTCAAGAGTTCAGTCACTAGAATGAGGAATCAATATATTAACAAGATTGTATAATTACTGAAATATCAATAAATGCCTTTTGTTTTGCCCCAAACATTGCCCAACTCTTCACTTACCCTTTATTTGTCTTAGATTCAAAGTATTCTTGCTTACTCTAGAACATGCTTAATGTTTTTGCTTAATCTTCAGACATGAAAAATCATGTGGCCCTCTGATGCCCTTCAATTTTAAGAACAGATTTCTGCTTAGTACAGAGTAAAATGTTGTAGCTCATTTAGTGGACCAGTGACAGTTTTTATCTGGTTAAGCCAGCCTTATTTTGTTATTTAACTATAATGTGTAAAGCTGAAATGAACAGGGAGGAGGAAAGCTTTACTTCTGAAAATGCTACCTTAATATGTAACCAAAGGCCTTAGGAAAGCTTTTGCTCTTGGTTTGATCAAGAGCAACATAAAAGACATCTCACCCTCATGATAGGAGACTGCTGGTTTCTGGGAGGTCATTTCAATGACAAAATTTGAATCAGTGAAGGGAAACTCTGACCAAAGATAAGCATCTTTGTAATTGTTTACAGAGAACTCAGAGTGATTTACTTAAGGAAAAAGGGTTGGCCGTACAACCATTAGAAATGGATATGACTAATCATGTCTATGCCAGAGTTTTTATTTCTCACTTCTTAAAAAAAAAAAAAAGAGAAGCACTTTTCAGTAAGTGTTGAGTTTAGATTGTTGGATTTAGGGTTTGGACAGAAGTTTTCCCATCATATTTGTCTTTTGCTCCTCCTAAATGAGCTCTACAGATGTGCCCTGGGAATCTAAATGCCTCCTTATCTGATAATGCCTGAAATCATATAATAAGTGGGGGACAAGTTGAATTTTTATGCATAATAACCAGAGACAATGTCAATATTGTGTTTCAGAAATTCCTCCTTTATTGCACAGGTTGAAAATGCACACTTGTTACCCAGTTGGGTGCTTTCTGTACTCCTGAACTCATCCAGATGCTCCCTGAGTAGGGAAATACAACTCCTTTCCCAACTCAATTTATCCTTGTCAATTAAATAAAACAAACAAAATATCAAGGAGTCTCAAGAAAGAAATATTGAATAAGTCATATTTTGTTGTCTTTGGTTCTGTGTAAGCGTAATTTGAATTGCACAACTGAAACATGCTAGGAAATCTGTAGAATCATAATGCTTTCCTGGCGGACAGAAGGTACTTTGTGTCCTCCAATTGGATCTCTAGTTTGCTTCAAGTAACTGCGCGTCTTTTCATAGCCACTGAATGGCCAGAAATGTTATGCTTTAATTCTATTTCTACTTGTTACTGTGGAAATGAGATTTACTTTATGAGGAAGACATTTGTTCTCCAAGTATGTCCTTGGGAAGTTAAAGTTGCGTACCTGGGATTGGCTTTCAGGGACAAGCAGGATCAATATCAGCTACTCTATAAAGGTGCTGTGACAAATCATACTCCAGTGTCTAAAGGTCAGAAGTAGAGGGGCCATTGTGGTCTGAACCAGTACCCTTGACCCCTTCTCTCTGAGGTTGCAGAGGTGGCTGGGGACATCAAGGAGGCTCCTCATGTTGTGTTGCCTAACATTTAAAAAATTTTTAAATGGCAAGTTCATTGATGTCACTTATATTGAGGAATTAGATTCCATGGGTTTTTAATCTGTATTTTTCATAGCTGTATCCTCTGGGTCTAAAATTGTGCCTACTACATAGAAGGTGTGTAATTAATATTTCCTCAAATAAATCTTTCCAAAACCTGATGTCGCAGTGCAGAAGCTGACTTTTCCTTATGTGCATAAGCAGATAAGATCCACTATTTATTGATAATATACTGTCAACCATTTTATATCTATCATCTAATTTTTCTTTTCAAAAGCCCTTAGGGGAAAATTTCATTATCCTAGTTTAAAAATAACAACAGGAACAATAACTTTTTCAAAAGGAGAATGCTAGTGTTATGGACTGAATGTTTGTGTCCCTCACCACCACCAAATTCATATGTTGGAGCGCTACTCCCCAATGTGATGGTATTAGGAGGTGGGGCCTTTAAGAATTAATTAGGATTACATGAGGTCATGAAGGTGGAGCCCTCATGAATGGCCTTATAAGAATCACAAGACAGCTTGCTTCCCCTTTTTGCTGTCAACCACAGTGCGGATACCAGAAGTCAGCTTTCTGCAACCCAAGAGAGAGCCTTCACCAGAACTCATCAGTGCTGGCACCCTGATCTCAGACTTGCAAACTCCAGCACTCTGAGAAGTTTCTGTTGTTTATAAGCCACCCAGTTAATGATACTTTGTTACAGCAGCCTGAACTGAGTAAGACAGCTAGGAAACTCGCCCAGATTCCACGGACTAAGTGGAAGAGTCAAAATGGTAAGTAATAAAGGGACTGTAGGAAAGACTTTCGTCCTGCTGTCAGCTTGGTCATTTTCTCCCTTCTTTGTTTTCTCATGTGCAAATCGAGAGCAATAATTCAGGCTCTTGAATGGAGCATATCTAAAGTCAACTGAACCAACCAAGATCTGTACAAACAAAGGGTTAATCCCTCATCAATGTTTATCAACAAAAATATTCATGGAAAGCTTTTTATTCTAGATATAGAAAAATATTCATATTTTATAAAAACACAAGTTTGAGCATTAATTTTGTATCCTGCTACTTTACCAAATTCATTCATTAGTTCTAGTAGTGTTCTGGTAGAGTCCTATACACTAATGATGAAAAATCTGAAAGAGAAGTTAAGGAAACACTCCCATTTACCACTGCAACAAAAAGAATAAAATACCTAGGAATAAACCTACCTAAGGAGACAAAAGACCTGTATGCAGAAAACTGTAAGACACTGATGAAAGAAATTAAAGATGATACAAACAGATGGAGAGATATACCATGTTCTTAGATGGGAAGAATCAACATTGTGAAAATGACTGTACTACCCAAAGCAGTCTACAAGTGAAATGTAACCCCTATCAAACTACCGATGGCATTTTTCACAGAACTAGAACAAAAAATTGCACAATTTGTATGGAAACACAAAAGACCCCGAATAGCCAAAGCAATCTTGAGAAAGAAAAATGGAGCTGGAAGAATTAGGCTCCCTGACTTCAGACTATACTACAAAGCTACAGTAATCAAGACAGTATGGTACTGGCACAAAAACAGAAATATAGATCAATGGAATAGGATAGAAAGCCCAGAGATAAACCCAAACACATATGGTCACCTTATCTTTGATAAAGGAGGCAAGAATATACAATGGAGAAAAGACAGCCTCTTCATTAAGTGGTGCTGGGAAAACTGGACAGCTACATGTAAAACAATGAAATTAGAACACTCCCTAACACCATATACAAAAATAAACTCAAAATGGATTAAAGACCTAAATGTAAGGCCAGACACCATCAAACTCTTAGAGGAAAACATAGGCAGAACGCTCTATGACATAAATCATAGCAAGATCCTTTTTGACCCCCTCCTAGAGAAATGGAAATAAAAACAAAAATAAACAAATGAGACCTAATGAAACTTCAAAGCTTTTGCACAGCAAAGGAAACCATAAAGAAAGCGAAAAGACAGCCCTCAGAATGAGAGAAAACATTTGCAAATGAAGCAACTGACAAAGGATTAATCTCCAAAGTTTACAAGCAGCTCATGCAGCTCAATATCAGAAAAACAAACAACCCAATCCAAAATTGGGCAGAAGACCTAAATAGACATTTATCCAAAGAAGATATACAGATTGCCAACAAACACATGAAAGAATGCTCAACATCACTAATCATTAGAGAAATGCAAATCAAAACCACAATGAGGTATCACCTCTCACCAGTCAGAATGGCCATCATCAAAAAATCTAGAAACAATAAATGCTGGAGAGGGTGTGGAGAAAAGGGGACCCTCTTGCACTGTTGGTGGGAATGTAAATTAATACAGCCACTATGGAGAACAGTATGGGGGTTCCTTAAAAAACTAAAAATAGAACTTCCATACAACCCAGCAATCCCACTACTTGGCATATACCCTGAGAAAAACATAATTCAAAAAGAGTCATAGGGCTTCCCTGATGGCGCAGTGGTTGAGAGTCCGCCCGCTGATGCAGGGGACACGGGTTTGTGCCCCGGTCCGGGAAGATTACACATGCTGCAGAGCGGCTGGTCCTGTGAGCCATGGCCGCTGAGCCTGCGCGTCCAGAGCCTGTGCTCCGCGATGGGAGAGGCCACAACAGTGAGAGGCCTGCATACCGCAAAAAAAAAAAAAAAGAAAGAGTCATATACCGCAATGTTCATTGCAGCTCTATTTACAATAGCCAGGACATGGAAGCAACCTAACTGTCTGTCGACAGATGAATGGATAAAGAAGATGTGGTACGTATATACAATGGAATATTACTCAGCCATAAAAAGAAACAAAATTAAGTTATTTGTAGTGAGGTGGATGGACCTAGAGTCTGTCATACAGAGTGAAGTAAGTCAGAAAGAGAAAAACAAATACCTTATGCTAACACATATATATGGAATCTAAAAAAAAAAAAAATGTTATGAAGAACCTAGGGGCAGGACAGGAATAAATACACAGATGTAGAGAATGGACAAGATGACATGGGGAGGGGGAAGGGTAAGCTGGGATGAAGTGAGAGAGTGGCATGGACTTATATATATTACCAAATGTAAAATAAATAGCTAGTGGGAAGCAGCCGCATAGCACAAGATCAGCTTGGTGCTCTGTGACCACCTAGAGTGGTAGGATAGGGAGGGTGGGAGGGAGACACAAGAGGGAGGAGATATGGGGATATATGTATGTGTATAGCTGATTCACTTTGTTATAAAGCAGAAACTAACACACCATTGTAAAACAATTATACTCCAATAAAGATGTTAAAAAATAAAAATAAATAACAAAAAAACCACAAGTTTGAAATTTTTGTTGACTACATGGTCCATTCACTTAATTCGAAGTTCACAAAATATAAAATAATGCATTAGTGTCCCGTAGCCACCCTGAGCATAAAACTCAAAAATGCATGTGTTTTAAGGCATAATATGTAGTATTTCTGTTATTCTTTTCTATGTATTCTACAATTTCTGTTTGGATAATCTCTTGACACAAGAGTTTTAAGATAAAGTTTTTGTATTTTCTTTCTTGGTTGTTCCCCCCACCTCTTTTTTTATTTTATATTTTTTAAGATTTTCTTTTTTATATCCAGTCAATTGTCATGAAGTATGAAATAGTCATTAAAATCACTCACTACAGATCTCTTCTACTTTTCTTACATTTCCTATGCTGTCTTTTTGATTCTGAATATTGATTCTGTGTTATTTGATGCACAGGTATTCATAACTCTTATGAAGTGTACATTTTAGCATTAAGATGTACTGTTCTTTATTTAATGCTTTGAGGTCTGAGTTCAATCTGCCAGATAGTAAAATTACAACCCCTGCTTTCTTTTGTTTTCACTGGCTTGGTATATGTTTACCAATTCTTTTATTTTCAGCCTTTATGACACATTTGTTTTAGGTGTGGCTCTTGTACACACCGTAAAATTGGGTTTTAATATGTGATCTGATCTGAAAGCTTTTTCTTTCAATAAGTGAGTTAGTTCTTATTGACATGCTTAATTGTAGTCTGTCATTTTTTATTCATTTACTTACCTAGTTTCTATTAATTTCTTACTGCATGCAGTTCCCTGTCTAATTCTTCCCTTCTTTCTCCTCTACCATCTGATTTTTATCAACTATATTATCTTTCTTAGTATTTAAGTTTGTGTTCCTAAATATATTTGATCCTTATTAATTCATTTGTCACTTTGACCCCCCGCACCACCATTATTTAAAATGAGGAGAAATAATTTATTAAAACTTCTTTCCTCCTTCGACTTCTAATTTTTGTTGTTGTAACATTTTCTATACCATCAGGGTATACAGCACTCTGTTCTGTCATCCTAATCTCCACTCTTTGTTCAGTGTTTTAGACAGATCTAGTTAAAGTTTCAGTGCTCATGAACAGTGTCTTTATATTCATTTTTCTCTTCCTATTTGTCTAATTGAAGTTCTTTATGAGAATCTTCAAGAAGTCTCATGGGAACAACACTCCTTAAAAATATCTGATGTTTAATGTGTCAAAACATTGCCTCATACTGAACATTTAGGAAGTATAAAATCTTTCATCATGCTTTATTTCTTTGACTTTTTTTGTTGAAGGTCCTTCATGTTCTCTTAGAATTGACTTTCACTGTGGAGATGTCTGAGAACAGCCTGATGTTTTCCTCCCTAAGAGGTAATTATATTTTGCTTCACTGCTTGAAGGTTTCTTTCTTTGTCTTCAAAGTTCAGCATACTTACTTTGTTATAATTCTGTTTTGTCTTTCCTAAGTCAATTTCCCCTAGGACATGATGTGTATTTGTATAGATTTAAAGGTTTTTTTTCCTTTGTTTTTTTAACTTCAAGAAAGTAAATTATAAATGTTTGTTCTGATCCCTTATTTTGTTTTTCTCCATTGGTAATTGCAAAGTCTCTCTTTCCCTGTTCTCAATATCTCCTCTTTTTTAATTCTTCTTTATTTTTTTCTGCATCACCATTTCATATTTTATACTTTACTGTGTTTTCAACAGTGTTTCCTTACAAATGACAATAACAGCAACAACAACCAAAAGATATAAAGGGAGATACAAACGTAGGGGAGAAGAAGAAATATAGATAAAATATAAATACAATACAAATATGAATAATAGCATATATGTTTTTAATAGTCTCTCTTATCTGCTCTCCTTTGTTTTCCTTCCATTGTCCCTATCATTTCTCTGATATTTTTTTTCTCATAGTTCTTGGGCTTTGCCAGCTCACGTTTCATTTCTTTCCATTATCTCACCATCTCCTCCCAGAGCTCTTGCATTTCTGCCCAGTGCTCTTGTTTCATGGAAGCAATTTCTTCATCATGTGTTTTTAATTCACTTTGCAATTTTTTTTCCTGTGAGAGATCTAAATCTGCTATTTATTTTTCCTGTCATTCCTTGTTCTCCTTCTTCTCTCTTTCTTGCTCTCCTCCCCCACCTTATATCTTTTTGTTGTTGTTGATTGATAAGGCGAACAAAATTGGACTAAATGGTTAACATGCTTTCATCACTGATCCATGAATGGACATCTTTTATTTTTGATTATTTATTTGTTAGTTTTTTGACATTAATAATATATTAGAACTGGAATATTGAATAAATCAACAAATGTTTGCACCTCCCTCATTCTGTCTCCCACCCTCATCCAAACTATCACTAACCTGAAACTCAGCTTTATCATACTTCTGTCTTTCCAAATTAGAATTCTATTCACATATATATTATATGCAATATATGTATATATGTTATATGTACGTTTTATAAATATATATAATACAAAGACACATATTCCTAAAACATATGCTGTTTGACTTTAATTATTTTCACCTTTATAAAAGCCAGTTAAACATATGATGTATGATATATGAAGAGATATTCAAATTTATTATTGATCAAGAAAATAAAGATGGGGCTTCCATGGTGGCGCAGTGGTTGAGAGTCTGCCTGCCGATGCAGGGGACACGGGGTTGTGCCCCGGTCCGGGAAGATCCCACATGCCGCAGAGTGGCTGGGCCCGTGAGCCATGGCCGCTGAGCCTGCGCGTACGGAGCCTGTGCTCCGCAACAGGAGAGGCCACAACAGTGAGAGGCCCTCGTACCGCAAAAAAAAAAAAAAAAAAAAAAAGATGAAGACTGTAATGACATAATGTTTTATACCCATTCTATTGACAAAAATTGTATGATAATATGTCTATGAGATCTTTTTTACACAAAATCCTTTTCCTTTTTCTCTGTTGTGGCAAATTTTTGTATAGACTGCTCTTCCCTTTTTATCAGTCACTTCTGAGGAAAGTGGGTTTTAATTCATGAGATAAACTATTTACAGAAAAAAAAATTAGTATGGGTATGGGCTATGTTCCTAGATAGCTGATGTTTTGTTTTTTCTTTATTTAACCCAGGATTTTTTATGTGAGCTAGCTCTTAATTTTTCCCAACAAATGAGTCTTGACTTAGACTTACCCACTATATTTGTCACAATGAAACTAGGTCCAGGAAACTCCCAGCACTAGCTGGTGTATCTTGTTTCTGCTGTCCCACAGTAATTAACTAGGATTTTAGGATTGCATTTCAGGTTATACCTCTCACCTTCAAAGATTATATTCTCACCTTTAAAAATATATTTTTGAGGCCATAATGGAGCAATAAGAAATGGGTTTATCCTCCATTTAAAATCACTTAAAATGTAGACAAAGCATATAAAATAACAGTTGTTAGATGCTCATACATGAAAGAGGGGAAACAAGTAAAGCAGTCTCTACAATTCCTGAAGAAAGTTTCCAGGCTTCTGAGCAGAATAAAGGAACCCAGGAAGAGCCCCACAATCTGTCTGAGCTGAGGAGATGAAAGTGAGCATCCAGGGGTGCCAAAGTAGCTAGAGTTAGCAGGGCAGATACCGCAGAAGAGAAGACATCACAGAAGGAGGAAAAGAAAGAGCTCAGTAGCTTTGAATAACCTACTGAGGACTGATCAGTGGGTGTGAAGATAGCTACTGGAGACTAAGTTATAAAAACATCAAATGGAGCAGGCAGAAAAATCCCTGGAGTTCAAACAGGGCCAGGAGTAGTCCATGTCTCCACCAGCTAGAGCAGAAAAATCTTGGTATTCATGGGATACCAGGTAGAGTACTGAAGGGTATTTTTTAAGTAGTAGAAAAAAATTAGTTCTAAAATAACTCCTCTTATTCTCCTGCCAAACAAAGCTTAAAAGCAGGACTCAAAGAATCAAACTGTTTCCAATTTACCTATATCCATGAAGAAAGTTCAAGAACACTTTGAAGAATATGAACAGCCAACCAGAAAATTTACAATGTTTGGCGTCCAATAAATAAGTATCAGGCATATGGGAAGCAAGCTCTAAGAGTCATAAGAGGAGAAAAAATTCAATCAATTGAAACAATTTAGAATTGACAGATGATGGGATTAATAAATAAGGATATCAAAAAGTTTTACAACTGCTTTGCAAGTGTTTCAGAATATAGAATATGAATATGTTAAGAACATTGTAGATATAAAAAAGATGCCAAATGTAATTTTAGAGTTAGTACTATGTTTGAGATAAAATTACACTTGATGGGGCTTCCCTGGTGGCGCAGTGGTTGAGAGCCCGCCTGCCGATGCAGGGGACACGGGGTCGTGCCCCGGTCTGGGAAGATCCCACATGCCGCGAAGCGGCTACACCCATGAGCCATGGCCGCTGAGCCTGCGCGTCCGGAGCCTGTGCTCCGCAATGGGAGAGGCCACAGCAGTGAGAGGCCCGCGTACCGCAAAAAAAAAAAAAAATTACACTTGATGAGACTAACAGCAGATTAGACATTGCATAATAAGGAGTTAATTTAAGACATTCTAATAGAAACTATTCAAATTAAAACAGAGAAAGGAAAAAAGACTAAAAAAAACCCTAAAAATACATCAGTGAGTTCTGGGATAACTTTAAGCAGCGTTATGTAAGTTAAACTAGAGCCTCAAAGACGGGGAGAAAGAAGATAGGATAGAAAAACATTTGAAGAAATAATGGCCAAAATTTTCCACATTTGATGAGCACGATAAACCCGCAGATCCAAGAAACTCTAAAAATCCCAAGCAAAAGAAACTTGAAGAAAACAGCACGAAGTCACGTTACAAACAATTGTTTACAATAGATAAAGAGAAAATCTTAAAAGATTACAGGTGAAAAAAATACATTTCACATGGAAAAACAAAGATAAGAATAATAGCAGACCTCTTCAGAATACAATCCCAAAGACAGTGGAACAACAACTTTAAAGTACTAAAAGGAGAACACTGTCAACCTAGAATTCTAAACTCAGTCAGATATCTTTTTTTAAATGTAGGAAAATCTTTTCCAGAATCTAAATCTGGTGGAACCCATTACCAGCAGACATATACTACAATAAGTGTTAAAGGAAGTCATGGAGGGTAAAGGCAAATGATATCAAATGATAGTCTGGGTCTTGAAAAGCAATGAAGAGTGCCAGAAATGGTAATTATCAAATAATTGTCTTTTATTTTTAAATTACATTAAAATATACTAGACTGTTTAAAGCAAAAATATTACAATGGGGCTTCCCTGGTGGCGCAGTGGTTGAGAGTCCGCCTGCCGATGCAGGGGACACGGGTTCATGCCCCGGTCTGGGAGGATCCCACATGCCGCGGAGCGGCTGGGCCCTTGAGCCATGGCCGCTGAGCCTGCGCATTGTGCTCCGCAACGGCAGAGGCCACAACAGTGAGGGGCCTGTGTACTGCAAAAAAAAAAAAAATATATATATATATATAACAATTAATTTTGACATTGATCATACATATAGAAGTAAAATGTATGACAGCAATAGTGTAAAGGACTGCATTACCCTGATACCAAAATGAGAAAATGATATTAGTAGGAAAAAGAAAACCAAAACTACAGACCAATATCCCTCATCAATGTAGACAAAAAACTCCTTCAAAATATTTTAGAAATTCAAATTCAATGATATATGAAAAAATAATATATCATGGCTAAGTGAGGTTTATCTCAAGAATCAAGGTATAATAAATTAATATTAACATTTTAAAATATCAATGAGTAGTATTAAATATTAATAGTTTTAAAAATAAATCAATATAATTCATGTACTAAAAGCTTAATAAAAAGCCATATGATCATCTTAATAATGTGGGAAAAACATTTTAATAGTCAACATCTATTCATGAATAAAACTCTCAGCAATGAGAACAGAAGCAAAAGTCCTTAGCCTCATAAGGGTTACCTATAAAAAGCCTATAGTTAATACCATACAAATGGTGACTGCCTGAATTTATCCTCTTATGATTGAGAAAAACCAAGTGTATTTGCTCTAATCACTTCTGTTCAACATTGTACTGACAGGTCTAACCACTGCAATCAGGCAAGAAAAAAAGGCATACAGATTGGGAAGGAATAATAAAACTGTCTTTGTTCACAGAAGAGTTGATTATCTTTGTGTAAAAGTCTATAAGAAATATCCAAAAAGCCTTTGGAACTAATAAATGAGTTTAGCAAGATTGCAGAATATAAAGTCAATGTACAAAACTCAGTTGAATCTATGCATGAGCAACAAGGAATCTGGAACTGAAATTTTAAAAATATACAATTTACAATATAAAAAATGTGAAAAAGATAAATTTGATGAAAGATGTGTAAGACTTAAACACTAAATAGTGCAAAATGTCTCTAACAGAAATTAAAGAAGACCGAAATAAGTAAAAGAATATAATATATTCATGGATTTGAAAACTCAAACTTGTTAGCATGTTGATTTGCCCCAAATTAATTTTCAATGCAATCTTAATCAAAATCTAAGTAAGCTTTTTTTTTGTAGAAATTGGCGATTCTAAAATTTATATGGAAATGAACAGTACCTTGAAAACTAAAATAACTGAAAAGAAAAATTTGGAGAACTACTACAACCTGATATCAAGCCTCATAAATCTACAGCAGTCAAGACAGTGTGATATCTGATGTCAATATGAAAAATGAAAAATTAACCCGGACCCTATCCTCACCCTATATACAAAATTAACTCAACATGAATCAGAGATCTAAGTGTAAGAGCTAATATAAAATTTCTAGAAGGAAACATAGGAGAAAATCTTAGTTCCCTTGAGTTCGGCCAGCATTACTTTAATAGGACAAAAAGCACAAAGAATAAAAGAAAAAAAATCAATAAAGTGAACTTGATCAAAATTGGAATCTTTTGCTCTTCAAAAGATACTAATGAAAGAGAAAAGCAGGCCTCAGACTTGTAGGAAGCATTTGCAAAATATATATCTGACAAGTAACTTATACCTAGGATATGGAAAGAACTGTTACAGGCACACTTCAGAGATATCACAGGTTTGGTTCCAGACCACCACAGTAAAGCAAATGTCTCAATAAAGCAAGTCAAATGAATTTTTTGTTTCCTAGTGCATGTAAAAGTTATGTTTACACTATACTGTAACCTGTTTAATATGCAATATCATTATGTCTAAAATAATGTACATACCTTAATTTAAAAACACTTTATTGCTAAAAAATGCTATCATCTGAACCTTCAGCAAGTTCTAATCTTTTTGCAGTATTAACATCAAAGATCACTAATCACAGATCACCATAACAAATATAATAGTGAAAAATTTTGAAATATTGTGACAATTACCAGAATGTTTCACAGAGACACAAAGTTAGCAAATACTGTTGGAAAGACAATGTTGATAGACTTGCTAAACACAGGATTGTCATAAACCTTCAATTTGCAAAACATGCAGTATCTGCAAAGCTTGATAAAGTATGCCTGTACATCCCACTCATGACACACACAATCCAATAAAAATCAGGCAGAATATTTGAACACACAGCTTACCGTATACAGATGTCAAATAAGGACAAAGATGCTAAATATCCTTAGTCATTAGGAAAACTCAATTTATAACTCTAATATTTTACTATACACTCAGTAGAATGACTAAAATTAAAAAGACTGACCACACCAAGTGTTGCCAGGGATGTGGAACAGCTGAAACTCTCATACATTGCTGGTTGGATTGTCAAATGACCATTTTGGAAAGTAGTTTGGCAGTGTCTTAAGATGTTAAATGTATATTTACCATAATAGCCTTTCTACTGCAAGGTATTTTCCCAAGAGAAATGAAAGTATATGTCCATACGTAAAGTTGTACATGAATGTTCACAGCAACTTAATTTTTAAAATCCCCAAACCGAAATGAAAGTTCAAATTTCCATCAACAGGTAAATAGATTTTAAAAAATGATATATCTATACTAAGGGTATACAAACTTTTTCTTTAAAGGGACAAATATATGTTCAGCTTTCTAGGCTGTATGATTTCTACTCAGCTCTGCTGTTGTAACATGAAAGCAACTATAAACAGTACATAAACAGATGGGGGTAGTCAGATTTGGCCAAGAACAAGCTGCATTTAGCCATCTGGATTTGGCCTGTTGGAATTGTCAAAGCCTGATCTATACACAATGAACTACTTCTCAACAAAAACAAAAAAGAAGAAACACATTGATGCATGAATGAATCTTAAAAATAATTATGCCGAATTAAAAAAAAACATACCATATGATTTCATTTATAAAATTCTAGAATTCTAAGTGGCGGAAGGATTATCAGTGGTATCTTCAGCCTGGTTAAATAATCACTTAGACATGGTTTCTTTGGTTCCTTGAACTTATTTATAACATTTTATTTAAAGCCTTTGTCTAATAAATTCAACAAATGGACTTCCCCAGGGGCAGTTTCTATTGACTGCTTTTTTTTTTTCCTTTGTATGAGCTGTATTTTCTTGTTTATCTTCATGATGTGAAAATATATATATATTTTTGAAAATTAGCTATTTTAAATAATATAATGTGATAACTCTGGAAATTAGATTTCCTCTCCCCAGAGTTGTTGCTGTTGCTCTTTGTTTAGTGAATTTCCTGAACTATTTCTTTATGGTCTGTATTCTTTCTCATGTGTACCCACTGAAGTCTTCACTTGGTTAGCTTAGTGGTCAGCTAATGATTGGACAAAGATTTTCTTAAATTCCAACTCAAAAGTAGTCCCAAGGATGATTTCAAGGGGCACAAGTAGAGTTCTGTGTCTATACCTTGAGAGGAAAGGCCTTCAATTGTTAGCTCTCACTAGAACCCCACAGGAAAGGGGATGGTCTCCCCAAAAGAGGAGGAGGAAAGCAAAACATAAGTGCCATTTAGGAGCTGCTCCCAGGGTATGCTATTATTCCTGTATATTCCTGGGCCCACTTTTGGCAAAAGAAAGCCTATTTACCCCGCAACCTGTCTCTGAGTGACCGCTTTAAGAACGAGATTGGCACAGGTCCAGATTTAATTGTAGGGCGTGCTTCAAATAAGACACTTTCTCTTTCCCTTGACTATTCATAGTCTAATTTTGAAGTCCAATTTTTGAAAACCCTAGTCCAGGCCTAAATATTCCATCTTAATCTAAATTAGTCTCACTTTTGGGTTTGGTGAACTAGTCTTCAGTCAGTTCTCTTTCCTCAGGAGGATACATATATTTATGTGAAGACTTTTACTTCCATTGCTAATTAGGGGAAAGAAAAATTTGAAGGAAGAATGCCAACTCAAAGAAAATAAAGACACTGTTCATTGAGCTCCACATAGAAAGCGTGAAGTCACAGGTCTCAACAAACATGCTCAATTGAAAGGGAAACACATCAAGGGTAGACTGTTTCAAGTTAACACGTTTGTATCTTTGGCTTTGGTGCCTGTACCAAATAAAATAAAATGGTGGGACCAGATTTGAGTTACAAATTTTGAAAGGGTATCTAGTTGGACCTAATTTCCATTAATAGATGTTCAGAACTCACATTGACATATAGCAATGAACTAAATTATCAGTGGAGTCCTACGTTAAATAGCTCTTGTGAAATAGATAATGAGCTATTTTGTGGTACTTTTTCTATATTTACAACTGTTTAATGAGTAGAAGTCCCTAGATATAAAAAAATCTGGTTTCCAGAAGATCCTGGGAAGCATTCCAGAGAGAACCAGATTCTTAAAAAAAAAAAAAAAAGTGTCAGAGAGTGTATCATATATTTACTACATTGAGACAGTTAAACTTTAGGAAATTAAACAACACTAGCAGAAAAAACACAATTTCTTAAATAATAGCAGGTTAATCATGGTGAAAAAGTTTATCCAAACATACCTACCCCAAAGGAATTATAGTAAATGCCTTTTGTTGTAAATTAAATTGTAAGTGGCTAAGATAGTCTTTTAACTTGTACTATTTCAGTCACATCTATTCCCATTAGTCACATTAAATCTACATTAAACAAAACTAATTGCACACACACGTCTCTGTGGGGAAAGCACAGCAGTTCCTCATGTAGACTCTTCTATCTTGCTTCTGCCTGATTTGTCTATGTACCAAAGTGTATCAGTTTTCTGCATATAAATTTTAAAGGAAGATACAACCCAGCAGTGTAACATACAAGTTAAAAACCTGTCTTTACCCTAGACTTTGGTCAAAGACATTTCGTTTTTGTTAGGAATCCTAAATAACCTTCCTAGAAACTAGTATGTAATTCATCACATACCCAACATTTAATAGTAAGTAGAATATATTACTTTGAAAACCTGAACCCATTCCTTGGGCTCTTAATGTTTTATGAACAACTGCAGAGACACAGTTAAGGTCATTGGTAAAATCTAATGGGTATGTTTTGTTATTTGTTTAAAAAATGAACCTTCTGGGGCACTTTGCTATTCTAAAATTCAAGGAATTTAAAACTATTGTTATAAAGGTTTAGAAACATACTACTGTTTCATAAACAGTAGTACACAGTCACAATATCAAGATACCACATCAGTTTAAAAATAAACATTTTTCTTATACCATCTTTATAGGAGTGACTTAGCAATATACATAAAAAATATATATTCATAATAGACATTTACAATGCATATGTAAAAAGTCTATATTAGGTGCCTACAACCATGTTTTTAGAGTTTGTTTTACATGTCACATATAGTATATTCTATGCTAGAAAAGTCTCAAAAACATGAAATTCTTTTTGAAAAATAGGAATTCTTTCACATATATAGTTGGGAACTATATGTAGTTGGGAACTATATGTAGTTGGGAACTATCTTGCTCCCTTCTAGTCTCGAAGGTGGTGCTTCTCATGCTCCCCACATCCAGGTCAACCTGTAACCAGAGTAATGAAGAAGTAGTCATCAAAATACTTGTTAATTATCCAGAATCACACTTCAACAAACTAGGGCCCACTCAGTCTTCTAAGTCAGAATTTAGGCCACAGTACCTGGTCTATAGTTCCAGAGAGCAATTTAGGTGTGTATCTCCTTTCCTTGTCATTTAAAAATGAATATAGAGCAGAGCGTTTCATATCCTGGCCAAGAAAACATTTGTATCCCCATGTCTCTACTGGCTCAGATCCAGTGGTTCCAAGCACTCAACACCTCCTTACATCCCCCTGAGAATATCTACTTGAACCAAACACGTTTGAGAGAGAGGCAGATTTTAATAAGGATTTTGCAGAGGGAAAAAAAGATTTTGTACCAACTTCTGCCACATACCCTGAAGCATATAATTTCATAAATACCCATCCAACTTGTACCTTCTTCCTAGCCCCTCACAGTTGTAGCAGCTGCCGACTCAGAAAGAAGGCAGTTTTCTTTTTCCATCTCTTACCATCCAAAATATTGTCACCACAATGCAGGAAATTAATCAAAACTCTTTCAACCAAATTGGCTTTCCCTGCAAAGGAAATCTCTTACCAACTTCAAAGAAGTTAAAAATATTTATATGCTATGTATTTATTATATATTTGTTGCACTTAACAATGGTCCTTTGCAAAATCTATAGTAATTCATGAGAGTCATTCGTGTTATATTGAAGACAACCCATTTTTTAATCTCTCTATTCACCTAGAACTCCAATGGCTACTCATAGAAAATTTTGTAAGCACCCTATTGGTAGCTGGGATTACTAAACTCCTCAAAAATTAAAAGGGCACTCTTAACTGGCTTTCATACTGAAGCAACTAATATGAAATATGTTTTCTCCCCAATGCATTTAGCAAAGATAGATGAAGGATATGAGGACATCTAGTATCAACCAACTATGAACTCCTGTGGGTTTGGCAATCCCTGCATCAGAAGTATTTATCATGATTTTCCTCAAAAGGGTCTCCCAGAGAAAGGTCTTGTTTCTGGGGGATGTATGAGCAACTCACATTCTGTTTACTATGTTATTTAAGTAAAGAATCATCAAGAACCAATTCATCCTAAAAGACATTTGGTGATTTGGAACGCTCCCCAAGCCATTCATTTCCAAGGGCCAAACTGCATGCCCAACTCATGTTTAAAGTCCCATAAATTCTTAGGTCACATACTGACAGAGTATTTTCCCCTACCTAATTCAGCCAATAGTACTTATTTTGTAAATACTTAAGGAACACCTACTATATTCCAGGCACTGTGCTAGATACTGCACTACAGAAATGAGTCTTACCTGCCCTGATTATTCTCTGTTTACACATCAAAATCCATCTCTGCCTCTTCTGCACCCTGCCTTGAGCCATGAGAAGCTAACTTCTAGTCAACAGAGGTACACCTGCCCTTTGGTTTCCTGTCAGGTTTGCCCAGTGGGAAATACTGCCAGAAGTGAAGGGGAAAGTTCAGGGTATTAATTCTCCTTGTTCCAAATGTCTATGCAGGCTATAAACTGGCTCAGGCTGAACCCGTCTGCCCACAGGCACAGCTCCTACTCCTTCAGCTCTCACCCTATTCTGGTCGCGGCTGACTTCAGGCCTTGGGTAGGAATTGCTGCTCTCTGTTGGTAATCTCTGGGTGTTTCACCATGTCTTGTTCCCATAATCCTGTCCACAAGTTTGTAATAGTGCTCTTTTTAAACTGACTTTAAATACCCCCTTTGTATGCAGTCCTTTTCCTGCAGAGACCCTGACTTGTGTGCTGCCCTCTAGAGCAGTCTCATAGAGAGCTAGATATAATCTTTTATATCTACTGTTATAATCAAGATAAATTACAAGCACAATGGATGCATAGGTGGATATTCCTAGTTGTCTACTCAAAATCTATTTTCCTTTTCTTCCTCGCTTACAGAACCCTAAACTTATTGGATTAGTTCTTATTCAGTTAAAAATACTCAATCTTCCAGGTTCCCTGGCTACTAGTTTAGCGAATGAAGATGTAATACAGAAGTCTCCCAGGTGGAGCTCCCAAAAAAGAGATTGTATTTCTCATAAAAACTGACAGACTCAGCTAGTACACAGACTTTTATTTTTTATTTCTTCCTGCCTGGAGTGCACATTCAGTGTCTGGAAGCACAGTAGTCATCTTTAGATCATGTGAAGTAAAGTCCTTCACAAGATGTAATGGAAGAGGAATCTAAGAGGAGCTTTGATCTTTGGTAATTCCCAGAATCGATATTCTGGCCCTCAATTGCCTACATTTCAACTTCTTATTATGGGGGAAAATAGATCATTTTTTGCTTAACTTACTGTAGTCCATTCCTGATTCATGCAGGCGATCAAACTCCAGCTGACGTAAGTGAGTTGAAAAATGACTCTGTGTAAGGACATGACCCAGTGTTGTGTACAAGGAAAAGAAGTTCTGAATTTCTGCACCTAAATGTAGTATGTATGGTGCAGGAAAGAAGGAGAGTAGGGAAAGATATACATAGCCAGATCATAAAGTATCTTATCTACTGTGTCAAAGGATTTTAGGTTTTATTCTGCCAATAAGAAGGAGTATATCAATTTCATTGCTTTCAGCACTGAATAGCCAATAAAGATGACTTAAGCACTACAGGAATTTTTTGTACACATTTAAGGAGAAGCCCATATGTAGGAGGTTATAAGGTAGATTCAGAGGCTCAATAACAGCATTTGCTCAGAATCCTCTTTAGTTGGTTTCTCTGTGATTCTCTTAGCTTTTCCCTTACTGGGACCATTTTGGCACTCATGCTCCAGGCATCACATCCAAAAGACAAGGAAAAGGTGGCTGGTAACTAAGCATCTCTCTTCTCTCTCATTTTTAATTTTTATCAAAGAGTAAGATCTTTCCTAAAAGCCTCCATCAGACTTCCCCATAGGTCTTACTTGCAGAACTGGGTTATACATTCCTAATCTCATCTTTGGCAAAAGAGAATGATGTTACTGAAGAGGTTCAGAGGCATAAGGCTTATGCTACTCTGGCATAAGGATTAATTTGTGCTGAAGGCAAATGAGAAAAAGCAGACACAAGATGAGCTCTCTGGCCTCCCCCAATCTGCCTGAAAGCAGAACATAAATCCCTCTTGTGAAGGTATGTCTGCCCTTCCTATATCAGGAAGGGGATAACAACCTTATCGCCAGAGACAACAATGCGACGGCACCTAGGTGGACCTACACAAACAAGCTTACTAAATAACCCTGAACTTTCATTCGTTTCCCCTATATTTTAACCTTCCCACAATTTGCTGCCCCTAAAAGCCTAAACCTTTTTTCTTTGTCTTGTCGCTTCTCTACAAATTTGCTGTTCTTTGTTCAGATGCTGTATAAGCCCCAAGTTCTAACCACCCCTTCGAGTTATATTCACCACTGAGTACTCTGTATGCATGCACAATGCTTGAGTAGCAGAGTGTTAGTCTTTTCTCAGTATCTTTTCCTGCACTTTTGCTTATCTTCCCAGTGTGAAACCTTCAACTTTTGGATGAGTATATGATGACTTTGAGTAAAGAATATGTTTTCCAGCCCCCTTTGAAACAAATTTTGACCCTATGACCAAGTTCTAGCCACTGGCTTATAAACTTGCACATTACATGGAAACTTCTGGAAACCTTCTTAAAAGATACTGATGATGCTTCCTTTGTCTCTTTCTTCTGTATCCCTTTCTCTTTCCTGATGTCTGGATGTAGCCTGAGCAGATATTTGGGGCCATGAAATGACTTTAGGGATGGAATCCTCCACAGTAGGGCTATAAGATAGAAGGAGCTTCATTCCCTATGTACTTTATAAAGAAAGACCTACCAGGGCAGCTCCAAACTATCAACTTCTAGATGTTACTGTGAAAAAGAAATAACATTCTATCATATTTAAATTGCTATTATTTTTGTCCTCTCTTATTTGTAGCCAAGTCTAATGCTAACTAATGACAAACTATTTGTAGTTTATACCTTGTGGTCAAGGAATGGGACTCACTTTCCCTTAGCACATTGCCAACTTATTCTTCAACAAAAGAATGATGCTTTTAGCAAGAATGGAGAGAGTGGCAGTAGAATGTGCCACCAAAAGTGTTTGCTAAAGGAAATCATCCAGTATACATCAGGAAAGATGGAGCATTGCTACATTTGCATGCCTGGAAGTCATTCTGCAGTATGTATCAGACAAACAGAAACTAAGAGGAAGAGATGTAGAAGGTTGAGACCAGGGTCATGAGAACAGCCTCCAACAGTGTCAAAAGGAATGGAGAAGCATGGACAGCTGTGAGCTATTGATTGGATGGCAGGGGTTGGAGAGGAAAGAGAGAAGACAAGAAGATACCAAGATTGCAATCACAGAAAAGTGAAGAGGATTTAGAAAATACAACATTGTGTACTCTGTGCTTTCCTATTGGAAAAAAATAGTATATTCAATCTATCAATCAATAAACATTTATTAGGCACTTAACACATGCCAAACACAGGTGTCTGACCATATATTGCAGTTAGATTAGCTTCAAAACTATCTGTTTGTAAATAGGAGTTAATCAGTCCTTTTTTTTTTTGCGGTACGCGGGCCTCTCACTGTTGTGGCCTCTCCCGTTGCGGAGCACAGGCTCCGGACGCGCAGGCTCAGCGGCCATGGCTCACGGGCCCAGCCGCTCCGCGGCATGTGGGATCCTCCCGGACCAGGGAACGAACCCGTGTCCCCTGCATCGGCAGGCGGACCCTCAACCACTGCGCCACCAGGGAAGCCCTAATCAGTACTTTTGAGAATTCTACCAGGCCCTAAGTGCAGGACAGAGATAACTGAAAAATGAGCCCTTTCTTCAAGGAGCTCACTATCCAGTAGTGCTGATGAAATACATACACCTGGCACAGAGTAGGTGTTCAATATTGCTCTGGAGGTTGAATGACATGATTCCACAGAGTCATAAAATGGGAGTGTTGTGTGGTTTGGGGTTCAAATATTTTGCGGCATAAAGGAGAAAAATGATAGTGCTAAGGAAACAGTGAAGGCTTCCTGAAGGAGGTAAGACCTCTTTGTAGCTTAACTCAGCTCATCTCTTGCCTTCATTATTTTTTTTCTCTACTTATTTTGTTCCACATCCTTAATCATTTCATGCACTCTCAAGATAGATTTTTTTTTAATTTAGATCTGAACTGCCAGTGAGCTACGTATTGATGCTAAACTAAATTCATATGAAAATATTTTTGCTTAATATGGATTCATTCAGGCCATCATCAAAAAATCTACAAACAATAAATGCTGGAGAGTGTGTGGAGAAAAGGGAACCCTCTTGTGCTGTTGGTGGGAATGTAAATTGATACAGCCACTATGGAGAACAGTATGGATGTTCCTTAAAAAACTAAAAATAGAACTACCATACGACCTAGCAATCCCACTACTGGGCATATACCCTGAGAATAATTCAAAAGGACACATGAACCCCAATCTTTATTGCAGCACTATTTACAATAGCCAGGACATGGAAACAACCTAAATGTCCAACAACAGATGAATGGTTAAAGAAGACGTGGCACATATATACAATGGAATATTACTCAGCCATAAAAAGAAATGAAATTGAGTTACTTGTAGTGAGGTGGATGGACCTAGAGTCTGTCATACAGAGTGAAGTAAGTCAGAAAGAGAAAAACAAATACCGTGTGATAACACATATATATATATATGGAATCTAAAAAAAAAAAAAAAAAGGTCCTGATGAACCTAGGGGCAGGACAGGAATAAAGACACAGATGTAGAGAATGGACTAGAGGACATAGGGAGGGGGAAGGGTAAGCTGGGACAAAGTGAGAGAGTGGCATGGGCATATGTACACTACCAAATGTAAAATAGATAGCTAGTGGGAAGAAACCACATAGCACAGGGAGATCAGCTCAGTGCTTTGTGTCACCTAGAGGGGTGGGATAGGGAGGGTGGGAGGGAGATGCAAGAGGGAGGAGATATGAAGATATATGTATATGTACAGCTGATTCACTTTGTTATACAGCAGAAACTAACACACCATTGTAAAGCAATTATACTCCAATAAAGATGTTAAAAAAATGGATTCATTCAATCAGCTACAATTAATTATGATCCCATTATGTACCAGAATTTCAACAGTACTTTTTGTACCCAATCCTTTATTTAGCATTCCTAATAAACTATAAGGCAAGCATATTATCAAGATTAGGTTCAGCTCTAAATAGCAGAGTTCAATAAGATAGAATCTATTTCTCTACTACATAAAAGACTGAAAACTGATATATTAACTCTGCTTCATAAAGTCCTCAAGAAACCAGCTTCCCTTTAGCCCACTGTTCTGCCATCCTTAAGATGTGGCCATTTTCTCTTTGCCCAAGAGAGCAGCTGGAGCTCCAGCCATTATACCTGCATTCCAGAGAGCGGACAGCAGCACGGGGAAAGATTTGAAGAATAAAGGAGGCAATAGGCTCACATCAGTTGTATTTTAAGGAAGTTTCCTTAAAGCTGCCACATGACACTTCTAATTCCACTCAGAACTTAATCATATGGTCAAACTTATCTACAAGGGAGAATAGAAAATGCTACTTTATTTGAGACATTTTCCCAGCTAAAGAATGTAAGTTTTATTCCCATGGAAGAAAGATGGTGTGGATATTGATGAATAATGGCAGTCTCTACTGCAATTATAACTCTCATTTTATAAATGAGAAAACGAACACTCAGAGGGTGACTTGTTCCTGATGACATAGCTGGTTCATGTCAGAGCCAGGATATGAATCCCTTTCTTCTTGATCCAAATTCAGCACTGATTTCACTATACAACAGCCTCCATCTGTTGAAATATGAAATTACTCCTTTCTCACAATGATTTTTTTCCCTCAGAACTGACATAGTTTCGCAATTATAAGCATAAAAAAATTTTGAACAAGTCAATACGGGGAATACATCACGACACCAAACATTATTCTAGTCCTTGATTTTCTGTCTTTACCTTTCTGTGATGTATTAAAAGCTTTATATTAATTTCTAGGTTAGTCCTATTTTCTTCATTTTGGGGTCTTGCCTCTTTATACTGATAGGTACCAATGTAATTTTATTTTGTTTCCTTCACCCTCTATAACGTATACCTCATACCTGATGGTTCTGTTATAAAATTATACAATTTTCCTGAAGCATCCCATAATATTTTCCTCCTGCATCATATCCTATAGACCAAACTGTCCACCATGTCCGTTTTACATGACTCCCATTTACTCTTTTTTATCATCTTCAGCTCTGCTGACTTTTTGAAAGACTTTCTTGTATTACCCCAATGATCCTCTTCAGAGGTTCCCAAAGTCCAGGACACTTCTGAATCCTTGTGAAAAATGCAGCTTGTTCCCTTAGATATATGAAGACCTGGTTTCCCAATAATTCTAAGATGTATTTTAAATAACTTCCTTTCTTTTCAATAGTCTCTACACTACCTAATTTTATTTATCTGCTACATAAAAGCAATAATATTCTCCACCTGTCTCAGAGCATCTAATGCCTGAACTCCTTCTAATGCCATCACATACTTTTGCCACTCTCCTTGTCACAGTCATCTTCACTGCCACTCGTGACATCTGGCAAAATTTCCTGCAACTCCTAGACACTTTATCAATCTTCCAAAATTATAATAATAATAAAAAAAACTTGCCTGTCAAATGACTGCAATTTCTCTCCCTTCATATTTGAAACGTTTTCATATCTATCAAAAATAATGTGTAATGCAAAACTTCCATTGTTTAGTGATTTAATTTGTCAACTAGCAAATACTTAGATCTGAATGCAGGCATTTCTCAGTGAATTGTTTTTGGGTTTTTTTTGGTGTGTGTGTGTGTGAATAAGTCTAGTATTGACCTCTTCTTGAATGACTCCTGGTAATATAGTAGAGTAAACTGATACCTGCATATCTTTGCTATTATGAAAGAGAGAGGAATGAATAAATCTCAAGTTTGGCATTGACTCTAGTTGACATGGAGAATAATGGAGAACCTCCAAGCAAACAGGGAATTGTAATATACAAGAGGTGTTCTGCTGAAAATATAAAATATGAAATCACAGATCAAGTTTATGAACAGCAGCAGGTCTCAAGAGAATGTTTCCCCTACATTAGTGGGGGAAATGACAGCGCTTTTGATATATTAAACCTTATAAATGACTTCATATGATTTGCCTCTCTGGAAAAATACTTTTGGAGACTAAAGATTGGATGAAGACATCTACTTAGTAGAAAAAGAAGAAAATCATATTTATTATTTTTTTAAACCCATGGAGCAAAATTTATTCTATTTTGGCAAGGTCACTGAAAATACTTCAATGGGAAATGATTGGAGAGAAGTTGTTAGGTTCTTTCCTCTAAACATTTTTATCTAAGATATTCCCTTATGTTGTGGGAAAATATAAAAATTCAGATTGGAGGGTCTTTTAAAGAATTTACAAAGCCTTCAAAAGTTGACTCTCGAAGCCATGGATATAATTAAGGTGATCTGGAAACTAGCTCTGTACTTAGTCTTAGCATGGGTTTGTTGTTGATTTTAAATACTTTTCATGTTAGATAAAACAATTTACTTTTCTTCTAACTTTATCTCGTTATACAATTCTTTAAATTACTGAGTACTCCTATGAGAAATGTAAGGATATTCCGTCACAGTTTCTGTCCGAAAATAGATAGCTAGTGGGAAGAAACCACATAGCACAGGGAGATCAGTTCAGTGCTTTGTGTCACCTAGAGGGGTGGGATAGGGAGGGCGGTGTTTTATGATATCCTTGTTTCGTTTATCAAATGGCTTGCATGAAAGACAATTTTTCTTTTAAATCCATTTTTATCCGATTTAATGATTTAAATTAGTTGACAAAATTGAAAATAATTGCTAAAATGGTATCTCTAATCACCTTTTCATTTTAAGTAAACAAGATATGTAACAATTTGGGCTTATAAACTGTTATTTCCACAACTAATTAGACCTCGTTTCATTTTAATACTGTTTTAATTTGAAGACATTCAATATATCCCCATTTTTGGAAACATAAAGGAAAAATGCAAATTTTTTAATAGATTTTATTTATTTATTTGTTTGTTTGTTCGTTTATTTTTGGCTGCATTGGGTCTTCGTTATTGTGCAAGGGCTTTCTCTAGTTGCAGTGAGCAGGGGCTACTCTTCGTTGTGGTGCACGGGCTTCTCCCTGCGATGGCTTCTCTTGTTGCAGAGCATGGGCTCTAGGTGCAAGGGCTTCAGTAGTTGCGGCACACGGGCTTCAGTAGTTGTGGCTCACGGGCTCTAGAGCACAGGCTCAGTAGTTGTGGCTCACGGGCTTAATTGCTCCACAGCATGTGGGATCTTCCCAGACCAGGGCTTGAACCCGTGTCCCCTGCATTGGCAGGTGGATTCTTAACCACTGCACCACCAGTGAAGCCTGGAAAATGTAAATTTTTAAATGAAAATTTACCTATTATCTCCTTTAAGCCACAATGTAATTCACAGTATTTAAAAATTTATAGTGGAAATATTCTTAGCTAAATTTTAAAGTGATTTCAGACAGTTATTAGTACAGTTCACCAAATATTTCTATTTCTCTGGCTTCTGGCTTATAGTAAGATTGCACTTCCTTTTCCACTTGTTTTGGGGCCATGTGATTATTTCCAGCCAATGAGCTGTGAGTAAAAATAATGTATGTCACTTCCAGGCTGAGTATTTAGCTGCTGACGCGATACCCTCCTGAGCTCTTCTGTTTTGGCAAAGTGATCCGTAAAGTTTGAGATGCTGGCTGGCCTCTTTGTCATTTCGGGTCCCTGAGTGACTGTGATGTGTTGAACCCCTTGCTGACTCAAGATGGACATGTAACATGAGCCAGAAATAACCTTTATTGTTTTAAGCCACAGAGTTCTGGAGGAAGATTTTTTTTTTACTTTTACCATAGCATAATCTATCCCAAGTAAAACAAAATGTTTAGACTCTTTGAATTTAGGGTCTCTATTTTTGCAACCTCTACACACATTTACTTTATGATGACACTTGTCTTGGTCCACTTTAAGAAAAGTTTATAAAGATATAAGAAAAAATATAGAGGGCTTCCCTGGTGGTGCAGTGGTTGAGAGTCCGCCTGCCGATGCAGGGGACACGGGTTCGTACCCCGGTCCGGGAAGATCCCACATGCCGCGGAGCGGCTGGGCCCGTGAGCCATGGCCGCTGAGCCTGCGCGTCTGGAGCCTGTGCTCCGCAACGGGGGAGGCCACAACAGTGAGAGGCCCGCGTACCGCAAAAATATATATATAGAGAGAGAGAGAGAGAGAGAGAGAAGGAGGGAGAGAGAGAGAGAGATACAGAGATATCAATGAACTAGAAGCTCAGGAAAAATATTTTAAATATAACAGTACCAGAAAGCACAGAAATAGGTAGATTTAAAGTTTTTCCTTAGTTCAGTATTTTTTAAATTATGAAAGAGGAACTGCACACTAAAGAAATAAAATTATATTTAGACATGTAGAAAGAAAACAAAATAATTACTTCTCAGACACAATTACATAATCATATTAACATTTTGATATTTCCTGCCAATCTTTTCCTATGCATTATTCAGTGTGGGCATGCATTTGCAAATTTAATAATGGACTATGTGAATTTTAATATTAAACTAATTAAACATAAGAACTAGAGGAAATGTATTTAAATATTCAGCTGAGTTTATGGAAATGAAGGTTTTTTTAGCATAAATATAAAGTAAAAAACACTGACAAAATTAATTACATTAAACTTTAAACTCATGAATATCAAAGACAACCTGAAAAGGACCAGACAAAATGTACTTGTGTAGTCCAAAGCTGAAACTTGTATTCATAAAAAGCATAAAAAACACCATGCAAGAAAAAAATGGGTATTTTTAATTTTTAAACTTATTTAAGGTTTCCTATTTTGTTATACTCAGAATATACACTCAATATAAGTATGTCATTTAGACTTCATAATCTAGTTGTGAAAAGTAATTCATTCACATGAAAAAAATCACAAAATGAGTATAAGAGATCAATTGTATAATTAAGGGCTAAATTTTGTAATATAGCCTGAAAATACTTTAAGAGTTCAAAGAAAGGAAATATTTATGAGAGAGTAATCAGAGAATACTTCTTGGAAAAGTAGGAACTGAGCTTAGCTTTGATTTTCCATAATAAAGTAAGAAGAATCTCTTTGCTTGGATCATATATGAGCTCAGTCTTGAAGTTTGTTGTAATGGAGTATACAGTTAGAGAAAGAGCAGTAAGTAAATGGCCTAGCTAGCTGTGGGGCTAGCCCCGGAGAGGTGGGCTCAAGTTCTAAATTGCAATGTCTAAATGGGTTGGTAAAGTTGGGTTTGATTTAGATTGGTACTTGGACACAGGACATCTGCTTTTATGGATGGTAAGTGGCTTAGTTCAGGCTGCTATAACAGAATAGCAGACTAGGTGGCTTAAACAATAAACATTTATTTCTCACAGTTTTGAAGTCTAGAAATCTTAGATCAGAGTGACAGCACTGTTGAGTTCTTGGTGGAGGCTCTCTTCATGTTTTGTATATGGTAGTCTTCTTTTACTGTAGCCTCACACAGCAGAGAAAAAGAGAGCTAGCTTGCTTCCTCTTTCTATAAAGACACTAATCCCATCATGGAGGTCCACCCTCATGACCTAATTACCTCCCATACTCTGTTCAGCTGCAGTAACAAAGGTTTTCAATCTACACCTACAAATTCAGCTCCATCCTCCTTAATCTGGAGCCTGTGATTTAGCAACCCTATCTATACCAGCAGGTAGAATCTGGAGTTAGCTTTGCTAACTGAACCTCTCTGTCTAGTGGTCTTAGGGTAAACTCCCTGGGGCACCTGCATCTTTTCTTTAGAGTCCCCCAATCATTATTGCTTGGCTTCAGCTTTATTTCTTATTTTGTGTTCAGGGTCATTATTAGAAATCTAATTCTGCTCTAAACAATAATCTGCTTGGTTTAGGGCATTCCCTGGCACCCAACTTAATACTTTCCAGCCCTACCTCCAAATATCATCACATTAGGGCTTCAACATATGAATTTAGTATGGGGACACAAACATTCAGTCCATAGCAGTAAGTGTCATCAAAAGGCAGAAGCATGCCAGGGGGCTGTCATGATCTCGGGATAGATGCTTCAGTTTCAAGCAGAGTCCCAGCACTTGAGGAGCAGCCAAATGTTTCCATGTGCATCATCTTATTTGACCCTCCCAAATCCTACAGACCTTTGAAGTAGAAAAAGCAGGTTTCATTTCCCTAATTTTGGAGGGGAGACATAACATGCCCAAGTCCTGAGGTCAGTAAAAGACACGTTCTGCCCCCTGCTCAGTGTTCTTCCCTTCGAATTGTAGGGAATCTTAGGGCCACTTATAATGGGAATTGTGATCACAGTGAAAATAACTGATTTAACCAGATGACTAAAACTTAAATTATCTTTAGAGAAATAAGGTTGTAAAACCATGTGGGGTTTCTACATTACAGATGTTATATTAGTTTACTAGGGCTGCCTTAACAAAATACCAGAGACTAGGTGGCTTAAACAACAAATTTATTTTTTCACAATTCTGGAGACTACAAGTCTGAGATCAAGGTATTGGCAGGGTTGGTTTCCTCTGAAGCCATTCTCCTTGGCTTATAGACAGCTGTCTTCTCACTTTGAATTTACATGGTCTTCACTCTGTGTATGTCTATGTCTAAATTTCCTCTTCTTGTAAAGACACAAGTCATATTGGATTAAGGCCCAGCCTAATGACCTCATTTTAACTTAATTACCTCTTTAAAGACCCTGTCTCTAAATACAGTCACATTCTGATACTGGAGGTTTGGACATCAACATGAAATTTTGGGGGATGCAATTCAGCCCATAACAGATGGCTTTAAAATCACAGTTTTGGAAATAGGAATGACATAATAGGACACAGGAAGCCATTGAAAGCTTTTGAAATGAGTGGCATAATGAAAGTGATGTTTAAGAAACATTAATTTGGCAGTGGATTGTAAAATAGATCTGGGAAAAGATTAGAAACAAAGAGACCAACTAGAAGACTCTTGAAATAGTCTACAATGGGTATCATGAGAGTATGGTGATGTTTCCAAATACATGCAATTTTAAAGTATGATGGAACTCCCTGCCCCCCTTTCTTTTAAATTTTGAGTATAGGAGTATGTCATACAATATATTGCTGTAAATGGTGCCACAAGCGTTCTAGTTAATGCTATAATAGAGGGGGAATAACACATAAAAGGAGTAAAAAAGTCGTAACAAAAGTTTATTCTAAATGCTGCATTAATGTTATATAATATGATAATTATCACATAATATGCTACTGTTATAGTAGTTTCTGCCCATTCATCACACATTTATTTAGTAAGCACATATTGGATAGTGACTATGTGCTCTGTTCAGAAAGTAAAAGATATAATCCTACCCTAGAGGAGCCTGTCATTCTTTATGTTCCCTGAAAGTTAACTTTTTTCAAACAATTTAAACTTTCTCATTGTCTTTGTCAAAAAATTTTGAGCAATCATGAACTTACCTACCCATAAACCACTGAGAATCCATCAAGTTCCTTTTTGAGAAGTATGGCATTTTCTTCATAAGGGTAAAGTAAACCTATTATAAATATGCCAGAGAACACACTCTCATTACTTCTACCTCCCCTAAGTGCCTTCAATCACCCTAATTCCCATGGACTTCAAAGGGAGCTCAGAAAAGATATGGCGGAGAAACAAGAAGTTGGCAGGAGTTGTACCAACACATCTTCAAACCACAGTGTGTTAAAAACACAAACCTTTCATGAAGCTAAGTGCCAACAAATGATACTTAGCATTTTCAAAGAGCTTCCCAATGGCCTAATTAAATGTTATGAGGTCAATCAGTATTATTAGCCTCATTGTGTAGATAAGAAAATGGAAACACAGAAAGGTTAAGTGATGTGCCCAGGCATTCACAGTTCAACAGTGTTCACATTAGTGTTTGAACTCAGAGGGCCTGACAACCCAAGGAATGTTTCAACTCATCTTCCAGTTCCCCTCAAAATATTATTGATCGCCATTTATGAACATCCTTAATAGGTATTAAAGGTTCAGCTTAACTTCTGAAGGTGAAGATACTAATTCCACTTCAAAAATAACCAAAATTTCTCATCGAATAGCTCCAAATTCACAGAAGTATATTAGAGACAGATAAGATTCTGCTGAATGTAGAATTCTTTTAATAGAGAACTCTATAAAATTGTAATTTATATATGCTCATATATATTTTTTCTGTATATCTTAGTGATAAATGTGAGGTGATGAATTTTCCGTTGTGATTAACTCAATGAACATCTTTGAAGTTCCCCTAAACTCTCATAAAATTTTTAGTACCCTGTCACTGCAAGAGATCATTCAGAATGCGTTCAAATCAAAGTCTGACACATTTAAATGATGCAACTGAAGTTGTTGTCAGAATAAATTGTTAAATAACTCCCACCACATTGAATGCTAAAAGTTGGTTTAAATAGAATCTCTTATAATAGGTACAATTTAGGCTATTTCTTTACTTACTACTAATAATATCTTTATTGCAAGTTCATACAAGAACCACCATTAGTGGATACAATTAATGCCTATACATACTAAACTTTAAATCTCTGGTATATGCTTTTTCAAATAGTTTTTAAAAATTAATAATTTATGTGCTTTTTTTAATCTAAGTTTCTTTCATCCCTGCTTAAATAAAAATTCATATTTATGTTTTTCCCTGCCCCAGTATTGCATAATAAATTGTTTTATGCTTCTAGTAGTTTGATTAAAGCCAATTAATTACTTAATGTGTTTTTAATAAATAGGAATAAAATCAATCTTTCATTATGGAACTTATGTTTCAATAATAATAATAATAGCAAAATTAAAACATTATTTTGCCCATATTCTATTTTCTCCCCCATAGGAAATTTGATCTTAATACATTATTGACCGGGGGATTTTTGCAGAAACTAACGCCTGTGGCTGTAATATGTCTCCAGTCAAAAATGTGTTAAAACGTGACATGATATTAAAATTGGAGGCCTGCACTCTACCCTCTCTTCAGTGTGTCACAGGCAGTCCTTTGATGTTGACTTAGAAGAGATGTGCACTATTGGTTAATCATAGATATAACTTCCATTAACCCAGAATTCATCTTTCCTTTTCTAGACAAATTATTTCTATCAATGTTTTTCTAGATCTTGGAGACTTTCTTTTCGACAGTCTATCCAAGTTATCAGTAATGTAGACATGGAAGCAGTGTAGAGTGGTTGTTAAATTCTGGAGTTCTCTCGGCTTAGTTTAAATTCTGACAGCCACTATCCAAATGTGTAATCTCAGGCAAGCTGCTTAACCCCTCTAAGCCTCAATTCCCTCATTGTAAAATTGGAGTAGTAGAAATATATACTTCATAGGCTTATTCTATGAATTAAAGGAAATAAAACGGGTAAAGCACTTAGTATAGTACCTGGAATAAAACAGTTTCTCAATAAAGGTCAGTTATTATTGTTAGAATGAAAACAATGGAAATTGCAGATTGGTCAATTTACCCTTACTATTTATTTTCAAATATCCACTCACCAAGTATTTTTCAGTGTCCACTCTGTGTATGGTCTAGGTATTCCACATAAAATTCTAGTTAATGTACTGGATTTTAAAAAAAGGAAGATTTGTTCCTATTAAAATTCTAGTGGACGACACAAAACCTGTGCACAAATGTTTATAACAGCTTTATTCATAATTGCCAAAACTCGGAAGCAATTAAAATGTCCTTCAGTGGGTGAGTGGATAAACAAACTGTGGTAGAATCCAGACAATGGAATATTATTCAGTGCTAAAAAGACATGAGCTATCAAGCCATGAAGAGACATGGAGGAAACTTAAATGCATATTGTTAAGTAAAAGAAGCCAATTTGAGAAGGCTACATACTGCATGATTCCAACTATATGACATTCTGAAAAAGGTAGAACTATGGAGACAGTAAAAACATCAGTGGTTGATGGGGATGCAGCAGAAGAAGGGATGAATAGATGAAATACAGAGGACTTTTAGGGTAGTGAAAAATTCTCTGTGTGATACTACAATGAAGGATACATGTCATTAGACATTTGTCGAAACCCAGAGAATGACACACCAAAACTGACCTCTCTTACATTAGCTATGGACTTAATGCTGAGAAAGTAGTATCGTCAGTGGAGGGTTTTGTCATAGACAATCGCATCAGTGGACAATCAGCATTCTTTTGAGGATGTGTCTTATAAGAACGAAGGCTGAATTCATTTTGCCATGTTCCCTTGCACATCGTCAAGGTCATATGGCCTTGGCTCCACCCATTAGTTGCTCACGCAACAGTTCTGCTTAGAACCCAATTTCTGGCAAGGGTATAGCAGAAGCACTTGTTCGGGGAAGGCAACACTGACGGAGATGCTGATGTCCAAAACCCAGCATCAGCAGGGACAGCTGTGGGTTTGCCTCCTGTCCTGGTAGAGGTGATGGTGCTATTCTCCATTTGGGCATTCTCCTGTTGTAGCTGGGCATTGTTCTTAATCTTCACAGCTTCCAAACTTGACTCTGACCTTTCCAGAGCACCTGAGAGCCACCTAATGTCTACTAATGAAGTGTTTGTCTACTTAACCTATGTAGACTTTGCTTCACTGTCTGAATCTCAAACTGTGTAATGACCTACATGACATATCCCTTAAGACAAAAGTTTGAGGCAGGAAAAGCTTAAGTCACTGAGGCAGATATTACTACCATTCACTGATATTGTTTCTCTCTCCAACAAGGACATAATAGTAAGACTGTACTTCCTGCCCTATGAATTTAGGTACAGCTTGTGACTTGTTTCGGCCAGTGAGTAAGCAAGTGATGTGCTTCCTTTCCAGGTGAAGCCATTTATTTTCCAGTTCTCTACTGTCTACCTCTCTCTTTGCTTGTTGAGGCTGTCATGAAAGTCTGTGCTATTGTGGAGGGAAAAATGTTGAGCCACCACAGAGAGTAGAGCTGCCCCATAAAGTGTCCAAGATCTGCAGAGGAATTTCATGCTAAAGAAATGAATTCTTGTTTAAGCCATTGAAATTTGGGGTTGTTCAGTACTGGAGCATAACTTAGGCTATTCCTGACTACCAGACATATTAGTGTTTGTAGAAGAGTTATATATGCTCACATCATTTGTAAATAAGTTAAAATGATGTCAATAAATTAAAATGATGTCAAACAATTAGAGCTTTCATACAATCTGAACTGAAATAATAATATATCTGGAAACATTTAAATCCCACGAGGTCTTTTCTCCTCCCCCTCGTTCTTCTTCCTCTTCTTCTTCCTATAGTTTAATTTACACTTATGAACACTATGATCTGGGGTCACTGTGGACTTTTCAAACTCCTTAATGGTGTGATCTAAACCCATAGGTAGAATTAAACCCAAGTAGGTTTGTGGCAGTATAGAACTGTTTAAATGATAGCCTACTCATTTCTTACCTATTTTGCAATTATTTGGGATATTTTCTGAGGATAAAGTTGAAATACTTGAAAAATGAAGTTGGCAAGAGGCAGACAGATATAAACCAATTATTAAAAATCAATAGTCAGCAAATAAAATGGTCTGTACCTTAGAATCTAAGAGTACTTATACCTGAGATGATAAAGTAAGTTTCATCTGCTATGCCCACTAAGCTTGATTAGTAGAATTGCTTGAAGGCTATGCAGAGTAAGGAGTTTGAAACTAAATTCAGATTCATTCAGAAAGCCATGGTTGACTTGTTTATCTGCAGTGGGCATGGAAGGGACTATAAACATACATGTCACATATCAGCCCCCCCTGCCCTTATGTTATAATGTCTGCTTATATGTGTGATGTAAATTTGTCCTAGATTTGAAATGCTAAACACTTCCACTTTATCTTAAAGCAAACAGAAGAGAGGGCCCTAAATAGAAATGTGTTATTTTAGACAGTCTGTTGCACAACACTCTCCATCTTGCCAAAAATAACTCTGTAATAAGATTAAAATTTCTGTTTACTCCTACTTCAACTAAGACATTTGAGGAAATTACCACTAGGCCGTATCTTAAACGCATTTGACTAACATATCAGTTATAAACTTATATTGTAATTAGTTAGATTGGAGACCCTCTCATCTTCTTTCCTCTACAAGATTGTGAAGTGTCTGAAAGTAAGGTCCACGGCTGATTCACCTTTACATCAACTGCTCACCAGGAGCAGTTGAGACCTCGATGTATGATACGTCTTTAATAAATGACTGTTGAATAAAAGCACTGCAAATGGAATCAACAGCCTGACGAAGGCTTTGTTACTTATATAGCAGAGCTGTAGGATCTCTCTCAATGCAGCAATTTTGTATATCTATTAGCCAGCCAAAGGGTTGACTGGCTTCTTGGAGCACAATGGTAAAGTTCTCCAGTGGCACCTCTAAATCAAACTGGGAAATTCTAATGAATCTAGGAGTGATCCCAGCTGGTAAAAATGCCTGGCGCTATGAGAGTAAAAGTAGATAATTAAATGGGCTGTTATAATTGATAGGATGGGGGTGAGGCTTGGGCCATCAACAGTGGCTGTGAATCATCAGCTTTGGTCTCAGATTTAAACCTGGACATCTTCATTCTTGTTGTTCCTTTCATCCTGGCCTGCTGCTGACTCTCCCCATGTTTTCCCCAAGAGGAACCTGCCTGCTGGTTGAGATGCTGTGGTATATGTGATAGAGGGCCCTTTAAGGAACTTGCTCAGGTCTGTTTGTGTTACTACTGTTTCACGTGCCACAGCATCTCAGGGCAGGTCTGGCTCAGAGTAGCTTTTGAAGCAACAAAGGACTATCTCTTTGTAGACTAGCTTGTCTCCTGACTATTTTGCCGCTGGACAACTCAGTAATTCACTGGAAAGGAATGCTGCATACTAACAGTTTTCTCACATAAAATACCCGTTGGATCTGAGGACTTATACACCAGTGCCTCTGGAAATGTGAGGGAAAATATATAACTCCATCTGAAGCAGACTGTTTATGTTTCACCAAGGCTTAGTCTCCAGGCAGATTTTTATTGCAGCCTCCAATATATTTAGGAAAACAAAGTTGCCAGAAAACACCCTCTATTCTTTTAAACAGGCTTGAAGCCTGAGAAAACCTTAGCACAAAACAATAACTCAGTTATATTTATAATCTTAAACACCATCCAGAAGAGCATTTCAAAAATTATATGCTAGGAAAGATAAGACTCTACCCCATAATTTCAGGAACAACCATATGTCAGGTTGCCAGACAAATATTTACAACACATTCAAATTTAGTTGAACTTATATGACTTCAATCAGTGAAACCGTTTCCAGACCCCAAGGTCACAAAAGCTGTTATCAGGTTTCCTAAGCCTGCTGCCACATTGGTGTCGGAAACCAAACGCCCCACACTCGAGGCTTCCTCAAGTCCTGAAAAGCTGATACTACGATACTTCTCCCTCCTCTTCCTGTCAGTGAAAAACACCTTTATACTCCTTCTTTCCCCGGTAATCACATTTTCCTTCTTTGAACAGGTGAAGAGGGCTGGCCACCCCCCCCCCGAAGCAATCACATCTTTGTGTCCCAGAATTTAATTTGCAAACCATTGAGGCTGGAATTTCAAGTGTATGAACTGAGGTGACCATTGAGGGCGGATGCAAAGACATCCCACAGTAGCAGGCTCCCAGCCAAATTTACAGTGTCAAGTTATCTGCCTAAAAAATGTTACAAGGGCCATGGAGGTGCCCAGAGTGGGAGCCTGCCAATTAGAAGGAGTGTGAATGAGACTTATGGGGCTGGCCAGGGTGACAGGGCCATAGTCATCATTTGGCAGGAGGCAATTTAAAGATAGGTGTCTGACAGCGTAGCCAGGGTTCTCGGGAGCTCATGTATGGTTCTTGGAAATGTACTCTCTGTTGTAAATTATTGTACTCAGATTAAAAGTGCCTGCTGCTCACTCCAGTTACTGAATTGTAACAAGCACTCTACTTTCCTTAAGTAACCAGCACTTGCAAAGTTTAGTCAGTGGTTTGGAGAGGTGTGGGGTAAAGAAGCAGAGGAGAAAACACCATATTTCCAGGTTCTTTACCTACTTAATAGGAGGAAAAAGTGATAATAATTCAGAGAAAAAACACAGACATAAGAATCAAAATCAATGCTCTACTTAACTAATGATAATATTACTGACATCAAAGATTATATTTTATTAATGAAGGATTTTCAAAGTAGCATAGAATCTAGCCAAATCATTTTAGCAGGATTAGACTTTTCTAAAAAGAATGATCATATTGGTAGAATGAAGTGAGAAACATATTACAAATTAAGAGAAATTAGACTCTATCTTAAGTAGTGTCCCTTGTGTATAATTATGAAATGGACACAAATATTGCATTCCAATTGATAAATTTTCAAGGTGTGTTTCAACCTCATGTAATAGCTAAGTTGCAAATTGTCACAGGTCTGAGCTAAAAAAACTCTATGAAAAGGTGCTGCTTTCAGGGCTCTGAGTATATGCATGATTCAAGGGAATACTGGCAGGAATCGGGATTCGAATAACTAGAGGAAAACTTACAGACCACAAATCATCAACAAGGTAAAGGGGTAAAATAAAACAAATTCCAAGATCAGCTTTAATAATATTAACTTCACTTTTTGGTTCTCTCAACTATAACACGTTTGGCTAAAATTAAGAGCTATCAGTTTAGTGTTCACTATGTGCCAGTTTCAATAGATTCTAAGTGCTCTCTATGTATTAACTCATTTGCTCCTCAAAACCAACCCTGTGAGGTGGGTGCTAGTATTATCCCCATTTTACAGATGAGGAAATGGAGCCAAAAGAAGTTAGACGATTGGTCCAAGATTATATAGTATCTAGTTTTAAGTGTCTGAAACAAGATTCCAGTCAAGTAGCCTGGGTCCAAATCTTGTGCTAAAGCCATCTCTGCCTCTAAAATCACAAGATCAACATTATGATTGGTCATACACACATGCAAAACTTTGGGTGCTCTTTGACGGAGATGAGTCAGAGGGGTAGAGGAGGGAAGTGAAGGAATATGGGCATACCTTTAAGCACCTTCTCTTCCATATTACTTGCAGGAATAGAATTCAGAAACCAACTCCAATCAGGCTAATTATGTCAAAAATATTTTCCAACATTGGAAAAGAAATATATATGCTGTAATTATTTACTATTCAAATATTTTAATAATTTAGATTTTAATATATATTTACTATTACAAAACAACTACTCCAATAACACCTTAATGTGATAAGTTACATTTTTTTGTTGTCAGTTCCCAGAAAGATAACTGATAAACAGGTCAGTCCTTATCTCAGGGGACTTCTCCACAGGCAAGAAGTGATTGGAAGTTCTTACTTCTGGGTGGCCCAAGCAATCCAGAGTGGTGTTAACAAAATGATAGCAGCTTCTTTAATAAAACAGAAAGATAATAGTTTTTCCTGGGTCATTAAATATATTTTTAACACACAGGGGGAGTATCTTGAAGCTCATCTTTAGCCTCTAGGTAACCGATCAGTTTTACTAAGACATTTACTTCTTGGGTATCTCTCCAACTTAGAGCTATTTGAGAGAGTTTCCAAAAGCAAGGTTTCTGTTGCCCTTTGCATGTTTTTTCCTTTCTCCTTAAGATCCACACTGATATTTGGCAACATGTAGACACAGCTGAAATTATATTAATTCTCAGTGATGTCTGGTACTCTGATTAGATAGAACCTGTGGTCCTTGTTACATAAGCTAAAAATGCTAGTTCAACTCAAGAATTAAGCAGAAGCTCACTGGGACAAAGACAGATTGCTGGAAATGAGAACTGGAAAATATAGGTGCTCTTCTACATGTGTCCTCATACCTTAAGCATTTCATTCCTTTTGATCACTCAAAGGTTCACCCAATTCCCTTTATCTCCACTGTAAACATTTGGAAATTAATCACTATTTTCCTTTTCCTGACAATTAGAGAAAGTTTCTAATTGCAGGATGGTCTCAATATATGTATGCCTGCCTTTCCTCCAAACCACTGGAAGAGCACCCTTTTGTGCCTCAGATGGGCTGATGCCAGCAGGCTGCTCTGAACTGCAAAGGAGATTAAAAACAAAGCATAAATCATTAAAGAAGGAGAATCTACTGCTTCTTTATCCCTCTGGATCCTAGGCTATTCCAAATGTCAGGGTACATCACAGGCTTAAAGTTCAAGGATGATGTATTAGTTCTGATTCTGTGCTTAGGAAAACTGGCAGCTCTGAAGCAAGGAGAACTGCACACAATCTGCTTTGGCAGAAGATTTCTCTGTCTCCATTTGGGAGGGGGAAGGTTGGGACAGCTATGGGAATTTGGCTTTCTCCTTTAGTGTAGAGGAAAAGAGAAGTAAATAACCGATGATGACTAGCTTTGGCTTTGTATTTCCAGCAATTATTAAATGCACTCAGGCTTTCAGTAAATTAAGAGACGTGATGACCCACAGGGCTATGCAAACCATTTATGGTGCTAAAATACTTGAGAGTGAAGCTTGATTTTTTTTTTTTTTTTTTGTCCTAAGGTTTATGCATTATGATTGAGAGCATGTGTAAGAATAGAGATTAGGGATTCAGAACATGTACTTGCTGGAGACCATATGTCTGACTTATGGAAATTCCAGTCCTTATAAAATGCTGATTAAATGTTACACTCAATAAGGAGCAAGATTAACAGATTCTCCTCTGAAGGTAGCAAGCAGAATTTAGCCTATTGAAAGTCTTGTCTGCCCCAGGTGTTTCCTAGCACATCATTCCCTGGGCTCAGAAATCTCCCACCTGGAGCAGCCACTGAGCTGATTAAGTACATTGTGACTTCAAAAGGCCCAGTTAAAATACAAGCGATGCTATCCTTAGGAGGTTTCTGCCTCTGAAAGAAACTTCATTTAGTAAGCTATATTGACTTGAAAATGGTGCTATTTTGGATTCAATCTGATAGACTATAACTTTCTAGCTAAAGCAAAACAAAAATTCCTGAGCAAAACTATTACCCCCTAATCTAGCAAAATAATAGATTTTTCAATATGTGTGCCTGAGGATCTAGAGAAGGTGGATTGGCACCAGTTATTTCTTTGCTCCTCTCCAGTATTTGGTTCATTCACTGTCATTATTTAACTCCTTCCGATGAAGATGAGAGACCTGGAAGTTGGAATTCTCAAAAAGCTAAGTAACTTATTTTCAGCAAGTCAGGACTGCCTGATGAGAGAGGACAGAAACTGCTCTTCACTGCCCAGTGAATTGTGGATCCTTGAGTGGGCCCTCGTTAGTGATGCATATGTAGGATGAATAGTTCTATTTTGCTCTATCAGGGCCCTTTTCAGATATTTCTCCAAAACCCTGGGGACAGGTGGGAAAATTTTTCTAAGGACCCGGGGGCACTAAGGTGATTTGGGAACAAGAACTAAATGTATGAGGGGACATCTTCTGTACCCCATGAGGAAATACAAACCAGCAAGCTCTGCAGGACAACAGAGGATGAGAGCAGGAATTGAGGCAACTCTTGCTATTTCAACTGCTGGAATTTGTAGATCTTCCCTCTTGGGCTCTGCCTCTAACAAGATTCAGTATCCACATTCCAGTTTCTGTGTCGTGTTCAATTGGAATCTTTGAAACAAAATTTTTGGTACAACCAGAGCAGGTGTCCACATCTAGGTCACTGACCAGGGAGCTAGGCTAGCTACCAGAAGGCTGTGAGGATTAAGGCGTAGAAGCTGTACAGAAGCTGGAGAAACACCTTCATATGAGCCCGCTACTCCAGCCGGCATTCTCAATTTTACTATTTATAAAGATACTCAGGGATCCTGGTATAACACAGATTGTGATCCAGTGGGGTGGGGCCAGAGATTTTGCACCTCTGACAAGCTTCCAGGTGATGTCAATGCTGTTGGTCCATGGACCACGCATTCATTCATTAGGTAGCAAGGTACTACACTATTATATGTTACAATTTTGTGTCTTAATGATAATACTAACTTCAACAGAACATTTAACACTCACTAGGCACTACTTGAAGTACATTACAGGTTTACTTCACTTAAGCCTTGTAACAATCATAGAGGTGGATACACTGATCCCCACTTTACCAATGAGGAAATTGAGACAAAGAAATGTTAAGTAACCTGTCCAAGGTTTGAGCATTTTATTCAAATTCCATGTAGATATCTCTTGCTTCTCTGACCAAATGATTGGATCAGCCTCTGTTGCTTCCCTCTGAACTCCAGGCACCTGTTCAGTATCTAGACATGGATCACTACATAAGAGTTATGCTTGTGGCCAAATAGCATCAAAACGTTTCCAGATAGAATCAGTTTAATAACTGTACTTCAGAATTCTCAAATCACGCTATTTAAATATTTCAAGCTCAACAATATATAGGAATTCCAAATGCTAAAATAACAAGCTCTCTTCTCTGCATATTCTACTCTGTTACACCTAAGTATTGCTCTTTTTCAACCAGAACACCATCTCTTACCATAAGATAAATACATAACAGTTTGTTTTCAATAGCTAGTCTATGTCCAGACTATTTTATCTTGTCAGCGCCTTACAGATGTTACAGTGAACAAGGAATATAAAATACTCGTGAAATGTTCTTTCTGTGTCATAAGCTATATGAGGTAGCAGTTCCAGCTGATTAGGACTGAACTCTATTAAATGAATTCTTCCTTTGTTCTTAAAACTGCCTGTCTCAAAAAAGAGAATCTTCATACACTGTTGGTGGGAATGTAAATTGGTGCGGTCACTGTGGAAAACAGTATGGGGATTCCTTAAAAACTGGAAATGGAATTACCATATGATGCAGCAATTTCAATCCTGGGTGTATGTCCAGAAAAAAAGAGAAAAACTAATTCAAAAAGATACCTGCTCCCCAGTGTTCATAGCAGCACTATTTACAATGGCCAAGACATGGAAGCAACTCAAGTGTCCATCAACAGATAAGTGGATTAAGAAGATATGGTGTATATATATATATATATATATATATATATATATATACACACACACACACACACACACACATACATACAATGGAATATTATTCACCCATAAAAAGGATTTGCAGTAATGTGGATGGATGTAGAGATATTATGCTAAGTGAAATAAGTCAGAGAGAGAAAGACAAATACTGTGTGATATCACTTATATGTGGAATCTGAAAAATAATACAAATGAATGTATATACAAAAGAGAAACAGACTCACAGATATAGAAAACTAACTTGTGGTTACCAAGGGGGAGAGGGATGGAAGAAGCAACAAATAAAAGGTATGGGATTAACAGATGCAAACTACTACATATTAAATAAATAAGGAATAAGAATATACCATATAGCTCTGGAATGAAGACCATTATCTTGTAATAGTTTATAATGGAATATAATCTGCAAAAATACTGGATCACTATGCTATATACCTGAAAATAACACAATATTGTAAATCAACTATACTTCAATTAGAAAAAACGCCTGCTTGTCTCCAGAGGCCATAAATGCCTCATGGATAAAACTCCACATACAACTTTCACATACTGAGTTCTCTCAGGTGGATGAATAATTTTGTACCATCAAATCACCATCTACTGCTGGTGTGGGTTTCTTCATTATAAAGAGTTTCTATTATTTATTCATCCTAAGAGTTTGATTTTTAGGTTAAATTGTTAAAAATTTCTTGAGTTAGAATATAAATCAGCAGTACAAATCTATGCTATAATAATATACTAAGTAACTTTAGGGCATCTTGTTTTTTTGATGGTTTTGTATGATTCAGTTGAGGTTTTTTGCTTCTGTTTCATAATCAGTGGCTGAGTGCACCTACGTAAGAAACGGTCAGTGGCTATAAAATTTTATGTTCCCTTAGCAATGCATGAGGATATAGTTTTTCCACATCCTTACCTGCATTTGATATTATCACTTTTTAAAAATTTCTGCCATTCTGACAGGTGTGTTTTGGTATCAAATTTCATTTTTGTAACGGCTAATGATGCTGAACATCTTTTCATGTATTACCGTATTTATATAGACAAACTCCTCAAAATGCCCCTTTAGGAGGAATTTACATCATGGCAGATGCCTTTCAATTGGAAACTTAACTTGCATTGTCTTAAAGAAATGTTGTTAGGCATGATTCTGGACTGTTACATTATTGGTAAAATAAGATTTGGGGTGCTTGCCAATTGCTATGTTTAACATGTGTCTGAGAGATTCCGAGTTCCAGCAACCATTTTGCAAATGAATATAGTTGACTCTTGAACAACGCAGGGGTTAGGGCTGCCAACCCCCTGTGCAATCGAAAATCCAAGTATAACTACAGTCAGCCTTCGTATGTGTGCTTCCACATCCAGGGATACAATCAACTGCAGATTTTGTACTACTGTGGTACATATTTGTGGGAAAAAATCTGCATATAAGTGGACCTGCACAGTTCAAACCAGTGCTGTTCAAGGGCCAACTGTTGGGAAAAAACCTTAACTTTATTTACTAATTTTTTTTTTTTGCTATCCCTTAATCATTCCTTAAAAAATTTCAGGCAGTTTGATTTGTTCACACATTAAGAATTATCTATACAATATTTTTTTTTGCTTAGTTCTAAGGAGTTTTATTTATTTGTTTGTTCAGTCATTCAGTGCGTATATAATAAGTACCAGCTAACATGCGGAGCACAGTGCTAAGACTCAGAGACAAAATGCCAAGTAAGGCAAACAAAATTTCTGCAAACAAAGAGTTTACAGTCAACAAACTTTTTAAAGTAGACAAAAGTAATCATTTCATATCACGTTCCTTAAGTGGTATTTGCCTGCTCAGTTTCAAGTTTAATTTTAGGTTATTGTTCATGTTAAGTTTGTGACTAGCTAAAAGAAACTGAGCATTCAGAGGTTTCATGACACCTTCCAGTTTCCTTCCTTCCTCTTCCCTTTTGCAGTGAACCATGGAGAAGAGAAGGTAAGCCCGCAGGGCTCCTCTCTTTTGCCTTCAGATTTGCCTTCCTTCCCACTTTTGGCCAGCTGCCAGATACAATAAACTGGAAAAGGCTCTTTCTCATGCTGTCTCCTTCAAAATTCATCACAAAGGACTTTATCAAAGACTAGACCTCCAGAAACTATTTAAATTAACAAAAGAGTTGCTACTCCTGAAATATAATTTAAAAAAATAGAAATAGCCAGTTCATTTTGTAAATTGAGCTGTTAGGGAAAAGCACTTTTCATCATAAAGAAATACTGCTTACCATATCATGCACTGTGTAGCAAGATGTAGATTTAGTCCTCTTTTAATCCATTTAATGAACTTTTGTTGTGTATGTGTACTCTTATTATGTTCTACATACCTGTACCGTTCAAGGTGCTGGAGATGTAAAGCCTATCACACCTATCCCTTTCCTCCAAGAGCTCACCTTCTGGTGGAAAACAGAAATGTAAATGGCATGTTCGTGTAAATTGTCCTAAGTGCTTCTGAGTTGTCCCCATGACAACTCTGAAATAACTCTGAAAATAACTCTGTAGCTGGTGACAGAGTGAGAAATTGGTGAGGAGAGACTTCTGTTATGCCAATTAGTAAGCTATAAATATTTAGAATATGGGTCAAAATTAAAGTACAATTCTTTTTCTGATGTTCCCTTTCACAGGTATTTTGTATTGTTTCTGTTTGTTTTGTTTAAGCAAATTACCTTCAATTTACTTCCATTTGCCTGGAATTCCAGTTTCTACTCTTATTTACTAAGTTGATTTTCAAGATGTTGCAAATCAGTTATTATACCCCATAAGAGACATTTGAGGCACAATTTACATACAGGCATTCCCCATTATCTCTTTTATTTGTGTCTTTTAGCCAGTTCTACATTTAAAGCAAGTATTTCCTTAAATCCAATGGCAACCTGATTTTGTTTTGTTTTTATCAATCTTTGGTGTAGAACCTTGCCAAAAGCTTTGTAAAAGTCTGAATAAATTAGGCACACTGATTTCTGTAGTCCAAATGCATACTTACCCTCTCAAAGAACTTTGGTTGGGAAATATTGGCAAGGGTTTTGCTTCATTGCATAGTGTGTTCCATCACTGGCCTCTCTCTTTCTATTCTTAGATTGGAGGGGAAAAAAGTTGTAAGACTTTTCTTGTTTTATTTGTATCTTTCTTAAAGCTGCATTATTTTAATGAGATAGAATCAAAAGCTTAAGTATGTTTAACATCTCAATTTCTTACAGTGAAGAACGTAATAGAATTTTGATAATGGTCTGAAGTTACTATCTTCCTTCCAAAATGTTACTCCAACTATACAAAAATGCCGAATCTGAGAACACAATTAAGCGTGTGTGTGCGTGTGTGTGTGTGTGTCTAGGATTTTGCATTTGTAAATCAACATGCAGATTATCTGAAGGCATGCTTAGGTATATATTTAATTTAATATAGTGTTAAACCCTAGATTGTAATCTAAAATCATGAGCATCGATAAGTAATTTAAGGTATATAATTTTAAATTTTAAAATAAAATTAATTCAGATATGAAGTTATTTTATCATCCACATGTCAATGCTGTTTCTTTTCATATAATATTGCCTGAGAACTACATATATAAACAGAGATTCCATTGTTGCTTTTTACTTTTAAAAAAATCACATTTGTATATATGACTGATTATTTTTCTTGTACTATTTTTAAAGCTGCATTTTTATGCTGATAGGAAAAGGGCATGCCTTGGATTTCTTCCTTCCTTCCTTCCTTCCTTCCTTCCTTCCTATCTTTCTTTCTTTCTTTCTTTCTTTCTTTCTTTCTTTCTTTCTTTCTTTCTTTCTTTCTTTCTTTCTAGCAATGTGTTGGTTATTACTCATGAGTTTTATATCTTTCTTATTGGCTGTATTCTGCTTTCTGAGCACAAGTAAATTTAAGAAAATATTACATGTTCAGCCCCTTTTGTATTTCCTTTAATGAAACATTCTTATCTATGTTCTTCAATATTAATCTGAAGTCACATCCCATTATGTAAAAGAGGGAAATATTTGGCTTATCTTTATAGAATTGTTTGACACTTAAAGGATTAGAGAAAATTTGATTTATGATCTGTAACATGAACCCAGAGTACAAAAATGAACAATATTCTGATATCTAAATTCAACTACCTATATAAGAATTCAGTTGATTTCCTTTGGTAATTTGACAGTCCTCTTCATCAAAAACAATCTGAAACTATTCTTATTTGTGTGATTTATAGATTATGACATCAACATTTAAAAGGTAAATAATGTGATATCTTCTGACATATATATATATGTTAAATGCCTATTATGACCCATTTCCATGATGTTTTAATTATTAGCTTCATGTTTTGCTTATGAAAACAAAAGCATAGTATTTCTAACATAAAGAAATTAATAAAGATCCACAAACGTTAAAAATGCATTTTTTTGAAGAAAAAGAGATGGATGAATTACACTGAATATTGTCTTTAAAATAAATATTAAAATGTCTGATGCCAAAAAAACTGATAGCAAAGATTATATATCTTCTTAATTGATATGTTTATGATGATGGTATAATGATATTTGGGAAGAATTCCAAGAGTAAATTATAAAATACTAGTAGATAGGAGGCTTTTTATCCTCACTAAATCATGTTCGAGCATGCAACAGAGCTAACAGTTTGCTTATTTGCCCTAGACAATATGTTAATATGATTCTATTAAAAAGAGGGTTAAGGGAATGTCAATGTAAAAGTAAGATGACATGATGCTAAGTATGAAGTATCCACAATCTTAACAACATAACTACAGACACCTGTCCCAACTTTCTGTAATCTTCAAGAAAGACAACTGAAGAGTTTTCTATTTTGTTGCCTTTTGGTGATGATCTATTTACACCATTCAGAATAAAAGTATAACACATTTCTTTCTCTTAAAAAGGTATTCATTATATCTTTAGTCGATAAAAATTTAGTGCAAATAATGAGATAACTTTTACTTATTATTTACTTTGTGGCAAGTTTAAAAAGGTGCACTAACATCTCAAGATTAAATATTGGACTAAAATAAAACCCAGGCAGTCAGACTCCAGGGATTATATTCATAATCTCATTATATTCACTATAAAGATTAACAGATTATTAAAAAACTATTTCTTCCTTGAGGGATTCTGGTGGGGTGGGGGTAAAGGAGACAGACAGAAAAGCAAACAATTGCAGCAGCCTTGTAAATGGTAGAATAGAGCTGGTTTAAAACTCTAGGGGAGACAAGAAAAACCATCTGGTGCCTGGGAAGGCACATCTGAATAAAGTCAGATGGTTTACCAAGTCAGCATGATTTGGAGGGGACAGAAGGGAGAGAAGGTCATTCTAGGAAGAGCTATAAGCATAGCTAGAGCTAAAAAGAAGGAAACATGAGTGATATGTATTCAGGGAACATGTTCTGGCTGGAGTAAATGTGTTTGCAGGCAAGAAGACAGAGGGATTTGAAGAGGTAGACAGAAGCCCTGTGAGCCTTCTTAACAGGGCTGAATTTTGGCAATTGGAGCCACTAAAGAAAAGAATGAAATGGCCAAACTTACATTTTAGGGGGAAATTTCTGACAGAGGATAGATGGGTTGGAAACAACAGGGAGGTATTGTAGCAATGGAGGCAAGATAAAATGAGAGGCCTAACCAGAGCAAAGAAATTATAATGGGCAGGAAAAAGAGATTCTGGAAGCAGAGTCAACCAAATCCAAGACTGGGAACCAAATCTATGATAGGAAAGGAGGTGATGAAGGTAAAAGAATCAATAGGATACGTTCCAGGCTTGAGTGAATAGATGGATGGTGGCATCAGTAACAAAGATAGAAACACAGAAAACACAGGAGGAGGTACAAGTTTTGGGAAGTCATTAATGACTCAACGTGATGACATATTGAGTTGAAAGTATCTGTGGAATATCCTAGTGACAGTGAGAAAATAAATATTGAGGAATGTGACTTTCAGGAAATTTGAGCAGCCCAGTTTTTCCCAATAAGAAAATGTATGTGAAAAGTCAATTTATAAAGAGGAAGCTGTTTGTAAGCAGGAAATCAAACCGGTCTCAATGAGGCCATTAGGGTGGGTCCTAATTCAACTTACTGGTGTCCTTATAAGAAGAGAAAATCTGGACACACAGAGAGACACCAGGGATGCACCTGCACAGAGGAAGACCATATAGGCAGCCACCTGCAAGCCAAGAAAAGAGGCCTCAGGAGAAACTAAAACTGCTAAAACTAAACCTGGATCTTGGACTTTCAGCCTCCAGAATTGTAAGAAATAAGTTTCTGTTGTTAAAGCCACTCAATTTGTAGTACTGTGTTATGACAGCCCTAGAAAACTAGTACAGACATTATTCTAGCCTTGTGCACCACCTGAATGATAAAGATATGCTTGCCAGGAGGACCAACCCTTTTTCCCAGAGCACGCTGAAAACCCATGTTAACACCTTATTCTTGGGGCTTCATTTTTCTTAGCGCTATGCTGTCCATCCTATAATTTCTACAGCGAATGTAAACTAAAAGTTAGCTTTCTTGGGCTTCCCTGGTGGCGCAGTGGTTGAGAGTCCGCCTGCCGATGCAGGGGACACGGGTTCGTGCCCCGGTCCGGGAAGATCGCACATGCCACGGAGCGGCTGGGCCCATGAGCCATGGCCGCTGAGCCTGCGCATCCGGAGCCTGTGCTCCGCAACGGGAGAGGCCAAAACAGTGAGAGGCCTGCGTACAGAAAAAAAAAAAAAGAAGTTAGCTTTCTTAGTCACATTTACATTCTAGGTTTCTTCCTGAAGATTGCACCCAAGATACTTCTACTGAACTTCAGTGTTTATAAAATGGCTGAGACTCCTATTTTCTCTGAGCATATATTATTTCTTCACCTGACGAATCTCATTGCCATTTCATAACTTTCTTGTCAAAAGGTAACCGTATCTTCACAGGATTCCATAAAATTGCCCAGCTGACCACCCACATTTCCATCTGTATCCCTACAATGAGCTGGAGCCCTGATTTCCACTCAGAAAAAGCATATAGTTGTTCAAGTTATCAGTGAGAAGAATTTTAGAGGCATAATTTAAAGGACTGAAATAAATCTACCCCAAACTAATTATTCTTTAATTTCTGTAGATTCAAACTTCACATCAGGTGCTATCATTTAAACATGAAAATATGAATAAGCTTAAAAAAACTTTTTCCAATAGACCATATTTATAACAGCCTGTTGGTCACTTTGAAGAAGAGTCTATCCTTGTTTTATGATTTATAATCAGATATTACTAGACAAACTATTTATTAAATAAGTAAATATTCATTAATTTCTGAGTCTGGCACTGTGCTAGGTACTGGGGTTACAAACATGCCCTCCACTCCTTGAACCTTTACAGGCTATATGGGGGGAAAGAAAGGGGAATCATTAAAAGGTTTTATGAAGATACTTGCCTTATATACCTTAGGTCCATTTATTACCTTGGCAAAACATTAGGCCTACTTACAGCATCTTTAATGTAACTTCAAACATACAATGCAGAAAAAGCAGCTATTGGAAAGTAAAAGTGCTCTTAGAGCTTATGATGCTAGGAGAATGCTGATGATTATAATTGTAAAAGTTATTTTATACTGTAGCTTTTATCACTAGAGATTCAAAATGTCAGTATTGGGAAAAACATCTCTGGTGTTATGGGCTGAATTGTGTCCCTCCCTAATATTCATAGTTTAAGGCCTAACCCCAAACCTCAGACTGCGATAAGGCCTTCAAAGAGGTGATTAAGTTAAAATGGGGCCATTAGGGTGGGCCCTAATCCAATCTTCTTATAAGAAGAGGAAATTTGGGGGCTTCCCTGGTGACGCAGTGGTTGAGGGTCCGCCTGCCGATGCAGAGGACACGGGTTCGTGTCCCGGTCCGGGAGGATCCCACATGCCGCGGAGCGGCTGGGCCCGTGGGCCATGGCCGCTGGGCCTGCGCGTCCGGAGCCTGTGCTCCGCAGCGGGAGAGGCCACAACAGTGAGAGGCCCGCGTACCGCAAAAAAAAAAAAAATAAGAGGAAATTGGACACACAGGGACAACCATGTGAAGAGAGAGGAGGAAAAGGGCAGCTACCTGCAAGCCAAGAGAGGCCTCAAAGGAAATCAGTCCTGCCAGCACCTTGATTTTGGACTTTCAGCCTCCAGAACTGTGAGAAGATAAATTTCAGTTGTTTAAACCACCCACTCTATGGTAGTTTGTTGTGGCAGCCCAAGCTAAGACAACACGTATCTGAAGGCAAGGCAAGGCAAGATCTGTAAAATGCAAACCAATTTGATAGTTCAGCCATTGTGTAATTAATTTGAGCACTGCCATATGTAAGATACTCAGATAATTCAAGCCAGCCCATGGATTTTTTTCATACAGCACACTTTCTTATAATTATGTCCTGCTGTTTAAACAATAATAACTTGTAAAGAGTGTAAAAATGTTTTCACTAGATGCTCTTATCAGTTCAAAATCTGTAACATTTAATGTATCAGTTCCTGTCACTGTGATCCTTCATTTCAATACTTAATAAAGTATTCAGCCATCTTCCCTCAGTCTTCTCAATGAACCACAATCATTTTTGGCACATATGCAGAACAGATCAAACTTTCTTGAATTAATAAAATTAAGTCTGTCAGATTTAGGCCAATTGGGTATTAAAGTCAAACTAGACCAAATACTGGCTGAGCATAGTTGCAGCTTGTATAGATCAGATTTGGCATAAAATTCAGTTTGTGATGTAATGTAAATTGTCAAAGTGATACTGCTTCAATTTTGTGTGGTTTATTTTAAAAGTGATATCTATCATACAGAAAAATAAAGCTTAATGTGAAAATAACTACTTAGAAGAACAATAGAATGAGAGTGTAAGTTGAGCATCCATTAAGAACTGGCATATGGTTCCGCATAATAACCTAGGATTTCATTGTTTCCATTTGGATTGAACAGAAAAAGAGAGAAGGCTGAGTGAGATGCTACCTTCACTTTTCTTTTACGTGAGAATTTAAAAAAAAATTTTTTTTTTCACTTTAGGACTAGTCACCTTTTATTCTCTTAAGTAAGAGTAAAATTTCCATTGCATTTTTTGTAATGGGGGAAAAAAAATATCCTGACATGACTGCCACAACATGACTGTGTCAAAATAAGCTCCATTAACTTAATATCATTAAAATATGTATGCCATTTTTTGACAAATTCAATACTGGAGTTTTAAACATCAAATTCATGTAATAGCCACCATTTCAGTGAATTAATATTCTTGTCAAAGTACCCTTTGGCCAAAACCAGAAAACAAAATTCCAAATGTTCTATAGGACAATTTTAAGATACATATTATAAAGGGACAACTGAGTGAATATTTTTGGTCTAAACCTCTAAACTAAAAAGTGTAGAGAAAATATGGACTAAAATTCAACACAAATAGCCATTTTTCTAATTGCATTAGAAAGCTAGCTATTCACATGTTTACCATTTTTAGTTAATGCACAATTTCCAGGTAAATTTATTTTCATAGTTTCATAAAGTTTCTTTAAGCATGACTTCAGACAATAAAAATCACTAATTTTGAGGCCTAATTAAAATAATAAAAATGTTTATTATTTTAATAATACTCAAGTATATTAAACTTTCAAACTACTATACTATTAGTTCATTCATTCACTCAACAAAGTATTTTGGCATGCCTGTTACCTATGGGTCAGTGATTCACAAACAGGCATGGTCACCACCCACATAGAGCTTATGAAATAAGAGATTTCATAATTAAACACAAAGTGGTAAATATGATGTGCCAGAGCAATTTGCAAATACTTAAATATATTCTCTCATTCAATCCTCATAATAGGTTATTACTAGTTTCAGCCCAATTTTTACTCAAGAAACTGAAGCATAAAAAGTTAAGTAATAGCCTAAGGTCATACAGCCTATGAGTGGCAGAACTGGGATTTGAATCTCCACACTCTGGTTCTAGAGCTTATATTTTCAACTACTGTACTGCACACACTTTTCATCTATAACATTGCAAACTGTGATGAATGATATAAAGAAAAATACCATCTACAAAAAAATGTATACACAAAGCCAAATTTAACTTGGAGCTGTCAAGGGAATCAAGAGCATTGATTTTGAAGCTGAGACTTGACGGACAACTGAAGATAGAGAGGAGACAGTGGTGGGAGGCATGGGGGTAGTGTTTCAGCAGAATGAATAGCATGTCCCAAGGTGCTGGTATTAAAAAAAAAAAAATAGAGGTTACTTGGTTGAGCATTTTTCCCCCAATCTTTGTATTACAAGAGCCACAATGTTTTTTATATTTCAATCAAAAAAATGGATTCAAACTTTTAAAGCAGAGGGAAAGAAGAGTTGAAAAAGATTTTCAAGAACAATTTATTTATTTAATTATTTTGGCTGCGTTGGGTCTTCATTGCTGCATGCAGGCTTTCTCTAGTTGTGGCGAGCAGGGGCTACTCTTCGTTGTGGTGCTTGGGCTTCTCATTGTGGTGGCTTCTCTTGTTGCAGAGCATGGGCTCTAGGCGCTGGGCTTCAGTGGTTGTGGCACGTGGGCTCAGTAGTTGTGGCTTGAGGGCTCTTGAGCGCAGGATCAGTAGTTGTAGAGCAGGGGCTTAGTTGCTCTGTGTCATGTGGGATCTTCCTGGACCAGGGCTTGCACCCATATGCCCTGCATTGGCAGGCAGATTCTTAACCATTACGCCACCAGGGAAGTCCTAAAGAACAATTTAAAAAGTGCTTAAGAACACAGCAGATTGCAAAAATGCTTTGCAGGGTACAAAGATTTCTGATACATGAAAAACTACTGGAAAAAAATGATCATTTTCAAATGCATTTCCAGCAAAAAGCCATCTTGAACCAAATTTTATCCCACCAAATTGTATGTTTTCAATTCTGTCCTTGTAGTCAGGAAAAGCTGCCAGGCAGAGGGATCAATGCAGGCAAAAAATAAAGGCATAAAACAGCATGGTTTGCTCTCTGAACTGCCAAGAAGTCGGACTTGGCTGAGATGTACGGTGAGGTATGGGGAGGAGCTCTCAGGGAGCAAGAGAGCTTCCCAGGATGGACAGGGAAGTAGGAACCAGATTGCGGAGGAAATTATCAATCGTACTAACAGTTTTATCCTTTAGGTAATGGAAAACCATTAAAAAGTTTCAAGTAGAGATTTGCATTTTAGGAAGCTCTAAGAGAACTGGAAGCTGAGAGAAATGTGAAAACTAGATAAAATAAAACCAGATTATCCAACATGCCAGCATTTAAAATTCTCTGTTAATTGATAAAATGGTAAATTCATAACGTTACTAATGGCAGAATGAAGTATAAGGAAAGATAAAAAGATAAAAACACGTGTATTACAACCTTGATATCGAATATATTTTATTTTTTTGAAAGGTAATCAACATAGACTCTATATGGTGACATCAAAGAACCTGATGAGCTAACATATGTAAAAGCACCCAGAACATGCCTGAAATATAAAAGAGGCTTAATAAATACTATAGCATTTCATTTGATAAGTTCCATTACCAGCTATCTCCCAAATAGTAGTATTATTTATACTCTCTGTATGGAGAAAGGGACCATTATAAGAGAGATCAAAGCAATAAATTCAAAGTGAAAACATTTTAATTTATTTTGTAATTTGAAAGCGTTCATTGCACTGATTATTTGTGTGTTTAGTAATAACAAGGCAAGAGTCACCATTATAGATGACTAATAAAAACCTGCTGTATAGCACAGGGAACTCTACTCAATACTCTGTAATGGTCTATATGGGAAAAAATCTAAACAAAAAAAAGAGTGGATATATGTATTTGTATAACTGATTCACTTTGCTGTATACCTGAAACTAACCCAATATTATATATCAACTATACTCCAATAAAAATTAAAAAATATATAAAACCATGTCTTAACCATTTCTTCTCTTCAGACTTAATACCAATTCATCAAGACTCTGCTCTAGACCTCAAAATAACTACTCATTGTCACTTTTGGGAAAAAATTCCAACAATGGCATTCTCTGAATTGAACTCCTATATCTAAAAAATAACTTCAGGATCCAAGTAAAAGAAGCTGGAGTGGGAGGTAAAGAAAATATATGTCAAGCACTCTAACAGTTATTAACGCCCCTCACTTTACTCTAGCAACATCCCTATAAGTTATCCCTGTTTATGTCGATGGCGAAACTAACACTCAAAGAGATTGTGTGACACACTTCCCTCTGCAAGAAGGTGGATGGAGTGAAAGAGCTTAGGCTTTGGAATCAAACGCCTCTAGCTTTCAATCTCATTCTTTCCTCTATCTACACCACCTTTCCAGGGAGAAGACCTTATCTTAGTTACTCTTTTATGTCCGCATCTAACAGATCAAATGATTCAGAAGAGAAGTTTAATCAATATTGAATAAAATAACGATGGAAGGAAATTTCATAATGTAGCAACTGAGCTCATTTTTAGAAAAGAGTTCAGTGCACAATAATTTATGAATTCCACACATAATTAGGAATTCATTTCTACATGTATCCTGGAGATAGCTGTAAGGAGGAACAATTGTTAATTAAAATGATCCAGAAAAAGGATGAAGTAAGTCAAATGAATAATGGAAATTGACCTATACTTCCCAAATAATCAAAAAATAAAAAAGGAGAAGGACTTCCCTGGTGGTCCAGTGGTAAAGAATCCACCTTACAATGGTGGGACGCGGGTTCGACCCCTGGTCAGGGAACTAAGATCCCACATGCCGCGGGGCAACTAAGCCCACGCACCACAACTACTGAGCTCACGCACCTCAACCAGAGAGCCTGCGTACCACAAACTACAGAGCCCACGCGCCCTGTAGCCTGCGCACCACAACTAGAAAGAGGAAAAGCCCACACACCACAACTAGAGAGAAGCCCACGCATGGCAATGAAAGATCCCGTGTGCTGCAACTAAGACCTGATGCAGCCCAAAATTAAATAAATTAATTAACACAAATAAAAAGGGAGAAATATTTTTTACAAAGATGTGGCAGCAACTGCTAGTTGTTCCCCAATACTTGTTTTCCCATTTTTCTACTACAATAGAACTTTCCAATTTTAGCTAACTATATGGCTCCCTGGAATAGCAATCACATTTCCCTATTTTCCTCTTATCTAAGTGTAGCCACACGATTGAGTTCAGGCCAAGAGAATGTGAGGGAAAGTGATGCGTGCAGCTTCTAGGATAGGTCCTTAAAGTGATGAGGTGTGTCCTTTCTCTCACTTTTTCCATTCTGCTTTCTGGAATGTAGATACGATGCAGCATCATCTTGGACCATGAAGCTGAGGACAACAGCACCTATGCGATAGATGATAAAGCAACAAGACGGAAGGAGCCTGGGTCCAGTTCTGGAGCTAAGCAGCCATGCCAGTCTTATACCACTTAACTTCAAACTAGTAGGTGAGAGAAACATAAGCTTCTATCTTGCATAAGCCACTGTCATTCAGGGTCCCTGTTACATGACACTGAACACAAACGCTCATTAATACCCATGGAGACCATGGTGGCAGGGTTCTTGTGGACTGGCTCATTCTCTCTTCCAATCTCAGGATTTCTTTCCTTCTAATAACATGGAGGCCAGGAAATCATTCGCTGTGAATCAAAAATCAGCTTACATCTTTAACTGGGCAAGATGACTCTTGGAAGTACTCCTAAGTTCACTGAAACATTTCTTTTCAAAAACTGGAATGTCATTTTAGTCAAATAGCTTTTTTTCTTTCGGTGTGACAAAAACAAAATATGCCAAAATATATAACATATCCGATTCTTATTTTGAAAAAAGTGAGATCAAAAGGCATATCTAAATCTGACTTTCTTTCACTTTCTCTCTCTTCTTCTTTCTTTCTCTTTCTTCCTTATTTTAAATCTATAGAGGACCCAAGACTTTGTGAACTAAGTTGGTCAATGTCAAAACAAATTTTAAGCCACTTTGCAAATGACCAAGGGTTAGGCACATCCAGTGTCCCAGATCAAGTAGGACTGTCTTTACCTATTCTTTTAAATCTACTCTAGCTTCTGTCTAAGCTCTATGTATATCAAACTTTTTAGTAGAAATGAAACTCAGCTGAATGCCAAAATGTCTACGTTTTGAGCATTTTGCCTGCTATTTAAAGGGATATGAGTTTTGAAAAATTCAATAAAATAACTCCCAGTCATGTCTCTTTATTACAATATTGGAGCTCTGCAACCTACAAGCAATTCACTTAATCCCACTAAAGCTTGGTTTTTTGACCTATGAAGTGAGGACCGTAACTGTACTTGACTCAGGATTGTAACATGAAACACTAATCAAGCACCTAGTAGAGGGTCTGGCACATTAGAGTAAGTAAATATCAGCTGTTATTTAAATTATTATTGCAATTGTTATTTGCCACAGACATTTGCAGTTTCTGTGCTCTAAAAACTGATCTCCTTCTTGTAGGAAGATGATATTCTTTGCGCACCATCTGCTCTGGTTGTTTAGTACAAACATGTTTATGCTGAACAATCTATATATTTGCAAAGCGTCTGGACAGGGTCTAGAATTAGCCTACATCCATAAAATATAATGAATTAATAATGCAAAGTAAATTTCTCAGTTAACTCTTTAATTTTAGCTACTTGAAATTCATACCAAATCCACATGGGTCTTCTTGTTGAATAATAATCAAACCTATACTCACTTGATTATTATCTATTTTGTTCATTAACAGAGTACCTTTCATTATTAATAAAATTTTATTACTACTCTGTTTATTTTGCATGATTCTAAAAGACCATTTGAGGGAATATTTAAATTCCTTGTGGCTTTTCACAATTATGATAGGGTAAATGTATATATATGTGTGTGTGTGTGTATATATATATATATATATATATGATATGTGAGTGTATATATATATATACCATGTAGTAAAATAAAAGTTTCTAATAAATACTATGACTTCAGAGGAAAAACAAGAATATTCATCCTTTGTGTCACTGACAGCTATGAGCCCAAAATAAAATCTAACAATTGCATAATGGTAAAATCTACAGGAAGTGCACTTTTTAAAGGCATGTATCAAATAAGAATGAGAAGATGGTGTAAGGCAGAAACACATTTGTGAAACAGACACTGTCATACAACACGTTTAACAATTGTACACTCTTAAATCAACTCTGGGGTCAAAGAAGATCTCAAATTAATTCAAGGGTTAGAAATTGTTTCCAACTAGATAACAGTGCTCGCTTCATCTTCATTCTGTGCCTACAAAAAATTATATAGTATTTTCTCTGCAGATTATCCACATTCATTTAACACTCTACAATTCCCTTCCCCCACCTTTATACCCTTCCCACCCCGTCCAAGACAGACCTAGAAAAGAATAAATTTCCTTAACTGAAAAAAATAAAGTAAAACTTAATCGTATGTCCTGATTGTTTCTTTTAAAGTGCTGAACTACAGCCATTTTGCTTAATTTCTTTTCAAATCATTTATATTTGAATATGGTTAACACATGATATTTACAATATAAAAGGACTGAAAATACCAGATTTTAATAATCCGTAGGTGGCTCTATGCAAAGCAGATGTTCTATTATGCTTTCCAGATTCTAGCTGTAAGCACAATTAGTTTAAAGACAGTGCTTACGTATCATTTTAGTACATTTCAGGACATAGTTAAAACTACGTTAGAGAAAAGCGAAAATGAACAAAAGCCAGGACTACTTAACTGCAAAGAGAATTGCCAAGAAAGATTAAGTTCACGTATGTTATGCCAACAATAGGCAGAACTAAAAAGCAACTGTAACCAAACTTAGAAGAGCTTGCTTGGTGCACTGTAACAACACCAAGAATGATAAAATACCAACTTTGTTCACAGCTTTGCACTCTGCATGCCTTTGGCAAGGTTTCAACCCAGTTATTAGTTATTCCAGTATCTTCAGACAACCTAAAATGCCAATCTACACTTTTGGAAAATGACAACCTGATAAAACTCAGATTGAGTAGTTTCTATCCAATTTGCTAGAGAAGACAATTTCTACATTTCAAACAATACTAATTGTTTTCTATGTTCACATCAAATTCTATGTCATCATCAAATTCAGTTCCCAACTTACCAACAACCTGGTTATATGACCTAAGCAAAGTTTACATTGAATCCATTGTACTGAGTTTACCTTTGTGTCACAACCCTTATTACACTCAGTATCCAGTAGCATTTTCTCAAGGCAGAGAACACAGATAAGCTGTTAATGCATAAATATAAAAGAATACCACCTTCAGATCAACCAAGTGACACAGATGAATCACTCATTGTTTGCAAAGTATAGGGCTAGCTCCTTACAAACAAAACTGAGGTAATCAGAAATGGACAATCAAATATGCAAAATGACTCACTAATCACCTTTTCTCTGGATTTTCACCCTTGGGTTTCCCTAGCAGTATATTACACTTACTTTCTAAACTGCAGTAGAAGGAGAAGCCCATTCAGTTTTACGTTAAACACAACTTACAGAAATTTCAGTTTATGTTTATTTACTTGGCCAATTTCAATGCGTCTGTCTACATAAGAATGGAGTAAAACTGAACACAGCCCTTAGATTGCTTAATGTTGAATTTTATAAAATCATTAGTATTTACCAATTTTTGACCTACAAAATGACAATGTCATGTAGTTCAACCTGTAAAACTGTTTTGTAACTTGAACGTACCGTTTCATAAAATCAGTAACCTGAAAACTTTTACATTTAGTTCAGTGGCATTGAATATTTATACAGTTGATTTGATTACTTTAAAATGATATTTCATTTAAAAAATAGCAAGAGACAGAAAGTTGGAGAATACATAAAAATTAAGGAGATTATACTCTCCTCTGAAGTGAAAGTAAACCCATGTGGTACATTCAAGAAAGCATCCTCTTTCTAAGCTACAAGCTGATACTACTAAAGACTAGTTTTTTAACAGCTGACTTTCAAAAGCATTTCCTTTTGCCCAGTGGTGCAAGGGATGGCAGGAGGTGATAAAATAAATAGAAAGTGTTATGTGCTGACCCGTCATCTCTTAGGGACCAAATTTTAACTAAGTTCATAGATTCATCCCCTCTTAACTCAATTACCACTGAAAAATGACTACACAAACACACACACACACACACACACAAAATAGTTACTTGAAGTTAACCGAAGCCTCAGAACCACACAGCCACAAAAATGAATTCCTCCTCTAAGTTCACAAGGCATCATCCTCCCGCTGGATCCTAAAGTGCATCTGACTAAAAGGCCCACCTGGATGTACCTGCAGTTTGAGGATAAACAGATGATTAATCAGTCAGAAGAACAATAAAAACTCTCTCCAGAAAAGGGGGAAAATGAGCATATTTTTCTGGCAAGAACATAGAGATGTTTATGTTATTGATCAGGCTTCCCTAACGGAGTAGGTTTTGCTTGGAGGTGGTAGTGGCTGTTCACAGGTAATACTGAGAGCGCTGCTGAGTGCAGCACCTTGGCCTTTAACAAAAACAAAATCAAGTTGTTCTATTAGTGTGCACACCTGAAGGTGCTCTCCAACCGGTAAAGTGCTTTGTAAAAAGTTGATGATCTATGTTAGATAGTTCTCTGATTAGAAAGAATTTATTCCAGATTTTCTACTGCAATACAGCTGATATTTTGGTAGCAGGATCAATAGTTTGCAAGTGTCCAATTGTCTTTTAGGATTAGCAAAAAGAACCCTGAGGATAGGTTTTAATCGCATGCTAAACCAAATCCTTTCAGCTAACCCATTAGCACCCATCACTACCAGGCTTTGTTTATTTTACTTGTTTATTGTCTCTCTCCCTCTCCTAAAAGGTAAGCTCAATGGTGGCCCTGGGCTGTCTCATTCATTGCTGGCTGTTATCTCTAGTGCCCAAATAATATCAGACACTTAGGAGAGAATAAATATTGCTGAATTAGTTAAGTAATGAAAATTATAGTACTAACACTGGTAATACCATCGATCCACACAAAAACACAAAATAAGAGTGATTTCTTGTTTGTATTTATTATTTGTCCCTTCCTAATACCATTTCCACAAATTTTACAAATTTTTCAGATATTTGGCCCAATTTCACAGCTGGGTGATGAGTAACAAGAAAACATTCATAAAGCACTTTGAATTTCTGCCATAAAGCATTCTATGTAAATAAAAGAGGACCTATATGGTTGACAGAATATGCGCTTTGTGTTCATTCATTTATAAATCAAAATTTACTGCGTCTCCACAGTGTAATACACACTTTCACACAAATTATCATTATTAGTCTTTATTAGATCCTGTAGTAGACAGTATGCTTCTAGGTTTAGAGATTAGGAGCAAGGCTTATACTGGTTGAGCATATTAAATAACTAGGATTTGAACCTACTCTAATCCAGTATTTTGTCATAGCCTTGTTTTCTTATTTCTATTTTTTCATCCCAGCAGACACTTTAATGCTTGTTACTTTCCCGTCTGCACAGGTAACATGCTGTGGCAATGGGGAAGAGTCATTCATAGAAAGATCTACGCACTCGCTTTCTTGGCATCCAGGGCCTTGCCCATTCATCTCAGGACAGCTTCTGCTCATCCTGGAAGAGGATGCAGCCGCCACGCTGGTTTTGCATCCTCAAGAGATGCTCTCGCCCTGTGCTTCTCCTTGACCAACGCGAGGAAGAAAAGGCCCACGCCCTCCAGATCCGCATCTTCGCAGTGGAAAGAGACGCTGGGAGAGAGGTAGGTGCAGGAGGTCCGCAGACTCTGGTGGATAGGCAGTTGACGGCAGCCTTCACCTCAGTGGAATAATTCTGACAAATGTGGGAGCTCGTGGTTGGTTGGCAAAAAGAGCTAACCACAAACAACGGTGTTGCTTGGTCCCTAAGGCAGGGAATGGTAGAGATGATACGGAGGTTGTGACTGGAGAGGAGGATGGAGGGCGGAGGGAGGCTGGAATAAGCGGAGTCCTGGGTCTGTTCAGTTCCAACCAAACACTGTTGATGCAGGAGCCAGATGTGCAGGACCACCGGGAGAGAGGCCTCCATTTCTTTAGCAGATATTAAAACATGTCACCACGCCTTCCATCTTAAGTGAGAAATCAATATTTGAAGAACTCCCTTTTCTGGATGTGAAAAAGGTTTGGAATTTAGAAATAAAATCCTCCCAGAAATAGAGCAAGATTTAGCATACTTCATATACGTCTATGAAAAAGGGAAATTAAGGAGAAAAGGATTATGAGTTTTTCATAAAGGTTTTCGTGACTTCAAACTTCCTTTTATATTCTGTAAGTTATCATAGGTCATGGTGTCAAATCTACCAATATCTAAGTCAAAATGTTGAAATTTCTTGTGTCTATATCACTTCAAGGGGGTCCACTAAACACAATCCTTCTTCCCTGCCTGGATTCTGGATCAACTGAAATGTAAGGCAGGGAAGAGGGTTGATGAAAGCCATAATATTACCGTTATTACCAAGAGAGGTAGGTTGGAAAATATAGTGTATATCTGCAGGCAAATGTGATGCTGAACTCTAGAATTAAAATCCCGAGATGGGCAGGAAGAGCCTGTGTTCCCCAAAAGGGCATTTCCATCCCACTGTCTCTCAGAGGGATTTAGTAGTTTGAGTAACTGGGAAATTAAAACCAAGAGTTTGACTTCTCTGATATGAAGCAGCTGAGAAGTCCTGCTCTCTGCCTGCAGTTCACTCAAAAGGAATAGAGGACAGCTGAGTGAAGCCTGCCCAGTTCTGTCTTCCATTGTGACAGGTATTTTGATCTATTACCTGCCCAGGGGCAATGACTAAGGTGTCAATCTTGAGCGCCTTTCAGAATCACCCAGAGGACTTGTCAAACCCCAGATTGTTGGGCTCCACCCACAGCAATATTGATTTGCATTTCTGATGAGTTCCCAGGTGATGCTGATGCTGGTGGTTGGTGGGGGAGGGAAGGAGGACATGCCATACTTTGAGGCCCACTGGCACAGAAAGTGGTAAAGAGCATCCCATTTCATCAGTGATGGGCGCAGGGGCAGGCACCCAGTGGTGACACGTTTGCTGGATTGGATTGAATATTAATATGTTGCTTGATTTCATGCTAACTAGCGTGTGAAAACAATTTTTGAAAAGATTTTATATATGTCAGTCTTGAACTTTCACCCATTTTTAAAACTAAACTTCGTATCATCTTCATTTGAAGTTCTTAATTCTTATTCACCACTTTCCAGAGCAGACTGGATATGAATCAGGAAAGACTTGAAGCTATAATGCTGCAAACATGCCTATTTTTGTACAGTTTCCTTCTGAAAGTACCAGAAATTCTCCCCAAAAGGGCATTTCCATCCCACTGTCTCTCAGGGGGATTTAGTAGTTTGAGTAACCAGGAAATTGAAACCAAGAGTTTGACTTTTCTGATATGACTCTAAAACATTTGAAGGCTTACTTATCTTTTCTCATCTAGCAACTCCTTCTATGTATGTTCCCTCAAGCTATAGATAAATCTTTCATTCACCATTTCTAAATTACATTCAGACTTTTCACAAATTCAGAGAAAATTTTCATTCTCAGTTTTGCAGTGAATTAAAAAAAAAATTAGGCTATATTAAATGAAAGGTGATCTAGCTAACAACACTTCACAAATTTCAGGTCCTAAATAATTTAAAAGAAACCAAGACTTTGAAAGGAGAGAAATGTTACAACTGCAACATGAATCCAGAACGCAGAAATGATACAATAGGTTCACAGGGTTTTATAGAGTTATAGAAGCTTATTTGAAGGAATTCTTTTTAAAGAACTTTGTGTAGAGCCGGAATAAACTGAATTCTATGAGCCACTCCTTGACTGCCCCCTACTGGGTAAATTTCGAAGTGCTGACCGGAGTATAGTACTTGGATTTAAGATTTTACTGAAAACATTTGCAGTGAGTTTTTTTTTATAGGTTTTCAGGTTTTATGGAAGGCTTGTGTGATCCTTATTTCCTATATCTCTGTACAACCAAAAGTAATTTCTTTCAATTATATTTAATCCTTGATGATACATATCTTGACTTCTCATTTGTACTAGTCACTTTGTCTAAGGGGTTTTCAATAATGATAATGAAAGCATTGCACTCAGGGATAACCACAGACAAGAAATTCAGTGTATTGCTCCTTCAGAGAGGAAGCCATCCCTTCGTATACTTCAGTGAAAGACATAATTTTCTGAATGCAGGGCTATCACAGGCTGTAGAGTTGATTTTGGGTAACAAGTGCTTTGCATGTCATTTTATACCTCAATTTATCTATACTTATTGACAGCAACTAAATATGGACTTATAAAAAATGTATTGGAAACTAAGTTGCTTTTTTAAGGTTTAAGGGAATATCAGTAAGATGACAAGTCTTCTTAAATATTTGGGGGATGGCAGATGTGGGAGTTAAGTTTAGGTAGTTAATGTGGATTTACGTTTTAAAGGTCTTACCATAATTCTTGTATCCTGAGTTTCTTGGCCTGTGAACTGAGATTGTGGGTGGGAACAGTTTAGGTATAGATAATGTCTTATAAGCCAGGCCCATTTGTCTCCCGTGTTCACTTGTCACAAGAATTAAAGCAGAAGGGCTGATTTAGCTTCCAGAAGAGGAAGTTCCTAGGGCAAAGTTGCAACCCTACCCCTTATCGGACAAGGTGTTTCTGCAGAATAAAAATCCAAGATTTTACAAAGGATAGAACTTGCACTAGAAACCTGAGGGTCTAAAGTAATGTAATGAATCTAAATAAATCTAAGCTCACATCACATTGAGTGTCAAGACTTCAGTTTTAGTCATTATTATTCTGGGGCTTCTCCTACCCTAGGTTCAGGTGAAGATCCCAGTAATCTTGTACAGAGCAAAATATTGGGACTGGCACCTTCAGTTATCCATCCTCCCTGGATTGCCCTGACTCTTATCCAACACCCAAGTCCATGTGTGCTCCCCACACTATGGGGAGGAGATGCAGGTCTCCACTGCTCCCAGAACGTGCAGCCTTCCTGCCCCCCAGTCTTGGAGAATCACTACTCTCAACACTTTCTAATCACCTCTCTCCTGCCCTTTCTGGGTCACCCATCATAATTTCCTTAATGAGTTCATGTTATCATTATAGCCAGGACGAAGGATTGTCTTCCAATGATTTCTGTGGGAAGGCTTGCCAGAGGACCTCCCTGGAGGCAGACAAACACCAAGGCAGGAAAAATGATGTAGAGAATAAATATAACTCTGTTTCCATCCTTTCTGATTCTTTCACAGAAGTCAAATTGAGAGTAGTATTGCAACATCAATAAATTATTCTGCAAAATTAGGGAGAAAGGAATGAAATGAGGAAGATATGAGGCTGGGAAACTGGAAGAAGATTTAGATAAAGTGCATCATTTCTTTGCATCTTTGTAATTCATTGTTTGACTTATTTATTTCTACTGCCATCTGCTGGTACACAGGAATTTCTAGTGCGCGGAACCAGAGGGAGAAAACTTAACCCTTTAATTTGTTGCAGCCTAAACAGATTGTAAGGTTTGAAGATAAGCCCCTTTAGGGAATCATAATCATAAAAGGTTAACAATAGAATACTAGCAATGCTTTAAATACAAATCAAGTTGTAATATACTGGGGTAGAGGTCTATAGAAAGAGGAAAGAGACAAGGAAGTGGATATTTACAATGCCAGGGGTCAGTAGGTTGGAGCCAGAATGCTGCTAACAGTTGGGAGACTTCATAAATGTTGTGAATACAGTGCTTCATAGGGTCTTCTGGGCTCCTATCGTTATTCATGCAGTTACGGAAGATAAAGTAATCCCGGAGTATATCTGAGCTGCTGAATACATGTTCCACTGAAGGCTTGCTCATCTCTCGCCCATTTTGCTCTTTACCTAAAACAGCATCATCTAGAGTTGAGGGAATCTTATTTTTTTAAGAAAAGCTGGACAACATTAGGCAGTGTAAAATCTCTCTTATATGCCACTGGGGGACAAATTAATATATTCTATAGTCTGAAAATTAGACTCCATGCTGCACACAGTAGCCTGAATGTGCAGGACTGCCTTGATGTCAATCACTGTATAGTCTTGAATTAATATACATCCAAAATCAAAACAAAGGAACAAAGCATTCTGCACAGAAGCATGTTGTATATGTTCTTGACCATTTATGGAGTCAACACCTAGGCTATAAAAAGATTTCTTAAGATCCTGGATTCAGCAAGGGCTAAAATATTTAATGACAGAATGAACACCATCAGTGGTGCTCTTGAGAGATTTCAATTCCACAAAAGGAATCAACTGCTACTGAAGACACGGCTGTTGTGTAACAGGTTAGGCAACTGTCTCAACATCACAAATGGAGAGGTTTCTGAGATCATGATGAAGTTGTAGAGTTGATGATAAACTCATTCAACATTGCTACTTGAGTGAGTTAAATGTGGTATTTAGAGAATATAGCCAACGGACAATGAATTAGACAATGCTTTTACTCACAAATAACTCCCAACTTGGACTAGCTTAGACAAAATGGGAATTTGATGGTTAACAGAATTCAGCTGAAGTTTATATAGACCAATCACAGGAAGATCAGGGATCTGGTTGGGCCTTAGAAACAGCTAAAATAAAGGTATTGCTTGGGTGCTTTCAGTGTTCATCAGCTGTGCTTCTCAATTCATAACAGCTTCATCTCTAGTATAGAAAGTCTTTCCTCACAGGAGGCATTATGTCCTCTAACAGCTTCCTAGATTTCCATGCCCACCACTCCTGCCACTAAAAATTCTTAGGGAAGATTATTGACTGGCTTGAATCGGGGGCCAATGTATGAACCAACCACCTGAAGCCACAGGTAACATGGAGTAACAGTTAAATCCTGATTGCCCAAGTGTGGTTCTGATACTTAGTAACTCTGGGATCTTGGAAAATCTACTCAATTTCTCTGTGTATCAGTTTTCTCAACTGTCAAGTGGGGATATAATAGTACCTAGTTTAGAAGTTTATAGTGGGAATTAAAAGGGACGTTACTGTGGGAATTAAAAGAGCAGTAAAGTGCTTAAAACTATGCCTGACACAAAATAAGCACTGTTTAAGTGGTTGTCTTCCTCCTAGAACAGCAGTTCTCAATCTTGGTCATATATTAGAATCATTCAGGAAACTTTAAAAAATACTTGGTGACTTGGTCTCATCACCAGATAATTGGTTTGGGAGTAGAGCCTAGTATCAGGATTTTTAATATGCTTCTCAGAAAATTCTATGTGCATCCAGGATTGAGAACTGTTGCAGTAGATTATAAACTCTTTTGATGGAGGGATTTTATGTCCACCATTCAATCTTCAGTGCTTAAAACCATGCCTGGCACACAAAAGATGCTGAAAAGTATTTGTTGAATAAGATAATGAAGCAGCTATAGAAACTGCTATATCTAGTTGAATTAAGTCCGGTGTGTGTGTGTGTGTGTGTGTGTGTGTGTGCGTGTGCACACGTGTGCACGTGTGCATGCTCACACATATATACACACACACTACATTTATGAAGAATACTGGGCCTGCTACAGATTGCAATACTCTACACAACAGAACTTTAAGTCTAAATGCTATTCAAAATACACAGGCAGATATCTCTTCCCTCGTGTTATCAAAATGGGCACAGACGTGTACATACATGCATGTCTTCTGTTTTAAACCTTTCAGCGACTTGCAACTGCATTAAAAAAAAAGTTTCAGGCAATTCTCATTAGTCATGGTGGATAGGTTCTACAGAGTCACCAGGAACAGTGAGTCAGTGAATATGGAACCATTCTCCTAGGCAATAAACAGGGTTAAGTTACTACAAGCCTGTAGTCTCAATATATGTGTATATATTGGGGGATTACTACTCCCAAGCCTTTTTATACTGTTAGCTGCATTAAAAGCACCTTGCTCTGATGAATTCAGTGACAAACCAAACTGAAGGAGTCTGTGTGGGTAGAGAGAGTATTACATGACAAAGTGACTAGAGAGCATCAAGTGCTATGACCAGGCCAAATTTGATACGAATGAATTTACCATAGCTTTAGAAAATTCATGGTCAAATATTTCTCCACTTCCCATGAGATAAGGTCATGATCAAGAAGAATAATTTTGAGTTATTCCTTCTCTCTATGAGATAAACTGTGGGATAGAGTTACATAGAAGTTGCATGACAAAATTCAATTCCAGGGATTGATTTCCAACTTTCTGAAAAAGCAAAACATGCAGAGGAGTCTGCTTTAAATGACAACATTATTGCTCAGATGACTGGGTTATGCTTCACATAACTTGGCTATACACGTTTGAGATAAATATTACCTATATGACGTATATATGTATGTTTATGTGTATATAAGTATGTATATAGATATACGTGTGTGTATATATAGGTGTATATATATATAGTTTTTAATATTTATTTATTTATTTTGGCTGAGCTGGGTCTTAGTTGCGGCATGCAGGATCTAGTTCCCTGACCAGGGATCGAACCCAGGCCCCCTGCATTGGGAGCGCAGAGTCTTACCTGCTGGACCACCAGGGAAGTCCCAGTATATAGATTTTTATATATTTTAAGACTAGTTATAATTCCCAATTGTGTGAATCATTTTACAAGTTGAAGAAAACCAAAAGTTAAGACAGAGAACCTGTAGTCCATATGTGTGTGTCTTTACCGTTTTAGGAAGAAACACAAACAATGAGTCTGGCTTTTACTTTTTTCATTCAGTAAGCTATTTGGACGTAAGATGTGTGCTTTCCTCATTAAGACCTTATTGTCCTTAGCTTCTATTTTGGAATCTGCTGCCAGGAAATGGATTTCTAATTACCTTTGTGACCAATAAAGAAAGGTTTAGAAAACCAGATGTTAAACTAGGAACTAATTTCCGCACAAAGAACATGTATAGAAAGATGAATATTCCAAGTTTTTCACCTTGTCAATGTTCAAACAAAATCATTCAAATTTGTCTTTAGTAAATGTGCACTTTATGTTCTTTGAGTGGTGAGGAAAATAGTCAGTCCTACACTGAGATGACATAGCAGTTTGCCTACCTACCAAAAGTCCTTGACTGTCCCCAGCTAAATACTTCATAGTCTGCCTTTACCCTGTATTCTTCTTAATTTAGTTCCCCAAATTAGGAAACAAAATAGGGGATCATGCCATCAGAGCATGTCTACCAACTTGTTCTTGTGGTATCTAAGTCAATCCACTCTCCTATTCTAGATCTCAAGGACAGTCTAAGATCAAAGTCTCACACAAGGTGAGAGTTTGATCTAACTCCTTTTTAGCAGGACTGAACAAAAGAGATACCAAGACAGATATCTAGAGTGAAGAGGCCAGGGTGCATCTCTGCTCTTGTTCTTTTTTTTTTTTGCGGTACGCGGGCCTCTCACTGCTGTGGCCTCTCCCGTTGCGGAGCACAGGCTCCGGACCCACAGGCTCAGCGGCCATGGCTCACGGGCCCAGCCACTCCGCGGCATGTGGGATCTTCCCGGACCGGGGCACGAACCCGTGTCCCCTGCATCGGCAGGCGGACTCTCAACCACTGCGCCACTCTGCTCTTGTTCTTGATGTAGATTTGGGGTCACCCAATCTCACAGGTACTCGAGGAATATATTCCTAAATTCTCATTAGACTAAATTCCTAAATTCTCATTGCTCCAGTAGTTGGGCTTATTATCCAATGGAGCAGTCTAAAAGCAATGAATCAGAAAGCTCTTCACTGGCAAAAGAGTTCACTGAGAGGGAAGATCAGGAGCTACATCCCAGCCAGTGTCTGACCAGCTGCCTTCTGCTGACATTTCATCTCTGCATTCAGGTGTACTTTGACTATCCTAAATGGTTAAAGGAGAGCAAACAGGAGACCCAGAATTATGTGCCATGTTGGGTAAAAGTCCTGGAGTGAGGTCAATGCTGATAAAATAAAAAATAAAACCAAGAAATAGAAAATGGAAATTTAAAAATATTAGAAAACATAGACATGACTGCTGAGCCATAAAACCAAAAATCAGTTTCTTGAAAAAATAGTAAATATATAATGAATTGGCAAGTATAATCAAGCAAAAAAAGGAGAGAGAGAAAATACACCACCAAAAACATTAGGAACAAGAAAGGAGACATAATTATAGATATGAATGAGAAATTTAGGACTCATAGTTCAGTCATCAATAAATCCTTCTTGAGTAGCTTCTTTATGCCAAGACCTATTCTATGCACTAGGGATAGAGCAGAAAATATGACTGAGGCCCTCACTCATGGATCTTACAGTCAAGAAAGAGGAGTCAGACAAACCCAAAGAAATAGTCAATTAATTTTAGCCAGTGAGGAGTACATGCAAATGATAAAATAGACTAATGTAAGGGAGAAGGTCCTCATGGCTGCTTTAGTTAAGATGGGCAGTGAAGGCCTTTCTGAGGCGGTGACATTTGAATTGAGACCTGAATAATAGGAAGAGTCACACAGCTGCATGTCGAAAGAGCCTTCTGAGAAGAAAGAGCAAGGACAAAGCCCCCAAGCTGGCACCAGGGCTCACGTGTTTAAGGGACTAAGGAGGCCACTGTGACTAGAGGATGTGAACAAAGGGGAGGGTGGAGGGAGCTTGACAGTGGAGAGGGAGCAGTGGCTGGACTAGGTAGGGCTTTCTAGACCATGGTAAGGAGTCTGAATACCACCATAGACTCGTGGAAAGCTGCTAGAATAATATGATTTGATTGACTCTTTAAAGAGACTCTCTAAATTTCTCTCAGGAGGTCAGCCTGAGGAGGCACAAGAGAGGAAAGATGATCTCAAGAGTGTGGAGCAGTAGTCCTTGCAAGAGAGGGTGGTGGCTACTGAGGGCTGCATTAGTGGGCATGGAAAGAGGAATGTATACAACCTCAGAACAATCAGAGAACTAGATAAGTTGGATAACTTCTAAACAAAGTTTAGAAGTTTAGAACAAAGTTGGATAACTTTGTTCTAAACAAACAAAAGAAAAAATATATTGGGCTTCCCTGGTGGCGCAGTGGTTGAGAGTCCACCTGGCGATTCAGAGGACACGGGTTCGTGCCCCAGTCCAGGAAGATCCCACATGCCGCGGAGCGGCTGGGCCCGTGAGCCATGGCTGCTGAGCCTGCGCGTCCGGAGCCTGTGCTCTGCAACGGGAGAGGCCACAGCAGTGAGAGGCCTACGTACCGCAAAAAAAATATATATATTAAGCACTAATTATGTGCTCAGAACTGTATTAGTTTCAGGAAACATACAAAAATATTAAGATGAGTTCCTGCCCTCCAAAGGCTTACAGTCTGATTGGGATACAAAGTAACTAATACCTGTGGAACTAAGGTGATATGTGATGGCGAGTCTGTGTGTCGTCTTCTCTAGGAAACAGCAACCAGAACCACAACTGAGAAAAAGAAAGTGGGGGGGGGGTGGAGAGAGGGAGAGAGTGTGAGAGAGAAAGGAAGAGCAGGAGGGAGGAAGAAAAAAACTAAAACCTCACACTGTCCCTTATGGAAACATGAAGCCCAACACTGACCCAGTGGGAACTATCTCTGAAACCTCCCCCTCCCCTTCCACTGCCACCCAGTCTATAAAAAGTGGGTTAAGGAGTATTGCCAGCTGGACTCTCTGGAAGCAGATGCTCAGATGGAATTTGGGCAGCAAGGTATTTTTTAGAAAATAGCATCTGTGAGAGAAGCTGGGGGAAGCAAATCCTGTCCCCATTTCTCTTCTTCTTTTTTTTTTTTTTAACATCTTTATTGGGGTATAATTGCTTTACAATGGTGTGTTAGTTTCTGCTTTATAACAAAGTAAATCAGTTATACATATACATATGTTCCCATATCTCTTCCCTCTTGCGTCTCCCTCCCTGCCACCCTCCCTATCCCACCCCTCCAGGCGGTCACGAAGCACAGAGCTGATCTCCCTGTGCTATGCGGCTGCTTCCCACTAGCTATCTACCTTACGTTTGTTAGTGTATATATGTCCATGCCTCTCTCTCGCCCAGTCACTTCTTCAATCTGTTCTCTTTTTCCTTTAGAGTGGGAGTACCCATGGCCATCTTCCTTCCACTAATTTAGATACTGAATTTCTTTTCTGAAATTTGCTGAGTTCTGAACTGTCCTGGTGCTACTGTAAAGAAAGATGTCAAAGCCAAGAAAGGGAGTATGTCAGGGGTCACCCAGTTCCCATTATTTGGCTTTCTCCAATGGGTCAAGAACCAGAGAGGTGGAATGGTGCCTGAGTCTAAGCATCTTCATTGACCCACAGAGGGCTACTTGCTTGGTGAAAGGTGACAACAGTAGTGTGAGGTAGCCCACTTTTCGTCATTGCTGAGGTGAGGAGAAAGCCTCAGCTGGACTTTCCGTGCCATGAAATTTTGTAGGGCCTGTAGCCCTACAAATAAGCAACAGATGTGTCCGAATGAGGACGCTAGTATCTTGTATCTGGATGACTTCCCCAATGAAGACTTCACATTCTAGGAGTGCAGTGATTGTGGTCCTGACAAGTTCAAGAAAAGACCTGGAAGGAAGATGAATTGTCCTAGGTTTGCGCTGTAAAATTTCAAATGATAAATTTAACATATTCAGAAAACAAATTATTGTTCACATTTTCCTGCATACTCTGGATGAAGTTGCATATGCCATCATCAAGAAAGCAAAGTAAGAACCTTTGAGTGAGTCCCTGGAAGCTACTGTCCACAGGATAATGCAGCCTCGTGAGTAATGACACAACTGGCATTAGTACACGGCATCAGAGAACTGCAAAGGCAAGCTGATCGATATTGTGTCAATACAACCACGTTCCCAGGAGCCCACATTGTGACTAATAACAGCCTTGCTACCTTTATCTCACAGTGGGAGATATGAAATTAGCTGGAAACAGCACACTTGAGAATAAAGAACACAAAAAGATGGTTCCTGAACCTCAGCAGAAAGAGATGGGGTGTGGACACTGTGAAGAATCTTTACTTGCACTGATTGGACAATAAACAAATATGTAAATACCTCCTTTCAATCCATTATTTAATCTTCATTGATAAATCACTATATCTTGTATGAGTCCATGAATGTTGTAGTATATTTTTAACCAAATTGTTTGTTAGACAGGGGCCCCACAAAAATATATTTGCTCACTCAGGATCCTGCACACCTCAGGCGCAGTCCTTAATTTGATTTTTTTAGACCAACAAATGAAGAGGGTCTCTACTTTCCCTTCACCTAACAAAGTATCATTGGTCCTCTACCTCCTCCCTAGGGTAGCAGCACCAGGGGTAGCACACCGAGAGAAAAGAAGAATGGAGAGATGAAGATAACACACCAGACTCATATACGCACTCTTATGCCCCTGTATCTGCAGATCTAACCTGAGGCAAAGTGACTGAAAAGTTACGGACTTCAACATGGATGGAGTTAAAGGAGATTGCTACCTTGAAGTAGAAAATGCGAGCAATTACTAGAAAATTAAATCATATAATTACACCTCTGTTCCAGCATCTGCAACCTCAGTGGAGATTCCTTGAAATTGCAGATTCCTTTCTTTTTTTATTCCACAAACTAAGTACCTAATTATATGAATATCCAACATCAGTTTGGATGACTTATCCAAATTAAATATCGAGTTTGTTTTGGACCTCCAAAGATAATTTGCTTTTAGCTCCCACACACAAAAAATGAAATAAACCAGATGTGTAGCTAGAGGGACCCATGAGAGCTAAAAACACCTGTTGGACAGACTAAAACTCTAAAGAACAACTGAAATCTTAAGGCAATTATGAAATACACGATTAATGTAATCCTTGCTATGATTTATCTTTGTGTTTCTCACTTATACTTGGCATAATTAAGGAAATGCTGAAGACTATTGCACTTGATGGCTCATAAACATGAATATTTAAAAACACTTGATACCAATATTCCTCATAACTTATTACATCATTCTTTTAATGTGTAGAGTGCTGATGATTTAGAATAAAATGTCAATTACAATAGACCTAAGTATTTCAGGTCTAGAAATATTTCTTCCATTCCATTGTGTCTACAAGTGGACTTATAAGAAATAATTCAGAAAAGCCAGTAAAGTAAAATTTGTTTTCTTCTGTAGAAAAGTATCAAAATTTTGATTAACTGTGACATGTATACCACTGGACCTAAAATATGATGATTTTATTATTCAAGTCTAGGGTTGAGAAGAAGAAATTCTAACTAAAAGCAGACTATAAATGCTGAATACCTGTATCTATACCTGTGTGTCTTCAATCTCCATTAAATATTTAGCTATTCTTATTTGTCATAATGTATTATATGCTCTCTACATCGTCTAAGAAATCTGTAAAATCTCTGATGCCTAGCTCAGCTCCTTTCCTATCAATCAGTGTGTGCTAAGGAAATGAGCTAATTAATCCCTTGTTTCATTAGACACAATTAACTTGAGCCAAGCCCTGTGCAGGTGTGGTGGATAAGACAGTATTACAGCATTTTCATTCTAAGAGAGAAACATATGACAAGCAAGTATTTATGAAAGGCCCTGTAAGCCTAGCAGCTAGAATACATACTTAGAAATCCCACTGCCAGACTCAAATCCCAGCACTCTACAAGCAACGAGCTTTGTAATAAAAATGCATGTAGGGGATTCCCTGGCAGTCCAATGGTTAGGACTTAACTCAGCTCTTTCACTGCCCAAGGCCCAGGTTCGATCCCTGGTCAGAGGGGAAAAGAAACCATACATGTGATAACAGAAGCTCCTAGAATTGTTGCAGGGATGAAGTGAACTATACTTAGAAAAGTGCCTACTACACTGTAAGATTCAAAATATGTTGGCTGTTATTATGAACAAGCATTATACCCACCATGAGGGAAGAAATGCAGATGCAATATAATTCTAATACCAACCCACAGAAAGTATGAAAAAACAAATTCAACTTAAAAATAACATTCTATAGTCAAAATTGAATGTGTCTGCACTACTTTTCTTCATCTAAACCACTGCTCATACTTCATTCATCCATTCATTCATTCAGTAAGTACTCACTGAGGCTCTGCCATGTGACCAGCCTATGCTAAACAGGGGGTGCAGGGTGAGGACAGGTCCTGCATTCATGGAGCTTGTAGTCTATCTTGGGGAATAACCAGAGGTGACTCATTGCCCAACAGATTCAGTAGGCACTTGACTATAAGTGGTAAGTCTGAGGAGAACTCAGAAACTTCATGAATAAATAAAATTATTTTTTTTTTTAGGATGTGTGAGTCTCCCTAAATTCACATGTCACTTAGAACTGGTCAGATTGCTTACTTTGAAATTCAGTCTCTCGTCTCACTTCTGCCACTCTCTTGACACTTAAGAGCTCAGTATTAAATTTTTATAAGATTTTAAATCTTGAAAGCTAGGTACCATAGAAGTACCATTAAAAATTCATAAATCTTGCAGAAAATGTGTCATAATTAGCTTACCATCTTACAGAGCTAATGTCATTTTAGGGTGGCCAAGTTCTGACTTCTCATTCAGTAAAGGATGTTAGTGTATGGAATAAAGACAGAGGTAACATAGTATAGTTGCAAGAGTCCTGGCATTGGATTTTTTTTTTTTTTTTTTTTGCGGTACGCAGGCCTCTCACCGCTGCGGCCTCTCCCGTTGTGGAGCGCAGGCTCTGGACGCGCAGGCTCAGCGGCCATGGCTCACGGGCCCAGCCGCTCCGCGGCACGTGGGATCTTCCCGGACCGGGGCATGAACCTGCGTCCCCTGCATCGGCAGGCGGACTGTCAACCACTGCGCCACCTGGGAAGCCCTGGCATTGGATTCTTTAAAAAATTTATTTTTAAATTTATTTTTGGCTGTGTTGAGTCTTCATTGCTGTGCGCAGGCTTTTTCTAGTTGCGGCGAGCAAGGCTACTCCTCGTTGCTGTGTGTGGGCTTCTCACTGTGGTGGCTTCTCTTGTTGTGGAGCACAGGCTCTAGGCACATAGGCTCAGTAGTTGTGGCTCGTGGGCTCTAGAGATCAGGCTCAGTAGTTGTTGTGCACCGGCTTAGTTACTCCGCGGCATACAGGATCTTCCCAGACCAGGGATCGAACCTGTGTCTCCTGCATTGGCAGGCAGATTCTTAACCACTGTGCCACCAGGGAAGTCCCTGGCGTTGGATTTGGAAGTGCTCTTCCACTCATTTAAGCAAATATTTTTATTAAATATTTATGTTATTTCAACCTTTTCTGTATCTTTTTGCCTTCCTGGGAACATCACCTTCATTCTTCCTTGGGAAGTAGAGATCAGCTGACTCCGTCCCCAGCTACAGTGCGGCCATGAACTCAGGCCAGCCATATGAGCACATCCAACTCAACAACCAGTGATCGGTCCAGGGACACGATGTAAAACACTTCCATCAGACTTAGTGCTGGTGCTTTGGGGGAAGCTGTTGGAAAGGAGGTGCTTTCTGTACCCTTGAATTGCCAATAGGTTATACGTATGCTTGAAGCTTGCAGCAACCATCGCCAACCCAGAGTGTGCCTGACAACAAAGCCAAGCAAGAGGAAAACGGGGACCAGAGGTAGAGCATAACTGGGAAGAAAAGGAAAGGGAGAAAGTCTGAATGCTGATGACTTCTCTATGCAGGGGTACACACTCAGAGGTACTCTACTTTCCATAGATAAATGCAGTTTCTATCTTAGTCTCTTATTTCACCTGATGGCAAAACAGTGAGTATGAGACAACTCAGCATATCAGTCAACTCAGGGCCTGTCCTCTCCCCTTCCCTTGAGGTTGATTCAAAAGGTGACAGCATCTGAGGGTCCATCAGCTGCTGAATCTCCCTACGGTTGGCAATTTCTAAGAAGTCCATGACTCTCTGTCTACTCAGATCTCTCACTGTCTTCCTTGTCTCAACCGTGTAGTCCCTCCAGATTGTCTAGCTCTCTCTTGACAATGCTGAAATCCTCCAGAAAATCTGTACATTTCTGACCTGACATGCCAAACAACCTTTCTTATCCTATTATTTACACACCATAGTGTCACAAAGTGCCCCCTGGGGTTTAGATGGACATAATGTCACAGGTATCCTTTCTTCTTCAGCCCCTATGCCCCCAAATGTGGAGTTTTCTAACATCTCTCCACCAGAAGACTCGCCGAGGGTCAGGACACAGCCGCCATCCTTGGGATTTCATGTGTATGGATGCTTGCTTGTCCCCTGTCTACCTGCCTCTGTCTTCTAAAACCTGGGATAAGAAAATGGACTTTTACATTGTGATCTATTCTTCCAGATGTATTCCTTTACATAAACTTTTTCTTTAAAAAGAAAAACAAAACCTTGTCTCTGGTGAGAGTTTCTAAAGCCTACTTTGATGTTTGAAAGCCAATACTCTGTCAGTCCCTGAATGCTCCATCTCCGGATGGGCTCCCTCCACTCAGGCCTGAAATCAGGGAAAAGAAAGACATTGCTGATAAAGGAAAACACAGTAGGTTGTCTGAGACTTGCTTTAAATTAATCCCAGCAAAGGGTACCGGCGGGTGGGGGGAGGGAAGGAGTGGGAAAGTACAAATGAAGCAAGATTAGCCATGAAGAACCTAGGGGCAAGACGGGAATAAAGATTCAGACCTACTAGAGAAGGACTTGAGGATATGGGGAGGGGGAAGGGGAAGCTGGGACGAAGTGAGAGAGTGGCATGGACATATATACACTACCAAACGTAAAATAGATAGCTAGTGGGCAGCAGCCGCACAGCACAGGGAGATCAGCTTGGTGCTTTGTGACCACCTAGAGGGGTGGGATAGGGAGGGTGGGAGGGAGGGAGACACAAGAGGGAGGAGATATGGGGATATATGTATATGTATAACTGATTCACTTTGTTATAAAGCAGAAAAACACCATTGTAAAGCAATTATACTCCAATAACGATGTTTAAAGAAAAAAGATTAGCCATATGTTCATCATTGTTGAAGCTAAGTGATAGCCCATGAGGGTTCATCATACTGTTCTTTCCACCATCTTACTACTGTTTTCTCTATGTGTTGATTGTTGGAACACTTTTTGCAAATAGAGGAAAACTTTATTGCAAATTTTTTCTTAAAATAAAAGGAATAATTAGTTAATATCAAAATACTCCTCCATTAATGCAATGATATTCAGGGTTTAGGTAATAGAGAACTATTAAAGAAAATCAAACTGAAAGGTCATATTTCATATTTGATCATATTTGTAATTTTGAAAGGTTACTCTGGCTGTTATATTGTAGAGAGCTCCTCTAGGCATCAAAACTAGAGGGGACTTGTGCCTTGGTCTAGATAAATTGAGCCAAGAGGTGGTAGAGCTGGAGGGGAGGATTCAGAAAAATGGTATGTCTTGCACAGGGAGGATAATGAGAAAGAGGCACCAGTGTTCCTACCAGGTTTCTGCTTGAGCTACGGGGAGAATGTCAGTGCCGTTTACCAGTATGGCAAGTTCAGAAGCAGAATCAGGATTGAAGAGTGAGATACTTGGCTCAAGCCTTGACTTTGCTATGACATTTTTGAGGCATCTTGGGGGAGTCAGCTAATTCTGTGTTTCTTTTTTGTACATGTGAAATTGTGTGAATAATATAAAATAATTCAAAATGTTTTAAACTATAAAGCATTATTAGATATAATTATTGTTTTCCAAAAATTTATAATACGTGATATGACCCCAGTAAATAAGCAATGATGAAAGGAAGAATGTTAAACAGTGTTGGTCTCTAACCCCTGTTCTTGAAAATTCTTCAAGCCAGTTTAAAAGGACCAGTTTTTAGGAGAAGAGCTAGTTCTCCTGTCCATCAGCAAATTCAAGAGAAATAAGATATGTACAGATGGTGATCACAGTAACAAACTGAGCATGAACATTTCGAGAGGAGACAATTCAAAATGCAATCAGAAGAAGCTCTTTGACTTAGCTTATCACAGAAAGCATATGGATTTATTTTAGTAATGTGTCAAGTTCAAACAGCTAGGAAGAAACAAGATGAGTGGTGAAATTTGAATGAACAAAAGGCTATTGATTTCAGTCTAATAAGGTAGAAAATAAAAGGCCTTTGCTCAAGATACGCGGTATTTTTGCTGATACCAGCAAAGGAAACACTTGCCCACCTCCTTGCAAAGGAAAAGGTGTAAACTAAGAAAATAATTCCAAGCCAGGAAGCATTTAATGCATAATACTGACAGCTAACTTTCACACCTGCATTTTTTTAAAAAAATTTGTGCTTTGCGGTTAGATCTTAAAACCATTCCATTTCCTTCTGATAATCCTTTAAGGTATCGGTCCTCAAAGCTTTTCTTAAGATGAGAGTCCTGTGGCCCAAGTTGCACAAGTTTTATTATAAAATCTCCTTTTGTCTTCCCTTTAGGAAAGTCCTGTTTTTCATAAAGAAACATTGATAATTTATTCCTAGAATTACAAAGCATTTTCCAACGTGGCAAAGAAGGGAGACTCATTTTGTTATACTCAGATGTCCTTACATTGATTTAAATTTCCAGCATTCTGTGTAAGTCTGGCCTTTGTCCAACATGGCCTTTATTTCTCTCATCTCAGGGGTTTTTACAGGGGTCTGGAATGCCACTACTGAGAGAGCGTGTCGGCAGCATTTCTTAACAAAACACTGCCAGAAATACAGAAAATAAACATCTTTGAAAGATAGCTGAGTTGAAGTGCTTCCAGATTCAACTCTGAATAGTTAAACTCCCTTAAAGCCTGTTAAATATTATAAAAATCAAGTCATTAACTATAGTTCAGCTTTCAGACTGCAGCATGACTTAGAACCACTGAGACCTAAAAGGCAAGTTTTGTAACAGTGTTATTGGTCCTCACACAGGACAATCTCCTACTGACTTTGGAGATGGGAAGAGGGAAGAGGCTGAGAACTCAGTACTGAGGGACTCTCGGGGGAATAGAATGTCTAATTTAGGTTGCTGAGGATTGATGACGAGCTCAGCACCTAATTAAAGCTCCTTTGCAAATAGCTCCCAAAGCAGAATCAGCGTCTCTATCTGGAATCAGTGATCACCCTCTGGGGAGTCATCATAAGCCAAAAATGATAACTTGGCCTTTTGGAAAATCTTCACCCTAAATGATGGTAACCCAAAGAGCGATGAAAATCACAAGTTTTATATCGGAGTCCTGGAACGAGGTCATATTTGTCTTATCTGTACAAGCATATCTTGCTCAACTATCAGGCTAGGAATGAATAAAGCCTGGAAAATGCTCAGGCTCTAGGGAGAAAGTAATCAGCCTTTTGCACGGAGCATAAGAGCAGTTCATCCATGAAAACATGTGTCTTAAGCAATAACAGTGCTCCATCAATACAGGCCTCTTGGAAGGTGCTTCCAAGGCCCTCTGTGCCAACAGGGAGAACATTCTATGCCTCTCTACAAGCATGTGAGTGTATATTTTTAACCACCACTTGGGAGTTAAGGGAAATCTCATTACTTTCCTACCTTTAAATCATCTTCAGACATCCAGCTCTAGGGTTCATGCAGCCTAGAGGGAATTAATTCTCCATCTTTAGTTACTCTCTCATTAGTTTACCTGCCTCCAAGTGATGCAAAAGTCCTCAGTTTCTTTTGCAGAGCAAAGAATCCAGAGAGGGTCACAGTGGTTAGAACTGAGATGCCCGGTAGTATCCTGAAAGGCAGCTGATTCTGCTACTCTGGGGCTACCCTGGGCACATGATGCTCTACAGAGTCTTTGTAAGACCAGGGAACGAGCCTCCCAGCTACACACAGAACAGCTTCCCAGGTGTGCACACTCAGTTTTCTTACCGTTCCCTGCCTGGGGCTTCCCCTGCTCTCTGCTCCCCTCTCTCTTCAGGGGTATTTAAAGTCAACTCTAAATAAGCTGAGAATTCCAGGAAATATTGAAAGAGAGATTATCTTCCAGAAGCTCCTGGTTTGGGTTCCTAAAGGATAGGAAATACAATGGCCCTTTTACCTTTCCCCAAAAAAGAAAGAGATCTCTCTTTGTCTCTCTCTCTCTCTCTCTCTCTCTCTCTCTCTCTCAATCCCCTTCACATACTCACACATACTTCAGTTAAAAAAAGTTAACATTAGTGTTATTATTCCATTTAACAAATGAAGAAATTAAGTCTCAGACATGTTTACATGTTCACTCCCCTAAGTGACGATGGCGTTTAGCTAGTGAAGGAGGTCTCTGGATCCAGGTCTATACGGATCCAAAACCCATGCTTCTAAACCTTCTTTTGTCAGAAGCAGAAAAGAAGTCGGTATTTCAGAGAACGACTTGTAGGAAGGCAATCATTATTTAATAAAAAAAAGAAATTAGGTGCTTAGGAAAATAACATTAACAGGCAGATGCTGCTGCCAATGGTACCGTAAACTGGCTACAGAGCTTTTGTTCTTTGTCATTTTTTTTCCCCAAGTGTTTACCCATGTAATGTATTTGTTCTTCTAAACATTGCGAGGCAGGATGGGAACTTTAAAGATGGGGCATAGAGGACTTAGGCACAGACGGCACATCCCACAATCATCCTGCTGGAACACTGTGAAGGAAGAGCTCTGAAATCACAGCCCCCACTGCCCTGACGAACAATTTACAGGACAGGGTGTGTCAGGAGGAGAAAGGCAAATAAGATACAGAGCAAGCTGTAAGGCAAAGGAGAAAGGAAGCGGTCAGAATCTTAGTTTATTGATGAGTTTTATTCATGATCTATTCCTGAGTAACAAATTACTCTCACATTTAGTGGCTTAAAACAGCAAATATTGAGGTTTCACAGTTTCCGTGGGTGGGGAATGTGGATGTGGTGGAGCTGGGTGCCTCTTTTTCCGTGTCTCCCATGAGGCGGCAGTCATCTCGAGTCTGAGGCCGAAGGGTCGGCCTCCTGGTTCCCTCACAGCCTCGCTGGCCAGATCCAGTCCCCCAAGGGTTGTTGGGCTGAGGGCCTCAGTTACTCGTCTTGCCTTGTAAGGTGCTCCACTGTGCAGCTCACAACCAGGCATCTGGCTTCTGCCAAATGAACAAGAGAGTTAGAGAGAGAGAGAAAGAGAGAGAGAGAGCAGGCTAGATGCTGCTGTCTTATTGTAACCTGCCTTAATCCATTTGGCTGCTATGACGGAGCACCAAAGACTGAGCAGCTTATGAACGGTTAATTTATGGCTCACAGTTCTGGAGGAGGAAGGTGAGATCCGGGTGCCAGTAGAGTTGGGTGAGGGTCCTCTCTGGGTTGGAGACTTCTCACTATATCCTCACTTGGCAGAAGGTGCAAGGGTTCTCTCTGGAGCCTCTTTTAGAAAGCACTCAAGGGGTCTCCACATTCATGACTTACACATATCCCAGAAGCCCCACCTACTCAGGCCATCATCTTTGGGGGTTAGGATTGCAACATATGAATTGTTGTGGGGGGTAGATACAAACATTTAGACCATAGCCTAGCCTAATCTTGGAAGTAACATCCCATTATTTTTGCTATATTCTATTCATTAGAAGGAATTCTCTAGACCTGGCCCACATGCAAGGGGGAGGGAATTACACTAAGGTGTGAATACAAGGAGGAGGGGATTATTGGGGGCATCTTAGAGGCTGCCTAACACACGTGTTGATATGATTCATTGCTGGGCTGAGCAGTCAGACTATTTGAATTCAAACCTTAGCCTTATTACTTGCTAGCTCTGTCATCTTCAATAAGTTACTTAACTACTTTGATCCTCAGTTGCCTCATGTGTAAAATGGAACTGTGAATGGTACCTACTGATCTTAAGGAGTCAACATGAATTCAATGAATAATACACAATCAAAAGCTAGGGTAATGCCTGGCGTATGGGAGACATTCAGTGAATTTTAGCTAATATTATATTAAGAACTTTTTTGTACACCTGAAAATAACACAGTATTGTAAATCAACTATACTTCAGTAAAAATTATATAGGATATAATGTAGCTTTTCTAGCTAATAATATGTATTCAAAAGAGAAGGATTTTATTTTTAACTCCTGAAAATAATGTAACATAAAGTGGTCACAAAGGAAACCAAAACCATAACCATTCTTGAAACAATTGAAAAAACTTCACCTATGTTGACACTGAGCATTTTTCTCAATGTAGTAGAATTTCAAACAACCAAAACGTAATCTAAGAAAGTGGAATACTTTTATTGCTGTATCACTCTCATAGTCTACCTTTTATCCTGATTTCATAAATATATTACTACCCAAATGAGAATATTTACTCTCCCCTGGGGAGTGGAGTGGGTTTGTTGGTTAATGTCACTCTGTCATTTGAATCTCAGATCTGAACCCTTCCTTACCCTTCCTTGCAGACCCCACTGGCTGTACACACAGACCCACTGACACACATACGTACAGTCAGATTCACACAGAGAAATAGACTCAATTCTTGGATATAAATATTAGTTACATTCAAAATGAACTGGAATTGCATAGACATGCTTACCAATAAATATGTTCAATTAATGAGATTTTACCTAAACTCCTCCTATATTCCCCAACTTGGTAAATGGCATCCATTATCTCCATCTACACAGACACTGGGACAAAAACTAGGGAGTGACCCTGGTTCTCTCTCTTTCTCACTCCCCCATCTGATCGCTCACCCTTCTCTATCCAGCTCTCCTTGGTCACTTCCTTCTACCACAAATGTAGCTGCTTTAATGTAAGCCCTCATCAATGCCCAAAGCGAAGCTGGCTTCCTTTCAGAAATGAAGACTGTCTCTCACTCCAGCTCCTTTTCCCACCTTGCCACCTGGGCTCACCAACGCTGTGGGTAAATATTTCTGTAACTGTAACTCACAAAGTTATTTATGAAAATTGCCCATAGCCTTCATCTTTGCCGGTTCAGATCTAGTCCCTAGAGCCAGGCTGAGCCAGGGACAATGCAGCCCTCACCATCTCTTTTTAATCTGTCCCCAACTCCTGAGACCAGCCCAAAACTTCCCTATCAAGGGGAGCTTTCTAATTGCTTTATACAAGGAAATTGCTGGTGGTACGGTGAGGGAAGGGTCAACCATTCACTTATTTACCATTTGCAACTCTGAATTCCAGTTTACATTCAACTGGAACACTTTCTGGCAAAGAACCATCTTACTATGCAAAGGTACTACCCTGAGAAGGGTAAGATATCAAAACGCTGTTGCCCATTTAACATGGGGAATACTGGTTGGAGCAAAGTCCTTACACACTGGGACTTGAGATAGGTTTTATAGGAGTAGGGGGATCCATAAACCTAAGTCAGGTAGCCGTGTTCAAAGAAGCATAGACAGATTGAGCCTAAGAGTGAGAGGTTCTGGGCTGCTGAGAAGAAGCATGAGGACTCAGGTTCTTGATTCCAATTATTTCTGGAATTGTGAGCAAGATGACAATGTTCTCTCAGTAGCCCACACAGGGGGGTACCTCCAGAGCCAGGCTCTGCATCTGGGTCATGTCCCCCAACTCTTACCCATTCTGATCTCAGATCAGGTCCAGCTTTCTCTTCCCTTCCCTAACATCTGTTGTGCATCTGCCACAAACAAATTATTTTGCCTTCATGTCAAGCCACCAGATGTGACAGGATCTTCCTGAGAGATAGACCAGAGCAGGTGAAGACAAATGAATGGCTTTTGCTCTATTATAGAACACAGAGTCAGATGCATTCTTAGAAGTCAGGCAATCTGTTTTTTTTTTTTTTCCAGTTATAAAAACCTTGAACATCATTTATAACAGGAATCTCATATTTTTGTCTTTTCAGCATCCCTTTCTTTTGTCTTCCATTAGCTACTCCCTTATTTAATTTTGGGCAACCAGCCCTCCCACAATTTCATTTTATGTAATTCTGGTGAGGCTGATTCTACCTCTGTCTTCAGTGATAGGTGTGATTTATCACCAGTCCCAGAAGCAGTAACTGAAAGTATCACATCTCCATGGCTCAGGGGTTGGCTGAGGGTGGACATGTGGCCCAAGTCAAACCAAACATACTTAATCCTGGGACTGTTGCTGGGGTTTTTAGGGAGTAGCAACTGTCTTTCTTGTAGGGTTGCTAATCAGGCAGAATGTAATCCTGAAACTTCTGGAGGCTACCTTGCCTCCACTTAGAGGCAGCCTTAAAGACAGAGAGTAGCAGAATTGTGGTTGGAACAAATATCGTCTCTATGGATGTTATTTAATTACATGGATTCAGCCATGCTGGAACTTTTCAGTTAAATAAACCAGGATATTCCCCTTTGGGCCTAAGGCAATTTATGATGAGTTTCTGTCCCATACAACCCAAAGCAACCAAGTCACCTTCTACAACTTCACTGGCGGGAGGCTATTAGCCCTCACGTTAATCATTCCAGATGGACAGTCTTCATTTTCTGCCAGGGCTCTGGATTTTAGGCTCTGATTCTCAGTTCTTCCTTGTATTGAGCAAAATCTGCTATCTTTATCGAAGTCCCACTACTAATGTTTCATGTATTTGTTCATTTAGTATCTTGTTCAGTTAAGGAACAGTAAGTACAAGAGTCCTGAGGTGGGTTTGGATTTTATGTATTGAAGGAACAGCAAAACCCAATGTGTCTGGCCCCTAGTGAGTGAGTGGCATGGTGGTACCTATGATGTCAGATAGAGTGAAGCCTGTGAGAACAATGAGACCTTGGGAGTGATTTTAACACATGAGAATAATGTGATTTGAGGTACAGTGTTTCAAAGATCCCAAATTCTATTCATGGACGCACTAGAGGAAGCCAAATCTCTATGCCAACTTCAGAACGTTGAAGTCACAGGTGTTCCCATAATTGTCCTCTTTTCAAGCATTGATATCTCCAGCTTCTTCAGCCATGTTTCATGTAGCACGGTTCTCAAACGCTACAACAACATGACATTGTCCTCATGACTCATTCTAGTTTATCAACGTGCCTCCTAAAAGACAACTCTCAGACTGACCACAGTAACTCAAGATATTGCCCAAGCAGTGAATCACACTGTGAGATCATCATCTTCTCTATCCTATCCCTCTACTCCTACTGGTATAGTTTAAGCCTGCAGTCTACTACTAACTCTTTCATTTAATTTTAATTAATTAATCAATCATTTAACTTGACGTATAACATTGTACTTGTTTAAGGCATACAGCATAATAATTTTATGTATGTCTATATTGCAAACTATATATAACTATAAGGTTATATATGTATATATTGTACAATAAGTTTAGTTGACCATCACCTCACGTAGTTACAATTTATGTGTGTGATGAGAACTTTAAAGATCTACTCTCAACAATTTACAAATATACAATACAGTATCATTAACTATAGTCACCATGTTGTACATTGCATCCCCAGAACTTATTTATCTCATAACTTTTTTGACCACCCTCACCCATCTGCCCACCCCTGCCCCACCTCCTGCTTCTGGCAACCACCAATCTGGTCTCTTTTTCTATGAGTTCATTTTTTTCAGATATAAGTCAGATCACACAGTATTTGTCTTTCTCTGTCTGACTTATCTCACTTAGCATACTACCCTCAGGATCCATCCATGTTGTCACAAATGGCAGGATCTCCTTCGTTTTTATGGCTGAATAATATTCCACATGATATTTTCTTTATCCAGTCACCCATCTATGGACACTTAGGTTGTTTCTATGTATCAGCTACTGTAAATAATGCTACAATGAACATTGAGGTGCAGATATCTTTTTGAGATAGTGATTTCGCTTCCTTTGGATATATACCCAGAAGTAGAATTACTGGATCGTATGGTAGTTCTATTTTTAATTTTGGGGGGAAATTTTATATTGTTTTCCACAGTGGCTGCACCAATTCATATTCCCACCAACCATGCACAAGGGTTCACTTCTCTCCACATCCTCAAGAACAATTATCTCTTATCTTTTTGATAATAGCTGTTCTAACAGGTGTGAGGTGATATCTCATTGTGGTTTTGATTTGCATTTCCCTGATGATTAATGATGTTGAGCACCTTTCATGCATCTGCTGGCCATTTGTATGTCTTCTTTGGAAAAATGTCTATTCAGTTCCCCTGCCCATTTTTTAATCAGATCACCCTATTAACTCTTAATTAATTGATTAAATCAATCAATACTAGTTGAGGATATATTATTTTTAATTAAGTCAATTTCTAGTTAAATTGTTATTTTGTGAGAGAAATAAACAGACATCTCTTTTTTTTTTCTGAATGGATTAAAGACCCTGGAAGGTCTTTACAGGACAGGCAAAGAAGAACATAAAGATTGATCTCATCCAACATTTGTATAAACAAAATAAGGTAAGGAAAACAGGGATTTAGCTTGAACAAATGACCAGATTTTATTTGGAATCATCAGCCCAGTAGGGGATTAGTCAATGTATGGCCTCCATGGATGAATGCCTTTAAGGAGTATATATCTAAAAACACAACCAGTTTTTTTTTTTATTGGAGTATAGTTGCTTTACAATATTGTGTTAGTTTATACTGTACAGCAAAGTGAATCAGCTTTACGTATACATATATACGTATCCCCTCTTTTTTTGATTTCCTTCTCATTTAACAAGATAAGCCCTAGGAAATATTTGATTTTTTAAAAATTCCTAATTAAAAAATATCAGAATGAGGTTTAAGTGGCACATTACTTATACTTGGGCAGAAAAACATGGTTAATTTAAGCAGGTCAATAACAGTTAAAGATTTCTTTGGAAAGTTACCAAATTGTTCCTGGATGTTTGTTTCCAATAATAGTGAGATCATTAAAACTATCTACTTCATTTATCAGTGTTTGTGCTGAACTGTTTCTGTAAAGAGTGTGTTAGTATTTCTAGAATTATCAGCAAGCGGAAATGTGTGTTGATTTCTCCTGTGGGAAGCCTCACTGCTCAGTGGACCAACATACCAAACACAGCCCACCTGGCAGAAGGTGCCCTGACTAAGACAAAGCTCCTTGTGAGAAGGTTTTGCATAAACAGCCTTCTAAACCCTACTTTCACAATGTAGTGTTAAATTCCACATCTGGTTGGTGAAAGTAAAAGGATGATTTTGTAGAAGCAGTAATTAGTTATTCTGACCAAATTTTCAGAATTTGGTCTTCACTTCAAGGGAAATTGTGCTGCCTGTTCCAGCAGCTAGAGTCAGGGCTACTGCTAGCTCAAATGCAAGCTAGAAAAGAGACAGACACAAATCCACACTAAGCTTCCTGGCTTAACAAGAGGACCATGGGCTGGCCTTCAGCCTCTTTCACCCTTAATTAGTTATCTATTGCCAGAATAGCTGTGTAACAAACCACTCCAAAACTTAGTGGATTAAAATAATAGCCATTTATTATTTCTCATGAAACTATGAGTTCTCTGGCCAATTCTGCTGATATGGGCCAGTCTTGCCTTATCTCAGATGGGTTTGCAATTCATCTGCAGTCAGTACCAGATCCGCTGAGGGTTGGCTGATCTACAATAATCTTGGCTGGGTCAACTTATTTCTGCCCCATATGGTCTCTCAAGCCCCAGTACATCAACCAAGGTTTGATCTCATGGCAGAAGCTGGTGGTGTTAAACAGAGCAGAAGCTGCAAGTCCTCTTGAGGTCTATGCTTGAACATGGCACACCATCACTTCTGTCCCATTCTATCAGCTAAAGCAAGCTACAAAGCCAGCCTAGTCTCAGGGGAAGGAATAGACTCCAATCCTGATGGGAGAAGTTTCAAAATCACATTGCAAGGGATATGGATGTGAGGTGAAGATTTAGGGCCACGCTTGCAATCAGTCTACCACATACGCCATCAATAAGGCTTAAGTACATCTGGCTATATAGTCCACAAAACTTGACTTTGCTAGACAATTGGATAAGTAAAATAATAGCCAAAGTTTTTTGCCTGATTGATTTCTTTTTTAAATTTTTATTTTTTCCAGTTTTATTGAGAAAGGATTAACATACATCACTGTATAAGTTTAAGGTATACAGCATGATGGTTTGATCTGCATATATTATGACGTGATTGCCACAATAGGTTTAGTTAACATCCATCATCTCGTATAGATACAATAAAAAGCAAAGAAAAACTTTCCCTTGTGATGAGAACTCTTAGGATTTACTCTCTTAACAACTTTCCTGTATAACATACAGAAGTGTTAACTATAATCATCGTGTTGTACTTGACACCCCTGGTACTTATTTATCTTATAACTGGAGATTTGTACCTTTTGACCTCCATTCTCCAATTCCCCCTCCCCTTCTCCCCACCTCTGGCAATCCCATGTCTGATCTCTTTTACTAGGAGTTTGGTGGGGATTTTTTTGTTTCTGTCTTTAGGTTTGACATATAAGTGGGATCATATAGTATTTGTCTTCTCTTTCTGACCTATTTCACTTAGCATAATGCCTTCAAGGTCTACCTATGTTGTCACAAATGTCAAGATTTCATTTTCTGTTATGGCTGAATTATATATATATATATATATATACACACACACATACACACACACATACATAACAACTTTTTTTAAATTGAAGTACAGTTGATTTACAATGTTGTATTAGTTTCTGCTGTACAGCAAAGTGATTCCGTTATATATATGTATACATTCTTTTTTATATTCTTTTCCGTTATGGTTTGTCACAGGATATTGAATATAGTTCCCTGTGCTATACGGTAGGACCTCGTTGTTTATTAATTCTATATATAGTAGTTTGCATCTGCTAACCACAAACTCCCAATCCATCCTTCCCCCACCCCTCCTCCCCCTTGGCAGCCACAAGTCTGTTCTCTAGGACTGTGAGTTTGTTTGTTTCATATATAGGTTCATTTGTGTCATACTTTAGATTCCATATGTAAGTGATATCATATGGTATTTGTCTTTCTCTTTCTGACTTACTTCACTTAGTGTGATAATCTCTAAGTCCATCCATGTTGCTGCACATGGCATATTTCATTCTTTTTCATGGCTGCATATTCCATTGTATATATGTACATATTTACCACATCTTCTTCATCCATTCATCTGTCAATAGACATTTAGGTTGTTTCCATGTCTTGGCTACCTGAACAGTGCTGCTACAAACATAAGTGTGCGTGTATCTTTTTGAATTATAGTTTTGTCTTGATATATGCCCAGGAGTGGGATTGCTGAATCGTATGGCAACACTATTTTTAGCTTTTTGAGGAACTTCCAAACTATGGTCTATAGTGTCTGCACCAACTTAAGTTCCCACCAACAGAGGGTTCCCTTCTCTCCACGCCCTCTCCAGAATTTGTTATATGTAGACTTTTTAATGATGGCCATTCTGACCTGTGTGAAGTGTAACCTCATTGTAGTTTTGATTTGCATTTCTCTAATAATTAGCGATGTTGAATGTCTTTTCATGTGCCTTATGGCCATCTGTATGTCTTCTTTGGAGAAATGTCTGTTTAGGACATCTGCCCATTTTTTGATTGTTTTTTTTTTTTGATATTGAGCGGTATGTGCTGTTTGTATATTTTGGAAATTAAGCCCTTGTAGGTTGCACCATTTGCAAATATTTTCTTCCAGTATATAGGTTGTCTGTTCATTTTGTTTATGATTTCGTTTGTTGTACAGGAGCTTGTAAGTTTGATTAGGTCCCCTTTGTTTATTTTTATCTCTATTGCCTTGGCAGACTGAACTAAGAAAACATTGGTACGATTTATGTCAGAGAATGTTTTGCCTATGTTCTCTTCTAGGAGTTCTATTGTGTCACGTGTTATATTTTAAGTCTTTAAGCCATTTTGAGTTTACTTTTGTGTATGGTGTGAGAGTGTGTTCTAACTTCATTGATTTACATGTGGCTGTCCAACTTTAACAGCACCACTTGCTTAAGAGACTGTCTTTTTTTCCACTGTATATTCTTGCCTCCTTTGTCGAAGATAATTGACTGTAAGTGTGTGGGTTTATTTCTGGGCTCTCTATTCTCTTCCACTGATCCACAGGTCTGTTTTCACACAGCTTCTTTATCCATTCATCCACCGACGGGTACAGGTTGTTGCCATGGCTACTACAAATAGTACTGCTATGAGTGTGGAGGTGCAGATAAAGCTAACACTTTATCCGCCTTAATTGACTCAACAAATATTTTTGGAACAGGTATTATGTGCTCTGGGATGACAATGCTGAGCAAAAATAGACAGGATCCCTGTTTTCCCAGAACCTGCCTTCCCGTTCTCCCATTTCCATTTTGGTAGTGTACAAGCAAATATGGTATTTTCACTTCACATTTCAAAAGGTTATATGTAAAATCTGTTAACCTCTTTCAAAACTGTGAGTATAAGAATTGCCAGAAGGTTCATGACTAGAAAAGATCACTTATCAGTTCGAGGCTCTTCAAATTTGAGAGAAGGTTGAGTCATGTTAAAAGTCAGTATTTGATACATGGTGAATTTCTTTCCCAGCATTAGCGATTGTGTCAATCTGAGTCCTTAAACCTTTTAAATCTGGCCACTGTTTTAAGTCTGCAGATTTCAAAAACCATGATATCTGACACATCTCTGTTATTAAAATCAATTTTAAAGCATCATAAAAGGCATTTGCTCCAGAATTAGAAGCATCTTTAACAGCATCATTGAATTCTAAGGTTTGAAGCATCCTTGGAAATCATCTGACCCAAAGTCTTTATTTTACAGATAAGGAAGCCAATATCCAGAGAGGCAGACAATACCCAAGCTCCCTCATGCAGGCAGTAATAGAGCCAGAACCAGAACTTAGATCTCTTCTTTTCCATCTCAGCACTCTACCCATCATAACATGTGCCTCCTTCCCTCAGCTTTGACCGTATGCTTGAATGTTTTCATTACCCAGAGGTCTGTCCTTCATCATGAATGAATCAGAGGAGAGCAAGAGTGGATGTGGGGAAAACAATGTTGCAGTGATTCAGGCAAGTCCAGTGTTCTGAAATGGTGATGTGGTAGAAGAGGTTGAGAAAGCTACATAGATTCCAAGTACGGTTGAAAGGACAGGATTCCTAGTATGGTTGAAAGGACAGGATTCTTAGAGTGAGGAAAAGAAAAGAAGCACGGGCGCAAATGGGGTTTCTGACATGAACAATGAGGAGGTTAGCCTAGAACTAGGCTAACAGGTGTGGAAATCAGGAGGTTGGTTTGCCCACTGACTTTGAGCAGCCTTCAACATGTCCAGTGGGGAATCTCCTTGAAGAAGTTATGGATACAGATCTGGGTTTCAGGATGGATAAATGCCATGAGTGCATTTGGCTCACTCTTTCAGCAAATGAGATGTGAACACCTATGGTGTGTTGAGCATTGTACTGTGCCCAGAAGATGCAGTGAGAGACAAGGCATGTTTGTATTTGCTGTCATGGAGCTTCCCCAGTCACAGGACAGTGTGAGCCTGTGAGCATCCTGGTTGCATCATTCCTCGTAGATGTCAAAGGTACAGCCACAGAGTACTGTAATTTGCCTCCAGAGGCCAAGTCATTTCCTGCAAATATCAAAAGAACAGACTTCACAGTGCTCAATGATTTGCCCCAAATCACATTAGCTGGGAAATGGTAGAATGAGAGCCCTAATCTGCCTTTCCGTGGCTCACTTGTTCTCAGACTCTGCTCCTCCCTTCTCATCTCCTGCATAGTCTGGAGAAGAGTTTCTTATTACAAACCAGGTGGCCTTTATTTTTTGTTAAGTTCCTGTTGCAGCTCAAATTCTCATGAGTACTGAAAATGCATTTCAAGGATATAAACATGGATTCTCTCCCTTGCTCATGCATTAGACTGGCCGCAGAGCATTCCCCTTGACACAGCCAGGGCCAGTGGTGATGAATGAATGAGACCCATGACTTGGGGCTCCTCTTCTTTGATGCTCTTTCCTCTCTTGTTTGAAGTAAATATCTTTGACCATCACACACCAGTCATTTCTCAGGCTACAGGACTTAGAGCGGAGGCTGTGCCAAAGAGGATCTCGTAGTTACAGGATAGTGAGGCAAGAATTTACATTATAATATAAAATTATATTATAATTTACATTAAAAATTTTATAATTTACATTATAAAATTACATTATAATTTAGGCAGAATTAGAAATTTATGGCAAAACATGAATTATCTCTCAGTCATTATCAGCTTTATCATCATCATCCCTTCTATTTCTTGAATCCTGACTATGGGCCAGACACTGTGCTAACACTAAGGTTTATGTAAAATATTTTATTTAACCCTTACAATTTCCTTATTTGACAGAGGAACTGAAGCTTAAAGAGATTAAGTCACTTAAACAAGGCACCGCAGCTACTGAGTATCGGAATTGGAACACAACTCTGTCAATTCCGTCCAAAGCATGCTCTTAACCACTCAACTAAATGCCTGTGCATTCAACATTTTCTGCAAATGTGGTTTTGAAGGATGCTGTGCTCTTCTCGGAGCATCACATAAACTGTTCACCACAAGGGCTTCCTCTTTTGTTTGTCTGACCATCCATCGGCACAAGCTGGATGGTGAATGCAGATAGCAGTTCATACATTCCCTGGGTTACAAACACTGCGTTAAGCAGTGCTAAAGGAACTTGGTGCTGGAGAGAACACAGAATTCAAGTTTCGAGAATATTTTATTTAAATTATAAGCTAATTTAATAATAATCAAAATCTCACCTGAGACAACAAGAAGCTGAACTGTAGATTGTTTTTAATAATGCAAAGAAGTCAAGTGATATCTCCTTCATGCACAAGGGACAGGAAGGGAAAAGAAATGCAGGACAAAGTCTGGGGAAAATAATCCACACCATTGGACATAATTAAATGAGAGTTAGATTGGTTTTAGCATACAATAATAAAATGAACCAACCAGAATGACTCAATTGGAGAAACCTATTGTATTTCAGTTTATATAAACTTTGAGTGGGAAAGAAATACCAAGAAAAATGATTTTTTAATGCTAAGAAAAATAGTGAGTGAAAATGTACTTATAATTTTGTTTGATTTTACGTTCTCAAACTTTCTCTGCCTATTCATGACCTGAAATTTCAACCCCAAAGCATATGCACCATGTATTCTCTTTGGAGCAAGACAGCATGTAAAGAAAACAAATAGGACCTCCAACATTTTGCAAAGTTGAATGCCTCAGGTTTTCAACAAAACATACATAAATAATTTGGGTTTGAGTAGGTTTAGCCTCCTTATACCATGATCAGCCACTAGATGGCAAAATATGACATGAAATGGAGGCTGCTGACGAAGTTGAAAGTCTGACTTGGAGTTGACGTAGAGAAAGTGTGAGTTAGTGAAAACCTATAGTTGTATTATATTCATAAGGAGGTATAATATAGTCATTCTTAAGGTATGTACATTTCTTCTAATTAAAGACATTCACTGATTCATTCAAATTCTTGTCTAGAAGTCCTAAGGCTAAAACCCAGTTGACTGCAAGGATGGTTCTACTTCTTGTCCCTGCCAGTCTCCCTCCCAGGGACTAACTGCTTAACAATAAATATTTCTCAGTGCCAACCACCATTTTGCCTGGGTACTAATTATAATTATTTTCTGTCACAATCTCCATCATGTTGCTTAGCATCTCTTCAGCAGCCTTCACTGCTTCAGCCTTGCATATTTGCTTGGACTGAGCCCAGATACGTTCACTCTTTTTGACCTTTTTTGACTCATTTTACTCTTTGGGGAGCTAATGAACCCATTTCTCAGCAGTGTACCTAGTAGGATGCTCTATTTCCAGGTCCTAACCTGAACCAAAATAAGCCCTAAGATGTGGGAGGAATTTTTTTTTTAAAAAAAGGGAGGGGTGTCACCTAAATGTTACAGGAAGCCTGATGGAGAGGAAGAGATGAACCTCAGACCAGTTAAGCAGCTTATTCAAAACTTCTTATCAATTATTGCTAAAAATAGAACCAGATACTCCTGAAATTTGACTGGGCACTCCATTTGGTCAATAGGCTCTTTCTTTGATTGTTAAATGAAAGAAAGGAGTGGCAATTTGGAGGAAAAAGTGGACTTAATAATCTTTTCCAAGTGCTATCAGTGAAACTAGGAATAGAAAAAAGTTTTCTGTTGCCCTCTTAACTGTTTTGGACTTAATAATTTCCATAATATTTGACACTCTGAAATTGAATCATGTTACTAGAATCTCTTGCTGGAGATTGACAAAGTGAAAGTTAGACTGAAATTTCCCAAAGTAAGTGGTCTGTGTGAGAAACCTCCTGTATAATCTATACTATGTGTCATTTTATACACAGATGTATTATAAAATAGCCAAGGAAATTTCTTCCTGAAAGCATTCCTAACCAGGAAAATGTACCTCACTTAAACCAAACACATTTCCTTTGTGCCTGGCATATAACAGATGCTCTGTTTGCACAAGGAAGGAAGGGAACAAGGAAGTAAGAAATGGAGAAGAAGAAGGGAGATGAGAGAAAAAATATATTTATTAAAAAGATGTAAACAAATGCTTGTAAAATCATCAAGAAGCATACTTTCTTTGTCCAGTCGAGATGAAGAAATGTCAGCTCTCTTAGTATAAAATAACGTTTTAGGCTTGGCCATCATAAAAAATATTCCCTAATCATCTCTTTTCTAGACTAAACAATTCCAGCTCCTAAACCTTTCCCTCGGGACTTTCCTTATTTTTTTTTTGTGCTTATCCATATCAATTTTTGTATCTTTCTTAAAAGTCAAAGTTATTTGAGATTCTATTCCATTGCTCTTCACTATCCTTTTAAATGTTATCCTCTTTTGAAGAGATATTTATATAGTTAAACGAGAAACCAGATAAAATTTGTAAGTTTTTTAGGAGAAAGCATATTTTGAAGCCCATAGAAAAGTAGTTGTTATCTAAACAACTACTTTTTTACATACAAATCAATTTTATCAGAAATTTACTTTTTGTAAAGGATAAAATGGATTAATTATTGCATCTAGATTTCTCAGTCCCTCAACACAACACACACACACACAGTTCCTATGCTATGAAAAATTAGTCATACACAATAACATGATACTTTTCCCATGATGATAATATTTAATGAGAAAAACTATTAAAATATTTCTTTTTGTGTATGTGTTTGTGTGTGGTACACGGGCCTCTCACAGCTGTGGCCTCTCCTGCAGCGGAGCACAGGCTCCGGACGCGCAGGCTCAGCAGCCATGGCTCACGGGCCCAGCCGCTCTGGGGCATCTTCCCGGACCGGGGCACGAACCCGTGTCCCCTGCATCGGCAGGCGGACCCTCGACCACTGCATCACCAGGGAAGCCCTTAAAATATTTCTCACCCTGAGTTCATGAACTATACAAAGAATTTTTTAAAACATATGCAAACTTAGAAAACTTGTTGGCAAATACTGTTGGGAATTTACAGATAAATTTTCCAGTTTAAGCAGTTTCCTATTTGTATATCAAATTGTTGTCTATGAACCACCTTCATCAAAATCACATTGCAGAAAGGTTCAGCAGTACTTCTCAAAACTTCTGATTTCTGGCCTCCATTCCAGCCCTACAGACTTAGAAGCTCTAGAGGTGGGATCCGGAAAATTGCCATACTCCTCAGATAATTCTTATGAATGTTTCAGTTACAAGGGATACTTATACCAAACCTTCATCTTTTCACTTGAAGCAGTCCTTTTTTTTTTTTCCTTAGAATTATAAAGATTTTTTTAAGTTGGTACTTAAACAGCGATGGTAAAAATGTGAGTGGCTTGCTTCCTATCTATCAAACACCCTAGGTCTGGTTAGCAACCTGACTGTTGTGAAGAGAAAATGTAATTGTGTTGCTAGGGATCTATAAGGTACTTTGATCTCTCAGAGACTAGCTTTATTTTTGGATGTTGTTACAAGATTAATCCCACAGTCTCTTTTATAATTCATGTACTTGACCAAGTTTGCACCTCACATTGCAGTGAGTTTGATTTCGTCCTTTCAGTAGCTCTAATGTAAGACACTGTCTTTCGAATAAGGAAATGAGAATATTTATTTTCGGTTGGCCACCATCGGCCAGGGAGTTGAAAAGAAGGGAAAATAGGGCTTCCCTGGTGGCGCAGTGGTTGAGAGTCCAACTGCCGATGCAGGGGACACGGGTTCGTGCCCCGGTCCGGGAAGATCCCGCATGCCGCGGAGCAGCTGGGCCCGTGAGCCATGGCCGCTGAGCCTGCGCGTCCGGAGCCTGTGCTCTGCAACGGGAGGGGCCACAACAGTGAGAGGCCCGCGTACCGCAAAAAAAAAAAAAAAAAAAAAAAAAGGGAAAATAATGCTGAGCTATAATTGCTAAGAGTCAGTGGTTTGAGTCTAGGAAACCCAAGATCTTGGGTTCCCAAGAAGTGGGACTATAGTATTCTTAGTCTTCCAGTTTCTACCATTTAGGTCCCCTCCAGTTTATTTGCTTTAAAGGGGGTCTACTGCAATCGTGATAGCTTAGAATTTGTCACCAGCAATCATGTGATAGTTTAGAATGTTGCCTATGTTTATACTATATCAATAAAGTTATTCTCTAAAATAACCTTCACCACTTTTTAATATATTTTCTCATAAAATGAATATATTTTGAAAGTGCTGTGGCTGTGACTTACTAGATGTTTCTCTATGATAGTTTTCCTTTGATTTTTACTGACTTTCATTTTGTATTCTGTAAAAGGTTATTGATATTTGGATTTTGTATAGGTATATACTTTATCAAAAACTTTCAGATCCATGTGATTCTCACAACCAATCAAAAGATGGCAGGGAATGTACTGTCTATATTTCAATTTAAATAAAATTTAATAAATGTTATAATCATCACTATGAATTTTATCATTAGTAAAACATTAACAAGAATATTTTGGACATTGACTTTGGTATAAAGTTAAATTAACATAGAAAATATGTTTTATCTTGTGTTAATGCAGGATGAGAGAGAAATTTATTAATGAAAAATCTCTCCAAATTGCGTGAATCAAATTTCTTTTTATTCAGTGTGATATAAGGACAGAGCTTCAGGCTTCCCAGGCTTATCATACTGTCATTAACACAGAATGTTGGGCAAGCTTGAATATGAGTAGGGTATGTGTCTCATTGTGCCCTACATTGCCCCATTTTACACCTGTAGCTCCAGCATTCCAAGAGTACTCATAAAGAACAATAGATTAGACGATCACTCATAATAAATTATGAGTCCCTGGGCCACAATTTAATCAAATGTAACATGAGAGAATTTGACTACAAGACTTAATGATAACTTCTAGCCCTAAGACTCAATGGAAGAAATCTCTGTGTTAATGTCATCTTATTTAATAACTACACTGCTTGTCTCATAGGAGTATTATACTGTTGTTGAAGAAGATACAGGAAGTTAGGTCAAATAGATACAAGGGTCCCAATTCATTTGGTGGTAGAAATACCATCTGATTGAAGTTGATTGCTTGGAAACTGAAACATATTTTGCCCTATAAACATGTTACGAATTATTATTAAATTTCAAAGTTCATTCAAAACATCTTTAGGGGGACTACTCTGAAAAACATGAGAAGTGTATATAGTCAGCCAGCCTCCAAAGAAGGGCTGTGTAGTGATAGCTGTACATTCAGGCAACTGCAAGCCAGTCACAGGTGCGGGTCACAAAGAGTGGACAAGGCAAATCACAGTCTCTAATGCAGGAAGAGGCCTTTGATTTCTTGACAGGATAATGACACAACATGGGTTAATTTCCCTTGGGAATGATAACCAGATGCGTTTCAGAGTGTTGGACCTAAACCCCTTGTGAGATATGATTGATAAGCTTTTTCCAGACACCAAAGAAGCTAATGAAATGGAGTAACTTCCAGTACTCCCCCAACAACCCACCCCACGTCCTCCTGATCTTACCCGGTCACACCGTCCTCATTTTGGACATCTCTATTTCTCCACCAGGAGATCTCAAAAAACAGAAGATAAAGAAACACCTTCAAAAGTGCTCCCTTCTAGGTCTGACATAAATACACTACCATGTGTAAAATAGCTAGCTAGTGGGAACGTGCTGTATAACACAGGAAGCTCACCTCGGTGCTCTGTGATGACCTAGATGGGTGGGATGGGGGTGGGTGGGAGGGAGGTCCAAGAGGGAGGGGATATAGTTATACATAGAGCTGATTCACTTCATTGTACAGCAGAAACTAACACAATATTGTAAAGCAATTTTACTCCAATTAAAAAAAAAAAGTGGTCCCTTCTATCCAAGCTCTACAGCAGGAAAGGAACTTGATTTTTATCTGAATCTCTTCGTTTGGCCAACAGTACCTGGAAGGTTTGTTAGTGGTAGTGATCCCTGTTGCTTCTTCCAGTGAGTAGAGCTCTTCCCTTTTCTTCCCTCAAGGGTTTCCTCCAATCAGAATAAGGCGCGATGATGACCCAACACAAGGTCCACCTTCCTAAGGAACCTCTCCCTTTATTTGTATATAAGGACTATTTATAAACCTGATGTTTTAAATCAAGGAATACTTGAATTATGACAGTGCCAAAATATAGCAGGAGTATTATTCTTGTGATGGTAGTGGCCATATTACTTTGCGTGTGTATGTGTGTTTTCACTTGACAAATTTCTGCTATGAATTTTTCTTGTGACTTACTCCACTTCTAGGAAAATTGAAATTCAAATATAGAGATTCTGTTTGTGTGTTTTGGATTCCTAGACTGTTTTATTTAATCAAACTTATAGCAAACCAATTAATCAAGGCCATAAATTGAGAGATGAGGTTCCAGAGATGTCATTCATTATGCCGCAGACTAACGTCACTTTTTTTAAAAAAATATTTTTATTTACTTATTTATTTGGTTGCACCAGGTCTTAGTGGTGGCAGGCGGGCTCCTTAGTTGTGGCACGTGAACTCTTAGTTGCAGCATGCATGTGGGATCTAGTTCCCTGACCAGGGGATGAACCTGGGCCCCCTGCATTGGGAGCACAGAGTCTTATCCACTGCGCCACCAGGGAAGTCCCCTGACGTCACTTTTTTCTCTTCCCTGTCACTAACTAGCACTATCCTCACCCAGGAACACATTCCATGAATGTTGAATAGCCAACCTGAAGGGAGCATGGAGCAGATCCAAAGTTTGTCCTTTTAAGCAATTTCAGCACCTAGGACAATCCTGGAAGAAGGAATAATTAAAGAGCTTTTTTTCTCAATGAATTCTGCTATGCATGTTTCTCTATAATGATTAAAACAATGCAAAGTGTCTGCTGTTCAAGCCTATAAGGTGAATTTAATTAAAGCAAGGAAACAAACAAAAATTAAATTCTCTTTAAGCTCCCAGGAGATAGAAAACCATGCCAGTTTGATTTGGGAATATTTAACACATTTGAGAATGTAAACACATCTATTATGATACCCCTATTTAAAATAACTGTTTTATTTGGAAACAAATCGCCCCTGGCTCTAATTTGAGTTAGGAATTAAAGTGAATTGATGTCACTAAACTAGGTTTATTAGGTAGGACACTGGTCTTTTATTAAAATGATTGTCTTTTCTAATATTTCCACGTGAACATCTCACAGGCACCTCCAAATGGAATCTATTCCATTCTTCCTGTGCACTCCTGACACCTCAAAAACTGTTCCTTCCAACGTTCCTTATTTCAATCATTGACACTGCTATCCTGCCAGGTGCTCAAGCAAGAAACTTTAGCATCACCTTCAACGTCTCCATCTTAATTAGGAAAGCTTGGTGAGCAGAAGAGCCACGTTTCTTATTTGCCACCACAAACAAGTCACTGTTGACTAAACGTTTAAGTGAATTTTCTATTACCCATCTACTTACTCTTAGGCAAGACACAACCTTTCTAAACTCCAGTTTCTTCATCAGAAAATTCATAGATATGGACTATAGAAATAACTCTGAGATTCTCTAATACCGTGCTGCAACTGCATTCTTGCATGGCTTTCTCAGCAAAAAGTTGATAATCAGTTAGCTGCCAACACTTTTTACATGTAATATTTTCCTGTAGGTTGGTTTCCTACTCCACATGCTTTCCAAAGTGTCCTGCGTTGGATTCTATTATAGCATTTATCATTCTCAAGTACAACTTTCTGTTTATTACCTATCCTTCCAGTAAATGCTGAGATTCCTGAAAATTAAAATTCACTCACACAGATTATGGCCTTTATCACTTACCTCTCCTCCCTAGCATAGCACTTTTCATATATAATAGAACACACAAAACAGATTTGAAAGCATTTGGAGCTCTCCATTCACACTGGCCACCCTAGTCTAAGCCGCCCTCATTCCTCTCCAGGATGACTGAAAAGCCTCTTTAGCTGTCTGCTATCAACACCCTTACCTCCTTGTATCCCAGACAGCAGCCAGAGTGATCTGCCTAAAACCCTTCCTTAGCTTCCCATTGCATTTGTAAAAGGCTCTAAAGTCCTTCTCGTGGCTTTACAGTTGCCCACTGCCTACCTTTACGATCTCAGCTCCTTCCACTCTTGCCTTTGTTGATCTGCTGCAGACATGCCAGCCTCTTTTCAGTTCCTCCTCCCTGCCTCAGGACCTTTGACCATGCTGTCCTATCTGCCTGGAATCCATGGGACTTAGCTCCCAGAAAAAGATATATGATATACCTTGAATATTATTGCAGGAAATTGTCTTCAGAAGTAGCACACTAACCCTTTCTTAAACTCTTCTCCCCATAGTTCCTTTTCTAAAAAGGGTAAGAAGTTAATAACGTATTGCACTTCTGGAGTATGTTTGTCCACAGTTAGCTAAATGGAATTTCAAAATTTTTTCAAGTCTACAGCGAAATTATCATCCACTTCTGATGAAATGCAACCACTTCTGGGGTAAAATATCATAGAGCTTGAACCTTTTATTATACTATAAACCGGGATAGAATTACCCATGAAGAATACCCAAAGGTTGTCACTTAAATAGCCTCTTCCTTGTAGAAATCATAGAATATCCTTCTTGACTTTTATTCAGCTCATAAGATCCTATTATACTTCTATCACCAGACTAGAGAGCAACACACTGTCTCATTACTAAAAGGTAGAGAGTTTACACCTTATAAAGCAGCATGACATTCATGGGGAAATTTCTCAGTGATGATTTCAAATATTTCCAAGAAGATAATGTCTTAAGGAGAAAAAGCAATCGCTCTGACCTGGTGCTTTCTCAATTTGAAGATTTTAGGAACATGTAATCAGTCCTATAGCTTTAATAAGTGTTTTTCTGCTGCCAGTGAAATCACGTTTGTTTTTTGTTTTTTTTTCACTTGCTTAGGAAAACTAGAAATAGCATTTGCAATACTGTTAGTTGGTTTATACTTAAAATCAAGCCCCCTCTTATGAGACTGAGTGCTATCTTTTACCAAAGCAGTCTTGAATTTGAGGGAAGTTATATGGGTTAGAGGCTATTGGAAGCTTCTTTTCAGGTATTTGTCTCCCATGTTCTGTAAGTACTGACGCCAGAGGGAGGCTCTGCAATCACTAAATAACAGAGGCTCTTACGTGGGCATAAACAAAGGCCATGGCCCAAACACCAACTGTCAGAAGCTTCTGAACCTGATGCGAATTGTTCGAAACTCACTATATAGAAACGGAAACAACAGAGACCTTGACCCTTGAAGTACCTGGGAAAGTGGCAGACTTCCTACTGGTCACTCGGGGCCTCTGTGTGCTCTGCCCTGCAGATGTGTTTATGAAAGGATTAGTTCTCCTGACAACTATCTGGGTTTTGATTTAGGAACTGAATAGGACTCTGCCACAAAGAGCCACTGGATCACAGACAGTGTGTTCTTTTAATTTACTTCCATAAACAGGCAAAAATTGAAGTCAGCTGTCAGCAAAGACCAAATTAAAGAGCTGAGTGTCAGAGCCACAGTTAAATCAAGATCAGTTTTTGAGGTGGAGGTGGTGGGAGCTTGGGTTTTTAAGCTTCCAAAGAAGATATGCTATTAGGTACCAAGCTGAGACTTTCACTCTGTGGTTTAGATGTCCTGTGCGTTGTTTAGTTTTCAAAAAATTAGATTTAGACTGAAACTAATATCATCCCTAAAAAACTTTCCTTACTTAAATGATGTACAGGATCTCAAAGTATAATACAATAAATGTGCAAACCATAACCATCCCTAAGATAATTATGGCAAATATAGCTCAGTCTTCTAGGCTTGTGGGCTGTGAATCTCCTTGATGGCTCATCACAATCTCCTAATCATTTTAATTCTGTCCCGGTCTATTTTGCTGCTCTTGTTATCTCACAGTGACCCTGCTTTTGTGCCAGTATGCTGGGACAGGATATTGTCATTGTGACTGGAGAAGGAAAGTAAGCAAAATCTTAAGCCTGGAACTTTCGATAGTTCAGTAAATAGTACACACATTTATCATGTCTGTTAAGGGAAGTGCAGACATCTCTGGCTATGTGCGATGCCTTAAAATTTGGTTAACATCAGTAAAGTGTAACTGGGGCGATATTGCATAGTGGTTAAAGTACATTGGCTGTGGAGTCAGATTTGGGTCTGATTGTCAAGTTGGCCATTTAATAACAAACTAGTGCATTTCTTTGAATTTTACTTTTCTCATTCGTAAAATAAGGATAATAATATTTCATAAGATTGTTTTGAAAATGATAATGTATATCATGTGCCATAAAGCCAGGCATATGGAAGGCATTCAATAAAATAGTTATTCTCATTAGTTTATTATTAGCTCAATTCAATAAATAGATTGTCAGGGCCTGCTAGGTGTCCAGCGCTGTGGGATACACAAAAGAAGTATGAAATAGTGTTCCTGTCCTGAAGAAGTTGATAATCTAGTTTTTTTTTTTTTTTTTTTTTTTTTTTTGCGGTACGCGGGCTTCTCACTGCTGTGGCCTCTCCCGTTGCGGAGCACAGGCTCCGGACGCGCAGGCTCAGCGGCCATGGCTTACGGGCCCAGCCGCTCCATGGCATGTGGGATCTTCCCAGACCGGGGCACGAACCCGCGTCCCCTGCATCGGCAGGCGGACTCTCAACCACTGCGCCACCAGGGAAGCCTCAAGTTGTTTGTTTTAATTATGGAAATAAGCTATAGTGCCTGGAAAAAGCAATGTTACTTTTGAGGGAAGTGTTACATGAGTGGGAGGAAAAACAAGGGACTAGAGAAAGAAGAGGCCAGTGTGAAGTGAGAGTGGAGAAACACTGCATGGAATATGTCAGAATAATGATGAATCTTGAGGAGTGGCCCTTCTACACGTGCAGAAATGACTCTTTGGGTATGCAGAGGGAAGTCCTGATTTGAATTTGGTGACATGGGTTGGAGAGGGTTGTATTGCTCTGCATTCAAATATGCAAGGACTTTGGAGAAAGAAAGGTTGGGTGATTGCCTCCTGAGAATGAGGAACTGGTGGGGGTGGGTGATGGACAAACAGCATATCAGGAAATGGATATCCAATAGTTCCTTCCAAGTTGTTTGAATTAATGCAACATGTGAAATCCATCTCCCCTAAAAGTCGAGTAAAATCTGTGCTACACAAAGCCCATAGGCATCAGTTAACTTATGTATCAATCAGCTGCTGGGTCAGCTGGGGGCTGGCAGGTGTAGGATAGTTCGACTGGGACGGCTTATCTCTGCTGCATGTGGCCTTCAGCGGATGAGACCAGACTGGTTCATGAACATGGTATTGGCAGGGCTGAGAGAGAGAGAGAGAGAGAGAGAGAGAGAGAGAGAGGGAGAGACAGAGAGACAGAGAGAGACAGAGACAGAGACAGAAAGCAGAAGCACCCGATGTCTTTTGAAGCCTGATCTTGAACTGGCACACTATCATTTCCCAGCTTTCTGTTGGCCAAAGCAAGTCACAGGTATGGTGCAGAATCAAGGGGTAGGCAAATTGTCTCCACTCTTGATGGGAGGAGTTGCAAAGTCACAGTGTTAAGGGGTGAAGATACAGGAAGAGTAATAATTGTGGCCATTATACAAACAGTTTACAGTGTCTTACTTGAGTAATTTTCTCATGGAAATGTAAAAGAACTTTGCCGAATGCTCTGTGGAATAAGGACAGCACGCTCTGCTCGGAAAGCTGAAGCAGCTCAGTAGAATAAGCACCACTGGGCCAGTACTGACCGTGAGAATGTAAGTCATTTGTGAAGTCGCCAAAGATCCGGAGTGAGTATTACACTTTCTATGTCATGGGACGGGGCGCTGAGCCAATCTTAGCGTCGCTCTTAAGGGACACTGTGACAGCATGTCAGAGATAACTTAGAGATGCTTATTATGAATGTCCAAAAAGTTACTACAGGATATGGTGTGCTCCTGTTTTATTTGACCACGAAAAATTTCTTTCCCTCCCCTCCGCTTCCCTGCCCTTCTCCTCTCTACCCCGCTCCTGTCCACTCTTCCTCTTCTCTGCTCTCCTGTCTTCTCCTGTCTTCCCTTCCCATCTCTTACCCCCCTCCTCTTCTCACAGGACTAAGAAGTGGAAATAGTATGAGAAAGGGCTTAGAATAGAAAAATGAAGCACTTGACCCAAGCTTGTAGGCAGTGGCCTCTCTTTGGAAGATTTGAGACACAAAGTTTATGATTGAATTTGGGAGGGTTCGTCTCCTGACAGCATTGTTTGGTAGATCAGAAGGAAGCCCTATTACTGAAAGTGGAAAGTAAGTTATCCTAATAGTTTCTAAAAGAATCCAGACAGACATGAAACAAAGCTGTACCTGTCTTCTGGTACCCAGGCACCAAGACATTCAACAAATATTTGTTGACCGACTGCTCAGGGGACACCCATGGATGATTTTCAAAGGGATTCAACCAATAAGAGGCCCAAATTAGGCTTCATTTTGTAGGAGACGTTGCCCATATGTTTTTTACCCTCTAGTCATCAGAGGCATGGATTCAAATGTCAGTAGTGTCTACTTGATTCAGATATATATTTTTTAATGATAGATGAGAGGCTCTTTTAAGTCCAGACTTCATAAAGATAACAAAAGAAAGTAGGTAAGAATGCTTGAACCCTCCCTATGGAATGAACTCAATAGTTCAATGAACAGTTAACATAAACACACATACACACCCATCATACTAAGCAGTTGTAACTACTGTATAATTCCATTACAAATTCCAATCACCCTTTATTATGATATCAATGGCTTTAAGAACCAGTCCTAGTCCTGTCGTAGTAATTTCTATGACTGCTTTATTTCTGCGTCCTTCATTTGTCCTGGTTGGCATCCATCTCTGTTAATTCTGTGTCTTATACTGGTCCGTATAAAAACGTTTCACTTTCTTATATTAGGATTGTACATAGGCAAGAATACATGAAAGAATCATGGTTGCTTTGTCCAACAAATAGAATCTATATCAACTATTTTTTTTCAGCACTCGTTATTTCTGTTCCTATATTGCTACTACACAGATATGCGCTAGAAACTCAAGCCCGATTCATTCTGCAGATTACACCTGTTGTGTCTGGCCAACTGCTCTGAATTGGCCTGCTGCAAGATGTCTTTACTCTAACAAGAGAGGGTTTATAGACATTTCTGAATTTAGACTACAAGGGCCCAAAAAAGAATTGTATTGTGGGTGCTGATTCAAAAGTTCCTCTCTCCTCGTTTTCCCCAACATAATATTTATAATTCAGTTTCTTCCTAGTGATTTCTGTTGTGGCACTCTAAAAATTACCCCTGACCTCTCCTCAAGCAGCCCTGTTTGTGGTTTAAAACGTGAATACTTTGTTAGATGATTGGTTTTTAACCATGTCACGTTCATTCTAGGAAGCAGACACACATTCACATACACCATCAATAAAAGCAAATGATTAATAATGGCAAACATTTATTTAGAGTCTACTATGTGCCAGGCACTGTGTTAAGAACTTTATGACACATTAACTAGTTTAATTTATACACCAAACCTAAAGTTTATCCTTTCACTCACTATCTAGAGTCATCTTTTATAAGTGTGAATCTGACCAATCAACCTGCTTAAAGTACTTTTAGAGTAAAATCGTTTTTATCATAGTCTACGAAGTCCCTCATCATCTCCCCTTGGCCCATCTCCCCAACTTTACTCTCTCCCTTGCTCACACTAGCTTTCTTTCCCTTCAACTGCCAACCTCATTCCTGACTCACTGCCTTTGCATCTGGATTTTCATCATCCTCTTCCCTAGACTTTCTCACAAGACTGCCTTGTTTGTATCATTTAGCTTTTTAGCTCAAGTGTCATTTCTCTGGAGAGGTCATCTTGGACCATCCTAACTAAAGTGTCACGCCATCTGCCTTGATCACTCTTCCTCTATTCCATTGCTGTGTTTTATGTTCTTCATAGAACATGGCATTATCAGAATATATCTGCTGTATTCGTTTGTTTACATACTTCTGTCTGTCCATCCCTGCTCAAATGTTAGCCTCAGTGAATGCAGTACTTTTTTTTTTTTTTTTTTTTTTTTTGCGGTACGTGGGCCTCTCACTGTTGTGGCCTCTCCTGTTGCGGAGCACAGGCTCCAGAAGCGCAGGCTCAGCGGCCATGGCTCACAGGCCCAGCCGCTCCGTGGCATGTGGGATCTTCCCAGACCGGGGCACGAACCTGTGTCCCCTGCATCGGCAGGCGGACTCTCAACCACTGTGCCACCAGGGAAGCCCCTTATTTTTATCTGTCCTCTTTATAGCTCTGTCCTCTGTACCTAGAACGGAAAATATTTTGGAGTAAATGAACATTTAATGATGGCAGTGGATTAGTTTTCTCCCAAATCATGGAGGCATGTTTGTGCTAAGTAATTTATCCACAGTCACACAGATGATGAGTTTGATCTTGGACAAGTCACTTAGCCCTAATATGAACTCAGGGCTTCTCAAGTCCAAATCCCATGCCTTTAACACCTAGGCTACCCTGTATGAAGTTATGTATAAAAACTGAACAGTTCTACCCCACTTTCAGTAATTATTGACTGGGTAAACTGATATGAAAGGAAGATACTTTATTTTCCTACCTTATTCTGGTCAGAAAAGAAGAGGACCTAAACATTCTGGATTGTCGGAGAACTTGGCTTTTACTAAGGAGAACCTGCCCAGGAAGGCAGGGAGAAGAGGAAAGAAAGTAAACTAAGATATTGTTAGTCCCTGCCATTTGTGAGCCATGTTGTAAGTGTTATGATGATTAACACCTACACTACGTGTGACAAACACCATTGTACAGATGAAGAATGGAGATTTGGAGAGTTAAAAAACACACAACTTGGTAATAGTAGAGTATGAATCCCATTCTATAAAACTCCAAAGTCCATGACTCTCCCACCATGCCACTGGCTTAATGAGTGGGAGCTATGTAGTTAAGAGTAAAATGTGAAGATTTTTACTGTTAACACCACCTACATTTCTTCTTTGTCACTGACATCTGAATATTCCCAGGATATAATATATTTCTTTATCAAAAACCTGACTTCCCTCTTGTTCAGTAATAATAAAAAGTTATGCCAAATTAAATAAAGCCACATTACTTAAATAGGCTCACCAGAAACAAGCCAAAAAGGCTGGACAGGGCTTCCCTGGTGGCGCAGTGGTTGAGAGTCCGCCTGCCGATGCAGGGGACACGGGTTCGTGCCCCGGTCCGGGAAGATCCCACATGCCGCGGAGCGGCTGGGCCCGTGAGCCATGGCCGCTGAGCCTGCGCGTCCGGAGCCTGTGCTCCGCAACGGGAGAGGCCACAGCATTGAGAGGCCCGTGTACCGAAAAAAAAAAAAAAAAAAAAAAAGGCTGGACAGTGCTCAGCAGAGGATGCAATTTTGAATCTCCCAGGCAGTTAAGGAATTTATTTTTCCCTGAGGTGATATAAAACATAAGCCATCTTCTCTTTTATAAAATAAATCAAGCCAGATCTGTGCAGCAATCTTACCTAGATCTCAACTACTGGTCCCAAATCAGTCAAGTTCCTTTTTAACTGAAGTCTAGGTTTGAAGCTCCTCCTATTTTCCTGGAATGTGAACCAAGGAACTACACACACATGTCAGATGACCAGCTAGAACCATCAAAACTTGAAACTGACATGGGAAATTCTACCTGAGGAATCATCCATTTTCCTGGTTTCTCGGGATCCTGAATGAGGGTTTTCCTGAATTTAGAGAACTGAGGGCAATTTGTCCTTAGCAATGCTCGGGCTCCCCACGGAACCAGTGCTTTCAGGCAGTGACAAGGTGAAAGTTATTTCAGTGCCCTTCCTCAGAACTGTGATCATTAGAAACAAGACCGTATAAAAGATGCTTGCAGTTGACAGCGTCTCTCCCTGTCAGCAGCTTCTCATTTCTTGATGAAGCATCCAATCTCCCATCCTCATGGGAGCAGAGCTCTTACTTCATCCACAACATCTATCTTTTGGCAAGCTGCTCACCCTGGACTTAAACTCTTTTGAAACTGTTTCACTTCTTCCTCAGATTTCCAAAGGAAAGTGCTTCCCTGCAAGCGCTCTCCTGGCAGTCTTGCTCTCTTACTTGAGAAGACAGGTTTGGACACTGTTCCAGACAGCAGGTTACCCATCACAATGGGCAGCGAACAAAGCTCAGATCTGAAGGAGTGGAGAGTGACGAAACACCATGTTGTTGGCTGCCTCCCTGCCAGAACCAGCTGTTCCCTCCACATAATCCACATCACAACGATAGCCAACAGAGAGCTCTCCAGAGCTTCTGCCGAAAGCCGAGCTCCAGGGTCGTCTGGTGCCACGGAGCACCCATCACACTTCTATTAATGCAGGATTGCTGTACAAGCATAAAGATACCTTATGTTCTCTGCTCCTTTCAATACAATACTCTTCTTCCTGAGGTTTCTAAACAAAAAAGAAAATGTTACAGCTGAGTTCTTAAAAGGTCTTGCCTAGTAGAAGAACTCAGGGTTTGGTGTCTGGAGAAGTGATACTGCTTTGCTGGTGCATCTATAAAATCTAGTCTTGATTTTTCTTAGATAAAGCATGGCATCATTTTGATCATGACTCAAAAGAAAATCCCGTGGTGCTTAACCCCTTCATTAGCATCTTTTTCTGGTATGAACTGAAAATTGTCCTCTGGGAGGCTGGTTCCTGACCTCCAAACCACCTGAAAAGAATCTGGATCCTTTCTTTATGAACAAACAACCCATGTGAATCTATCAACCCCTCCCTCTGGTCTTTCATTCAAATGAGCTCTCCTCTCCTGGGCTTTCTTAAAAGACATTGACCCTTTCTTGGCTTGGTCTCTCAAACACTCATTCTTCTCGGGGGCAAATTAAGACTGCAGGTTAACCCAGCCACTCTGGCCTTTGGCACAGCTCGTCAACAGACAAATTATGCTTTCTGTTTTCTTCTGTAGTTTTCTGAATTTAGAATCTAAAGTATGTGGGTAAACTAGATTATCCAGATCCATACACTTGGAAAAAGAATGTGTTCGGTCAACAGTATGTGTGCTGATGTCAAAAGATGCTTGAGATATATTAAGTTAAAAAAATAAAAGGATGTTGCAGAAAAAGGAAGTGGCTTATATACATGTTTATCTAATTTGTGTTCAAAATATACATTTTATAAAAATAGTACACATTCGTGGAAAAAATTCATAAAAGCACACTTCTTGGATGGCCATGGATAGGAAGGAAAATTTTACTCTTCACTTTACACAATTGTGGTTTCCTTGAATTTGTACCGTTAGCAGGTATTTTCAAAAAAGAATTAGCAGCAATAATTATAATAAACTGGTGGGAGACTTGTCAGATATCACAGTGAGGTTGGATATAGACTAAAGGAATTTTAGCTTTGCTTTCTCCTGGGTCGGTTGTTGTACCTACTCTCAAAGTAGCCACTTGTTGGTAAATGCCGTCTTACATGTCTCCTTGATCTACTGTGCCTTTAGATTAACCACAAAATTTCTTCTCCCCTGCAAATTCCAAGGCACAGAATTCATTCTGCACTGAAGGTGCTGCCATATTACCTTTTCTCTGACTGGTTTATGCAGTGTTCCCGCCCTTTATGCCATAAAATTGGACTTTGCAAGTCAGTCTGTATCAACACCCCACTATTGATCCATGAGCCCATTCGGGGCTGAGAAAACAAGGGCCTTTTCTTCTTGCCTTTCCTAAAGCGTCAGAAAGATCATGGAGGGCCTGATGAGACAGACCCTCTGGAACAAAGGCACCCAAATCTCAGCCGTTAAAGAGAGGCTGCAGCTTGAAGACTGATCCCAGTGGAGTGAGTGCCGTGATGCTGATGGCAGAAAGCAAACGAACAGGTTATCCAGAGGCTCTGGTGACAGCAGACAGTTTGGGTAGTGATTCAGCGAAGCAGGGTGAGTAATGCCAGGAGGTCAGGATCATGGACGATTGGCAGAGGATGTTGTGCTGCAGCCATGGGACACAGAGGCAAAAAAAATATAGCCCTGAGCCCAGAGGAGGTACCATGTTGGTTGATTATTAAGAAAAAGATGGGGGTGAGAGATTAGTTATCCAAGGTGGGGAACAAGCTCAGAGATGCACTAGCAGTAGGGCTGACTCACGCTGACTGGCTTCATTGGCCAGACTCAGGCACCTTTTAATCCCTCTGACCGAGGAATGATGGGTCAGTCCACTGCCTGAAATGAGACAGAGTCTGCAGGGTCAAGCGAGCCAAACTGTGAGAGAGCTGAAATTCGGAAGGCAGGTTAGTCGATACATTATATCGACCAGAGCGGGGGTATGAGGCCCAGCTCAGGGCCGTGTAGCACAAGCCACAAGTCGGGCCAGTGTCAGCCTGCTGTTGGCATCAATCTAAAAGTTTAGAAAAAGATAAAAATCTATTCATTTTGCCTTTCTTCTGCACAGTTGGTGGATATTGGAACCTGGAATCCAATGCATGTCCTGAAAGTCTCAAGCTGTGAAGCAAATCAAACAAAAAAATACAACCAACCAATCAAATAAATAAAAACACCAGGATGACATTCTGCACTCTTTGATGGGAAACGTGGTGACTTGTGTGGAGCCCACCATGAAGACTATCCACAGCTTTTAACCCTGGTTGCAACTTTCTTTTTATGTCTAGATTAGAAGAACACACCCGTTTTCCTTAAGTCACATTTAATTTGTTTCTTGGAAGTTCTAACATGTTCCAAGAGAGCAACTTCCCCCCATTGCCAAAATCTCCTCTTGGCCTAATCTTTCTTGTCTCAGGTTTTGAGGCATTGTCCATTTCACATCTCACAACATAACACACAACATTACTCACTTTGTCAGATGGCCTGGATAAGGTGCAATATTTTCCTATTCCAGGACTGAACTCTTATAGCAGGCTGATTGTTGGAAAGGGTGAAAGAGCGGGGTGTGGGCAGGAGGTAGTAGAACTATTACATTCTTTCCTTTAGCTGCCAATAAAAAGTGCTGAACTATAGGCAGTCCAACAGGGCCCTGTTCTAACGCTCGGGGACCACACCAAATGGAGCTCATACTGTTGGTAATATTTATTTCAGGGGTACAAATTGCAGGTGGAGAAACAGAAAGCAGCTTTGGGCAAATTTAGCAAGCCATTCCTTGAGGTTTTTGAAAATTGAACATGCAGTGAATCAAAATGCCTCCAAATCTAGCCCATATAGGAATTTGAAATAAAACTACACTCATTTTGGAAGAGCACTTAGTACCGAAAGGCAGGCAGCATTCCTGTTCAAAATCTGGGGGTCTCATTCCTAAGGTGTCATTGGTCCAAGTACTATCCTGACATTACCTCCCAGGACTTTCTCCTGGTATATTTCCAAGGCTATGAATCTTCAAGAAAAATTCCTGGGATTTTCCTCCCAATCCTATTCTCATGAGTTGTTCCTCATGAGATAAACTCATGATGGATCCCTTTCCTACTTAATGAACTTCTTTTTTACTTCTTTGGGCTATTTATGTACTAATCCATTTTCTTCATTTATTTCAATATTCATGCCGTATACATCTATTAACTGCTTTGCATGCATGTGCAGTCTTGGTGCTTGGAGCAGTGAAGACCAAGATGAAAAAGGCAAGAGTATTTTGTACAAGATAATCACAATAAATATTTATTCAGTCAATAATTATAGGGAGATGAATGTAGTGATTTCACCAGTAGGGGAAAATGAGAATAATCAGCCCTTTTTGAATGGGTAAAGGAATCTTTCAGAGAAAAGATGCTTGAAATTCTTGAAGGATATGTGTTTTGACAGACCTACTGGAAAAGTGTCATGGACTAAATATTTGCATTCTCCCAAAATTCTTATGTTGAAGCCCTAGCATCACCCCAATGTCATGGTATCTGGAGGTGGGACATTTGGGAAGTAAGTAGGCTTAAGTGAGGTCATGAGAGTGGGGCTCCCATCAGGGGATTAATGTCTTTGTAAGAAGAGGAAGAGAGACCAGGGCTCTCTCTCTTTCATTGCTATGTGAGGACACTGCAAGAAGGTGGCTGGCTGCAAGCCAGGAAGAAGGCTTTCAGCAGGAACTAAATCTGCTGGCACCTTGATCTGGGACTTCCCAGCCTCCAGAATTGTGAAAAACAAGTTTCTGTTGTCTAAACCGCCCCATCTGTGGTACTTTGTTATGGCAGCCCGAGCTGACTGAGACAAAAAGTAAAGGAAATGGCACTGCCAGCACAGGGAAGAGTTTGGCATTCCAAGGCACCGTGATTTGCAGTGGTGCAGGTGCACCGTGCCACTGAATTACGCTGCTGCATCACAGTGAGTGTGGGGAGGTCAAGGGACACCCCGCCCCCCAAATTCAATGCACATCATCCCAGGGGGAGCACCACCTTCTGCCTCTCCCCAGCCATACTAATTATGGGTACTTATGGGAGTGTTGTTGTAGCCTTCAGCTATTTTAAGGTGATTAATAAAAAAACACTGCTTTACACCTTAAAAGCAGTTCTACATATTAGCTTACTTAATTTGCCGCTGCAACTCTGTGTGGTAAATGAAATTAGCCCCATTCTTACAAATGAGGAATCTGAAGAGTTAACTATTTTGTCCAAGTTGGCAGCAGACTTAGTTACTTTCCCCTCCTTCCTCTCCGCAGCCTTGGTGAGGAATTCTGCTACATGCTCTCCATGGCGCTTTAGAATTCTTTCTTCATGAGGAAGAGTCTGCCTCATATGAAGGTGAGAACAATTTCTTATGCCCCTTTTTATCACCAGGACCGTATTCTCTAGTAGGCTCAGAAGAAGATGCTTAGCAAATAATTGAGAAGGGAAGACTACGTCCTTTCATTCCAAATCCCATGTTTTTTCGGCTGATTCCCGGCAGTGTCATCACACCCTAAGTCAAGGCCACTCACTTGACTGCCTCCTGTTCTGTGCACTTGCTCTTTCCTCTGCTCTTCCCTCATCAAACCACTGTTTTCCATCACCAATTTCTATACTTCTTCATACACTGGCAAGCATTTAGTATAAAATTAAATTTCCTTTTCATTATTTAATGATGAAAAATAATAACCCAAGGCTAAAACAGTTGCTTATGTAGACTTCAGGTGTGCTGACGACACCACTAGGAGAGGGTCACTGGGACCCTAGATACCAAAACGAGGTCATTTTTCACAATTTGCTGTGTCCACACCTAGGAGAAATGTGGAGATCAGCTCTCCTGGTTCTATTCCATATTTCCATAATAGTACCCAAATGACACTTAACATTTTATCAACTTTCCTCTTCTAGTACTCTAGATCATCCCAATACATTTCACTCTACATAACAGGTACATTTCTGAAAATGTGAATGTAAACCAGATCTCAACTATTTTATGCTCTTGGAGGGAACACTTGATTTTAAACATGATCCAATAGATACAAGATAAAAATTGCTGGTTTTAATTTTTCTTACTTATGAATTACCACTTATGATAATAAACATGTTATTTAAATATTCAATATATTAAAATAAATATATTGAATATTACATTAAATATATTAAATATATTTTAAAAGAGGAAATTCAGTAATTTTTAATTTCACATCTTTTGTATAAAATGTAAAGTTCTGGAGAGGAAATAGGAAAATATTAGACAGTAAAACATCTTTTTTTCCTGGGGTGAGAGTCTTAGTAATTTATCCAAAAAGCTATTTCTTCCTACCCAGATTATAAAGAGAGGATAAAAAAGGCCCACCACACATCTTTAGCAGGCTTAAAATTTAACATATAGATGACCAGAGTATGCAGAAAAATAACTTCTTTATTTTCTTTAACTAATTTCACTTTGCCGATGGCAGAAAAAACACTCAAACTTGCCACTGAAAGACCTGTCTCCCAGTTTAAAACAGTTTATTTTCATTGAACTCTGGTTTAGTTTTACAAATATCCAGGCAATTAAAATTTCAAACTCCTTATAGGAGCTTAACTAATGTTCACAAAACTGGGGTCAGTTTTAATTATGCATAAAGGATAAAAACAATGCAGAGAACATTTCAGGTCCCACAGTGTGAAAGTGGCCCTTCCTGGCCCTGGGTCTCTCTCACGTGGCCACACTTCCCTCTCCTAAGTCAAATGAAGTCACATCTGTGACCTTCCACTCCCCTGGCTCTGGGCTCTGGATTCAGACTTCCAGAGTTCAGATCCTTCTGACTTAACAGATCTTACCAACAGGGCAACCTTAAGCAAATTATTTCAATCCTCAGCTTCCTCAGTTGTAAAACATTCAACTGCTTCATTGGAATTGGTGGTGAGGATTAAATTAACACCCATAAGAGGCTTTGATGCCACTGCCTCTCAAACCACGTGTGGTGAAGTTTTGAGAGATTTTTAAATTCTCAAACAGCTATGGAAGAGACTGTTTAAAAATGCAATAAAATGCATTATTAGAAATCATACCCACGTGCACACACACACACAAAACAATAAAGGCAGTATATATATATACACAACATTTTTCTCTTTTTTATTTATATATAAATAAAGCAAATAAATACTCAATAGAAGCTCAAATTACTACAAAGTTTCTAGCCACTTTAATTTTTGTATGCATCTCATCATCACGGATAATAGTTTGCGGGCTCCAGTCTGCTGGCCACAATTTGAGAAACAATGCCTTACACAATGCTGAGCACAAACAAACGCTCAATAAATATGATCTATGATTACATTTATTGAGTCCAGTAGAAACAGCAGCTAGAGCATCAAGTAGTGTATACATTAACTCAAGCCCCGAGTCATCAGTTAATGAATAATAAACATTCATTAAAGATGTAGTAAACATGAAAACTTTCAAACCATGACCACGCATAGAACCTCTACCCATTTATCTTAATTTTAAAAAATGCTTTAGGATTTCATCTTATAAAAGAGAGAACTGGTAAAGGTCTGACTACACATTAAAATCACCTGGGAGAACTTTTAAAAATTAATGCTGCCCAGGTACCTCTCCAGACAAGTTAAATCAGAGTCTCTGGTGCTGGGACATGGACATGGAGGTTTTTTTGTTTTTTTTTTTTAAAAGCTCCCTGTATAATTCTAATGTGCAGGGCTGGGTCTCTGATAGAACGTATTACTAGATGAGGCAGGACTCTCGTATCCCTACCTACTATCCACACGCAGCATCACAGTTACATTGAAGGCCTCACTGCAGGGGAACATTTCTTTTTCGACAATCCAGATGAATAAGTTTTGTTAAAATGAAATTTAAGGTAGAAGGGGGTCAATATTAAACTGCTGATTAATGAACCTAACTCATGACCCATACAAAGGCACCTAACTTGGTGTCTCTAAATGCCTACCTGGATGTTTTATGAATTCCCAGGAGGATGCATAGATAAGCCCAGTTAGAAGAGTGATATGGTGTACTCTGCATAACCTTTTAGATTCAGCTGGAGATTCAAGGAACAATTTTTTCTTAAATGAAATATCTTATTTCATCCCTACTTCCAGAATTGTAATCAGAACTCTGGCTTTTATGATGTATTATTTTTCTCATTTGGTTTCCCTTGGAAGAGAATGGAAACTTTGAGTCTTGGCCACTCTTCCATCACATTCTGATTTCCCCATTTAGTGGGCCAGAGAGCTTCATGTACTTTCTTTAATATCAATGGAATTAAACTGCCTTCTGTGGAAAATGTACAATGGAGATTTATAGACTTCAAAGGCATAATAAAAATTAAGCTAAATGTTGAAGTTTTCTTAAAAGTAGAGGTAGTACATTTGAAGTGCTTGCAGACATTGAGGAAAAAGCATTTAACTTTCCAATGCTTCCTTTATTTTGTTTGTATTCAAACAAAATATCTTGTATTCCTAGACCTCCCCTGTAGTATAGAACTCACTCTGAGCTAGTTGGACAGGTCTTAGGTGGATACAATAATGAGTGGGGTGGATTTGATCACATCACAAGCAAAGTTGTTTGCATAATCTGCTGCAGAAGATGATAGCAGGAGGGAGAATAAATTCTCCAAGGAATTCTGCTGCCCATTTCTTGGTTTGCCTCCCTCAGATTTCTCACTCAGTCCTACCTGAAATCTCACTGTCTTTGAGTGTTCTTCAGTTATTTCCCAAATTAGTTTGAATCTCTGTTATGCTGTGGGTTTTTTGAAGAAATGAATGGTACTTAGCACAACTGTATTTGCTTAATATATTCTCTGCTGGATTATAAATGCCATGTTTACCTTATTCTATCTTGTTCCCAGTTCCCAACACAGTGCCTGGCGTCGTACTGTTCAATAAATTTTGTTGAATATGCCTCATACTACCAACACTCCCCCCCACCCCGCCACACACACACACACACACACACACACACACATTGTTTTAGCTATTTTAAGTATTTGCCAAAAGAGTAGTGGAGAATATACTCATATTAAAACCTTTGTGATGTCTTTAAGTTCTGCTTTATAAAACCCACAGATTACACAAACTTTATGCCATTGTTACATAATCTGAAACCACTTTTGAAGACAGTTGGGCTGAAACCTTAAACTTGGAATCCGACTTGGGCTTAAATCTTGAGTCTTGCCACTTGCTAGCAATTTACCTAATTTCACTAAGCCTCAGTTTTCACATACATAAAATGGCAAGCGGTAAAAACAATAATGAATAACATACCACAGACCATGGTTGTAAGGATGGAATAAGATAATATATAATTTAAAATCTAGCTGAGTTTCTGGCACAGGGTAGGTCCTCAGTTAATGCTTGTTGAATTTGAAAAAAAAAAAAAAAAACAATGGCAATTTTCGATGGAAGGTTTCCAGGTGGCACAGGCCGTCTGAAAGGTGGGGAAGGCTCCGATAGTCATTCGCCCTGACTGCTCCCTGGGGCTCCTGGGCCGTGGCTCCTGCAGCTCTATCTTTTATTCCACCTGTGGTTTCTGGAGTCACATCAGAGTTTGGGGTAATTTCAATTAATATTCCCTCTATAACAATATCAGGTAATCTGAAACTCCTGGGTTGTTTTTTGCTCTGGTTATTTCTCTAAAATCAAACTCAAAATTATTCTAGAAAGTACAGCCAAAATACTATATTGGTATACTGACTATTTTTGAAATTAATCCTAGAAGTTTTACCTAATATTATACACAGGAACTCACAAGCTTTGTTTCACTTTGATCTCCTTGATTTATTTTGAAGAGGACTTTGTACCTACTTTTCTCTATGTAAGTTTTGCCATTTGCAAAATCAGTAACATTTTGGTTTCTTTTTAAATCTGTGTATTTTATTTTATTTTTAAAATTTTTATTGGGGTATAGTTGTTTTACAATGTTGTGTTAGTTTCTACTGTACAGCGCTAAAGTGAATCAGCCATATGTATACATATATCCCCTCTTTTTTGGATTTCGTTCCCATTTAGGTCACCACAGAGCACTAAGTAGCGCTCCCTGTGCTATACAGCAGGTTCTCATTAGTTATCTATTTTATACATATTAGTGCATTTTGAACTGTTAACAACTTTCGAAGTTTGTGACTTTAAGTAAATTACTTAACCTCTTTGTGCCAAGTTTCCTTAACTGTTACATGGGAATAATACTTATCATTTAGCGTACTTTTGAGCATTAAATATGTTCATTCATGTGAAGCACATTGACAGTGTCTGGCACCTCATAAGAATTTAATAGATATTTGCTGCTTTAATACAGCTGTATGGATGGGCTACACACACACACACACACACGAAACCATCTAGGGACATAAACATTAATTACTATTATACTTAGGGTGACTTTATCTGAAAATGTTACTGTATTAGTTCATTAAGTTCAGATTGCATATTAAACAGATATTTTCAAACTTCCATGTAGTTGAGGACCAGTGCATACTGTCTTTAAAAATCTCATTACTGCACAGGAATATTCCACAGTACTTTATAGAATAGAGTTTCTCCAATTGTAGTGCACTAAACAACCACATCAAAATACCTCTGGGGCTTTTAAAGGTTTCCTGGGCCCAGAGACCTTCAAGATGGCAGAGGAGTAGTAACACGTGGAGATCGCCTTCCTCCCCACAAATACATCAGAAATACATCTACATGTGGAAAAACTCCTACAGAACACCTACTGAACGCTGGCTGAAGACCTCAGACTTCCCAAAAGGCAAGAAACTCCCCACGTACCTGGGTAGGGCAAAAGATAAAAGAATAAACAGAGACAAAAGGATAGGGACGGGACCTGCACCAGTGGGAGGGAGCTGTGAAGGTGGAAAGGTTTCCACACACTAGGAAGCCCCTTCGCGGGCGGAGACTGCGGGTGGCGAAGGGGGAAAGCTTCGGGGCCACAGAGGAGAGCGCAGCCACCGGGGTGCGGAGGGCAAAGCGGAGAGATCCCCGCACAGAGGATCGGTGCCGACTGGCACTCAGCAGCCTGAGAGGCTTGTCTGCTCACCCGCCGGGGCGGGCGGGGATTGGGAGCTGAGGCTTGGGCTTCGGAGGTCGGATCCGAGGGAGAGGACTGGGGTTGGATGCGTGAACACAGCCTGAAGGGGACTAGTGTGCCACAGCTAGCCAGGAGGGAGTCCGGGAAAAAGTCTGGAGCTGCCTAAGAGGAAAGAGACCATTGTTTCAGGTGCATGAGGAGAGGGGATTCAGAGCACTGCCAAAACGAACTCCAGAGACGGGCGGGAGCCACAGCTATCAGTGTGGACACCAGAGACGGGCATGAGATGCTAAGGCTGCTGCTACCGCCACCAAGAAGCCTGTGTGCGAGCATAGGTCACTGTCCACACCTCCTCTCCTGGGAGCCTGTGCAGCCCGCCACTGCCAGGGTCCCATGATCCAGGGACAACTTCCCCGGGAGAACACACAGTGCCTCAGGCTGATGCAACGTCCTGCCCCGCATCCATACCCCTCCCTCCCCCCGGCCTGAGTGAGCCAGAGCCCCCGAATCAGCTGCTCCTTTAACCCCATCCTGTCTGAGCGAAGAACAGACGCCCTCAGGCGACCTACACGCAGAGGCAGGGCAAATCCAAAGCTGAACCTTGGGAGCTGTGCGAACAAACAAGAGCAGCCTCAGGAGCAGAGGATTAAATCCCCACAATCAACTTGATGTACCCTGCATCTGTGGAATACCTGAATAGACAACGAATCATCCCAAAATTGAGGCAGTGGACTTTGGGAGCAACTGTAGACTTGGGGTTTACTTTCTGCATCTAATTTTTTTCTGGTTTTATGTTTATCTTAGTTTAGTATTTAGAGTTTATTATCATTGGTAGATTTGTTTATTGATTTGGTTGCTGTCTCCCTTATATATATATATATATATATATATATATATATATTTGTTCTTTTTCTCTTTTTGTGAGTGTGTATGTGTATGCTTCTTTGTGTAATTTTGTCTGTATAGGTTTGCTTTTGCCACTTGTCCTAGAGTACTGTCTGTCCATTATTATTTTCTTCTTAATTTTTTAAAATATTTTTTTATTTTAATAACTTTATTTTTTTTTTCTCTCTTTCTTTCGTTTTTCTCCCTTTTCTTCTGAGCCATGTGGCTGACAGGATCTTGGTGCTATGGCCAGGTGTCAGGCCTGTGCATCTGTGGTGGGAGAGACGAGTTGAGGACATTGGTCCATCAGAGACCTGCCAGCTCCATGAAATATCAAATGGCAAAAGCTCTCCCAGAGATCTCCATCTCAGTGCTAAGACCCAGCTCCACTCAACCACCAGCAAGCTATGCCAAACAACTAGCAAGACAGGAACACTACCCCACTCATTAGCAGAGGCTGCATAAAATCATAATAAGGTCACAGACACCCCAAAATACACCACCAGACATGGTCCTGCCCACCATAAAGACAAGATCCAGCCTCATCCACCGGAACACAGGCACAAGTTCCCTCCACCAGGAAGCCTACACAACCCAGTGAACCAACCCTAGCCACTGGGGGCAGACACCAAAAACAACAGGAACTACGAACCTGCAGCCTGCAAAAAGGAGACCCCATAAGCAGAATGAGAAGACAGAGAAACACACAACAGATGAAGGAGCAAGATAAAAACCCACCAGACCAAACAAAAGAAGAGGAAATAGGCAGTCTACCAGAAAAAGAATTCAGAGTAATGATAGTAAAGATGATCCAAAATCTTGGAAATAGATTGGAAAAAATACAAGAAACATTTAACAAGGCCCCACAAGAACTAAAGAGCAAACAAACAATGATGGACAACACAATAAATGAAATTAAAAATTCTCTAGAAGGAGTCAATAGCAGAATAACTGAGGCAGAAGAATGGATAAGTGACCTGGAAGATAAAATAGTGGAAATAACTACCACAGAGCAAAATAAAGAAAAAAGAATGAAAAGAATTGAGGAGAGTCTCAGAGACCACTGGGACAACATTAAACACAACAATATTCAAATTATAGGGGTTCCGGAAGAAGAAGAGAAAAAGAAAGGGTCTGAGAAAATATTTAAAGAGATTGTAGTTCAAAACTTCCCTAATATGGGAAAGGAAATAATCAAGTCCCAGAAAGGCAGAGAGTCCCATACAGGATAAACCCAAAGAGAAACACGCTGAGAAACATATTAATCAAACTATCAAAAATTAAATACAAAGAAAAAATGTTAAAAGCAGCATGGAAAAAACAAAAAGTAACATACAAGGGAATCCCCATAAGGTTAACAGCTAATCTTTCAGCAGAAACTCTGCAAGCCAGGAAGGAGTGGCAGGACATATTTAAAGTGATGAAAGGGAGAAACCTACAACCAAGATTATTCTACCCAGCAATGATCTCATTCAGATTCGATGGAGAAATTAAAACCTTTACAGACAAGCAAAAGCTAAGAAAATTCAGAACCACCAAACCAGCTTTACAACAAATGCTAAAGGAACTTCTCTAAGGAGGAAACACAAGACAAGGAAAAGACCTACAATAACAAACCCAAAACAGTAAAGGAAATGGTAATAGGAACATGTATATTGATAACTACCTTAAATGTAAATGGGTTAAATGCTCCAATGAAAAGACATAGACTGGCTGAATGGATACAAAAACAAGACCCGTATATATGCAGTCTACAAGAGACCCTCTTCAGACGTAGGGACACATACAGACTGAAAGTCAGGGGATGGAAAAAGATATTCCAAGCAAATGGAAATCAAAAGAAAGCTGCAGTAGCAATTCTCATATCAGACAATATAGACTTTAAAATAAAGACTATTACAAGACACAAAGAAGGACACTACATAATGATCAAGGGATCAGTCCAAGAAGAAGATACAACAATTGTAAATATTTATGCACCCAACATAGGAGCACCTCAATACATAAGGCAAATGCTAACAGCCATAAAAGGGGAAATCGACAGTAACACAATCCTAGTAGGGGACTTTAACACCCCACTTTCACCAATGGACAGATCATCCAAAATGAAAATAAATAAGGAAACACAAGCTTTAAATGATACATTAAACAAGACAGACTTAATTGCTAATTATAGGACATTTCATCCAAAAACAACAGAATACTCTTTCTTCTCAAGTGCTCATGGAAATTTCTCCACAATAGATCATACTTGTGTCATGTATCAAGCCTTGGTAAATTTAAGAAAATTAAAATCGTGTCAAGTATCTTTTCCGACCACAACGCTATGAGACTAAATATCAATTACAGGGAAAAATCTGGAAAAAGTACAAACACATGGAGGCTAAACAATACACTACTTAATAACCAAGAGGTCATTGAAGAAATCAAAAAGGAAATCAAAAAATACTTAGAAACAAATGACAATGAAAACATGACAACCCAAAACCTATGGAATGCAGCAAAAGCAGTTTTAAGAGGGAAGATTATAGTAATATGATCCTACCTCAGGAAACAAGAAACATCTCAAATAAACAACCTAACCTTACACCTAAAGCAAATAGAGAAGAACAGCAACAAAAAACCCCCCAAACTTAGCAGAAGGAAAGAAATCATAAAGATCAGATCAGAAATAAATGAAAAAGAAAAGAAAGAAAGAAGAGCAAAGATCAATAAAACTAAAAGCTGGTCCTTTGAGAAGATAAACGAAATTGATAAACCATTAGCAAGACTCATCAAGAAAAAAAGGGAGAAGACTCAAATCAACAGAATTAGAAATGAAAAAGGAGAGGTAACAACTGACACTGCAGAAATACAAAGGATCATGGGAGATTACTACAAGCAAATATATGCCAGTAAAATGGACAACCTGGAAGAAATGGACAAATTCTTAGAAAAACACAACCTTCCAAGACTGAAACAAGAAATAGTAGAAAATATAAATAGAGCAGTCACAAGCACTAAAATTGAGACTGTGATTAAAAATCTTCCAACAAACAAAAGCCCAGGACCAGATGGCCTCACAGGCAAATTCTATCAAACATTTAGAGAAGAGCTAACACCTATACTTCTCAAACTCTTCCAAAATATAGCAGAGGGAGGAGCACTCCAAAACTCATTCTATGAGGCCACAATTACCCTGATACCAAGACCAGACAAAGATGTCACCAAGAAAGAAAACTACAGGCCAATATCACTGATGAACATAGATGCAAAAATCCTCAACAAAATACCAGCAAACAGAATCCAACAGCACATTAAAAGGATCATACACCATGACCAAGTGGGGTTTTACCAGGAATGCAAGGATTCCTCAATATATGCAAATCAATCAATGGGATAACCATATTAACAAGTTGAAGTAAAAAAAACCATATGATTATCTCAATAGATGCAGAAAAAACTTTTGACAAAATTCAACACCCACTTATGATAAAAACCCTCCAGAAAGTAGGCATGGAGGGAACCTACCTCAACATAATAAAGGCCATATATGACAAACCCACAAGCCAACATCATTCTCAATGGTGGAAAACTGAAACCATTTCCTCTAAGATCTGGAACAAGACAAGGTTGTCCACTCTCACCACTATTATTCAACATAGATTTGGAAGTTTTAGCCACAGCAATCAGAGAAGAAAAAGAAATAAAAGCAATCCAAATTGGAAAAGAAGAAGTAAAACTGTCACTGTTTGCAGATGACATGATACTATACATAGAGAATCCTAAAGATGCTACCAGAAAACTACCAGAACTAATCAATGAATTTGGTAAAGTAGCAGGATGCAAAATTAATTCACAGAAATCTCTTGCATTCCTATATACTAATGATGAAAAATCTGAAAGAGAAATTAAGGAAACACTCCCATTTACCACTGCAACAAAAAGAATACAATGCCTAGGAGTAAACCTACCTAGGGAGACAAAAGACCTGTATGCAGAAAACTATAAGACACTGATGAAAGAAATTAAAGATGATACCAACAGATGGAGAGATATACCATGTTCTTGCATTGGAAGAATCAACATTGTGAAAATGACTATAGTACCCAAAGCAATATACAGATTCAATGCAATCCCTATCAAACTACCAATGGCATTTTTCACAGAACTAGAACAAAAAATTTCACAATTTGTATGGAAACACAAAAGACCCCACATAGCCAAAGCAATCTTGAGAAAGAAAAACGGAGCTGGAAGAATCAGGCTCCCTGACTTCAGATTATACTACAAAATTACAGTAATCAAGACAGTATGGTACTGGCACAAAAACAGAAATATAGGTCAATGTAACAGGATAGAAAGCCCAGAGGTAAACCCACACATATATGGTCACATTATTTTTGATAAAGGAGGCAAGAATATGCAATGGAGAAAAGACAGACTCTTCAATAAGTGTTGTTGGGAAAACTGGACAGTTACATGTAAAAGAATGAAATTAGAACACTCCCTAACACCATACACAAAAATAAACTCAAAATGGATTAAAGACCTAAATGTAAGGCCAGACACTGTAGAACTTTTAGAGGAAAACATAGGCAGATCATTCTATGATATAAGTCACAGCAAGATCCTTTTTGACCCACCTCCTTGAGAAATGGAAATAAAAACAAAAATAAACAAGTGGGACCTAATGAAACTTAAAAGCTTTTGCACAGCAAAGGAAACCGTAAGCAAGATGAAAAGACAACCCTCAGAATGGGAGAAAATATTTGCAAATGAAGCAACTGACAAAGGATTAATCTCCAAAATTTACAAGCAGCTCATGCAGCTCAGTATCAATAAAACAAACAACCCAATCATCCCCAAAGAAGATATACAGATTGCCAACAAACTCATGAAAGGATTCTCAATATCACTAATCATTAGAGAAATGCAAATCAAAACTACAATGAGATATCACCTCTCACCAGTCAGAATGACCATCATCAAAAAATCTACAAACAATAAATGCTGGAGAGGGTGTGGATAAAAGGGAACAATCTTGCACTGTTGGTGGGAATGTAAATTGATATAGCTACTATGGAGAAAGTATGGAGGTTCCTTAAAAAACTACAAATAGAACTACCATATGACCCAGCAATCCCACTACTGGGCATATACCCTGAGAAAACCATAATTCAAAAAGAGTCATGTACCACAAAGTTCACTGCAGCTCTACTTACAATAGCCAGGGCATGGAAGCAACCTAAGTTCATCGACAGATGAATGGATAAAGAAGATGTGGCACATATATACAATGGAATATTACTCAGTCATAAAAAGAAACGAAATTGAGGTATTTGTAGTGAGGTGGACGGACCTAGAGTCTGTCATACAGAGTGAAGTAAGTCAGAAAGAGAAAGACAAATACTGTATGCTAACACATATATATGGAATCTAAAAAAGAAAAAAAATAATCGTTCTGAAGAATCTAGTGGCAGGACAGGAAGAAAGACGCAGATGTAGAGAATGGAGTTGAGGACATGGGGAGGGGAAAGCGTAAGCTGAGACGAAGTGAGGGAGTGAAGAAGAGAATTCCTTCTTACACTAAAATGTATTCTTATCTGAACTGACTGTGATTTGTTTAGATATTCAGAGGAACAGGAGGCAAGTGGATAAAAAAACGAAGGCACACATTGAGCTTTCTTCAACTCCTGAAATTTCTCTACATTTGAGTACAAAAAAAAAATAGACGGCACATTTCATTTGCATTTTTCACCCCTAATTGAAGAACCAGTTTGTAATGGAAGAACATGATGCTGAAAATGAGCCAATGAAGTAGTTGGGTTTCATCCGCTGTGGGACTGCTTTCTCAGTGCAAATAGTATTTGTGGTTTCAAACACAGAGTCTCCGTGGCTGGGTTAAGTGAACAGCAACTCAGATCAAACTTCGTGTAGCTGTTCTGACAAGCAGGAACTGTGTCAACATTTTTCAAAACCACCAAAGGCTGTCAGGTAAGGGAAGGACCACCATGCTTCTATTCTGCCACAGAGTGTCCCCCTCTTCATTCCGTGGTCACCTGGTGAATTTCTTCAATTCAGAATGTAGGCATCTTTCATCCTAGGACCAACCTTAATTTGACATTGTATGCAAACTATAATAAATCACACACACACACACACACACACACAACTATTAAGCAGCCCCACCCCTTTTCTGAGGTATTGTTTTGAGCAAATAATCACTGAAAAGTCCTTTTATTATTTTTTTTTTTAAGAAGTAAAACTTTCTTTATTCATAGATGACATGATTGCCAATTTAGAAAATCCTACAGAGTCTACAAAAATGTCACTAGAACTAACTGAGTACAGTAGACCTACAGATAGGATATCAATTATATTTCTAAATACTAGTAACAAACGATTGCAATAATTTACATTTTTAAAAGATATCTCCCAAAGTGTTTTATGAAAAGCCCTTTTAAAAAAAGGAAGAAGAAAGGCAAAAGGAAGGAAAAGAGAGGAGAAAGAAGTAAGGAAGGAGAAAAGGAAGGAGGGAGGAAAAAAAGGAAAAAAGGGATGTTTAATGGGATGGTAAAGAGAAGTATTAGGCTACCCCGTACAATACCTCTCAGTCGTCTTGTATTAGAGGATATGCTGTTGGTATTAAAGGCAAACTAATTCAGTGACTGAGATAAGACTAAAGCCCAGATTTCCAAGTCTCAGCTCCAGGGCTCTTCTTGCTCCCAGCCATCTCCCACCAGCCATTTAGAAGAAGGAAAGTGTTTATTTATTGCTCTATTATGACCCAAACCAGCATTATTTGGCAGTTACTCTCCAAAAAGTTTAAAGTCAAAACGTCAATTTCATGAAACAACAGGTTTGGTTAAGGCCAAAATACTTTGAGAGTAACTTTTTCTTTGCGTGGTATTTCCATGGCAGGTTCTAGCCAAAACCCAAACTACATACCCAGATGAAAATGAAAATAAATCAAAAAGAACCTCAGAAATGGTCTGAGCTTAGTGTGAAGAGTGACTGAATGATGACTTAGGTTAGCTCGTATTTTATCTGAACTAGATCCTTGATTTTTTAAAAACTGATGAGATCAGGATTTCTTTTTATTTCTTGTTGGTTTAGATCCTTGATTTTTGTATGAATAAAATTGTTATTGTACTGGTAAAATGAAATTTAGCCTACTCCATTAAATGTTAGGAAAATTCCAGTGATTGATGACATATTACAATTATCTTCTCAGTCATTGCTGGTAAGTGGTCTAATTAGGAATTGAGCTTTCTTTATAAAATATACTAAAAGGAAACCATGAGTCTCTAATTCCTCAAATAACTCTTTCTTGGGGAAAATATGTTAGCACCTTTTGTGAGATATACCTTAATGTTAGAAGTAACTGAGTCAGAAATTCCCTGGGTTCTTACCATTTTATTTGTTTGTGGACTTGGTGACCTTTTTTTTTTCTTTTCTAATATGGACAGGATGAAGCACATAAAAGCATTTATTAAAGGACATATTTTTGCCTGAAAACCAGCCCTGTTTCTGCCCCCACAGGATGTTGGTGCTCTCCACAGACCCCGTGTTGATTACCCTCTGTGGGAAGCAGCGGTCAACTCTAATTAACTAATTTACTTTCAACAAGTGTTTAATTAGGGCCTTGGCCCATATGTTGTGCTCTTTTGAAGATTCTGCACAATGTAGGAACTTTATTAAAATACAAAGAATTAATCTGGTTTTCTGATGTGAGAGGCCTTTGACCACATAGAAAACAATCTGAATCAGTTGACAAGTATTAAACTCAATAAATGTATATGAAACAACATAGGGCATTGAGCCAACCACCATGGGGATAAAATACTGAGCCTTCAGAGACTGGACTGAAGATGAGTACACGGAAACCAAAGGGCTATCTTCAAAAGATGCAAAATTGTAATCACTGCTGGTGGATTGAGAATAATAATGAATTTTTTTTTGACTTGTCACTGTGTGTCAGATACTTTCCGCACTCTATCTCATTTCGTGCTCACAAGAATCCTACAGTCGAAATCATCCTAATTTTGCAGGTGAAGCAACTGAGGCAGAGAGGTTAAATAGCTGGCCAAGGTTACAGTTGGCAGGTTGCAAACTTGGGGTTCCAACCAGAAGAGTCTTAGGGAATCACAGAGGTGATACTTTAAAGAAGTGCTTTGCAAACTTTGACGCCCATTAGGACTCCCCCGGGGAATCTGGTTAAACTGCAGAATCTAGTTCAGTGGGTCACCTGTGAGGTTTGAAATTCTGTGTTTCTAACAAGCTCCAGGTACTTCTCATGCTACTGACCCTTCAACTACAGTTTCAATAGCAAGGACTTAAAGGGACGGTGAGGATTTCACCAAACTAAAATGTGGTGGAGAACATGCCAGAGGCTCTTGAGAATCAGAGGGCATCAGCAAATTAATCAGTAACTTAGAGCTTATAAAATTGTGGAGGCAGTTCTAAAGCTCACGTCCAGGGCCAGGCACTGTGAGTCAAAATCCTTTACTCTTTCTCCTTGAGCACTAAGACTACATGATTATATTCCACATGGATATAGTGGAAGTAATGATTTCAACTGGAATTTAACAATTAATTGCCTCTTTTTGGAGTCATGGTCGTATTACGGTTAAAACTGATTCCACACCAGTTGATCGCTGTCCTTGAAGACTGAAGCATAGGAGGTAGAGTTTGACTTTTAAACACTGCGTTTCTAAAAACCATCATAATAGTGGGTGGGAGTGGAAGCATCACTGAGATCAGCTGATGTGCTGATTCCTCAGAGGAATCAGATTATGCAGAAGTTAAGTGCTGAGTCAGGCTCTCTAGGTTGAATCCCAGCATCACCCACTAGCTGTTTGACCTAAGATGAATTTCTTAACTTGCCTGTGCTTCTGTCTGTTTATCTGTAAAATGAGGATCATAAGATTTTTCCAAGTATTAAATGCGATATTATTGAAAAGTGCTTGAAACAGTTCCTAAAATGAAATAAAGGCTATGTATTTCTATTAGAGAATCTAAATTTGATCTGATTTGCTCAACCTAGAATGAGCTCTGACATACCAGTGGAGAAGTAGCAATGGTAAAAATGAACCAAATTAAGGTAGAAAATAATTGTTAAAGCTTGGCTCTGCCACTACTTTGCTAACTGTGGACATTTCACTAGATTTCCCCAAGCCTTAGTTTTCCTCACCTATAAAAGAAAGGATGTTGATAAAATGGGTAATTTCAGACATTTCTCCCAGATGTAATAAAGTAAGAATCTATAATCCTATTATGAATGAAAAGGGAGAGGAGGGACATGGGGACCAGAATTATTTGCAGAGCTTTGAATAAGGTTTTTCAACCCCACTCCCCAGATTGCTAGCCACCCCCCACCCTGCCAATTTAATAATTTAAGAAGAGACATAACTGACTGCATTTTAACAAGTACCTCACATGATTCTCATATATGCGATCCTTATTCTTTGAGAAACACTGTCCTAGCTAATAGAGAAAAAAATCCAGCCTAGAGTTAGTTTTTGCAAATAATCCTTATATAGGTGATCCAGATGTGAATAAATGAAAGATAACATCCAAGGTAATGACAGCTCCTCTTTACTTAGTGCATACTATATGCCACTGCAATAGATATTAGATATTTTTATGTATGTGTATAAAATATCTAGTTTTCACAAAATCCCTGTAGATTTTTTTGAGCTAGATTCCAAGTTATCTGAACCTATTTAATTCCCTTTTCATTTAAGCCATGTTGAGTTGGGGTTTTTGTTCCTTGCAGTCAAAAATACCCTCAGTAATTCATATGTTTTATATCAGGCACTGTGGATTTAAAGTGAGTTTCCCCAAAAAGCTCAATGACTCATGGTAGGGGGAAAAGGTGTCAGACTAGCAAAGTTGTGATAAATTTCAAAACAGATTTATTTAAGATGTTATGGAAACACTGGGGAGGAATAGAAATGTTTTAGGAGATGAGGGCCTGAACTAATTCCTGAAAAATGAGTAAACAAAATGGGTGAGAAGGACGTTGCAGGCAGAGGGACTGGCTTGTGCAAAGGCACAGATATAGGGGAGAACATGGAATATGGGGCTTGCAGGAAGCTGGTCTTATCTGCCAGGCTAAATAGGGTAGATTATCAGCAGGTCCATTTAGGCAACAAAGAATGATTTTGTCTCCTCTGGGCACCATGTGGAAGAAGTATCTGGGATGATATTATCTTGAATCTGACAGACCTGGGTTTAAATCTCAACTTTGCCCTTTATTAGCTGAGTGATCCTGAGTAAGTTACTTAACCTCTCCAAGCCTCCATTTCCTTGTCTGAAAAGTAAGGTTAATGATGTCTAATTTGCAAGTAAATTTAAAAGATAAGGCGTAAAAAGTGCTTGGCACTCTAGTCTTGTTGTTACTTTGGTTATCATTACTATCTCTGTGCTAAGAATACAAAGAGAAAAAGACATTTTCCCCTGCTCTTGAGAAGTTTACCATTTAATTGACAAGAATAATATGCAAGCAGATAGTTCTCTGAGAACAGGAATGCACAGGATAGTACAAGAGGTGCATTTGATAATAAATTATTAATTGTTGGAAAATAATATAAACAGGTGATCAAGGTTTCATTTAAGATCATGGTTTCTGTAGCTGTGTGGAGAATTGATTGTAAGTAGAGGTAGCTGATTGGTTAAGAGACTGTTATAGTGGGAGGTGAGGCAAGAGGGTGAGCTAGGGATTAGCAGCTGAATAAAGAAAACTAGATAGCTTTGTGAAACATTTAGTAGAATTGACTGCATTTGGGTTTCATGCCTCAGCTACAAGTCTAGGATGATGCTCATGTTTCAGATTTAGGAATGTTTAGTATTGATGTCATTTCCCAGAATCTGGAATGTAAGAGGTAGAACTAGAATCATCATCATTTTCCCGTTCTCATTTTCCTCACCTGATTCACCCAATGCATGGCCAACCATTAATTATTCCTTCCCCTGCGGTCTGTCGTGCAGATTTCAGCATGCTGCATTATAGCCTGCCGCTTTTGCCTAAACTTTTCTCTATTCAGGGCTTCTCAAAGTTCAGTCCTTAAACTAGCAACATCAGGATTATACGAGAACTTGTTGGAAATGCAGATCCTAGGGGCCCATTGCATACTGACTGAATCAGAAACTTTGAGACTGGGCCCAAGCAGGCTGTGATCGAACAGCCTACCAGGTGATTACAATGCATGCTAAATTTTGTGATATCACGTGTCTGCTGTAACTGTCAGGGCACTCAGTGATTAGTAGCGTTCTGACTTGCGCGAGAGGAAGCAACGCCAGCAACATTCTGCCCGTTCCCAGGGAGAAGCAGCGTGACTTTCCATGGACAGCAGTGGGGCCCCGAGGATGGAGCAACCCAACAGCCCTCAACACAAATGCAGGTAAGATCCAACTGGGAGAATTACAGTGAGTTGGGGCAGCTCTGTAACTGATTTGACCCAACCTGGGTTTTCTTCCCAAAGCAGGTTGGAACTCTCAGAGTAGCCATGATACACACTACAAACTACCTTAAGATTAGCCCAGTATCAATACCCCAACTCCACTAGGGGAAAAACTGGGGCCAAGTGGAATATGTAAGAGGTAGTCAAAAGGAAAAGTGTCCCTTAAACATGGCCCTCCTGCACACTGGGACATTCCACTAATTTTATAGACAAGAGTACTCAAACTCCAAGAGACAAATATAATAGCCCATCATGCCAGGTCAGTGGGTAGAATTTCAAGGGTCAACAAGCCATGGTCTTAACGGCTCCAGTTACAACTAGGCCACCACACAGATGCTCAATTGTCTCCTGGACTCTGTGGCACAACTCCCTGCTTCTTGGGGAAAAGGAGCGGGGGCTGGGGGTTCCTTGACTTTCTCAGGGAAAAGGAGTTAATCCTATCATGACCTCTAGGTCTCAGCTCCCAGCTGCCCTTTAACTCTCTAAGTGGCATCCCTGGGTAGGCTGCATGGTTTGAGAATTGCTATGAAATCCCTTCCTATCCATTTTCAGAATAAAATCTTATGTACAGAGGTATTTCCTTTCTAATTAAATCATTCATTTCCTCATCCCGTGAGCTCTTTTGTTGAAATATTGTTGAAAATACTTAAATTGTCCCATCCGTGTTAATACAAAAACTAGAGCTGTAAGAGCTCCTTTCTCTAATGACAAGAGGCTGTGTTGGGCTCTCCAGCTAAATACGTGCAGCTGCCCACCATCCGGGCTGCTTAGTTTCTTACAGTTCATCTCCTCCCTGACCCTCTTAGCTAATTACACTCGCAGCCCTGCTCACAGTTGGACATCTATGGACAGGATCTAGACATGTAGGACTACGGAGAGGTCAAATGGGAGACTTTTCATCTGTTTGTTTTTCTCCAGTCTTAACAGGAATTGTTAAGTGCAAGTAGCCAGACAGCTAATTCTGACCCAGTCCTTTGGGACATCACATTTTCCTCTACTCCCCTGTCTTCCATTCAGTACTGTTGCAATCAAGACCTCTGGACTCTCTGCTCTAACTGAGTGACCTTGGGCAAGGGTTTATTTATGCAGTCTTCATTTCCTCATCTGTGAGATGGGGGTAGTTGTGAACATTAAATAAAAGAATGCATGCAAAGTTAGTGTTGAACCTAGTACATGGTGCCGAACAAACGTTAGCACTGAGATGATGATGATGTGGTTAATTCTGGTGCTTCCCCCAAATACCCAGTGACTGTTGGGTGTAAGAATATGAAAGTCCCAGGAACCATTGGGACCACAAGGATGCTCTGGAACCAAAGAAACAGAAGGTGTCACAAAAATGAGGGAAAGGATCCTCCTCGCTTTAAAACAAAATGGCTTTGGCATAGTTTTATATGGATAATTCTTGACTTTGTGGTCATTATCAGTGCCAGTACTCATACCAAAGGTGCCAATACCAGTGCAAGTGCCACCTTAACCTGATGGAGGAAGCTGTAACTTCATGAGTAGGCCAGCAGTTTCAGGGCTGTAGTGGGGGCGACAGTAGGTAGGGGTAAATCACTGGCAGCCATGAGGAGAAGTGTGGACGGTTGACAGAAGTTCTAAGGACTTTATTTGTGAACTCCGTAGGTTCTCCCAGAATAACTAGAGGATCTCTGAAGTGAGCTAAAAGTCCATTAATAGTAAATAAAAAATAGTACCAGAAAAATCTAACATACTGCTGAATCAGGGTGAGTTTTATCCATGACTTTCAAGGTCCAAGGATGGCAGCTATAGAGATTCCTACCTCCCTCACCCAGTTGCACCACAGATGAGAAAGCAGGAGGAAGGACCAGGAGTTCTAGGTGGTCTGGCCAAAGGAGAACTGCAGGATCCTGGCCCAGATCCTTCCTGTCCAAAGTGACGTAGCTCACTAAGAACTGGTCACCAACAGCCAAGTGTATGAAGTCTGCCCCTCAGCAGCCTGTCTTCACATCTGACTCTTTCATCTCTCTCCCTACCTCTTACCTCCCCACCTCCATTGCAGAATGCTCCTGTGTGAATTATCAAGCCTACTAGTATATGATATTAGAGTCTGCAATAAATTATTTATGTTGATAATTTCTTTATTTTTCTAAATCAATTCAATCTAGCTCAGCCCTGCACAACTCATGAGAAATCTAGTTGCACTCATTTTTTATGGATCCCCTTCTCTTCCCATGGTTGTATATAAGAGCCTTGGCACTTCCTGGTAAAGGAAGTCTCCAAGCTTATGGATTTATTCTGCCATTTCTGATTGACCAGATTTGCTTGAAGCTTGTGGCTCGCTTAAAGGTATTTTCCTATAGCAAATCTGGCCTCCAGGACCTTTGACCAGGCTCCCAAAGCCATGGCACTCATGCCATAGTTCTTATTACCAGTCCCCCAATACTCATACGGTCACCGTATCTAAATTCGTATCACCTGCAGTGTCCCATGTGCTGCCTCTCTTTTCTCCAAGTGCCAAGTGATTTCACTCACCCCTCAAAGAATGGTTCCATTCTCCTGGTCAACACTCAAGAACACCTGATCTAGAAAAATTTAGCTCTAAGATTTTATAATAATAATAATAGCATCAACAATAGCTGAAATTTAGTGGACTCTTCTTATATTTCCAGTACTATGCTAAAAACTAGAATTATAACAGGGAATATGGCATTAAAGAACTTTTCTAATTAAAAGAACAGAGAAATATGTGAAGAACTAGAGTATATGGTGCTAAGTTCTGACATAGTAAAATTCATATAGCAAAATAATAAGAGCATTTACTTTTTTTAACTTTTTATTTTATATTGGAGTATAGCCAATTAACAATGTTGTGATAGTTTCAGGTGCACAGCAAAGGAACAGCCATATGTATACATGTATCCGTTCTCCCCCAAACTCCCCTCCCATCCAGGCTGCCACATAACATTGAGCAGAGTTCCCTGAGAACATCCATTTATTGAGAATTTATCTCCCATGCATTGTGCCAAGCATACACATTTACACAATATACACCCTCTTTCATTTATTCCTTTTAATGAACTGTTTTAGGTACATTTTGAGGTATATGGGGGACAGAGGTTAAGTAACTTGTACAAAGCCCTTAGATAATAAATGACAGGGCTGAGATTTGAATCCAGATCTACTGACAAAGACTGCTTCATCTTATACTCCTTCCCACCCCACCGTGGGCACATAATGAGGGATGTTTTATTCAGCCTTGGGGCCTAGGGAGGTCTTCCTAGTGGAAAGGATGGCAATTATAGTTAAGAGGAGACCCAAAGAGTGTCCAAGAGTTGGCCAGGCAAAATGGCAAGCGTGGGTTTATGTATCTAATGTTGGCAGTGGAGAAAGGAGGTAAAAAGTTCCCAGTAGAGAGACCAGCAAGTGCAAAAGCCCAGAAACAACAAAGTACATTGTTCTTTACTAGTTCTGTCTGCTGGTACTCTGGAGATGTAAAAGATAAGCAAGTTAAAAAGTAAAGGAGTTTGAACATTGCCTTGAGGGTGATGGGAACCAGTGACAGATATTTAAGATGGGATTAACAAAATAAAATTTAGGAGGATTATGTTGTCTACATTATGTGATTGGGACTGCAGCTGGGTACATCTGGAACTGGGGAGGTCTTTCTTAATCTTCCCCTCAAGCATGCATGTATCTTGTATATACTTTAGTGTATAACTATGGTAGTACACCATATTTTTGTGTTCTATATTTTTTACTGAATCAATTTATTCAACAAATATTTGTAGAGTGCTCTCAGGCAAGGACATTACAAGAAATGAGAACTATGGACCAATATCCGTCATGAATATAGATGCAAAAATATTTAGCTATATATAAGCAAATCAAATTTAGCAATATGTAAAAGAGTAATACATCATGACCAAAAGAGTTTTATTTCAGGTACTTAAGGTTGGATTTGCATTAAAAATAAATAAATCAGTGAGAGTGACATCATCAAGATAGGTCATTCCTGACTTCGCTTCCCCTCAGGAGAAAAACAACTAACATTTATCCAAGAACAAGACACCACTGAGAGAATCCTGGAACACAGGGATGAAGCTGAAACAACCCCCTGCACCACAGAGACCAAGGCAGACTATGTTAGAAGGTAAGAGAAGTGGCTTCATGTTGATTGCATTTCTCCTCCCCCAGGACAATGCAGCACCATGTGGGGAAGGTCTCTCTCCTGAGCCTCTGGCTCCCCCAGTGGGGAAAGAAACCAAGCGGGGACAACCAGCCTCCCCCAGCTTTGTGGATCTCTTTGTAGGAACTTCTACTTTGACTTCACACCATGGGGATTACAGGGGAATCCACAGGGCCCAGCCACTGGGAATCAACTGTGACAGAGAAAGGCAGAGAGATTTGCAACAACCAGCACATGGGTCTTGGCAAGTGCACAAGTAGTAATCCCAACCCAACAGATTTGTTCATCTGCAGAACCAAGTCAGGGGTACACTCTGAACAGAAAACTTGGTAGGTGTACACATCTGCCTGATTAGGATCCTCAGATGAGGAGTTTTGCTGACCCTAGAGCCCAGTCTGCCCACGCCCAGGTGAGGTGCTGAGTCATAGCCCTACCTACTGTGGAGAGTGCCTTCAAGCCTGATCTGACCAGAAGGGCTTGTGACAACTCCTGGAAGGTGTGTGGATGAGGTGTCTTCAAGCAGAGAGGTAGGTGGGCAAAGCATTTTGTCCTCAGAGCAAAGCTGGTACTGGGCATGAAGCCTTCTCATGCTAGGCACAGGCAGGGGATTAATTTATAGCCAAGGCTGAGGGTACCTCCTGGCCCCTCCCAACAAGAGAGCCTGTTTGGGAGATTGAGAGTAGTTTCAGGGTAGTGGGGGGACAGATGAAATAGGTGGGGAGGATAAAGAGGTTAAAACTTCCAGCTGTAAAATGAATATCATGGGGATATAATATATGTATAGGGAATGTAGTCAATACTATTGTAACAACTTTGTATGTAACAGATGGTGACTGGTCTTATTGCAATGATTATTTCATATTGTAGTTATCATTTTATAATGTATAAAATACCAAATCACTATGTTGTCTACCTGAAACTAATATAACATTGTATGTTAATTATAATTCAATTTAAAAAAGAGTAAGCCAGTAGCCTAGAGTGGCACCTCCTCCTCTTTCCGAGGAATAAAAACTAAGATAGCTCCACCTGCTGTGGAGTCTTCCAGCCCCATCTGACCTGAAGGGTGGCAATTCCTAGGAGCTATACAAGTCAGTGACACTCAAGCAGAGAGAAGGGCAGACAGAGCCAATAGTTTTCAGAGCAAATCCAGTGGCCCTATTCAGCCAAGGCACCTGGTGTGTGGGTCAGCTTGAGTTGAGGCAAGAAACAAAGAGCTCTACTAGTTTTAGAGCTGCTTTTCCTACTGTGCCTGGACAGGGAATTGAATCATAGCCCTGCTCATCACTGAATGTAGCCTTCAGCCTGTCTGATCAGAGAACCTAACTAGAGCACATGGGAAGCTGTATAGCCCAATGAACAGCTCTTTGTACAGTGGCACTTGAACAGAGAGCATAGCCCAGGGCTTCTCCATCTATAGAGCAAACCAGTGACCTCACCTGACCAGGTAATTCAATGCACACACAGGCCTGATTTGGGCCCCCAAATAATAAGCTGTATAGTCTGTGAACCCTGGTGTGCTGGCCTGCCAGAGCATGGGAGCTAATTCATAGCCTCATCTACTACTGAATATATTACCCAGTCTCAGCCATCTAATAAGCCTGACAAGAGAATTCAGGCAACTGTGGAGACCATCCTACAGCCTTACTTGGGTAGGGAACCAACCTAGCAGTCCTATCCAGTTGTTCTCAGCCAGTGGCACACCCCCCAATCTCCATCCTCTGAGCTCAAGCAGTTGCCTTGCCCCAAAATGGACCATTATAACAGACCGCACCTGCCCAAAGACATTATCGACAGACACAACCAGAAACTCAAACTGATCTGACTGATGAAGAACTGTATCTGTCAAAACAAACATGTAAATTCTGGAAGAGGAACCCCATTACTCAAATGGGTGGATACCAACATAAGGAATCAAGAATCATGAAAAATCAGGTAAATATGACACCACCAAAGGAAACTAATTAAAATCAGATAAGTAACCCTAAAGAAACAGAGATCTATGAGCTGTCAGACAATGAATTCAGAATAACCTGCTTAAGTATGCTTAGTGAACTATAAGAAAACACAGACAACTAAACAAAATTAGTGAAACAATCCATGAACAAAATGAAAAGTTTGACAAGGAAATAGCAACCATCAAAACAAACAAACAAATCCTAGAGTTGAAAAACACAATAACTGAAGAATTTAATAGAGTTTCAAAAATAGACTCAGCCATGTAGAAAAAAGAATCAGTGACCTTGAGGATAGAATATTGAAAATTATCCAGTAAGAGGAGCAAAAGAAAAAAAGAAGGAAAAAAAAAATGAAGAAAGCCTATAGGAATTATGGGACACAATGAAAAGAAACTATTTGTATTATGGCAATTCCAGAAGGAGAAGAGAAACACAAAGGGACAGAAAGTATATTTAAAGAAATAATAGCTGAAAACTTACCAAACCTGGGGAGAGAAATGGACATTCAGATCCATGAGGCCCAAAGAACCCCAAATAGGTTGAATCTGAATATGGCTACACTAAGACACATAATTAAATTGTCAAAAGTCAAAGATAAAGGATTTTTTTTTGGTGGTACATGGGCCTCTCACTTTTGTGGCCTCTCACTGTTGTGGCCTCTCCTGTTGCGGAGCACAGGCTCCGGACGCGCAGGCTCAGCGGCCATGGCTCACAGGCCCAGTCGCTCCATGGCATGTGGGATCTTCCCGGACCGGGGCGTGAACCCATGTCCCCTGCATTGGCAGGCGGACTCTCAACCACTGTGCTACCAGGGAAGCCCAAAGATAAAGAATTTTGAGAGCAGCAAGATAGAGAAGTTACATACAAGGGAACCCTCCTAAGATGTTCAGCAAATCTCTCAACAAAAACTTTTTAGGCCAGGAGAGAATAGAATGACATATTTAAAATATTGAAAGAAAATAACTTAACCAAGAATTCCATACCTGGTGAAGCTGTTCTTCAGAAATGAAGGAGGGATATAGATTTCCCAAACAAACAAAAGCTGAGGGAGTTCATTACCACTAGACCTGTCTAACAAGAAATGCTAAAGGGAGTTCTCTGAGTGGAAGTAAAAACACTAGTTAACGTGATACTCAGTGGTGAAAGGTTGAAAGCTTTTCCTTTAAGATCAGGAGCAAGACAAATGTACCCACTCTCACCACTGCTATTCAACATAGTACTGGAAGTCCTAGCTAGGGCAATTAGGCAAGATAAAGGTGTCTGAAATGGAAAGGAAGAGTAAAGTTGGCTCTATTTGCAGATGACATTTTAGAAAATCCTAAAAACTCAACCAAAAAACTGTTAGATCTAATCAATGAATTCAGTAAAGCTGCAGGATATAAAATTAACACACAAAAATCAGTAGTGCTTTCATACACTAACAATAAAACTTCTGAAACAAATAAGTTATCTCATTTATAATAGCATCAAAACAATAAACTAGTTAGGAATAAATTTGAGCAGGTAAAAGATATCTACTCTGAAAACTATAAGATATTGATAAAAGAAATCAAAGAAGACATAAACAAATGGAAAGGTCTCCTATGTTCATGGATTGGAAGAATTAATATTGTGGAAATGTGAATACTACCAAAAGCAATCTATAGATTCAATGTAATCCCTATCAGGATTTCAATGGCCTTTTTTACAGAAGTAGAAAAAAACACTCCTAAAATTTACATGGAACCACAAAAGATCTTGAATAGCCAAAGAAATCCTGAGAAAGAAGAGCAAAGCAGAAGATATCACACTTTCTGATTTTAAGCTATACTATAAAGCTATAATCATCAAAACAGTATGGTATTGCATTAAAATAGGCACATAGACCAATGGAACAAAATTGAGAGCTCAAATAAACCCAAGCATATACTGTCAACTAATATTTGACAAGAGAGCCAAGAATAGTCATTGGAAAAAAAGACAGTCTCTTTAAAAAATGGTGCTGGGGTAATTGGATATTCACATGTAAAAGAATGAAACTGGACCCCTATTGTATACCACTCACAAAAATTACCTTTAAATGTATTAAAGACTTAAATGTAAGACCTGAACGCATGAAACTTCTAGAAGAAAACATAGTAACAAAACTCCTTGACATAGGTTTTGGGAATGATTTTTTGGATATGACACCTAAAGCACAAGCAACAAAATAAAAAATAAACAAGTTGGGACTCCATCAAATTAAGAGCTTTTCCACAGCAAAAGAAACAATCAACAAAGTGAAAAAATGGAAAAAAAATTTGCAAACCATATATCTGATAAGGGGTTACTATATAAAATATATAAAGAACTCATACAACTCAATAGCAAAAAAACCCCAAATAACCCAATTAAAGGATGGGCAAAAGACTTGAATAGACATCTCTAAGGAAGATATACAAAAGGCCAATGGATACATGAAAAGATACTCAACATCTCTAGTCATTAGGGAAACGCAAATTAAAATCACAATGAGATATCATCTCATGCCTGTTAGAATGGCCATCATCAAAGAGACAAGAGGTAACAAATGCTGGCATAGATGTGGAGAAAAGAGAACTCTGTGCACTGTTGGTGGAATCGTAAATTGGTACAGCCACTATGGAAAACAGTATGAAATACACTCAAAAAATTAAAGATAGAACTACCATATGATCTAACAATTCCACCTCTGGGAATATATCCAAAGGTAATGAAAACACTAACTTGAAAAGATACCCATATCCCCCATGTTCATAACAACATTATTTATAGTAGCCAAGACTGGAAACAACCTAAGTATCCATTGATAGATGAATGAATAAAGAAATTGTGGTATATATACACAATGGAATATCATGAGGCCATAAAAAGATGAGGAAATCCTACCATTTGTGACAGCAAGAATGGACCCTGAAGGCATTATGCTAAGTGAAGTAAGTCAAAGACAAATACTGTAAGATCTCATTTATATGTGGAACCCCAAAATAAAACAAAACTGAGCTCATAGAAAAAAGAGATCTGACTTGTTACCAGAGGGGGTGAGGAGGGGGAATTGGATGACAGGTACAAGCTTCCAGTTATAAGATATTTAAATAAATACTAGGGATGTAATGTACAACATGATGACTATAGCTAACACTGCTGTATGGTATCTAGGAAAGTTGTTAAGAGAGTAGATCCTAAGAATTCCTAAGACTTCTCATCACAAGGAGAATTTTTTCCTTCATTCTTTTTTTCTTTCTTTTCTTTTTATTGTATCTACAAAAAGATGGATGTTAGCTGAACCTATTGTGGTAACCATTTCACAATATATGTAAATCAAACCATCGTGCTGTATACCTTAAACTTATATACAGTGATGTATGGCCATTATTTCTCAACTGGAAAAAAAGCAAAATACATGTATACAAATGAATGAACTATTAAAAAATCCCTCCAAAAACGAATGAAAGTAACTTACCACCTTTTCAGAGAAAATGGAGGAAATCATATGATCATCTTAATAAATGCAGTAAAAGCATTTGACAGAATTTCATACCTAATCAGAAAAAATAAATTAGCAAACTGGAAATAAAAAGAAATTTCGTCAACCTTCTAAAGACATCTACAAAAATCCTCTTGCTAGCTAATATTGTACTTAAAGGAAAATACTAAACGCTTTTTATGTAAGATTAGAAACAGGGCAATAATGTTCACTCTCACCACTTACATTCAGCATTGTAGTGGACCTCTTAGTTAGCCCAACAAGGGAAGAAAAAGAAATAGAAGGCATAAATATTAGCAGTAAATACAGTTGACCCTTGAGCAAGTCAGGGGTTGCTCTGCGTATAATTTATAAGTCAGCCCTCCGTATCCACGGTTTCTCTGCATCTGCGGATTCAACCAACCACAGATTGTTTAGTACTGTAGTAATAACCTTTGAAGAATATCCCTGTATAATTGGACCCATGCAGTTCAACGCACATTGTTTGAGGGTCAACAGTAATTAAAGTGTGCAAGGCCAATTGCAGCTGCTGGTTCAAATGTTTCTGATGGCACAGAACACCAAGCTTTCTCTCTAGCTGGATAAATAGGAAATACCAAAAGCAATTTCCTTTCACTCATTAGGGATAGCAGTAACCTTTTCTACTGTGCCTAGAATTAGGTCACCTCTACAACTCTCATCCATAATTGAGTCCTGCAGGATATTCCATTGATCCTCTACATTTATCACACCACTTTGATAGGATCTGTAGGACAGGAAGTAGATAGTATCGATGTTTTTGTAGGACAAAAGGAAGGAAGTAAATCCCCCCCAAAATACAGGGATTTTCTACCTTGGTTAAGCTTCTGGGGATCCATGGTCTGAGGTCTGCATGGATTTTCTCTCCAAATTGAAATACAAGTTGCTATACCCAACATCCTATATGTTGAAAACTAGTGATATCATTTGTTAGATCTCTTTGGACTTTAAAGACAATACATGACACGTTTTGGTTTAGTATTCTGACCAATGTATTAAGTGACCCAAAAGGCTGCTATTTTGAGTACAGTCTGAAGCCAGAGCAGGCTCTCCAGCTTGTCCAGTTATAGAACTTGGATGAAACATGGGAAATGATATCCTCCTAATAGGCAGAATCTTACTAATATGTTTCTTTGTATAGTAGCTTAGGACTGTAAAAATGACCATGCAAGCTGTAACTTTGAAAAGCAAAGTTAATAATCAATAGGAAAAAGTTCTGTGACCTTTAAAAATTTTGGTCAAACATTAAAAACTCTTACTGTCAATTATAAATGCATGGGTAAATAAAAAATAGTAACTAATATTTATGTAATATACTGTAATTTAAAATATTAGAAACATTGAGAATTAAAGTGGTTTTTTTTGTTTGTTTAAAAAAATGTTTATCAAGAGTAGTTTGAACAGTGATTGCTGCCTCCTTTTTGTATAACTTGTGATATGGAAAGATTATGTTTCTACACCTTGGTGAATTTCCATACTCCTTTTTATCATTCTAACATTTGATTCTTTGCACTTACACTGTCATGAAATATCTCTGAGAGTTACCTCTGTGATGTGTTTTTTTTGTCAGCATCACTTCCTCTGAAATTATCTTTACCTCTTGTCATAACCACTTTCCTCACTTATGCCCATAAGTTTGCTTCCACTAAGTTCCTCTGACTTCATATCTAGAGTCTCTCAAATGGCAAAAATGTCGACATTCCAAAGGTCGGTCGTTTCTTCCATAACTCCATTTACATTTTACTTGAATTTCACTTCCAGAGTTATCAGTTTTTGTTTCTTTGCTGCACATCCATTTTTGTAGGCCAGTTTCCTTTTACAATTATCTGTTTTTATAAGTCACATGGGTTTATCACTGGGAGACAAGGAGGCAACAGATGACACACTTTGCTGTGTGTATACAGAATAACAGATGAGCAATGACCACTGACAGACTTTGAAAGAAGTGACATGATTTGGTGCTTACAGAGTGATTTGTGGACTGAAGAGCTGGTAGTGAAGTTTGTACTTTATGCAGTCTCTCAGGGTCAGTGGACCATAGGAACTGAAATTTGCACTGTGCTGTTGGGGAATTGTTGTTATTTAACTAAACCGAGATAACTGAAATTTGTGCATGTAAGTTACAATATGCATGGTTATAGCAAAGTGAGGACCCCTGATACTTTTGTTGCTACTTTGCCTTGAAGGACAAAGTCCTTCAAGGACATGGTCGAAGGTAGGAGTTTATACTGATCTTTAGGCATGGTTTGGCCATTTGGTCAGAAGGAAGAATTTTTGCAGATTAGTGACAAGGAGGTTTGGGAAAGGATCACGTGGGTGGTTCTCTCAGAATGGGCACAGAATGTGAGAATAATTACATCATAAGTGAATGTTCACTAAAGGTCCCCTTTGTGGAAGAGGCTTTCAGTAATAATATGAACAAGATGATACACCCTGTGTTTATCAAGTCAACCCCATTCCCAGTCCCCCTAATGTTTGATTAGTGGATTCATGAATGTGCCATGATGGCAGGAATGTATTTTATGCAAGATCAACATTATAGGTTGCTCTCACCAAGCCAAGTCAGATTACCCCCATTTCTAGGTATGCCATATTCTAAAGACACCAAAATTGAGTCCTTGGAGAACCAGCCAGTTATTTGGTGAAATGATATTGCAGCCCTGCCATCATTGTCTTAGACTGTTTGAGCTGCTCTAAAAACAATTACCACAGACTAGGTAGCTTATAAACAACAGAAATTTATTTCTCGCAGTTCTAGAAGCTGCAGGTCTGAGATTAGGGTACTATCATGTTCAAGTGAGGGATCTCTTCTGGGTCACAGACTTCTTGCTGTGTCCTCACACAAATAGTGGAAGGGGTTAGGGAGCCCTGTGAGATCTCTTTTATAAGGAACCTAACCACCTCCCCAAATCCCCACCTCCTGATACCATCACCTTGAAGATCAGGATTTCAACATATGAATTTTGAGGCGATACAACCATTAAGAACACAACAATTGTGGAAGAGACAGTGATTTGTCTTTAGGAAATAGATAGTTTTGAATTTAGATTTGCCTCCCCTACCCAGCATACTTAGGCTAAAAATACATTTAAAATTCTTCTCTATTAGAGTTTTCTACACAAATATCTTGACTAAGAAACTCATTTTTGGGCTTCCCTGGTGGCGCAGTGGTTGAGAGTCCGCCTGCCGATGCAGGGGACGCGGGTTCGTGCCCTAGTCCGGGAGGATCCCACATGCCGCGGAGCGGCTGGGCCCGTGAGCCATGGCCGCTGAGCCTGCGCGTCCGGAGCCTGTGCTCTGCAGCGGGAGAGGCCACAGCAGTGAGAGGCCCACTTAATAAAAATTAAAAAAAAGAAAAAAAAAAGAAAGAAACTCATTTTTCAGCAAAAAAAAAAAAAAAAAAAAAGGAAAAGGAAAAGATGAGCCTGTGGGCTATCATCATGGAGCTCACTAGTCTTACCACGTACCTCATTACGCACATGAAATAAAAGCTATCAAAGATTCAATTACAGCACCAGTTGGCAGTCAACACCTTGCAAGGTTGGGATGTGACATATACTCTGAGCCAGTGACTGAGATGAGGTGCTGTTTCCCCCAGAGTTAGAATACTTGGGTCTGGAATCGGGTGAATGTAGGCATGACACCTCCCATTATTATACCTTATTACTCACTTACAAAAAGTTTTCTCCCAGTCCCCCAAACTCTGCATTTTGCTGGTTGGAGAATTTAGTACCCAAGAGAGAAACACTTCCACAATGGGGCATAGCAACTGCTGCATTGAACTGGGAAATATGACTGACCATTGCCATTTGGAGATTCTCGTGCTATTCGATGAACAGGAAGGAAAAGGTTACCCCTCTTCTGCCTGGGTAATTGATTCAGGTCCAGGGTCTGAAATCATCTGTCCCTTTATGGAAAAAGTTAACTTTTCTGGTTTTGTGGGCCATATGTTCTCTGTCACAATTATTCAGCTGTGTGTGAAAGCAGTCATAGTCAGTACTTAAATGAATGGCCATGGCCATTCCTTACCAAATAGGAACAAGACACGAAAGCAAAAGATGAAAGGTTCCCTTCCTTCTCCTAAGTCATCCCCATTTGAAACACAGAAGTGTAAGATCAGTTATCCTTTCAAATGCTCCATGTTCCTGACTTGGCCAGTAAAATGAGAATTCCTACCCTCTGAGAAGTATTGGGAAGAAATGTTCTCCATTTCTTTATCTATCTTACATTCATATCTTTCTCAAGACTGAGGAATAACTGAGCACTGTACATGTATATATCAGCCTCTTCTAGGCTTTGTCTCTTTGGGGAAGTTTTGTATCCATATATTTCTCCACATATACTCTTTACTTCTCTGATCTCTCTACAGTAAGTTTAGTGGGGAGGTCAGACCTTGCAAGAGAAGATAGGTGTGAAGGATGGGGAAGTCTCAGTTTTGCAGCTGCTTTCACCTGTAGCTGGTGGGTAAACTTAGCTTCTTCCTTAATAACATCAGTCCTTGTGTAAGTCTCACTGTTTTGTTCACTGATTTCCCTCTCCTAAACTTCTTCTGTGTTCCAGGATAACCAAGAACAAATTTAAGAATTTTTCTCAAGTGACAATTTTCTATAATACCTAAAGTCTTCCTATTCTGAACCATGAGTGTTTATATGAGTCCTAAATCTCAAGATCATGAGCATCCCTTAGATTGAGAATTGGAGAATATAAATTCCCCATGTAATAAGAAGGTCAGGGATTCTAGAGGGCCAGGAAGCCAGTAACAATTTTTTAAATTGTTCTAGCTATTGAGCTAGGTATTTTAGATGTATTACTTCATTTAATCCTTTAACAACCATTTAAAACTTATAACAACCTGAATATTATACCCTTCTTTAGATGAAAAATGGGTAACCAGAGATGTTAATTAATTTAATATTACTTAAACAAAATAGTAAGCAAAAAATCCAGAATTTAAACATAGATTTCATTGACTCCCAAATTCGTGCTTTTAATCACTGTGCCATGTTAGTGATTAGTGGAGGGGGAACTAAAACAATTAGCTATGACTGTTTGTTGGCCACCTCTCCCAAGACAGGAGATAATTCTGAGTAGCAGAAACTACCCAAGGAAGACAGGTAGTTCATCTGTGGCCATTCTCAACTGAAGTGAGCATTCCATTAATCAAACATCTTCCCACTTATAGAAATCTGAACTTGGGCATATGCTAATTCATGACTCCTCACTGGAGTTACAGTTCCTGGCTTTTCCCAGTACAGTGATCCATACATGATGGACACAACCCATGGATGACTGACAGAATAAAAGAACAAGTAGGATTCTGATATGAAGAAATCCAATGAGGGAGAGCTTTCGTGGTCCAACTTGTGAGTGTCAAATTTTATACTGTCTCCATCTGCTTAACTAGGCAGTATTCTCAATGTCCCCCTTCTCTGCAATTCCCATAATGATAGATTTTTTTCTGGAAAAAAATTATAGAACCATCGTGATTCACTGAAGATCCACGATATATACAACTCAGTTGATGTTCTACAATCTTTTTAAACATATTTTACTGGCTCTTAAGTATCCTTCTCCACAACCACTATACAAAACATCCAGTTTCTGCAAATATTTCCACTCAGAACAAATAACTCCACCTACTTTTATTGAGAAGGAAGCCATATTTCCTCATTTATCTTCTCCAAAATATATGTCTCGATATCATACCATCATAGGACTTTCTTTGTAGATACAGAATATTTACCTTAGAAAATAAAAACACAAGTAAGGTACACAATAGACAATTACAGTGATTTAAACTGTTTTGTTTTATATAGCTAAAATTTCACATAACTGCTCAGCCATCTGGCTTACACATGGAAGAGAGTAGACTTACTGAATTGGCTGAGAACACAAGGAGAACCATCTGGTCATGTAACAAACATAGCTTGAGTTCCTACTCTCTGCCAGGAACTGTAACTAAGATTGAAGACAATAGTTCAGTCATATGTGGCTCCACACAAGAAAGGCTTTTTCCAGTTTTAATTCTTGGACAATGGTATAGTCTATCTTAAAAACGTGTGAATACTCCATTTGTCAACCAGGTACCTACTGACCACATCAAATATTGTAAAAAGTGGGTGTTTTTTCCCCCACTGAAAAAGAGAGTTAAAAGTAACTCCATGCTTGTATGAGATGACAATTCTAGGTCTTTTTTTCCAGTATTCATTTTCTACCCCACACTGTTTTTATTTTCTCATTGCTTTAAAAATGGATCAAATCTCAGATTCACCTTTTTGATTATGACTCATAAGTGGTTTCTTCTAGTCCTGATGACCCCTCTAAGTACTAGTCATGCTTAGCCCTGCCTACTGGACATTTCCTGTTGGATGTCTTGCTGTCTGTCCAAATTATTTAATCAAACTTATCCTTAACTCAAAACTAGGACTCTTTCTGAAATTTACATTTCTAGCAATAGCACCATTTTATTCTTTCAGTAATTTTGGCACAAAATCTGGTAGTCACCATTGATGTACTCTTAAGCCTTAGAAATGATTAATCATCAATCATGTTGGTTCCATATTTCTAATGTTCTCTTACCAACTTAAAAAATGTTCTACCCATCCTTCTTAGTTCATGACTCTATTCCTTAGGCAGTCTAAAGAGTAGGATACAGATTAGGAACCAAGATCGTGGAGTAGAAGGACGTGTTCTCACTCCCTCTTGCAAGAACACCAGAATCACAACTAGCTTCTGGACAGTCATTGACAGGAAGACACTGGAACTCACCAAAAAAGGATATCTCACATCCAAAAACAAAGGAGAAGCCACAATGAGATGGTAGGAGGGGCGCAATCACAGTAAAATCAAATCCCATAACTGCTGGGTGGGTGACTCACACACTGGAGAACACTTATACCACAGAAGTCCACCCACTGGAGAGAAGGTTCTGAGCCCCACGTCAGGTTCCCAACCTGTGGGTCTGGCAACGGGAGGAGAAATTCCTAGAGAATCAGACTTTGAAGGCTAGTGGGATTTGACTGCAGGACTTCGACAGGACTGGGGGAAACAGAGACTCCACTCTTGGCGGGCACACGCAAAGTAGTGTGTGCATTGGGACCCAGGGGAAGGAGCAGTGACCCCAGGGGAGACTGAACCAGACCTACCTGTTAGTGTTGGAGGGTCTCCTGAAGAGGCGGGTGGTGGCTGTGGCTCACCGTGGGGACAAGGACACTGGCAGCAGCAGTTCTGGGAAGTACTCCTTGGCGTGAGCCCTCCAACAGTCTGCCATTAGCCCCACCAAAGAGCCCAGGTAGGCTCCAGTGTTGGGTTGCCTCAGGCCAAACAACCAACAGGGAGGGAGCCCAGCTCCACCCATCAGCAGTCTAGCGGGTTAAAGTTTTACTGAGCTTTGCCCACCAGAACAAGTCAGCTCTACTCACCACCAGTCCCTCCCATAAGGAAACTTGCACAAGCCTCTTAGATAGCCTCATCCACCAGACAGCAGACAGCAGAAGCAAGAAGAACTACAGTCCTGCAGCCTGTGGAACAAAAACCACATTCACAGAAAGATAGACAAGATGAAAAGGCAGAGGGCTATGTACCAGATGAAGGAACAAGATAAAACTGCAGAAAAACAACTAAGTGAAGTGGAGATAGGCACCTTCCAGAAAAATAATTCAGAATAATGATACTGAAGATGATCCAGGACCTCGGAAAAAGAATGGAGGCAAAGCTCGAGAAGGTGCAAGAAATGTTTAACAAAGACCTAGAAGAATTAAAGAACAAACAAAAGAGATAACAATACAATAACTGAAATGAAAAATACACTAGAAGGAATCAATAGCAGAATAACTGAGGCAGAAGAATGGATAAGTGACCTGGAAGAGAGAATGGTGGAATTCACTGCCATGGAACAGAATAAAGAAAAAAGAATGAAAAGAAATGAAGACAGCCTAAGAGACCTCTGGGATAACGTTAAACGCAAAAACATTTGCATTATAGGGGTCCCAGAAGGAGAAGAGAGAGAGAAAGGACCCGAGAAAATATTTGAAGAGATTATAGTTGAAAACTTCCCTAGCATGGGAAAGGAAATAGCCACCCAAGTCCAGGAAGCACAGAGAATCCCAGGCAGGATAAACCCAAGGAGAAAAATGCCGAGACACATAGTAATCAAACTGACAAAAATTAAAGACAAAGAAAAATTATTGAAAGCAACAAGGGAAAAATGACAAATAACATACAAGGGAACTCCCATAAGGTTAACAGCTGATTTCTCAGCAGAAACTCTACAAGCCAGAAGGGAGTGGCATGATATACTTAAAGTGATGGAAGAACCTACAACCAAGATGACTCTACCCGGCAAAGATCTCATTCAGATTAGATGGAGAAATCAAAATCTTTACAGACAAGCAAAAGCTAAGAGAATTCAGCACCACCAAACAAGCTCTACAACAAATGCTAAAGGAATTTGTCTAAGTGGGAAACACAAGAGAAGAAAAGGACCTACAAAAACAAACCCAAAACAATTAAGAAAATGGTCATAGGAACATACATATCAATAATTACCTTAAACATGAATGGATTAAATGCTCCAACCAAAAGACACAGGCTTGCTGAATGGATACAAAAACAAGACCCATCTATATGCTGTCTACAAGAGACCCACTTCAGACCTAGGGACACATACAGACTGAAAGTGAGGGGATGGAGAAAGATATCCCATGCAAATGGAAATCAAAAGAAAGCTGGAGTAACAATACTCATATCAGATAAAATAAACTTTAAAGAATGTTACAAGAGACAAGGAAGGACACTACATAATGATCAAGGGATCAATCCAAGAAGAAGATGTAACAATTATAAATATATATGCACCCAACATAGGAGCACCTCAATACATAAGGCAACTGCTAACAGCTATAAAAGAGGGAATCGACAGTAACACAATAATAGTGGGGGACTTTAACACCCCACTTACACCAATGGACAGATCATCCGAAATGAAAATGAATAAGGAAACAGAAGCTTTAGATGACACAGTAGACCAGATAGATCTAATTGATATTTATTGGACATTCCATCCAGAAAGAGCAGATTACACTTTCTTCTCAAGTGTGCACGGAACATTCTCCAGGATATATCACATTTTGGGTCATAAATCAAGCCTCAGTAAATTTAAGAAAATTGGAATCATATCAAGCATCTTTTCTGACCACAATGCTATGAGATTAGAAATGAATTACAGGGAAAAAACGTAAAAAACACAAACACATGGAGGCTAAACAATACGTTGCTAAATAACCAAGAGATCACTGAAGAAATCAAAGAGGAAATCAAAAAATACCTAGAGACAAATGACAATGAAAACACGATGATCCAAAACCTATGGGATACAACAAAAGCAGTTCTAAGAGGGAAGTTTATAGCTATACAAGCCTACCTCAAGAAACAAGAAAAATTTCAAATAAACAATCTAACCTTACACCTAAAGGAACTAGAGAAAGAAGAACAAACAAAACCCAAAGTTAGCAGAAGGAAAGAAATCATAAAGATCAGAGCAGAAATAAATAGAAACAAAGAAAACAATAGCAAAGACCAATAAAGCTAAAAGCTGGTTCTTTGAGAAGATAAACAAAATTGATAAGTCATTAGCCAGACTCATCAAGAAAAACAGAGGACTCAAATCAATAAAATTAGAAATGAAAAAGGAGAAGTTACAAAAGACACTGCAGAAATACAAAGCATCCTAAGGGACTACTACAAGCAACTGTATGCCAATAAAATGGTCAACCTGGAAGAAATGGACAAATTCTTAGAAAGGTATAACCTTCCAGGTTATATGAACCAGGAAGAAACAGAAAATATGAACAGACCAATCACAAGTAATGAAATTGAAACTGTGATTAAAAATCTTCCAACAAAAAAATTCCAGGACCAGATGGCTTCACAGGTGAATTCTATCAAACATTTAGAGAGCTAAAACCCATCTTTCTCAAACTGTTCCAAAAAATTGCAGAGGAAGGAACACTCCCAAACTCATTCTGTGAGGCCACCATCACCCTGATACCAAAACCAGACAAAGATACTACAACAAAAAGAAAACTACAGACCAATATCACTCATGAATATAGATGCAAAAATCCACAGCAAAATACTAGCAAACAGAATCCAACAACACACAATGGATCATACACCATGATCAAGTGGGATTTATCCCAGGGATGCAAGGATTCTTCAATATATGCAAATCAATCAATGTGATACACCATATTAACAAACTGAAGAAGAAAAACCATATGATCATCTCAATAGATGCAGAAAAACTTTTGACAAAATTCAACACCCATTTATGATAAAAACCCTCCAGAAAGTGGGCATAGAGGGAACCTACCTCAACATAATAAAGGCCATATACAACAAACCCCACAGCAAACATCATTCTCAATGGTGAAAAACTGAAAACATTTCCTCTAAGATCAGGAACAAGACAAGGATGTCTTGTCTCACCACAGTTATTCAACATAGTTTTGGAAGGTGAATAATAGTTTTGCATTATTATGAACTTGCATAAAATCTTTAATCATGGTTATTTTTAAGTCTTTTATCAGTTACAGACAGTTCTGGACGTACTCTGATGCTTTTGCAAAAATGTTCCTATATAAGGGTTTCATCTTCAAGGAATTCATGGAAAAGAGTCTGACAAGCACAGGTTTCTGGTAACTGACTATACTGCTGAACTGAATGAATAAGCATTTTCAGAACTCTAATGGAAAACTGATGAATTAATAAAAGTGCTAACTAACAAAAGATCAAGATGAAAAAGAAATTACATGGGACTAAGTGAACTGATGAGGATGATTGTAATTTTTGTGACTTTCTGTTTGAATAAAAACAAAACAAACAAAAGAAAAGAAATAGGACACACCTAGCTAGAGTTTTCCTGAATTACAAATGACTTGAGTAGTTTAGTGGTGTACTTCCATTCTTCTATTGTATTAACTATTTATTGAATATTTGGTACTACTGAAATGGAGGGAAAAGAATTTCACTCTCAGTAGCTTAGAGAAATATGTTTGAAATTAATTTACATTGTGATGAAGACTATAATTAATATGTAACAAAACTTTAAAATAAAAAGTGTGGGTGTGCTTATGTGGAGAAATGGGAAGGAAGAGAGATTTACAGATACTGTATCCTACTCTTTTATTTTCTTATTTTTAAATTTTATTTATTTTTAATACAGCAGGTCCTTATTAGTCATGAATTTTATACACATCACTGTATACATGTCAATCTCAATCGCCCTATTCATCACACCACCATCCCCACCACCCTGCGGCTTTCCCCCCTTGGTGTCCATATGTTTGTTCTCTACATCTGTGTCTCAAATTGTGCCCTGCACACCGGTTCATCTGTACCACTTTTCTAGGTTCCTCATACATGCATTAATATATGATATTTGTTTTTCTCTTTCTGACTTACTTCACTCTGTATGACAGTCTCTAGATCCATCCACGTCTCTACAAATGACCCACTCTTGTCACTCTTTATGGCAGAGTAATATTCCACTGTATATATGTACCACAACTTCTTGATCCATTCATCTGTCAATGGGCATTTAGGTTGCTTCCATGACCTGGCTATTGTAAATAGTGCTGCAATGAACATTGGGGTGCATGCATCTTTTTGAATTATGGTTTTCTGTGGGTATGTGCCCAGCAGTGGGATTGCTGGATCATATGGTAATTCTAGTTTTAGTTTTGTAAGGAACCTCCATACTGTTCTCCGTAGTGGCTGTATCAATTTACATTCCCACCAACAGTGCTAGAGAGTTCCCTTTTCTCCACACCCTCTCCAGCATTTGTTGTTTGTAGATTTTCTGATGATGCCCGTTCTAACTGGTGTGAGGTGATACTTCACTGCAGTTTTGATTTGCATTTCTCTAATAATTAGTGATGTTGAGCAGATTTTCATGTGCTTCTTGGCCATCTGTACCTCTTCTTTGGAGAAAAGTCTATTTAGGTCTTCTGCCCATTTTTGGATTGGGTTGTTTGTTTTTTTAATATTGAGCTGCATGAGCTGTTTATATATTTTGGAGATTAATCCTTTGTCCATTGATTCGTTTGCGAATATTTTCTACCATTCTGAGGGTTGTCTTTTCATCTTGTTTATGGTTTCCTTTGCTGTGCAAAAGCTTTGAAGTTTCATTAGGTCCCATTTTTTTATTATTTTTTTTATTTCCATTACTCTAGGAGGTGGATCAAAAGAGATCTTGCTGTGATTTATGTCAGAGTGTTCTTCCTATGTTTTCCTCTACGAGTTTTATAGTGTCCAGTCTTATGCTTAGGTCTCTAACCCATTTTGAGTGTATTTTTTTGTATGGTGTTAAGGAGTGTTCTAATTTCATTCTTTTACATGTAGCTGTCCAGTTTTCACAGCACTACTTATTGAAGAGAGTGTCTTTTCTCCATTGTATATCCTTGCCTCCTTGTGATAGATTAGTTGACCATATGTGCGTGGGTTTATCTCTGGGCTTTCTATCTTGTTGCATTGATCTATGTTTCTGTTTTTGTGCCAGTACCATATTGTCTTGATTAATGTAGCTTTGTAGTATAGTCTAAAGTCAGGGAGTCTGATTCCTCCTGCTCCGTTTTTCTCCCTCAAGACTGCTTTGGCTATTCGGGGTCTTTTGTGTCTCCATACAAATTTTAAGATTTTTTGTTCTAGTTCCGTAAAAAATGCCATTGGTAATTTGATAGGGATTGCTTTGAATCTGTAGATTGCTTTGGGTTGTATAGTCATTTTCACAATATTCATTCTTCCAATCCAAGAACATGGTATATCTCTCTATCTGTTGGTATCATCTTTAATTTCTTTCATCAGTGTCTTATAGTTTTCTGCATACAGGTCTTTTGTCTCCCTAGGTAGATTTAATCCTAGGTATTTTATTCTTTTTATTGCAGTGGTAAATGGGAGTGTTTCCTTAATTTCTCTTTCAGATTTTTCATCATTAGTGTATAGGAATGCAAGAGATTTCTGTGCAATAATTTTGTATCCTGCAACTTTACCAAATTCATTGATTAACTCTAGTAGCTTTCTGGTGGCATCTTTAGGATTCTCTATGTACAGTATCATGTCATCTGCAAACAGTGACAGTTTTATTTCTTCTTTTCCAATTTGTATTTCTTTTTCTTCTCTGATTGTCGTGGCTAGGACTTCCAAATCTATGTTGAATAATAGTGGTGAGTGTGGACATCCTTGTCTTGTTCCTGATCTTAGAGGAAATGTTTTCAGTTTTTCACCTTTGAGGATGATGTTTGCTGTGGGTTTGTCATACATGGCCTTTATCATGTTGAGGTAGGTTCCCTTGCTGCTTGTTTTTATACCTGACAAGTCAAATATTTCCAATCTCTACAACATTATTCCTTCTGTGGAATTCCGTTAAGCACTTTGACTCTGCCAAGAATAGGCCACAGCCTTACTTGAGTGTACAATCCTCACCTCCAGGATTGGTCGTAGAATGACATGTGTCTAGTAGTAATCCCATTTCTCTGCATCGATTGATAGTAGCTCTTCATTGTACTAGAGTGTAAGCACCCAGAAGGGTGGGGCCCTGTTTTCAAGTAAGCATCTGGATTATTAGATCCTAGCAAAGAGCAATGCATTTAGTAAATCTGTTCAGCAAAGCAACCCTGATTTTTGCTTTTCAAAGACATTGTTAAAAGAACAAAAAGACAAGCCACAGACTTCGGGAAAATAGCGGCAAATGACATGTTAAGCGAATGTATTCAGAAAACAGAAATAGCTCAGACTCACTAATAAGAAAACAAACAATCCAATTTTTTTTAAATGGGCAAAATATTTGAACAGACACTTCACCAAAGCAGATATAATGATAACAAATAAGTCCAGGAAAATATGCTAACAGTTTACTAACTAAACATAATAATAAACTACTACACACCTATTAGAATTTCTGAAATGAAAAAAACTGACCATATCAAGTGTTGATAAGGATATGGATCTCATACACTAGTGGGAATGTAAAATACTAAAATCACTTTAGAAAGCAGTTGGTCAGTTGTGTTTTTTGGGGTTTTTTTGTGGTGTGCGGGCCTCTCACTGCCACGGCCTCCCCCGTTATGGAGCACAGGCTCCGGACGCGCAGGCTCAGCGGCCATGGCTCACGGGCCCAGCCGCTCCGCGGCATGTGGGATCTTCCCGGACCGGGGCACGAACCCGCGCCCCCTGAATCGACTGGTGGACTCCCAACCACTGCGCCACCAGGGAAGCCCGATCAGTTTTTATTTTTTAAAATATTTATTTATTTGGCTGCACCAGGTCTTAGTTGCGGCACACGGGATCTTTTAGTTGCGGCATGTGAGGTCTAGTTCCCTGACCAGGGATCGAACCAGGGCCCCTTGCATTGGAAGCGCAGAGTCTTAGCCACTGGAACAGGGAAGTCCCCAGTTGGTCAGTTTTTAAAATCTTAAACATAAACCTACCATAAGACCCAGCCATTCTACTCTTAGGAATCTACTCAAGGGAAAAGAAAGAATACATGTTCACAAAGACTTGCACACAAATGTTCATGGCAACTTTTGTGGTAATAGCCAAAAACTGGAAATGACGCAAATACCCGTCAGCTGGTAAATGGATAAACAAATTGTGGTATATTCATATAATGAAACACTACTCTGCAAAAAAAAAAAAAAAAAAAAAAAAAAAAGACTAATACAACAACATATATTAAGTCTCAAAATAATGATGCTGAGTGAAAGAAGCCAGGCATAAAAGAGCACATATTGTCTTACTCCATTTATATAAAATTCTAGAAAATTTAAACTAATCTATAGTGACAAAAAGCAGGTCATTGGTTGCATTGGTGCAAAGAAGTTACAAAAGGGCACAGGAAACTTTTGGAGGTGATGGATATGTTCATTATCTTCATTGTAGTGATGATTTCATGGGTGTTTACATATTTCAAACGTTACCAAGTTGTACACCTTAAACATGTATGTCAATTTCACCTTAATAAATCTTTGAAAAAGAAAAAAGAAAGGAAAAAGAAAAATCTCTTGGCTGTTCACTGTATTTGAAGATATTGATCATATGGATAAATCTAGTCACAGAGGGAGACTTGCATTTTTTAAATGAAAATCTGGCTGAGGATTATTGCTGCAAATGTAAGATTGACTCTCATTCATCCATTCATTTAATATCTACTTATTTAGGACTTATTATCTTCTAGGCACTATTCCAGGCACCAGGAATATATCCATGAACAATGAAGGCAAAGTTTCCACCCTGTCAGAGATTAAAATTTAGGGGTAGAGGGGATGAAATGCTTAACACACAGACAAATAGATCCATGTTATTGCCCGGAAGAGTAAAGCAGAGGAAGGAGACAGACAGGAATGATTGGGGAGGAGGTTGCTATTTTAATTTAGATTGTCAGGGAAGATCTGACAGGTGACATTTGAATATAAAACCTTTTTCATAACATCAATACTTTTAATTCACAAATTTTCATAATTTTTTTGAGGTTTTAGACAGGGAAATAATGTTCTGAGGAATAAGTTATAATTCTTTGACCCTTTATGTGACTCACTTCCTCGATGTTAAGAAAGGATTTTGGAGGTTTGTTGGTTGGGGGGTGAGCTATAGAGAGTTAAACAAAATATATATAAATTAAAGGCCTGTGAGAATTCTAAAAGCCAAACACCAATTAGGGAGCTAGTTTCAAATTAGAATCATCTCCTTAATTACCACTTTGAAGGGAATTACCTTGCTCCCCATAATAGAACATGTAGCTCCCTTTCATTTTGCAGCTGAGCCTAAGTATTCTGTTTTTGATTTACCTTTTCTTGTCCATACTGATTTTTATGTGTTGAAATCAGCACATTCATAGCAATGAATGATAAGATTGTCTCTATCTGATCATACTGGCACATCTGTGTTACTGTCTATCATTCACCCATCCAGCCAGCATGTACTTAGCACCCACTATGCTCGGTGCACTGACTGCAGCATGAGGCTATGGGCAATGAATCAGACATAGACCTTGAACTTGAATGACTTATTGTCTACTAGGGTAGATACATGTGAATAAATGAGAAATGAAAGTGGCAGAGGTGTTGACTTACAAGATAAAACAGAAGGAGGAAAGTGGCTTGTCATGTCCACTATTATGGCTGTCCTTGGTGACCTTTCTGTGAGTTGGAGCTTTTCCGTCTCTCCCTGTAATGTCCTGTCTGTAGCTCTTTGGAGCCAACCAATCTCAGTTATAACCTTAAATATCTTTCAGGTACTTAAACCTCTTCCGACTGTTCACCTATAAAATGGGAGATAGCAATAAGGATTAAAGTATACAATAAATATAAAGTGTCTTACAGATTAAATATCCAACTGATGTTAGTTACTTTCCCCCATATTTTGATCATCTTAGAAACCAAATCTGATTTTACATTTCAAAGATACTATAAAATTATTATGAAATATTTCAGATACAAAATAGTTTAAAGAATAAATCAATAAACTTAGCTTCAGAAACAGAACACTGTCAATACAGTTGACATCTCCTATGTATCTCTTTTATCTCCCTCCTAGCAGTAGCCCCTTCCAAAAGAAGTAACTTCTATCCAGAATTTGCTATCAACCCATGCATTTCTTTATATTTTTACCACACATGTATACATATATACTACATATGTATACAATGTTGCTTTGTGTGTTTTTAAACTTTACATGAATGACCTCATACTCTAGGTGTTCTGAAAACCAGATTTTCCTGCAAATGCATTTGTAAGATGCATCCTTGTTGACATGTATAGAGCTAGTTCAGTCACTTCTCTATGCTCTTCCATGTAAACATTCCATGACTTATTTATTTCTGCTCTGGTTGGTAGACTTTTAACAAAAGCTACTTCAAAAATGCTGCCCTAAATGTTCCTATATAAGGTGCCATATGCAAATGTGTGAGTTTCTTGGGGTTATACTTGGAAGTGAAATTGTTGGATCATCAAATATACACAGCTTCCATTTTATGGATGTTACCAAATTGCCCCAAAATGTTATTGTAATGTGAACTCCCACCAGCACTATATGAATCCCAATTTTCCACATTCTCACTAATAACTGGCATAGCCATATATAAAAATGTTCATTGCAACATTATTTACATTAGCCAAGATATGGAAGCAACCTAAGGGCCCATCAATAGATGAATAGATAAGATATGATATACACACACACACACACACACACACACACACACACAAAATAGAGTATTATCCCCAAAGGTGAATGAAATCTTATCATTTACAACAACATGAATGGACCCAGAGGGAATTATGCTACATGAAATAAGTCAGACAGAAAGACAAATACCATACGATTTTACTTATATGTGGAATCTAAAAACACAACATACAAAACAAAACAGAAACAGAGTCATAGATACCAAGAACAAACAGGTAGTTGCCAGAGGGAAGGAGATTGGGTGATGAGAGCAATAGGTAAGGGAGGTTAATAGGTACAAACTTTCAGTTACAAAATAAATGAGTTGGGGGTATGAAATGTACAGTGTGAGAAAAAAGTTTTCAAATGAAAGGGTGTGAAATGGTACTTCAATATGGTTTCAATTGACGTGTTCCTTTCTACCAGTAGAGCTGAGCATCTTTTCATGTGCTTAGTGGTCATTTGGGTTTCTCGTTATATGAATAATTTTTGCCCATTTCCTCAGTGTCTTCATAGTAGAATAACTCACATTTTTCTTCTCCAATTTTAAATTTATTAACATTTTGATAGAATACATTCAAACCTTTAGCAATATATTTTTTAAAAACAAAAATAAGATTTTCCTACCACCCTTGTCCCCAACCACCCAGTTTTCCTCTTTGTAATTAACTTTTCATCAAATTTGGAATCTGGAAGCAGTGCATAGAGATTATTGTTTCTGTCTGATGATTGTTCTGCCTGTGCAGTGAGGAGTACAGTAAGTAGAGTGAAACTTAAGGTCTTGTGGTAATTTTTAAAGGACTAGAGACACCAGAACCAGTCAAGAGGCATTTATTACCCTTGAACAGAGAGACAGGGTGAAGATAAAGGAGAGAGAATGATCATTGATGGTTGAAAGTCACAGAGAAAATTGAGAATGGAAGGTCTCATCCCAGCAGAGAGTTCAGGCTAGAACTGTCCTTGAATATAGCAGTCCCAGGAGCCATCAGCTTTTGTATGAACCTGTCTGTCCACATACAGGGTAATGAACATTGCGTTGCACAAAGATGAGAGTGTCAGCACCTGCTAAGCAGAGTTTCTTTATGAAGCCTGTTGAGTCATGCAAAATGCTGGCTGTTGCTTAAAGGTTCTCTGACATTATAATGAATAATATGCCTATGGCTTTTCTTTATTAAGTATTTGCTATACAGTATAGGAAATACTTTGCATACTAGCCCATTGGATTTCTCAACACTCCTAACAGATTGTTGAAGCGTTTCACAGATGAGAAACCTGAGGTTCATACCTGGGAATAGTTTACCCATTGTCACAGCTGATATGTTATAGCTTGTAGATATTACTTGCCTTGTGATGAAGTCTGTAGATTTATTTAAAGTTCACAGGAAGGAGAATTTAGTTATGTATTCTCAAGTTCAAATTGTTGAGTCACCCACCTGCAAGTGAGAATGACCAGTTTATTGGGAAATGACGGGGTTATTTCACATCACACCTCACATGGTATTTCTTTACAATGAATGTATCATATGTCCAGAGTATATAAATGTCTGAAAGGCGGATGCCAGGTCACCACTGAGAAAGATCTGACTGGAAACCCAAACAGTTGGACATTTCTAAACATACAGTGCTTCTTCCCCAGTGCTATCATCCTCAATCATATCCCCCTGGATATTGGTAGGGGGAAAAGTCACTCTTCCAGAGCAACCTTCTGGGTTTATCATAGAAATTATAAAACCTCAGATTTCAGCAATTCATGAGCAATTTTCATTTCTGCAGAGAATTTCTAAAAGCCTAGCTCTAGAATCCCAGGCTTTCATATGCTAGCCAAAATGAACGCTTCCTGAATTTCCTTTCAGAGTTCCCTAAAACATTTCCCACTCTCCCGAGGTCTCCTTTCTCAGAGTCTGTGAGAAGTAGTCCAGTGTGAACTCGAGGGTCTAACTGCTGGTGCTAGAAGGTAAATTACTACTTAAGTTTCTCAGATGAAGAATTCAATGTCTTTTATAAAGAAATTGAACATGTGTTTTAAAAGGTGATATGTTCTCTCTGAAACTCTTTGTGCTTTCGGCAGAATGAGTCTAAGCCAGTTTTGGGGGTTTTATTCATCTTTAAAACTCCTGTGGCCACTAATCTACAGAGCTGTTTACTCTTTTGAAGTTTCCTTTCACCCTGAGCTGACAGGGTTTTAGCCAAGTTTGGCTTCAGGAGACCTAGGAGATTATTCTCTGCCCAGGTTGTATCCTCTCTGTGTGGTGGTTGAGCCCTTGGCTTAAATTTCATGGGGAGAACGAAGTTGCTGAAGTCCAAGGCAGACTTGATAAATGTTTCCAGCTCAGGAATAGGTTTGTGAGAGGAGTGTGTGTGTGTGTGTGTGTGTGTGTGTGTGTGTGTATGTGTGTGTGTGTGTTGGTTTGGCATTACTGAAATGAACCCATGAGATATGTACTGAAAAGTTTAATTGTGCTTAGTGTTTTCTAAACATTTATACCTAACAGATCCAGAAATAATTTTGTTTCAAAATGGTAAGGACTATACAATAGTTATTCTCTTTATATTATTCTTTCCCCATGTAATTCTTAGCTAACTTGAGATAATAATGAAATAATCTCAGTAAATTGTCTAAGAAAAAGAGTGTCATGCCAAATTGACCCTGAGCAGCAATGAAAAAGTAGCACATGAAAGTGGTTAAGTGTATTACCCAAAGTTCCATTACTGTATTCAGCCATCTCACCTTAAGATGCACTAATATTTCTCTTAAATAGGGTCATGGATCATTAATTCCCTGGCCTTGAAATCTCTTATTATTAAAAGTGTTACTTAGCAACTTTTAGATGTTGAAGTTAATCCAAATAAGAAAACCCAAAAGGTCTGTTGGTCTGTTCACTCTTATTGTAAAAAAAATGATTGATGTCCTGTGCTGGAATATTTTTCATTTGCTTTCTCAGAATTATATTGTCTTGACTGGGTTAGGAAAAAAAGAGTAAAGTGTGAATTTCCTTGGCTGCCATAGATCGGGGAACAAAATCACAAACATATTTGGAGTTCATCTCATTTGTCTGCCTCACTCTTCTTCATACGTGAAAATGACTTTCTTCTCTCCTTCCAAATGTTGGATTCAGTCTTTAAGCAATACATGCTATCTAATATCCAGCTGGTGGATCCAGCAGGCCCAAATATGTCTATTTCTTTTTCTGCAGGTTTGATTCAGTGTCTGCAGACTTTTGCTAAAAGCAGTCAGGTTTATCTTGATTACTATATGCTAATTGGCGGAACCATTAGAACTGTCCAAAATGAGATCACCACTTCCACTGCATGTTAACTTAAAGCTCCATGTGGCTCTCTTGAAATTCATATTTTTTGAAGAAGAGGCTCTACATTTTTGTTTTGTATGGGGCGCCACATGTTATGTAGCTGATCCTGCTTACATGTCTATCTTCTTACTGGAGTTGAGCTCTTGGAGGGAAGGGATTGTAATATTTCTTGGTCCAGTTCAACACATGTTACATGGATTGATTGTTTCATGGAAAGCAGAAAGTTTGATTACTCATAATACAACCTGATAATACATTATTACTTTGTTTCAAGCTTTGAACAGACACTTCTTTTTTTCAAGTTAAAGTCTGTATCTAAATGATTCAATCAGTGTATTTTAAGTATCTCAGTTATGTCCCTGGAATGCTTTGGGTACTAAGCCATGAAAAATTAAGGATCAAAACCACAAATTTTTCCCAAGAACAAGTTTAGAATAGTGTGATCATAAAGCTTTCTTCCTGAGCGTAGAAAATGTCGTATTATTAAATTTTAAAAATCTCATTGAGATAGTTACTAAATGAACAAATTCTTACTGGATTAATGGAATCACCTAATAAACAGTGGCCATGAGCTACCATTATTCTCATCTCTGTGCTCTACATATAAAACATGCTTGTCTTTGTTAATTTTTTCCTTTCAATTAGATCTCAAAATCTATTTATTTAGGACACTTTCATGCACTACTGGTGAATGAATAGAAATTATGATAAACTTGCCATAAGGTAATATGGAAAAATAATCAAAAATCTTAAAATATGCAAACTATTGACCCAAAATTTCAATTCTAGGATTTTCTCCTGAAGCACATTACATCTATAACAGTAAAACATTGGAAAAAATGTCTAATAAATAGTTTATTTAAAAACAATGTATTATATATTTATATTATTTTAATGATATAGGGAAATTACAGAATAATTATAAATAAATATAAATTATAAAATAATTATAAAACCATACTTAAATTGTTACGATTCCAATTTTTTAATGTATAAATTCATTAAGAAATAGAAATAAACACTAAAATACTAAAAGTGATGCTCTTTTGGAAGAAGGGATTATAGATAATTTTTGTTTTCAATTTCTATATTTTAAAATGATTTTTTAAAACAAAGGAAACCATAAACAAGACGAAAAGACAACCCTCAGAATGGGAGAAAATATTTGCAAATGAAGCAACTGACAAAGGATTAATCTCCAAAATTTACAAGCAGCTCATGCAGCTCAATATCAATTGGGCGATTGGGATTGACATGTATACACTGATGTGTATAAAATTGATGACTAATAAGAACCTGCTGTATAAAAAAAAATAAATTAAAAAAAAAGAAAACAACCCAATCCAAAAATGGGCAGAAGACCTAAATAGACATTTCTCCAAAGAAGATATACAGATTGCCAACAAACACATGAAAGAATGCTCAACATCATTAATCATTAGAGAAATGCAAATCAAAACTACAATGAGATATCATCTCACACCAGTCAGAATGGCCATCATCAAAAAATCTACAAACAATAAATGCTGGAGAGGGTGTGGAGAAAAAGGAACCCTCTTGCACTGTTGGTGGGAATGTAAATTGATACACCCGCTATGGAGAACAGTATGGAGGTTCCTTAAAAAACTAAAAATAGAACTACCATACGACCCAGCAATCCCACCACTGGACATATACCCTGAGAAAACCATAATTCAAAAAGAGTCATGTACCACAATGTTCATTGCAGCTCTGTTTACAATAGCCAGGACATGGAAGCAACCTAAGTGTCCAATGACAGATGAATGGTTAAAGAAGTTGTGGCACATATATACAATGGAATATTACTCAGCCATAAAAAGAAATGAAATTGAGTTATTTGCAGTGAAGTGGATGGACCTAGAGTCTGTCATGCAGAGTGAAGTAAGTCAGAAAAAGAAAAACAAATACCATATGCTAACACATATATATGGAATCTAAAAAAAAGTCATGAAGAACCTAGGGGCCAGATGGGAATAAAGACACAGACCTACCAGAGAATGGACTTGAGGACATGGGGAGGGGGAAGGGTAAGCTGGGACAAAGTGAGAGAGTGGCATGGACATATATGCACTACCAAATGTAAAACCGATAGCTAGTGGGAAGCAGCTGCATAGCACCGGGAGACCAGGTCGGTGCTTTGTGACCACCTAGAGGGGTGGGATAGGGAAGGTGGGAGGGAGGGAGATGCAAGAGGGAGGAGATATGGGGATATATGTATATGTATAGCTGATTCACTTTGTTATAAAGCAGAAACTAATACACCATTGTAAAGCAATTATACTCCAGTAAAGATGTTAAAAAAAGTTTTAAAATATTAGTTTTCAATATTTAATGATGCCTCCATCTTTGTTAGAGGTATTAACCTAAAATTATGTGCCTGTATATCAAAGATTGTATTTAGACTACAAAAACCCTTAAGCTGTATTTGAATTTTCCAAGAAGAAATGTAAACCCCAATGAATCCTTAAATGCAATGGTATTGAACATGGGAAGTGCTCCCTTATCACATTCTTTCAAAACACATTGCCTGGGAATCAGCACTGTGGGCAAACACCAACTATCCAACTTTGCAAATCATACTGAACCACCTTAACATTGCAGGAAAACAACAAATCTTCCCTGGACTTGGGGAAGAACTTTATAGTGACAAATCCCAAAGTAAATATGTAAGACTGGGACTATTGAATTGACGAGAACTGGTCTCTTTGGAAATGGTGGCAGAAGCTTTCTTTGTTTTAACAGAGTAATTTATTCACAGCTCACTTTTAACACTTTGTAGTCAAAGTGCCCAAGTATCTTTGCAGGTCTGTTTTCATTACTAAAGTTCATGCTTGAGGGCATGCACCGTGAATTTTCCATGTGTCCTCCCTCCCAATGCATAGTGCAGGCACTGGCATACAATAAGACATCATAAGTGTGTTGAAAATGAATGAGGAATGTACAAAGGCAGGACTTATTTATCTCAATTTGAGTTATATTGCTTGACCTTTAGTGTTAAATATGCTTTATAAATGCTTTTTATGTTTAATTTAAATTAAACAGAACCAAGTTTTGGTGTCAAAACTTTGAATAAAATGATGGAAACAGGGCTTAAATTTAGTTGTGATGGCCTTGAGGAAACACCTCTACAGATTTGTAAGCCATTTTGGCTGCCAATTTCAGATTCATTAGTGAACAAATATTAGTTGATAGCCTGGTATAAAAAGAACCATGGACTTGGATAAATTCACTCACCCAGCCTGTTTCCTGTTGTGTCAAATGGGAATACCACTACTTGCTTGTTGTACCTCATGATCTTTGAAGGGGCCCAATTTAAAAAATAGTAAAGCTCTGCAGAAACATTATTTATTATATGCAAAGCCTTATGTTAAGTGATCTGGGAAAGCAGTGTTTTAAACCCAAGAGCCCTGTCTTCAGGGAACTTATAATCTAATTATAAGTTTGAATTGCTCAGTCTAATAATGGGAGTAACCAATGTTTTTTTGGATCACAGAGCAGAAGCACCTCCATAAGTCAATCCATCAAGGTCTCCTATTTCTATTGTAAACTTTATGAACCTGTGCTTTCAGCTGCTCAGACTCTGAGACAGTTTGGAACCTTAATTTCGGTAACTTTGCACATTTGAAACAGTGACAAGAGGCAAAGATTCTTATTGTTGTTTTTGAGTTTTTTCTGCTTTGAATAACATATAATTTCCAACAAAAATCATGGACCATAACTTTCCCTGAATTGTTTTTCTCAAGTTGAGACAGATTATGGGAAAACAGAGGGGCTGGCAGAGTGAGAGAGAGAGACAGAGACAGAGAGAAAGACAGAAAGAGAGACAGAGAATATGAGGGGCAGGAAGGGAGGGTGGGAATCTGGGAGGGAGAGTAGAATCAGGACCCTCTGGGAAGTTTCCGTTAGCATCTCATCTTCCCCTTGTCTCCTAGGCTTGTGAAAATGTTTGCCACTTAACATATTTCCTGGGTGAGGATACTTGGTAAAGATTTTAATACGTTTGTACAAAAGTTTTTTTTTTAAGTTATAATAAATTTTCCCAAAATCATTATCATCATCATCACCACCACCAAACCAAAAGGAAGGGAGAGATTATATTTAAGAAATAAGTCCATACAGTAGTATAGAATTGGCACCACTAAGAAATTGTGCCACTTTAGGTAAACTCGGGCATGTCCAAGATATAAATTGAGTCCACCTTGAACTTGAAGAGTTTGAGTTTTACCTGGAAGAACACAGAAAGAATTGCTCAGGTAATAATAGCCCAGAGATTTATGCAGAGCAGATGTGGGATATGAGGTGGCAGGGAGAAAACCACTCCTATCCTTCTTTTATCTGGGCCCCAATTTCCTGTAACTCCATTGTCTAAGGAGTCCAGACCAGATTCTGGACTCGCTATAAACTTTACTCAACCTTCAACTATACTCATTTATATGTAGTTTTATATTAAATCATCCAAGGCCCTCACAGAATCATAGGGTGACTTTGTGGTAGCTTGTCCCCCAAATTATTCTGGAATGTGTTTGGATTGGCATTTGAGCACCAGTTTTATTTGTCTCAGAGTGTAAATCAAAGAATCATTTCTGGATAGAGTCAGATCCAAATATCTTCAGTACAGATGAAGTATATGTACAGCCAGTAAAATGTTATATATTTTAATTAATTTTTATAAAATACTGTTTGTGCATCAAAATAATGTTTTAAAAACATGTCAGCACTAAACTCAGTGCTGTGGAGTTAAAAAAAATCATATAATCTGAGAAAATATATTTAATAATTGGTGCCAATTTTTAGATGGTGGTCTTTTGAATTTTCTAAATTTCCTAATTAGGGTGTAGCAAATTTAATGACAAAGAACTGCACACAAGCACCTAATTATAGTGGAGCACCACTGATATTGAGGAGCTAAAGAAAGGGTAACTAACATACCATCCATTTTGCCTGTTGCTATTCCGCAGAACACATCAGAGTTCAAAACCATAAGATGAAACACATTCAGCCAGCCTATTTTCAAAAGCTCAACCGTCTGTGTTTTTGAAATGCACTAATTTAAATTTAAAGACACATATTTAATGTTTCCCCTTTGTAGGTTTTCAGCAGCAAACACACATGGCGTCACCATCTGTTTTCTGCCTGATTCATTACCAATTCATCCCCTGCTCTGTATGATCAGATCAAGAGGGTGGACATAAATTTGGCCACCTGGGCACTGGTGTCATTAATGTGCAGTCCAGCCACACACTCATAAAGTGGTTTTGCTTGGAGCTGTAACTTCGTGGTGCTTACTTTTTCCATTTGATCAATGTTGAGTTTTGCTCAGTAAGTTCTTAATAATGTAATTTCAGAACAAGCTAGAGAACCAAGAACTTTCAGGAGTATTTTGCCTACATATTTAGGAGGAAAGTAAGTGTGTTTTCAGGGACAAACACAGATTGACAGAACTAGCAGGAGTAGAGTCTGAGAGAAGAGAGGAGAAAGGTAGCGAGAGATACACAAAGACACACAAACAGGGATAGAGAAACACAGGGCCCTGTCCCTTTTATTTTAATGAATATATGTATGGAAGAGTTCAGACTATTTTGGTATAATTCTAGGTATGACTTCTGATTGAAAATGAGTGAGTCCATGTTTTCTCTTTGTTGTAAAAGAAACCCATAGTTATTCATCCCAAATCATTAAGTTCATCACAAAATAAAGCTGTCATATTTAAAACAGATGTTTTACTTCCCTAATTAAAACTTTAACTGACTAAATGTCACTTTGCAAACTACAGTGAATGGAGAATTAATTAGATAAATTATGAAGTCAATTAAGACAGACAAATTGCCCTGATTCCTTTTTTCTACCTTCTTTAAATATTGAGCAAAATCACAGAAACACAGTTATCTTAGAAATATGATAGATAGTAATTTATAGTATAGCAATCACATCTTTAAGAGAAATTTAATATAATTGAAAAATCTTACAAGTTATATAAGAATTCTCACTCGTGAATCTCATAAAAACTCTTGCGATTCTGAGATGAGTCAGATTTTAATAATCAAAAAATTAAAAAAAGGACCATTAACAGAATCCTTTACTGTATAACTACTATACATGCAATTTTGAGGAATAAAAGGATGAAATACATAGCATGAACTCTCATCTCAAGAGATTTACAATCAATTGATGAGATTATTCACTTGAGAAAAAGTTAAAGTATTTTATTTAAAAGTTCTATTAAATCTCAAGTTATTTTTACTGTAGAATTCAGCAGAGGAGGGTACCAATGATAAGTCAGGAAAGTAAGGTTACATGGAGGAGGTGATGGGAATCTTGTGCAGGATGGTGATTAGTCTTCTAAAGCTACCATAACAAAATACCATAGACTAGGTGGTTTAAGTAACAGAAATTTAATTCTCACAGTTCAGAGACTGAAAAGTCTAAGATCAGGTGTTGGAAGGTTTGGTTTTTCTTGAGGCCTCTCCCCTCGGTTTGCAGGTGGCTGTCTTCTCAGTGTGTCCTCACATGGCCTTTCCTCTGTGCATGAGTTCTCTTGGAGTCTCTCCTCTTTTTATAAGAACACCAGTCCTATTGGATTTTGGTCCCAACCTTATGACCTCTTACAACTTTATTGCCTCCTTAATGACTTTGTCTCCAAATACAGTCACACTGGGGGTTAGGGCTTCAAGCTATGGCTTTTGAGGGTCCATAATTCAGTGCCTAATATGTGGGATTTTGATGGGGATGTTTTGTGGGGTGGGTGGTCAGTGATGTGATATATGATATGATATGGCAGTCAAAGATCAGCTCATTAACAAAGAATAATTGTAAGCTGTCATTAATAGCATTCTTTTTTTCCTTTAGCTTTATTGGAGTATAATTGTAAATAAAATTGTAAGATATTTAAGTGTACATGATGATTTGATATACATATATATATTATGGTGTATATCATGAAAATATTCCCCCCATACATCACCTCACATATTTACCATTTGTGTGTGTGTGAGAACATTTAAGTTCTACTCTCAGCAAATTTCGGCTATACAATACAGTGTTATCAACTATAGTCACCATGAAATACAGATGGTCCTCCACTTACCATGGTTTGACTTATGATTTTTCAGCTTTACAATGGTGTGAAAGTGATATGCATTCAGCAGAAATTATGTTTTGAATTTTGAATTTTGATCTTTTCTCTGGCTAGTGATATTCGGTATAATACTCTCTCATGATGCTAGGCACTGGCAGCTAGCCACTGCTTTCAGTAAACCATGCAATCATGAAGGTAAATAACTATTCTGTACCCATACAACCATTCTGATTTTTACTTTCAGTATAAGTTTCAGTAAATTACATGAGCTATTTAATACTTTATTATAAAATAGGATTTGTGTTCGATAATTTTGCCCAACTGTAGGCTACCACAAGTGTTCTGAGCACATTTAAGTTAGACTAGCCTAAACTATAATGTTTGGTAAGTTAGATGTATTAAATGTATTTTCGACAATGGTATTTTCAACTTATGATGGGTTTATTGGGACATAACGATGTAAGTCAAGGAAGATGCTCAGATATTATGCATCTTGTGACTGAAAATTTGTACATTTTTACCAACCATTTCCTTTTCCTTCCACCCCTGGCAACCACTTTTCTACTCTCAGTTTCTAAGATTTTATTTTATTTTTTTGATTCCACATATAAATGGTGCCATGCAGTATTTGTCTTCCTCTGTCTGGCTTATTTTACTTAGCATAATGCTCTCCAGATTCATCCATGTTGCTGCACATTACAGAATTTTCTTCCTTTTTAAGGCTGAATAATATTTCATTATATACATACATACATATATATATATATCTCACGTTTTCTTGATCCATTCATCTGTTGATGGCCACATAGGTTGTTTTCATACCTTGGCTATTATGAATAATGCTACAATCAACATGGGAGTTCAACTATCTCTTCAAGATAATGATTTCATTTCCTTGGAATTTATAGCCAGAAGTGTGATTCCTGGATTATATGGTAGTTCTATTTTTAATTTCTTGAGAAATCTCCATACTGTTTTCCATAGTGGCTGCACCAGTTCACATTATCACCAAACCTGTACAAGCATTCTCTTGCCAGCTTGATAGCTTGTCTTTTTGATAATAGCCACACTAACAGGTGTGAGGTGATATCTCATTGTTGGCTTTTTAGTTTAGTTTAGTTTTGGTAACAAGAGCCATTTTAATGGAGAGTGTGAAGAGATTGGTCTTTGGAATAAGTTAATATTAGTTAAGAATGAGTGTAAAGTATTGTCTTTTTAATTCACCCTTGGGATTACCATCTTCATTATTCAACATTTATTTAATTTTTATTTTTTCCAGTTTTACTGCATTATAATTAACATATAGCATTGAATTAGTTTCAGACATGTAACATAATGGTTAGATATATGTCTACATTGTGAAAGGATTACCACAATAAGTTTAATTAATATTCATCACCTCACAGTTACAATTTTTTTGTGTGATGAGAACTTCTAAGATATACTCTCTTAGCAACATGTAAATATATAATACAGTATTGTTAACTATAGTAATTATGCTATAGACTATATCCCCAGAACTTCTTTATTTTATAACTTGCAGTTTATACCTTTTGACCCCTTCATCCGTTTCCCCCACTGTCACCCCGTCTCTGGAAACCTCCAGTCTGTTATCTGTTTCTATGAGTTCAGTTTTTATCACATTCCACATTTAAGTGAGATCATACAGTATTTGTCTTTCTTTGTCTGACTTACCTCACTTAGCATAATGCTCTCAAGTTCCATCAATGTAGTCACAAATGGCAGAATTCCTTCTTTTTGTTTCTTGTTTTTTTTCAAAAAAAACCATTTTATTGAGGCATGATTGACATGCAATAAACTGTATACAACTTGGTGAGTTTGGGGATAAGTGTACATCCGTGAAATTAATATCAACACAATCTGTGCTATGAACTGTCCATCACCTCCAGAAGTTTCCCCCTATCCTCTTCTTTATTATTATTATGATTATTAGTGGTAAAAACACTTAACCTAGGATCAACCATTTCAGCATATTTTCACGTTTACAACACAGTGCTGTTAACTATAGTCATCATGCTGTAGAGTAGATCTCTAGGGCTTAGTTGTCTTGCATAACTGACTCTCTGTACCCGGTGACCAACCCCTCCTGTTTCTCTCTCCCCTCAGCCCCTAGCAACCACCATCCCACTCTTTGCGTTTATGGGTTTGACGTTTGGGTCCCTCATACAAATCTTATCAGGTGGTAACTGTCCTTCTGTGTCTGACTTATTTCACTTAGCATAATGTCCTCAAATGTCCATGTTGTCACAAATGACAGGTTTTCTTTTTTTTTGTAAGGATGAATAATATTTCACTGTATGTATGGAACACATTTTTTTCCTGTCCATTCATCCATCAAGACACTTAGATTGTTTCCACGTCTTGGCTACTGTGAATACTACTGCAATGAACGTAGGGGTGCAGCTATCTCTTCAAGATTCTGATTTCATTTTCTTTGAATAAGTACTCAGAAGTGGGATTGCTGAATCATATGGTAGCTCTATTTTTAATTTTTTGAAGAACCTCCATACTGTTTTCCATAGTGGCTGCACCAGTTTACATTCCCACATACAGTGATCAAGCATTCCCTTTTCTCCACATCCTTGCCAACACTTGTTATCTCTTGTCTTTTTGAAAATAGCTATTCTGACAGATATGAGGTGAGGCCTCAATGTGGTTTTCTTTTTTTTTTTAATTAAGTTTTATTGGAGTATAGTTGCTTTACAATGTTGTGTTAGTTTCTATTGTACAGCAAAATGCATTAGCTATACATATATCCCCTCTTTTTTGGATTTCCTTCCTATTTAGGTCATCACAGTACATTAAGTAGAGTTCCCTGTGCTATACAGTATGTTCTCATTAGTTATCTATTTTACACATAGTATCAATAGTATATATATGTCAATCCTCATCTCTCAATTCCTCCCACCACCACCCCTTCCCCTTTGGTATCCATACATTTGTTCTCTACATCTGTGTCTCTATTTCTGCTTTGCAAATAAGATCATCTATACCATTTTTCTAGATTCCACATATATGCATTAATGTATGATATTTGTTTTCTCTTTCTGACTTACTTCACTCTATATGATACTCTCTAGACCCATCCACATTTCTACAAATGAACCAATTTCATTCCTTTCATGGCTGAGTAATATTCCATTGTATATATGTACCACATCTTCTTTATCCATTCCTCTGTTGATGGACATTTATAACTGAAAATTACTCCAGTGTGTGTGTGTGCACATACATATCACATTTTCTTTATCCATTCATCCCTAGATGAACACTTAGGTAGTTTCCATGTCATGGCTATTTTAAATAATGCTGCAGTGAACATGGAGGTGGAGATATCTCTATGAGTAGTAACTTTGTTTCCTTTACATAGATATCCAGAAGTGGGATTGATGGATCACATGGTAGTTCTATTTTTAATTTTTTGAGGAAACTTCATACAGTTTTCCAGAGTGGCTGAACCTATGTACAACAGTGAACAGGGGTTCTCTTTTCTCTATGTCTTCACCAGTATTTGTTATCTCTTTTTGTTGTTGTTTTTTTTTATGATAGCCATTTTAACAGATGTGAGGTGATATCGCATTGTGCTTTTGATTTGCACTTTTCCTAATGATTAGTGATGTTGAGCATTTTTTCATGTACCTGTTGGCAATCTGTATGTCTTCTTTGGAAAAATGTTTATTTGGGTCTTTTATTCATTTTTTAATTTGGTCATTTATTTTTTTACTATTGATTTGTATATGTTCCTTATATATTTTGGATATTAACCCCTTATTGGATATGTTTTGCAAATATTTTCTCCTGTTCCATAAGTTGCCTTTTCATTTGGTTGATGGTTTCCTTTACTGAGTAGAAGCTTTTTGGTTTGATGTAGTCCCACTTGTTTATTTTTGCCTCTTTGCCTTTGGCCAAATCCAAAAAAATTCCTGCCAAGACTAATGTCAAAGAATTTACCCCATATGTTCCCTTGTAGGAGATTTACAGTTTCAGATCTTAATTCAAGTCTTCAATTTATTTTAAGTTTATTTTGATATATGGTGTAATTTAGGGATCCAGCCTCATTCTTTTTCATGTGACAGTCCTGGTTCCCAACACATTTATTGAAAAGACAGCACTTTCTGCATTGTGTATTCTTGACTTCTTTGTCATAAATTAATTGACCATATATACCTTGGTTTATTTCTGGGTTCTCTATTCTGTTACATAAAGCTATACTGTTTTGATTACTGTAGCTTTGTAGTATAGTTGGGGAGAGCAACACTTCCAGCTCTGTTCTTCTTTTGCAAGATTGCTTTGGCTATTTGGGGTCTTTTGTGTTTCCATACAAATTTTAGAATTATTCCTAGTCCTGTGAAAAATGCCATTGATATTCCTAGTTCTGTGAAAAATGACATTTAATAGGGATTGCATTGAATCTGTAGATTGCCTTGAGTAATATCATCATTTTAACAATACTAACCCTTCCAATCCATGAACAAATTATATCTTTCCATCTGTTTTTTGTCCTCTTCAATTTCCTTCACCACTGTCTTACAGTTTTCCTTTTACCTTTTAAAATAGATTTATTCCTAGGTATTTTATTCTTTCTGATGAAATGGTAAATAAAATTGTTTTCTTAGTTTCTTTTTCTGATGGTTTATTGTTAGTGTATAGAAATGCAACAGATTTCTGTATATTAATTTTCTATGTAGCATTTTTACCAAATTCATTGATGAGCTCTAGTAGTTTTTTGGTGGTGTCTTTAGGATTTTTATGTATAGTATCATGTCATCTGCAAACAGTGACAATTTTAATTCTTCCTTTCCAATTTGGACACATTTTATTTCTTTTTCTTGCCTAATTGCTCTAACTAGGACTTCCAACCCTATGTTGAATAAAAGTGGTGAAAATGGGCATCCATCTGTCCCTGATCCTAAAGCTTGCAGCTTTTTACTGTTCAACATAAGGTTAGCTGTGGGCTTGTCATATATGGCAATCTTTATGTTGATAAAGATTCCACTATACCCACTTTGTTGAGAATTTTTATCATAAATGGATGTTGAATTTTGTCCAAAGCTTTTTCTGCATCTGTTGAGATGACCATATGATTTTTATTCTTCATTTGTTAATGTGGTGTATCACATTCATTGATTTGCAGATATTGAACCATCCTTGGGATAAGTCCCAGTTGATCATGGTGTATGATCTTTTTAATGTATTGTTGAATTTGGTTTGCTAATATTTTGTTGATGATTTTTGCATCTTTGTTCATTTTTGTTGGCCTGTAATTTTCTTTTTTGTGATATCTTTGGGTTTGATATCAAGGTGATGCTGGCCTTGTAGAATGGGTTTGGAAGTGTTCCTTCCTCTGCAGGTTTTTGGAATAGTTTGAGAAGGATAGGTGTCAACCCTCCTCTAAATGCTTGGTAGAATTCATCATCTGGTCATGGACTTTTGTTTCCTGGGAGTTTTTAATTACTAATTCAATTTCATTACTAGTAATTTGTCTGTTCATGTTTTCTATTTCTTCCTGATTCCATCTTGGGAGATTGTACATTTCTAGGAGTTTGTCCATTTCTTCTAACTTGTCCATTTTAGTGGAGTATAATTGTTTGTAGTAATCTCTTATGATTCTTTGTATTTCTGTGATATCAGTTGTAAATTCTCCAGTTTCATTTCTGATTTTATTGTTTTGGGCCCTCTCTCTTTTTATCTTGATGAGTCTGGCTAATGGCTAATCAATTTTGTTTATCCTTTCAAAGAATCAGCTTTTAGTTTTATTGATCTTTTCTATTTTTTTTTCAGTCTCCATTTCATTCATTTTTGCTCTGACCTTTATGATTTCTTTTCTCCTACTAACTTTGGGGGTTTTCCCTTATTTTCTAGTTCCTTTAGGTGTAAGGTTCTGTTGTTTATTTGAGATTTTTTTCATTTCCTGATGTAGGCTTGTATCACTGTAAACTTTCCTCTTAGAACTGCTTTTGCTTCATCACGTAGATTTTGGATCATTGTGTTTTCATTTTCATTTGTCTCTTAAGTATTGTTTTATTTCTTCAGTGATCCATTGATTGTTTAGTAGCATATTGTTTAGTCTCCATGTGTTTGTGTCTTTTTGCAGTTTTTTTCTTTAAGTGATTCCTAGTCTCACAGTGTTGTGGTCAGAAAAGTGCTTAATATGATTTCAATTTTCTTAAATTTACTGAGACTTGTTTTGTGGCCTAATGTGTGATCTATCCTGGAAAATGTTCCATGTACACTTGAATGTGTATTCTGCTGTGTGTGTGTGTGTGTATATATATATATATATATATATATATATATCTATCTCCATTGGTCTGATGTGTCATTTAAGGCCATTTTCTTATTGATTTTTTGTCTGGATAATCTGTTCATTGATGTAAGTGGATGTTAAAGTCCCCTATTATTATTGTGTTACTGCCAGTTTCTCACTTTATATCTGTTAATATTTGATTTATGTATTTAGGTGCTCCTATGTTGACTGCATATATTTAAAATCCATGTATCTTCTTAGATTGATCTCTTGGTCATTATGTAGTATCCTTCTTTGTCTCTTGTTACAGTCTTTGTTATAAAGTCTATTTTGTCTGATATAATTATTGCTACCCCAACTTTCTTTTGATTTCCATTTGCATGGAATACCTTTGCCCATCCTGCCGTTTCTCTCTGTATGTGTCTTTAGATCTGAAGTTAGTCTCTTGTAGGCAGAATATATGTGCATCTTCTTTTTGTATCTATTCAGCCACACTATGTCTTTTGGTTGGAGCATTTAGTCCATTTACAGTTAAAGTAATTACAGATAGGTATGTACTTATTGCCATTTTGTTCATTGTTTTAGGGTTGTTTTTGTAGTTCTTCTTTGTTCCTCTCTTCTTCTTTTGTTCTCTTCCCTTGAGATTTGATGACTATTGTTAGTGTTACATTTGGATTCCTTTCTCATTTTTATGTGTGTATCTATTATAGATTTTTGGTTTGTGGCTACCATGAGTTTTATATATAGCTATCTATCTATCTGTTTATGTGATTATTTTAAGTTGCTGATCTCTTAATTTCAAGTGCATTTTAATAACCCTGCATTTTTACTCCCTTTCTCCCATGATTACTGTTTTTAACATCATATTTTACATCTTTTTGTTTTGTGTATCCCTTAACTACTTATTACAGTTATAGGTGATTTTACTACCTCTGTATTTTAACCTTCCTACTAGCACTGTACATGGTTGATTTACTACCTTTGCTTTATATTTGCCTTTACTAATAAGATTTTTCCTCTTATAAAATTTTCCTGTTTCTCATCATCACCTTTTTCTTTTACTCTTAGACAAGTCCCTTTAACATTTCTTATAAAGCTGTTTTGGTGGTGCTGAACTGTTTTAGCTTTTGCTTGCCTATAAAACTTTTGATCTTATCAATTCTGAATGAAAGTCTTGCTGAGTAGAATATTCTTGGTTGTAGGTTTTTCCCTTTCATCACTTTAAATGTATTGTGCCACTCTCTTCTGGCCTGCAGGGTTTGTGCTAAAATGTCAGCTCATTGCCATATGGGAGTTCCCTTGTACAAAACTTGTTGCTTTTCCCTTGCTGTTTTTAATATCTTATCTTTAACTTTTGCCATTTTAATTACAGTGTGTCTTGGTGTGGACCTCTTTGGGTAGATCCTTTTTGGGACTCTCTGTGCTTCCTGGACTTGGATGTCTGTTTCCTTTCCCAGGTTAGGGTAGTTTTCAGCTATTATGTCTTCAAATATGTGCTGTGCCCCTTACTCTCTCTTCACCTCTGGGATCCTTATAATGCAAATGTTAGTATGCTTGATGTTGTCTCAGAGGTCTCTTAAACTGTCCTTATTTCTTTTTATTCTTGTTTCTTTTCTCAATTCAGCTTCAGTGATTTCCATTACTCTGTCTTCCAGCTTTCTGATCCATACTTCTATATCTTCTAATCTACTGGTGATTCCTTCTAGTGTATTTTTAATTTCAGTTTTTGTATTCTTCAGCTCTATTTGGCTCTTCATTATATCTTCTAACTATTTGTTAAACTTCTCACTGTGTTCATCCATTCTTCTTCCAAGTTCTCTGATCATCTTTATGATCATTACCTTGAACTCTTTATCAGGTAATTTGCCTATCTCTGTTTCACTTAGTTCTTCTTCTTGGGTTTTATCTTGTTCCCTTGTTTGGAACATGTTCCTCTGTCATCTCATATTGCCTAATTTGCTGGTTTTCTTCCTATGTATCTGGTAGGTCAGTTATGTTTTCTGACCTTAGAGAAGTGGCCTTTTGTAGGATATGTCCTGTATGTCCCAGCAGCACATTCTACTCTGGTCACCAGAGATATATGCTCTAGGGGTAGCCCCCATGTGGGCTGTGTGTGTGCTTCTGTTGTGATGGACTGACTACTGTGGGTGGTCTGGTAGACATGGCTGGCCCCAGTCCAATTGGTTGCCAGGCCCTGCCTTGTGCGGAGGCTGCCAGTTGCTGGTTGGCAGGGCTAGATCATGAGGCAGCTGGCTGCAGAACCCCAGGGGCTCCTAGGGCTAATGTTGGCTCTCTGGTGGGCAGAGCTGGCTCCTGGGGTGGTTATTTGCAGGGCCTGGTTTCCCAGATCTAGTGTCAGCCTGCTGGTTGGTGGGGTTAGCTCCAGACATGGCTGGCTGTGGGTTCTGAGGTGTCCCAAAGCTGGTGTTGGGTCACTGGTGAGTATTTCTAAGTGTTATGGTGGCTGGCTAAGAAGACCAATCTGTTTCAGAGCTGGTGTTTGTTGGTGGATGGCTCTAAGTCCCAGTGCCTCTGGCTGTAGGGTCCTAGGGGTCCCAAAGCTGGTGTCAGCCCATCAGTGTGTGGGCCTGGATCCTGGGGCTGCTGGTTCAGAGGCCCAAGGTGTCCCAGAGCTGGTGTTGGCCTGCTGGTAGGGAGGGCTGGGGTCCAAGGGGTCCCAGGGCTGATGCCAGCCTGCTAGTGTGTTGGCTGTGTCCTGACAAGGCAGACTGCAGAGCTGCAGGGGATCATGGGGCTGGTGTCCACCCACTGGTAAGCAAAGCTGGTAGGTGGGACAGATCCCAGGGTGGCTGGCTGAGGGACCCAAGGGGTCACTGCTACTGTTGGCCTGCTGGTTGGTGTGGCTGGTCCCAGGGCTAGTGCTAGCGCTTTGGTGGGTGGGGCTGAGACCAGGAGGTCCCAGGGCTAATGCTACCTCACTGGTATATGGAACCAGGTCCCAAGTTCTCTGGCTTCAGGGCCCTGGGTGTCCTGGAGTTGGTGTGTCAGCCTGCTGGTGGGCGGGGCTGGGGCCCAAGGGTTCCTGAGGCTGGTATTTGCACACTGGTGGGTGAGACTCATTCTGAGGCTAGAGCTGGATCACTGGGGGTCAGAGCTGGGTCCCAGTGTCTCTGGCTGCAGAACTCTGGGTATCCTGGGGCTAGTGCCTGCACACCAGTATGTGGGGTCAGGTCCTGGGCCCTTTGGTGAAAAGGACTGTGTCCTAGGGTGACTGTGGGCTCAGGAGGTCTTAAGACAGCCTGCTGGCTGGTGGGTAGGGCTGTGTCCTTGCCCAGACAGCTGCTTGGCCTGAGGTGTCCCAGTACTGGTGCCAATAGGCTGGTGGGTGGAGCTGGGTCCAGGTGCTAATAATTAAAGGGAGGTTTCCAAAATGATGCTTGGCAGCACCAGTGTCCAAGTGATAGAATGAGCTCCCCATAATGGTTGCCACCAGTGTCTGTGTCCCCAGCATTAGCTTCAGTTTCTCCTTCCTCTCCAGGAGACTCTCTAAGAGCAGCAGGTGGGTCTGACCCATGCTCCTTTCAAATTACTGCTTCTACCCTGGGTCTTGGAGTGTGTGAAATTTTGTGTGTGCTCTTTAAGAGTGGAGGCTCTATTTCCCACAGCCCTCTGGGTCTCCCAAAAGTAAGCTCCACTGGCTTTCAAAGCCAAACATTCTTCAGGCTTGTCTTCACAGTGTAGGACCCCCAAGTTTGGGGGCTCGATGTGGGGCTCAGACCCATTGCTCCTTGAGAACTTCTGCAATTTTAATTATCCTCCCATTTGTGGGTCACTCACCCTGGGGTATGGTTCTTGACTATACCACAACTTGTTTATATCTTTAGTTATAGAAGATTTTTTCTGCTAGATTCTTGTCTTTCTCATCAATAGTTGCTCTGCAAATAGCTGTAATTTTGGTGTGCCCATGATAGGAGGTGAACTTAGGGTCTTCCCACTCTGCCATCTTGGCCTGGGTCTCTTTTTATAGTTATTTTTAACACTTTTGTCTTTTAATCTTTATACTAGAGTTATAAGTGATTTACCCAGCCACATTATATGATAGTATTTTGAATTTAACTATATATTTATCTTTACCAGTGAGTTTTTTACTTTCATATATTTTCCTGTTACTAAATAGCATCCTTTTGTCTCAGCTTGAAGAATTCCCTTTAACGTTTCTTGTAAAGCCAGATTAATTGTGATGAACTCCTTCATCTTTTGTTTGTCTGGAAAATTCTTTATTTCTCCTTCAATTCTGAAGGATAACTTTGCCAGGTAGAGTATTCTTGGTTGACAGGTTTTTTTTTTTCTTTCAGCACGTTGAATATGTCATTCCACTCTCTTCTGGCCTACAAAGTTTCCGCTGAAACATCTCATGGTCTTATAGGGGTTCCCTTGTACATAACAAGTTGCTTTTCTCTTGCCGCTTTTAAGATTCTCTTCTTGTCTATAATTTTGACAATTATAATGTTTCTCAGTCTGTGTCTCTTTAAATTTACCATATTTGGTTCTCTCTGGGCTTCCTAGATCTGGATATCTGTTTCTTTCCCCAGGTTATGGAAGTTTTCAGTCATTATTTTTTTTAAATAAATTTTCTGCTCTTTCTCTCACTTCTCCTTCTGACACTCCTATATTGTATACATTGGTCCACTTGATAGTGTCCCATAAGTTCCTTAAGTTGTCTTTACTCTTTTTCATTTTTTTTTTAGCTCCTCTGATTGGATGACTGCCCTGTCTTTGAGTTCACTGATCATTTATTCTTATTTTATCTAGTTTGCTATTGAAACCCTCTATTGAATTTTTAGACTTAGTTATTGTATTCTTCAGCTCTGTGATTTGTTTGGTATGTTTTTATATTTTCTCTTTGTTGAAATTCTCATTTTGTTTGTACATTGTTCTCATTTCCTCAGTGAACATATTTATATCATTATTTTGAACTATCAGATAAATCCCTTATCTCCATTTCATTAAGATCTGTTTCTCTGTGTTGTTCTCCTCACATTAGATAAATCAGCCACTTCTCCCAGTCTTGAAAATGTGGTCTGTGTAGGAGATGAACCTCATAAATCAGCCCAGCCCAAGCTTCTGGTTGTCTCTCAAACCTTTGGGGTTTCCAAGCTGCTTTCTTTGTTCTTAGTGGCTCCCAGTAGGTGAGAGTGTGCCAAGACCCATCAGTGTCCCAAAGGAGAGGATTATATTTGGCATCTAGATGCAGGTTATTGGAAGCTGGACCCTCAGGCAACAACTGGGAAAGTATGTAGGTAAGCCCCTTGCAGGGAGAAACTGGGAGATAGTCATTTTTGCCTGTTCACTCTGTATGGGCCTGGGGTTTTAGCCGTGATGGGGAGGGAAAGGGGTTGTGCGCCTATACGCATTAAGAATTGCTTCTTTGTTTGCTGCATTTGTTTGGGACTCATGAATGCCATCCTCATTGGCTTGTCAGAGCCAGGAGAGCCAGAGGCCTGTCCCTCAGGCAGCAGCCCTGAAAGCTGGGGTGTCAGATGTGTATATTAGATCCTTTCATGGAGGTACTTGTGACTTGGAGTGGCCTACAGGGAGAAAATGGAAGAAGTGTCCATCACCTTCCCTGGTCTCCAGGAACAATAGTTGTCAGCCCCTAAATGCATGCTAAATTAAAAGCCTGACCCTCAGGCAGCAGCTTTTAAAGTATACAGATGGGGCTTCCCTGGTGGCGCAGTGGTTGAGAGTCCGCCTGCCGATGCAGGGGACACGGGTTTGTGACCCGGTCCGGTTAGATCCCACATGCCGCGGAGCGGCTAGGCCCGTGAGTCATGGCTGCTGAGCCTGCGCGTCCAGAGCCTGTGCTCTGCAACAGGAGAGGCCACAACAGTGAGAGGCCCGCGTACCGCAAAATAAATAAATAAATAAAATAAAATAAAATAAAGTATACAGATATATTCCTTTCCGGGAAAGACTAGGAGATGGGCATTTTTGCCTTTTCCCTTTGCCCTGAGCCCTTGAAGGGGGGGTAGCCATTTAAGAACTCTGTTTTTGTGGGATTCATGAGTGGATGTTCCAGTGGCTGTCAGAGCCAGGTAATCCAGGGATCCATCCCTCAGATGGCAGCACAACAGCTGGGGTGCAGACATGTTTAGAAGCTCCTTCCAGGGAGATACTAGTGATTTGTAGCCAGCTACAGGAAGACAGTGAGGGAGGTGTCCAGTGATTTCTGCGGTCTTCATGGATGATCACAGGTAGCCACTAGATGTGTGCTAAGTTAGAAGCTTAACCCTCAGGTAGCAGCTTTCAAAGTATACAGATGGACCTCTTTCAGGTAAAAACTGGGAGATGAGCTAGTTGTCGGCTCCCTCTGCATTGAGCCCTGGGGAGATAGCCATAGTGAGTGTTTGTACAAGTTAACCACTGCTTCTTTGTTTGCTATAGTCTTGTGGGTCTCATGGGCACAAGTGTCATTGACTTTCAGAGCTAGGTGTTTTGGGGTCCTGTCCCTCAGGTGGGAGTCTTAAAAGCTGGGGTGCTAAATATAGGGTCAAAACCCTTCCATCCTCAGGAAGAAGCTGGGAGTTTGGAGTTCCCTCTCACTGATATGGTGCTGTGCTCGGAGTAGGGTTTATGGTAAAAGCGTGTCTCAGCCTTTCCTACGCATTTCACTGTGGGTGTTTTCTCATTTGCCCAATGTGGAGGAGTCACTCCAATAGTTTCTGGATCTCTTTCAGAGGTAATGACTCTGTGGCTGTACATTCAGTGTGTCTGTGGGAGGAGGAGAGTTGAGCAACCTCCCATTTCACTATCTTGGTCAACCCCCACTAATAGCATTTTGTAGGCTGCCTACACTTGTTGCATAGGGTAAGTATGTGGAGAAAAGCTATGGAGATTATGTGTTGCCTTGAATATCTAACAATATTGTATGAACCTTTACGGAAGTTTGACAACAAATTATTGTACCACCATCATCAGAATGTCAACTTCTTTCATTAAAATGAGACATTTCATTAAGAGTAGATGTCATTGTTCTAATTCTAAACTTATACAAGCTGATTATTCTGATCAAATATCTTTTTGACTTTTCTATATCTATTGATTAGCTTTCAACTAATAAGTAAGATAGTTTCTTGATCTGAAGAAAAAGTGAAATACTGAAAAGTGAAACAGTAAACTGAAACACTGCATTACAGAGTAATGCCAGACCATGCTAAGGTAACTGATGACTTCAGAACCTCAGCGGATTAATACAATAAAAGTTTATTTCTTGTTTTTGTAAAATCAGATTTAGGTTAGCCAACTACCCAAGGCAACTGTTTTCTGTGCAGTGACTCAGAGATCCAGGCTTATTTCATCTTGCGGTTCTACCATTATGATCACAGACAAAGAAGAAAAGAAACCATGCAGAGCATACACCTACTCTTAAGTGCCCCAGCCCTGAAGTGACACACATAATTTCCAGCCAGATTTTACTGATTAAAATCAATTACAAGACCCTACCTAACTGTAAGAGGATTGAGAAATGCAATGTTCCTTGATGGTCAGAAAGACATAAGTAAGCACTAGATGTCTCTGCCACATTTAGTTTTTCCAGATAGTAATATGTAGGAGAGAGTAAACTTGGGAGAAGCATGTGTGATGGGAAAAAAGATTAGAAACATTATTTAATTTTAAAAATGTAATGTAAGTTCTTAAAACTTTAGCTCTCCTATTTTTACACAATGAACACTGAAAAAAGTACTTCAACACTTATCTTGTTTTCCAGTTAAATACCATGATTGTGTATGTGTGTGCAATACCTAACTCTGTTCAAACATGTATGGTCTTACATCAGAGAGCTGTTACAAAACAACCTCAATAATTACAAGTTTAAAAATTCCTCATTGTTGAAAATTACAAGCCCAAGGACCTATAATTCACAGAAGTCTTGTTTTATTATTCACTTGATATATTTTATGAAATTTTAAAGAAATTAGAAAATTCTTTGTAGGGCCCTTGAGATAATCATTTCATCATAAATGTAGATGAAATTCATGGGTAATATGGTAACCTAAAATTAAGTATCATTATCACATTTATGTGAAGAATAATTTCCATGGTTTTTAAGCATTGACTTAAGTTCTTCCAATATTGATACCATTTTCAAGGAGAATGTAAACTATTGGTAAGTTTCACTTTTGGAGTGTAAAATGAGGGGGAAAAATTGAGAAGACCAAACTCCTTGATTGTTACAAAGTTTTCCTAATTGTCCTTCACTTCTGATATTTTTTCTAAAATGAGGGGGAAAGGAACTATGGAAGCCTTGAATCCCAGCTCTTGTGCTCTCTCTTAGTAGCTGACTGCTCCTGGATTTCCTCCCTGGACACATTTTCAGTCTCTTTATTGGTACCTCCTTCTTTGGTTGATATCAAAGCTTGAGTGCTTCTATGTTTCTTTTCCTCTCTTCGTCCATTCTCTGTCTGCATCAGCCCATAAAGTTCCTTGGTGCCAAGTGCCATCTATACACTGATATAGCTCACAATTATGTCTCTAGTCCTGACCCTTTTACTTAAACTCCATATTTATATCCAGCTGCCTACTTGGTATCTCCACTTAGATGTCTAGCAGACATCTTAAACTTAGCATGTGAAAAATGGATTTATTTATTCTCCAGTTTTCCCTGCCTTCTCTATATATCCTGTTGCATAGGGCAAGAGACCTAGGGGACATATCCTGTTTCTTTTTTCCTTTAGGATTACCCCCTACATCCATCTCATTGGCAAGTCTTGTGGACTCTTCTGCCAAACTATGTCCTGAATACAACCACTTCTCTCCTTCTCTACTGCCACCCAGCAGCCCAAGTCATATTAATTCTCATCTGATTACTGCAATAACCTAACTTTTCTCTCTGCTTTCACTCTGAAAACCCACTTCTACACAGCAGCCCAAGTGAATAGGGCAAAGGAACCAAATCACATCAGTCCCCTCCTTAGGTCCTCCAGTGATTTTGCAAGCACTTAGACTAAAAGCTTTCACCAAAGCCTTCATGGCCCTTCGTGACCCTTCATGACCTTGCCTTTCAATACTCCTAACCTCATGTATGTCTCACGTTCCTCCTGACTGTACTCTAGCAACTTTTCCCTTTTATCTGTACTTTGATCATTCTGATGCTGTTTGCACCTCAGGACTTTTGCACTGGTTGTTTCCAGTGTCTGGGCTACTTCTTTCTCAGATCATCATACACTCAGCATCCAGGCTTTGTGCCAAAGTTTAGCCCCTGAGAGATGTCTTCCTTGACATTTCTGCCATTATCATGTAATCTTTTCCATTGTCCTTGGTAGAGGAGCACAAGATGACACAAAACATTGGTCTAAAAATCATCTAGCAACTAAAATGAACGAGCCAGAAAACAGGGGCACTACAATTATTGACTATAAAGTTTTACTCTTAAAAGGCATTCAGTGCATACTCAGTATTCATAGGCTAATACAGGAAATGAAGACCAAACTCTAATGGAAAGAAAAGGCACTAAGATAATGGGAGATACAGTTAAGGAATTCTAGATCCCAGAAGTATAAAGAAGCCAATAAGTGTAATCAAATAATCATTTTAAAAAGAGTCTTTTGGGCTGTGTTTAAAATGAGTCCACTGCAGTAATTCATGTAGATTAGGGTAATAAGAACAAAGAAGAGTACACCTATTACAGAGAAAGGATGGAAAGGTCTTGATGTTGAAGAGATAGAGGATAAAGAGAAAGTATATGACTCTCTGAATAGAATGCAGGGGCTCAGGTATGCTAGAAGACAGGGGATCTACTTACTGCAGTGAAGAAGTTAGGAGAGAAGTTAGAAAAAATTTTTTTGCTTTTTGAGTTTTTACTATTTCACTTTAGGTTTGGGCCAGAAATATAGTAATAGTCTATGGCCAACAAGGGAAAAGCTAGAACTGGAGTGAGACATCAAGAGTGGAAATATAAATTTGGTACTTATCTCCATACACAGGGTCGTGTTAACAGGGCATATGCATTCAATACATTTATTGGATGCCTCCAGAGGCAGAGTGTGGAGAGCTGAGGCAGAGTTAGAGGCAGCCTCTCAAAGAGTTTGCAAGGACAGTCCATGAGCCAACAAGTTACCTTCAATATCAAGGGTCAAAAACCCAGCTAATTCCAGTCTACCACCTATTTTTGTATAGCTGGTGAGATAACAATTTTACATTTTTTTAAATGATTGAAAAAAATCAAAAGAAGAGTAATATATCATGACATGTGAAAACTGAAATTCACATTTAAGTGTCTGTACATAAAATTTTATTGCAATTTAGTTACAGCCATTTGTTTACATACTGTCTTATGGCTGCTTTTGTGCTGCAATAGTACAAGGTTGAGTAGTTGTGACTGAGACATGTGGCTTGTAAAGCCTAAAATATTTACTCTCTGGCCCTTTACAGAAAAAGTCTGATAACTTCTCTTCTCCAAAACAGACCTAGTGAAGAAGGCTGAGTTTATAACTAAACTAGGAGGGAGAAAGGGAGCCAGTAGAAGAGAATTAAATTCAAGTTGGATGTGCACTCAGACAGCATGCTGCCATGGAAGCTGAGGTTATAAAGCCCAAGGAGGAATGAGCTGGTTAGGCCATTAGAGAACTTCAGAACATCACCAAAGGACCACTGCTGAGCTTCTTAGAGGGGGATAGGCATTTCTCCAAGTATAAGTGACTATGTGCCAGGGAGTATGTGAAGCCACAGGACCAAATAAGCATGAAACATCTTCATGGAACATGATTTCACTCCAGGTTTTTGGGGGGATGCTGAAGGCTGGGGGAGTAGGTTCATATTTAAAAGCAGCCATTTTACTGAGTAGAATGCACAATTTGCATGACTTTTTTGTATTAAAATTTTTTGTTGCATGAATAATTTTTATATTAAAATTAGGGTGCTAAAGACACTTCAAGTTTGAAGTAAGCCTGCTTCAGGTTAAAATCCTGGAGTTGTAAATTCACTTTTCTCTTTAGTGGCACTTTAGTGGGAAGGTTTGAAAAATACTTCATGGAATACACAAAGAGTATTTCTGAGAGAAGACATTGTCACCATCTAGGGCTTTAAATTGACCTGGGAATCAAAAAGGTTTAACTCCTAAAGATTATAAGTCCCCTGTCAACTCCAACCTATTGGTAGTGTTTCCTTGGAACACCTTTATTGGGAGGGATTCTGAGACTTGTGTTTAGTTCAGCAGTGATTAGCAATGTGTTCTAATGCTGGGGGAGGTAGTGCATGGCAGTTTGCTTTAATGATTCATCATAGATTAATATGAGAATCTGTCTAAATCTTTGACATATTTTTCAGACTGTTTAACCTCTTAATCAGATTTAATGTTTACCATCTACTTTCAAAGCCATAGTTGCCCTTACATCTCTGCCTTCATGATTCAAGGGGTATCGACAAATATGGAGACCATGTCCAAGTTAACCATAAAGGAATCCTTGAAAATTTTACAATAATGATCATCCCAGTCCATTCAGTCTTTTCATAATCCCCACAAAATACATAAACAAGAAGAAAGTTAAAAGGGCACTGTATTCCACATGAAAATTTTTAATATTTTATTCTACAAGGGTAGGATGATGTTTAAATGAGAATAGAACAAATATATTAATAGAAAAGTAAATGGTAGAAACATAAATGAAAAGTTGAAGTGAGTGAAGCTGGGGCAAGAATATTTAGGATAATAATGGAACAGTTCAGAAGAGAGACAAAGAGAACCAAACAGGTTTAAGACAAAGAAGGTGAAGAGGTAAGGAGAAATTCAAGAGATGCTTCTGAGGTAGACTCACTAGAATCTAGTAACAGATTAGATGTATGGAACAATGGTAGTAAATGATGAATACAGGGTCTTAGCTTAACCAACTAGGTAGGTAAAAATATTAATTACTAAATGGAGAAGGCAGGAAGAGGAATTGTTTGCGGGGCAAACCAGTGATTATGCTGTAGCGTCACAGAGAACTACATTACCGAGGGCCCCTGGTTTCCAAGCAAGTTTGGGCAATGGCAGATGCTGGTGGAAGACTGGAATTTGGCAGTAGGGAGAAGCCAGAGTATTCTTCCTTTCTCACTTTGCCTTCGGCAGTATTCCTCTTGGCGATTGGAATCTTTTCCGAGATTTCACCTCCTGCTATACAAGCTTTCTGTCTTTGGTTCCAGCGTCCTCAGTGGCCGTACCTCTAGCCTCAGCTATGATTCTAGCTCTAGCTGGGTGGCTTTGCCTTCTGGATTCTGGGAACTCCAGCTCTTCCTGTTACCCCTCTTGGTAGTGGCTTTCTGCTGTTGCTAATCTCCTGGTTGTCTTGCCATCCCAATTTTAGCTTCTCATCTCATTCATCACCTGTATAACCAATTCCCAATTAAGTTAAATTTCAAATTTTTTGAAATACCTAGACTGGTTTTTCCCTTGACTGGACCCTGACTGATACAGTAATAAATACAGTTTTAGACACGCTGAGCCTAAGTATGGGGCCCCCTGATCAAGATATTTAGTAGAGACTTGGAAATAGTTAACAAAGACCTGGAGACAGAGATACAGGCTTATAAGGCAAAAACTACAGTTGGTAGTTGAAGCCATAAGGTTCGATTTCCCAGGTGGAGTGAGGAGATGGAAAGATTAAACCCAAAGTGTTAAGCAGTGGGTTTACCCCTGAAATATCAACATTTTTTATTTAAGTCAAGAAAGAACTTGAAGACTGAAAAGGAGTAGCCAGAGAAGTAGAAACCCAGGTTAGGAATGTCACAGAAGCCAAATGAGAAACAAAATTCCTCAAGGAAAGGGCCCAGTGGAGTCAAACTTGGTGGAAATAGCAGATAGAACACATTAAAGGATTGAGGCAAATATTTTCCTTTTTGTTTAGCAAAGGAAATGTATTGCTACGTTTGTCAGAACACTTAACTTAAATGAGTTAAGATAAATGAGAATAGGAGGAGGCTGAAGACATCAATGAATGTAAGCTACTTTTTCAGGATACTGGATGATAAAGACCTTGAAAGAAAGAATACCTTAAGTTGGAAGGAGAGGAAAGGCTGAAGCCATCAAAGGAGTGGATACTGAAGATCTCACAAAAGACGGGGTGGGATCAAGAGTAGAAATGGAATGGTTATCCCTTTGGAAAGAAGGGGGAAGATAATATGGTTGGTCAACATGTGCAAGGTTACTAATTCTGCTTTTTCTAACATGGTGTTATCAAGTGTATCCACCATGCACAAATTTCTCTAAAATGAACAGAAGTATCATTCTCTCCTACCCACAGCTCCCCTCTAAAGCAAAAAAAGATGTAGTTGTTGAAAGAATCATACATCACCTTTACATATAAATTACACACTTGAGGCTGAGTGTTAACTCTTCTCCCAATGTCTCTAGCAAGACATGAAAATTTCATGTTTACAGTGACTGATATTAGCATCTTGAAAAAGAACAAAGACATTCATAAAATTGGCTTTTTCCAAGTGCTAATCTGTCAAACTTTTTTTTCTCTTGTGACGAGGATATTTATGATTTACTCTTCTAACAACTTTCAGTTATGCCATACATATTATTAACTACAGTCACCATGCTGTACATTACACCACCAAGACTTATTTTATAACTAGAAGTTTGCTCTTTTGACCCCCTTCACCCACCCCCACTTAAGGTTTTTTATTGAAGTATAGTTGATGCACCATATTATACAAGTTACAGGTGTACAATATAGTGATTCACAAGTTTCAAAGGTTATACTCCATTTATAGTTATTATAAAATATTGGCAATATTGCCTGTGTTGTACAATATATCCTGGTAGCTTATTTTATACATAACAATTTTTACCTCTTAATCTCCCACCCCTATTATGCCCCTTCTCTCTTCCCTCTCCCCACTGTAACCACTAGTTTGTTCTCTATATCTGTAAGTCTGCTTCTTTTTTGTTATGTTCACTAGTTTGTTGTTGTATTTTTTAGATTCCACATGTAAATTATATCATACAGTATTCATCTTTCTTTGTCTGACTTAGTTCACTTAGTATAATACCCTCCAAGTCCATCCATCTTGCTACAAATAGCAAAATTTTCATTCTTTTTTATGGCTAAGTAATATTCCATTGTAGATATGTATGTACCACATCTTCTTTATCCACTCATCTGTTGATGGACACTTAAGTTACTTCCATATCTTGGTAATTATAAATAATGCTGCTATGAACGTTGGGGTGCATGTATCTTTTTGAATTAGTGGGTTTTTTTTTCAGGTATATATCCAGGAGTGGCATTGCTGGGTGATATGGTAGCTCTATTTTTAGTTTTTTGAGAAACGTCTATACTGGTTGTACCAATTTACATTCCCACAAAGAGTGCAAGAGGGTTCCCTTTTCTCCACATCCTTGCCAACATTTATTTGTATTCTTTTTGATGATAGCCATTCTGACAGGTGTGAGGTGATATCTCATTGTGCTTTTGATTTGCATTTCCTTGGTGATTACTGACCTTGAGCATCATCTTTTTATGTGCCTGTTGGCCATCTGCATTTCCTCTTTGGAAAAATGTCTATTCAAGTCTTCTGCCCATTTTTAAAATTGGGTTGTTCGTTTTTATGATGTTGAGTTGTATGAGTTATTTATATATGTTGGATATTAACCCTTTATCAGTCATATAATTTGCAAATATTTTCTCCTGTTCAGTAGGTTGTCTTTTCATTTTGTCAATGGTTTCCTTTGCTATGCAAAAGCTTTTAAGTTTAATTAGGTCCCATTTGTTTATTTTTGCTTTTATTTCCTTTGCTTTAGGAGACAGATCCAAAAAAAAACATTGCTGTAATTTATGTCAAAGAGCGTTCTGCCTATGTTTTCCTCTAAGAGTTTTATGGTTTCTGGTCTTAAGTTTAGGTCCTTAATCCAATTAAAAAAATTTTTGTATATGGTGTTAGAGAACGTTCTAATTTCATTCTTTTACATGTAGCTGTCCAGTTTTCCCAGCACCACTTATTGAAGAGGCTGTCTTTTCTCCATTGTATATTCTTGCCTCCTTTGTCGTAGATTGACCATAAGTGTGTGGGTTTGTTTCTGAGCTCTCTATTCTGTTCCGTCGATCTTTGTGTCTGTTTTTGTGCCAGTATCATACTGTTTTGATTACTGTAGCTTTGTAGTATAGTCTGAAGTCAGAGAGTGTGATTCCTCCAGCTCTGTTCTTCTTTCTCAAGATTGTTCTGCCTATTTGGGGTCTTTTGTGTTTCCATAAAAATTTTAAAATTTGTTCTAGTTCTGTGAAAAATGCCATTGGTATTTTGATAGGGATTGGAAGTGAAGAAGTAAAAACGGTTATTGTTTGCAGATGACATGATACTATACATAAAAAATCCTAAAGATGCCACCAAAAAACTACTAGAGCTCATCAATGAATTCAGTAATGTTTCAGGGTACAAAATTTATATACAGAAATCTATTGCATTTCTGTACAGTAACAACAAACTATCAGAAAGAGAAATTAAGGGAAAAATCCCATTTACCATCACACCAAAAAGAATAAAATACAAAGGAATAAACCTATCTAAGGAGGCAAAAGGCCCATACTCAGAAAATGATAAGACACTGATGAAAGAAATTGAAGATAACACAGATGGAAAGATATACTATTTTCTTAGATTAGAAGAATTAATATGATTACAATGCCAGTACTACCTACAATTGTAGATTGTAGGCAATCTACAATTCAATGTAATCCCTATCAGAATACCACTCAAGCTTCTTGGAGAAAGTTGTAGTCCCATATTTTACTTTTACAGATGCTAAGCTACCCGAAAATACTAAGAAAACCAGTTTCATATGTTCTACTTAACATACATTGTATGAAGTATAGGAATGGTATAGCCATTTGTGGAAAACCACGAGATCTTCTTTGGGTAATTACCATGAAGCTGTAAATTACTCTATAGTATGTCTCTCTCTGTTGGTTTGTATTTGCTTATAAGTAAAGGCTTAGAAATCAGGTAGCTTTAATCAATTCCCATAAGAGTAAAAGTTTGAGCAAGTAATATCCAGACATAAAAAAAATAGATTGAAGGAAAGTGATGATTTCATAAATATATTCTATTTTGTTGGTAGGGAGAATTATTTTTGAAATAAATAGCTAAGGACAGAGGCAACAAGAGTAACAGGTAACAACTTGTGCATTGCTTAGTTTATACCATGCTGTGCTGACCGTACTTTATGCATTTTACCTAACTGAATCCTTAAGACACAGCCCTACACATATTTTACTTAGTCTTTAAGACATAGCCCTACGACATAGGTAATATTGTTGCCTCCATTTTACAGATTAGGAAACTGAGATCTGGGGAGATGAACTAATTTGCCCCAGGCGACCCTCAGAGTCTAGACTAGACCTCAGGTAGTGTGGCTCTAAAATCCCCACTCTTAATCACTCTGCTGCAGTGCACTTTATAGCTAAACTAGTTAGTGTCCTACATGTAGTTACAAACATAGGTTTTAAAAATTTGTCTGCTTTTTTTTAAGGACCAATATTTGGCGGTACAGTTGTTAAATATTTTTTTCCCCTAAATATATCTCTAAAGAAAAGAATATCTCCACAAGAATAATTTTGATTTTTTTTAATGCACTAAAAGGACATCCCAGAAACAGAACAGGTATTGACTTATTAACGATGAAGCACTATATAAAGAAGCCCCCTCCCCACTTAGTAAATAGGAATATAGTGTAAATAGATGTGAAAGGAGGTGAACACTTTAGGATTAAATGCAAACCCTAAAGTTGTATACAACATTCATATATGGCTTATTATCTCATAGCAATAGTATTTTCATAATGACGTATTCGACATTCATATTTATTGGTAAGATGCTTTTGACTCAAAAGTTAAACAAAAATACAGAAGAGGTAGTTTAGCAAATGCAAGGTGAGAAAAAGGCTTTACCTTTGTATTTTTCCTCAAAAATCTGCAGCCATTCCTTTTTGTTCTAATTTTCTTCTGGATCATCCAGGAAGATAGTGATGCTTTTGGAAGAAGCCGATTCAAAACCCTCTAAGAACTGATTCCCCCAAGTGGACAGTGATGTTTTTGAAACAACTGCTCTGAAAGTCACCTGGGAAGTCTGCACAGTGTTCCTCTCTGTCTTGGATAAGAAAGAAATTCTGGTTCAAAGGAGTCCTGTTAAGATCTGACCAGCAGTTGTAGGAATTATGTTTCTCCTCCAGTTCTATGCATGGTCTCATAAGATGGTAATTTCTACACTGACCTAAGAATATTGATAGATGCTCTGTCATTGCAAGTCAGGAACTGCTTTAAATGGAAACTATACATATTGAAGTTTGCAATTAAAAGTTTGAAAAATTCTCTAGTTGACCTGTGAAACTGCATGATGAGTACTACAAGTGACTGCATGTAATTCCTCATGTTTTCAGTTGTGTTTCATAAAGTCATCACATCTTAGACTCAAAGGGAGTTTTGGCTTCTGACTGCCAGAGGCCTCAAGCTTTAGCTGGGGTCAGGAGTAGGGAAGGTCTATTGATATTCAAATTCTCTGACAGGGGTCATTTGACCCTATGTACAAACTAGCTTATCCTATCCTTACAATGAGAAATAAGCCCACAAAGAAAAGAAAAGTTAAGAAGTTTCAAGGGGCAGAAAAACATTCATCAATTCGCAAAACTAGAACAGTCATTTACCAGACAATGGTTAGGAACCACTAGAAACAAAGTGACATAATATTAATCAGGTATGACTTGTTGCACAGAAGAAAGCATAAATACAGTAAATAAGAGGTTTATATGTAGCCCCAGCAGAGTATGTACACATCCAAGCTGCTGTGAAACTGAACGGGAATTCCTGCAGCGGAACCCCAGCTAAAAGCAGTCTCCGTGCACAAGAGTTGGAAGGTAACAGACGTTGGGAACCACGTGTGGTAACACTAAGCAGATATCCACATACCTTGATCCTTGAAAATGCAATATGAGAAATAAAGGTCACAAGCGAAATAGCACTTTGCCTGCCAAGCGCTGTCTTTCCATAAATATGCACAAGTCAATTAATTCTCCAGTGGGGGGTCTGCAGCCTCACACCTCCTGCCCCTCTGTGGGACCAGGGGTGGCTCTCTCTGGGGGCACAGCGAGCTGAGTCACATGCTGTACACTTACTCCTGCTGCCACTGCTGCAGGTCGCAAGCTCCCGCCTTCACAGTCTCCAGATGCAAATCAAAGCATAAATAACACAGAGACCACGCTCGTGGCTCCTCCTCTCACAACGTGACTGGGAACAGGTACTGGTCCGAGCAGCGCAAATGCAACCCACCAGTGTCCGGGAGTGGAGAGTAGCTTTGTGCACTTTTGCAAAAACAACCCCCAACCAAGAAAAAAAACCAACCAAACAAACAACAAAAAAAACACCACCCTGTGTCTTTTATTTTACTGGTTAGCTCTGTCTGTAGCTAGGAAGACGCTGTGTTGCTCCTGGGCTCTTTCTATCAGCTTCTTCTTCTTCTTGTTCTTTCTCTCCTTTGCCTTTGGCGCTCTCTTCCCTACAACAGGGGGAAGAGAAAGAAATGAAGACATGTCAGAAAAGGCTCTTTCTCTAGGAAAGAAAACACAAAACATTAAGAGTTTTATACAAAGCCCATCTGGAAAACATCACCTATGGAAAAAGCAGCCTCAAAGAGAAAATTGTTCACATTAATTTTGACGGAATAATAATAATTTACTAAATTGGATATGCTGTCTCAAACAGAGACTGATCTTCCTGTTACAGGGAACTGGCATATTTAAAAACCTCCCAGCGGCCTGATCAGTCTTGCAAATATCATTCTGCCACAAAAATTCCATTTATCCCCTCCTCCTTTTAACAACGCTACCCTTTACTAGACATCTTTACATCTTTCTACTGCTCCATATGTCAGTGGGTCAAAAGAAAATAAGCATCTATCTACAGTAAATATACCAGAAGTTTCAAACGCCCCTCTCCCTGCCCCCACGGGAGAAGAAAACGTCTAGCTTTTAACATTATTCCCTCAGTGTTCTCCAAAGGCCAATAAATGAAATGACATATGTGGAGTACTTTATTTTCTATAAAAATTCATGAGGACATCATTTTTATGTGGCTTATGGCTTCTTATACAAACCTCCTAGGCAAGTTGGTCTTATTGAGAGCAAGAAAAATGCTTATTTCTGAAGAGCTGATAGGTGTGTGTTTTACTACCAGAAAATCACACCCTGTTATCCTATTTCCCTCTTTGCCTTAGCCACTAGGAAGCACAGACCACAGCTAAATAGTTGAGGTTTTCCTCCATCAGGAGTTTTGGGATGCAGTTTTCCCTTTGCCTCTGCTGTATTTTACTTTCTCCATCTTGTGGTATGGTTTCCAGTCTTTATAAGGTCTCAGCATTTCTTTGCAAGTATGTCTACGTAGGACTGTGAGAAAAAAGAATAAGGAATATAGGCATTTGCTTTAGGTCCTTTGGGTTCTAAGCATATAGGAATCATGGGATTTTTAGAACAGAAAAGAGCTTGAAAGTTCATCTGCATTAGAAGTTTGGTGCTATACACCTTCAGGACAGGAAGGTTCTTCCTCACAGACTAGAAAGAATCCTCCCGTCAGCTCTTCTTCCTCCTCTACCTGTCCCTACTTCCAATTTATCATGTAGTTCCACAAAACTTAAGCTTTCTCTTCCTGTGAGGTATAGCTATTAGACACCACAGTCATCAGTACCACAAATAGAACATTCCGTTCTAATCCATGCTCTCCATCCTTCCTACACGTAAGAAACTCAATATTCCCAAGATCCTTTCATTACAGGGATATAGCTGGTCAGCTTTTCAATCCAGGCAATGGAGAAGTGGCTGATATAAGACATGGAAAAGAAATAGACCACAGGTTAGGAAGACAGATTTGAGCCACAGGAAACCAGAGTCACAGGAGATTAAAGGATGCCATGAGATTTTTAAGTAAGGGAGATGGTTCTCATTTCTGCTCTTTCTGATCGGAAAGGGTCTGTCTTGTTTGAGGATGGAAAAGTCTTACTCGTAAGACCCTAGATTCAATAAGTAAAACTTTGCTGAGTTCAACTTTTTATCACAAGAACAAAGATAAAAAAGAATAACTTATTTTTAATAGGACACCACAGTAAAATAATAAGAATATAAGCATGCCTCATATTAAATTATGAAGGTCCTTGAAGTTAACGTCTGGTTCTCATTAAGTTCTGGCATTATGTTATAAGGGCATTTTGCCAACTTAAAACGTAGTTAATCCTACCCAATGAAACTTTAGTCCAAGGCATCATTAGTCAAAGAAACTGTAAAGTTACAACTATTTAGTAACACTGTTTCTAATGATGAGACACACCTAATAAGGACAGAGAGATGAAATACTTAACATAAAATAGCATATTTAAAAAGAAGTTTCACTTATAAAGTTTTATGAGGAAGGTTTTCTTAGTTCTATATTTTCTCTCAAAAAACAACCAAAAAATCCTTAGTTAAAAAAAATCATTGCTGACTACCATGTAAAAATTCAGTTTGTGTTTCATTTATTTAAAGGCTGGAGTTTCTTCTAGAAACAAAATAAAATTAAATGAAAAAATAATGCAAACATTCCTAGATTTTAAAATGTGTTTTGTTAAGATAAAAATATACTGAATATAATTTAAAGAAAACCTTTCCCAATCACCATTTCAATTCTTTGTATAAATTATGTAGTTGAATGTTAGATGTGTACTCCTTCACTAACAGCAAATCTATGCTGTGACTGCAAACTCTCATTTTCAAAGAAGGTTAATTTCATGTCATTTACCTAATATCAACATATTATTCTGATGTAATTGTCAATATCAAGTAGTTTTTGTGTTTGCTAGCTGATAGAACATTGTGTAATAGAAGTTCCTCAATATTTGCATAAAGCAGTTCATACTGGGACAAAAAATTCAGAAATGCTTCTGAAAACTTATTTTATAGATTATATGATTATCCCATTGGCGATAAGTTTTAAGGTACTGGTTCCAACTAGAGATGTTTCGGGAGACCTTATTACAACCCTAAAATTTTTCCTCAGATGTCTCTTTTAAATGACATCTCTGTGCTATTTGTTCACTGCTTGGTTTTGTTTTTGGTCAGCCACGTGTCACGTAGGATATATTTGCAAATACCAAAGGCTTAAGACGATTAGCCAAGACTTGACCATGGATAGTTCTAAATTACCTGAAAATATTTTGTGGTCCATAGTAGGTTGTTTGGACTTTAAGCCAACTCAAAGTAGTAAAATATTAAAACATAACCTAACATAGAGTATGAAAAGGGTCTTGCACACATTTTCTTCTGAACTCTACTAAGATTTTCAAATATAAGGAATTGGTAAGATTAAGGCTAACAGAAATATATATCCCTATTCTTATCTATATATTTGAAAATAAGTTATATTGGACCTACAAGTGTGCTAATTTGTTTCCACTTAACTTCTTTACATCTGTGACTATGAACTTAGACTCAGAGAATGACTTGTGTAGTTTCAGATTGTTCCACATTATCAAGTACATTCACCCTGAGCATTTAAGGGCAAATATGATGCCAGTCACCCAAAGAGTAATTCAACCCATGGACTTAACTTTCTTACTTCTCAGTTCACAAGAGAAGACTCGGCAAATATACTGCCCAGGATGAGCAGAAAAGGTTTGAGTTTTATGAGGAGATCGTCAGCCTTCAGCTATGTCCAACTCCAATGAAAAATTCTTCATATCATTGTCCTGAGTACTTGAAGAATGCAGTGGCCTTAAATTACTATTGGGGGAATCTCTTCAAGATCAGGCAGAATCTGATCTACAGAGCAAATCTTTACAGCACTGTTATATGAATGCAAGAAGATGACTGGCCCAGATATAACAGTTTTTAAGGAAAACAATGTGGTTTAATAGAGAAAGGTCCTCTCTGAGAGGAAGGAAACCTGGCAGGTAGGCAGTCTTGTAACTGAGATGTCTGGTAATACATTGTGGTTGTGACTCTCAGTTTCTACATTTATAGGATGAAGATGCTACAATTATCTTTCACTGGAAAGTCATGAGGCATCGTGTGAAAAAGTTGTGTTCCTAGGATGAAAAGGTATGTAAACCATCACTAGCGAGACAAGGTTATTATCAAAATGAACAAAGTTAGAAAGATGCTATCAAAGCCACACTCTAACCAACATAATGACATTGACTTGCACACATGTGGAAATGGTCCAACAGCATAACCTATCAACTCTTCTACAGGAAAAGGTGAACAGTCCCTTATGGAAATACTTGTAACATCCAGCCGTAGACTGCTGCTCTTAGAATCAGGAATAGGACAGATTATTTTGAACCAAGATATCAGGCAGACTTACAAATTACATGAAGCTGTGAAAATACTGACGCCACTGCCAGTCAGACATGAATTTCATTCTTTCATAAGCTCCCCAATTCAAGGAAGGTCTTCAAATGATTTTTCCTCTCACTAGATTTAGGTAAGAGTCTTTTTATCATCGGAGCAATGGTTATTGTACGTACATCAGTAAGGTACAAAGGCTGTCTAGGTTTTGCATTATGATTACTAAGTGCTTTGAGAAAGACTTCCTAATGGTAAATACAATGAAAGAAAATTGAAGAATAAACTCAGTAGCTGTGACTGTGGAAAAAGATAAAAGCTTCTCTCTCTATATACATACACAAACACATACACACACAACTGAGCAAAGTAAGCTACACCATGCAAATGTAATTAACTATAGTTACCATTGTTACAGCCACAACTATGATGACAAGGCTAATCACCTGAAACGAGTACCAATTTTTACTAAATTTTAATGGTAAGTCTGTGATGCTGACTTGAAACCTGGGCTTCACTGTATTTATGAAATTCACCATGGAGACTTGGGAATCACCTCCAGTCATCCTTCAAAGCAGCTAAAACTGAGGACAAGAAGCCTGTAACTACTAACTCGATGAATCTTGTCATACTTCAGAGGATGTGCTGGAGGTGAAACATAAGGTTGCTTCCACATCTAAAGCCACAAGGACTGAGATGTAGACAATAAATAGTAACTGGGTTATTTCTTTTTCTCGTATGAGCAACTTTAGTTTGCCCAAGAATGAGTAGCAATAGAGATTTATTTATTTAAGAGTGATTGATAATTCTCTGGAAAAATGCCAGCTGATTCCTAAAATACTTTAAAAGCTCAAAAAAGAGACAAAAGACCTAAATACAATTCATAAAGGAAATAAAATAGCTAATAAATATATTTAAAGAATCAAATCTCATAATTAAAACCTCCAACTAAGATGAGTTGCCACTGCAAAGATTCTTAAAAGTAAAAATATGTAAAAAGCTAGTGAGAAAATGGTAAGACAGCATCAGGATGCATTATGAGAATATAAAATTGATACAGTCTTTTTGAAAAGCCATCTGGCAATGTATACAAAAGCATTAAAAATATTCCTAACTTTTGACTCAGATTTAGGAATCTATCCTAGGAAAATAACCTAACGTTGAACAGAGATTTCTGCATAGAGATATTTACTATAATTCTGGAACAATTGTAAATTACCTAAATGTCCGACTACAATTTTTTATGACCTCTTGTTATGATTACAGAAATCATAAAGTTTCTTTTCAGCTATGAATTGAAGTATTTTGTATTTTAAGGCCATGACAGTTAAATTTATTCCCAAGAGTACTACTGTTACTTGTCCCTAAAACTTGTCATAAATGGGTGTAAGGAAAAGCCTGTAATTCAAAAGCATTCCTACTGTGGGGGTAAGCAGGTTCCTTAGTGGAGGGATCAATCACAATTGCATCTAACACATGAAAGTTTAAGAACTACTAACCTAAATATTTTAGACATTAAGAATGGATGTTGGCTCACAAAGCTTCTTGTATCTAGAAAGGTGTCCAAGTAGGCAAATGTGATGAGCATGACTGGGACCTACCCCTCTATATTCTACATCGTCCAAGATAAAAATCTCTCCACTGTTCATAATGGTTCAGAACAACATATTGATGGTTATTTATTTACATCAGCTAGAGAGTCAGAGACTGAGCTAGAACGAGTAAAGCCAATGAACCTATTTGGCTCCTTTACAGTACAGAGTTCCTTAATTGGCATTTTAAGTAACATCTATCTGGTTTTTCAAAAATACACTCTACTAAAAACATTTCACAGAGAGAGATCGTTGTCTTTTTAAAGGATTGGTAAATTGTTCAATAGTTGTTTGATGACTGTGATCAAATTTTCTTTGAGAAAAAAATAATCTAGAGACAAACCAATAAATGTCATAGTGTTGAAAAATAACAAGCCATCTACTAAGGAAACTTTACTGGACATCTTGAATTTCAAGTCATAACTTGAAACTTCCAAGTGGTCACTTAGTCATTTCATCTTTATAAAAAAAAAAGAGCATGTGCTTTCAAAATCTATACACAATCTGGAGATAGCTTACCAGTTGGCTTGTTCATCTTACAAGGCTATTGGTGGAGAGTGACAACTGACAAAATGGGCTTCTCTAAACATACAAACATGAAAGTCATTCAGAATTCAGAATACTTACTACCTATGCAGATTTATACTAATTTGTAAGCTGTGATTCAATAAGCCGATTCTGACTGTGTGTTACTGTTCTTTTATCTGTAAAATTTTACCATATTTTTTGTTGCAAAAAGAAGAGTACAAAATGGCTTCCTTTCTCTTCGAGGCCTCTACTCAAAGACATTTTAGTAGGCATGAGGTCTGTTGCCTATTTTGCTGAAAGGAAGTCCCATTTGGTTTAAAAAATCTTGTTGCATTGTTCAACTTGATGAAAATGGAAGAGAAAAGCTAATCCTGAGGATGACCTGAACCTTTATGAATTAAATGTATCACCACTAAGATTTCTTGCACATGGTGTTTCAAAATTTCCTCATTGTATAGCTCTGGAGAAAATTATTGTTCTTCGGGTCTAAGATACAACTTCTATTACCAAGCCCTTACCAACCCATTTGAAGCAGTAGAGACTACAGAAAAGTAACCTAAATAATATCTAGGTTTGTTCCACACAACATTGATCACTCCAGTTGATTTGTTTAACTTAAGTTCTTAGAAATCTGGTACCTCAAACAGGAAAGAAAAAAAAATCAGTTTAGACAAGATTCCATGGAGTTTAAGATAGGTGAGAATAAACAAAAAGAGGTGGTTTCACAAATGTCTCGAGTTCTTTTCATGACTACTTTAGGTTCACCGTCAAGGACAAAGAGTTTCAGAGTAGTGAAAACTAAAATCATCCTGTCGAAAATTTCATTTGTGTGAAAAAAATAAATATATAACTCTACCACAAGGGGGCAATAATTCACTTTTACTGTAAGAGTATCTCTGGTTAAAAATATATATATATACAGGGGAGCTTTTAGGCTCTAACTTCTTAAATACTTTCTTCTAACCCCAAGTGAAGGTCGCCTTTTTTTCTTTTTAGCCAATGGTAAGCTCTGTGGTGGACTAAGAATAGGTAGCAAGATCCAAATGCTGCACGAGGAAAAATGTAATTACATCTCTATTAAAAAGATGTTTGAAGGTAAAGGAGGCTAAGAGAAAAGAAAATAAAGATGAAATCTGCTATTCAAACAGTGATTTAGGGGAAAAAAAGCATTATTCACAAACCCAGGTTCCCATTTTCTTACGGGGAAAGTTAACATAAACTACCTGCAAAGAACAGGTCCTTTTCTCTTAGGTCTCTTATCTATGAGAATAGAGTTGTAGGGCTTCCCTGGTGGCGCAGTGGTTGAGAGTCCGCCTACCGATGCAGGGGACACGGGTTCGTGCCCCTGTCCAGGAAGATCCCACATGCCGCGGAGCGGCTGGGCCCGTGAGCCATGGCCGCTGAGCCTGTGCTCCGCAACAGGAGAGGCCACAACAGTGACAGGCCCACACACCGCAGAAGAAAAAAAAAAAAAAGAATAGAGTTGTAAATCTAAGAATGATCGTCATTATCTTCTGGTGCAGGGAGTGCACAGAGATTTAACATCAAGTACAAAAGCTGATTGTTAGGTGGTGACTCCTGAGCAAGGCTTCTGATCACGTTGGCTTCCCAGCCTCAGGCAGTGGACCATGTTGGGGAGGGTGGAGAGACAGCAAGTATACCCGACATTACTACCCTCTGCTCTAGTCCAGCTCTGCTAAATGCTTTAGAAATAAAGCAAGCCAGGCACAGAGAAATCCGAGTGACCTATCCAAGTTCCTACAGCTAATTAGCAGCAGAGCTGGACTTGCAGCCAGGTCTCAATATTTCTCTCTTATATAATTTTACAGCTTTAAAAGTCCCTGGGGCTTCCCTGGTGGCACAGTGGTTGAGAGTCCGCCTGCCGATGCAGGGGACATAGGTTCGTGCCCCGGTCCAGGAAGATCCCACATGCCGCGGAGCGGCTGGGCCCGTGAGCCATGGCCGCTGAGCCTGTGCTCCGCAACGGGAAAGGCCACAACAGTGAGAGGCCCGCGTATGGCAAAAGGAAAAAAAACAAAACCAAAAAGAAACAAAAATAAAAGTCCCTGGATAAGAACACAGCAATAGAGTTATTTTTCAAGAAAGACAGAAGAGTATTAGAAGACGGCTAATATTACTCTGACAGAGTTCTATGAGAAAAACCCATGGCCTCATCATAACTGAAAACCCATTATGAACTGTTAATACGGCATACATGACAACTTATCTGTAACTTAGAGACTTTCTGTAAATATACACTGCATTGATTCACTGCTTATTCTTTTCCTTACCTTTTATCAAGATGCAATCTATAAAATTTCGTGGTGGGGTAAGTGGATTGGTGGACATTCCTGCTATGGACCATGCACTGTAAGTGCTTCAGACACATTCTCATGTAATTGAACATCATCAAAAAATTTAAGCAAACGGTTCTGCTAGAATGTCATGCAGCTATGCACCCTGAATGTACTCAAAATAAATAAAATTTGCAGAAAACAATCAGGCTCATTTGCCACTCTTAAATTAAGTCAGAAAAAAAATCAGGTTTTGCAGAGAAAATGATACTGATTTCATTTGATTAGGAGTGATGGGATAACCAGAGAAGAATTCCAAGTTGCTCCGAAGCTGACTTCATACTATAATGGAAGGTACCTTTTAAGATAACTCCATTTGAATAAGATGATTTAATCCCTTCATCTTGGGCTTCAATCGATAACCATTAACTAAATGAAAAAAAAAAAGTCCAAGAAATGAAATGTAGGACTATCATCATACGGCAAGCATTTATTTAATTTGGATTCAACACAATTTGGAACTTGAAGACATACTTACAAGCAATAAGAACGTAAATAATGGTTTCTACATGGTAGCTACGTCAGAGCGTCGGTTATCAGTCCAGCCTATGGCTTACCTAAGTGGCAGGCCTTACATGAGGATAGTCAACACAGGGTGACATGAGGGGATACATGTTCCAGCCTCCATAACTGCATCCCCTCCTCTGTGCCCCTGTAGCACTTTGAACCTCCCTAACTAAAAAATTTACCACCTTTTATTGCAATTTTATGTGTGCTTATATTTCATGGCTACTAGTTTGTGAATAATTACAAATAGCTACAATGTAATGCCAATATGTGCCACAGAGTACTGGTTAGAGGCTTCCTAAAAATTAAGTTACAGATATTCACTCAAATTTATCTCAATTAATATGGTGAGCTAGAGCAAAGATGTCTGGGCTAGATCTGAACGCTGAATGTGGTCAGGAACCAAAACCATAGGGTCTTTGTCATCCATCATCAAGCGAACTCTCTTGTTCTTCCTGGACCCTACATGGCTTCTGCTCTCAACTCCAGCTTACACATGGTTTATGAAGGCAGCCCTGGCCCTGAATAAACCCATGCCCTTCCAGCTTACCGCCCTCTTATAACGGCCTCAGTCTCTTTTGCCTTAATTGCATATTCCCAAGAGAAGAACTCAACATGCCTTACTCCCCCTCAGTTAAACTACAGAGTCATGGATGCCTGGCCAGTCCATGGATAGGTCACTCCCAGGTCTAGCCTGGAGGGGTGGGTGATTCACATGACACTGGACTAGGCAGGCATCCAGGATACATGGTTAAGAACATGGGTTTGGGGGTCAGACAGTCATAGATTCAAAGCAGAGCTCTGCCTCTCAGAAGCTAGTGATCTTGGATCAGTTACTTTTTCTAAGGCTTAGTTTTCTTATTTCTGAATGAATAATATCAATGGTACCCACCTCAGCATTGCTGTAAAGGATAAAGAAAATGTGTGTCAAGTTGCAGATACTATACCTGGCACGTACATGCTAAATCAATTCTAGCACCAGATGAGGTGCCTCGTGTGTATTATTTCTAATCCTTATGACAGCCCGCAAGGTAAGCATTATTTTCACTTTGCCGATGAGGAAATAGGTTTAGAGAAGTTAAGTAAACAGCTCAGGATCACATAGCTCGGCAGTGATTCAAACCAACATCTGGCAGATTCTAAAACCTGTACTCTTTCCACTATACTCTTTGGATCCCTTGTGCCCAGCAAAACTTCTTTGATCTCATAATCATTTAAATGGCTGCTGAGCAAACAAATTAATCAGTACATACTAGGCTGGAGGCATCAAGATCCCCACCCAGTCCCCCAGCACATCAGGGTGCTCTTGGGCCATATTAGCTCCCCATTGGGACTGGCCTACAACCTCTATTTCTCATATTAATTATTCCTTGGGTTAAAGGCGTTCAAAGCCTCAGTTTCCTGGGGTCAAGCAACACATTTAGCGCAACTCAGTGTCAACAGTGCGCCCGTGGTAAAACTCAAGGGGAGATGACACGGGATGTTTCTTTTTCAGCTGAGAGTTGGAAGAAGTTTAGACCTGTGGTTCCAAAAGCTCGTTTATGGGCCAGAGATAGTATAATCCTCCAGGGAGTTTTCTTTCTTTTTTTAAATATAGGTTTCCTAGCCATACACTGACTCCTGAATGAAACCTTCAGGAGGGAAAATCCAGAATTTTTTTGCTAAGCTTCAGACATGATTCAGTGCAAAGTTAAGATACATGCAAGTCGAGAGCATAACGCTGTGCTGAAAAGGGTGTGGGCAGGAGAGAGAAAGGACTTTGGAACAGGATAAAGAAAGGAGTGCCAGGCATCCCTTCAAAATGAATGGCTTCCTCCTTCCCGACTGAGCTGACAGGTAGCTTCCGAACTGTGCAACGAAGCAAGCGTCTTTGTGCCCAGACTCCCTTCCCTAGGTTCTCTTTGTGGTGATGCCCCGAGAAAGCAGCAGAGATCAAGCTGCCTGTGTTGAGAGGAATGTACACATGAAGAAAGGGTCCCTTATCTTTTTGTTCAAGCTAAGTCACTCATGTTGTAGGTCACTCATGTTACAGCAGATTCATTTCTCCTGTGGTTATATTCCACAAACTTGCTTTACTCTAAAGAATCTCTCAATTCACTCAACAGATTCTGGTTTGAAAGACAATCTACTTGGTTTGCAGAAATTCTAAGGAGTTGGACAGAAAAAAAAGAAAACAAGACTATGGTTGAAAACAATTAAAATTATCATCAAATTTGGAGCTTCTGCCTTTTACTAGGATACAGATCTGGCACTTCAAAAATTGGAAAAACAAACAAAAAAGGACCCCTTAGACCAGGTGACGCAAATACCAGAGGTATTAAAATGTTATTGGTTGGGCTTCCCTGGTGGCGCAGTGGTTGAGAGTCCGCCTGCTGATGCAGGGGATGCGGGTTCGTGCCCCGGTCCGGGAAGATCCCACATGCCACGGAGTGGCTGGGCCCATGAGCCATGGCCGCTGAGCCTGCGCGTCCGGAGCCTGTGCTCCGCAACGGGAGAGGCCACAACAGTGAGAGGCCCGCGTACCGCAAAATAAATAAATAAATAAAATAAAATGTTATTGGTTGTATCCCAGAAAGAAGGAAGCATATTACAAGTCTTTTTCCTTCTTTCAGAAAGATGCTAACTATGAGTTTCCTCCATGTTATTAAATCATCATCATCTTCATGCTGCTGCTGTTAGCTGTGAGCCAGGCACTAAGTGTTTTACATATGTCAACTCATTTCATACTAAAAATATTCCTATGAAATAGATACTCTCTTCGATACCACTTTGCAGAAGAAGAACCAGCAGGTCAGAGAGGTAAGGTGACCTAAGATGGCACAGCCAGTAAGTGGTAGAGTTTGGATTTGAACGCAGTCTCGTCCCAAAGCTTACACTCTTATCCATTATGCTATACTTTCTCTCATCACCTTTGTGGTATAATAAATGTGATCTCCTTAGAGGGAGAAGAGGAGGAAGGAGTCAGTGTTACACTCTTCCCTTTAATCATAAACTCCCACAAACCCTATGAATAGGTCTTCAGTCAAAGGGTTGAACCACTAAATTCATAAAATGGAGGCTGGGACCATCATTGGTTTGTTACAAGACCAAGATGATCAAGGGCATATTTTCTTTGTTATTCTTGCAGAACAAGGAAAATAAACAAATATTTGCCAAAATAAATAGTCTCCATCTATAAGTAAAGACCAGACAAATGTTTTGGTCACTGTAGAATCTCTGTCAACCACCCAAATAGCAGCAATGGATTTCAATTAGAGGAAACATATTTTACAAGGTACTCTAAATAACATGTTCAACACACCTAATGATTATTAGAGACATCACATCTCTAAGGTTTCAAAGAGTCTGCAACCTTTGCTGGGTTTTCTTGAATCCTAATATCTTGGTGATTGCCAGATATTAAAAGAGCAGAATATAGCTAATAATTATTTTTTTCACAAACATCCTACTGTTTAATAAAATGAGTTTACTTCCCCCCAACTGGAAATGGTATTTCACTCTCCAGAAAAAGTACATAGACTGTTAAACATATAATATAAACTGAAATCAAAAGAAAGTGCTAAACATCCATACACACACAGACACTCATTTACATAATAAGCATCTGTAGTATTTCCCAAGCATTGCTCATGGTCATGTTTATATCACTATGTCCTAATCAGTTTTATTTGACTTAGGTGTTAAAGAAAAAGGAGAAATGAAAAGCTTACATATAACATGAAAAAATTTTAAATGTAATGGAAATTATTTAAAATAAATCATCACTGAATCAGATATCCAAGAGGAGTCTTGCATTCCAAACTACTGTAATTTCAGTAAAGACATCACCTGGAATTTGATAAGAAAAACTACATAAAAAATATCAGTGAGCTATTACTATGTTATAGAATACATACTCTCACAGTCTGAGCAGGGCAGGTTCCAGGACCTGAGCTGAAACTTGACCTAAAAGCATCAAAATGAAAATGGTTATTTTAAAAAGGACTTTGAGGAAAGACTACAGAGAATGCTTTGCCGAGAAACAAAAAAGATGTCAATGCTCACAGGATATGTGAAAGATTATCTTCTAAAATAGAACTTTTTTCTACTTTTCACTATGTTGCTAATCAAAAATACATAAAATTATAGCTACAAAGCTATAATACAACCATAATAATTTCTTTATCTATTAGGGAAGTTAAAGACCGAGTTACTGAGAACAGATATGAAAAGCTTTTCTGCTGTAGCATTTTTCAAAAATTAGGTAACCATTTTTCTGACAACGGCTTAATTAGAACACAGTTGGAAAACAAGGAATGAATTAAGAAACTTCTGGAAATCGCTTCCAATCAGTTTGATTCTAATACAAAACAGAAAAAAAATGTATGGGTGATAAATATAAGATTTATACTTTGATACTTTTTTGAAGGAATAAATATTTTTAAACTGCCTTAAATTAATGTGTTTCCAAGTCTTCTTATAGAAAAATTTAAAATTCCACCAAATAATGCCATTTAAATATATTGTTAAAAGCTAAATTGGTTCTAACATAAATCAAGTCTTTTTTTGAAAGAGAACTGCAGATATATTTTAATGACTATTTAAACTTAAATTCTGGGTCATTAAAAGTTTCAGTAGCAATGAGGTAGGCTATTCAAAACTACTGGAGACAGTTTCTCTGAGGTGTGTGTGTATTCATCAATGCATGTGTATCCAAAATATATCCGCCTCCATAGACTATCTGGGCACATTAGTTGAGAGAACAGCTTACTTTCATGTAAATATATGTGTGTTTATCTTACAGCATAAAATTATATTCTTTAGGATTACGACCAACAAATTACAAGTTTCTTTTAAGATAAGTCTAAAAAAAATCTCGGGAATTTTTAATTTTTAATTTTAATTTTAATTATAAACTCAAAAGGAGTAGCAAAATTGCTCCAGTAAAAGTTTATGGTTTGGAGTCATCACTAATCAATGCTTTTTTTCCGGCTCTGACAGAACATTTTGCACTGAAGAGCAGAGTTTCTTTAAGCATCCAGTTTTTATGCCATAAAATACAGGAAAATGATTCCTATTAACTAAGAGCAGAGCATGACTTAAGATCTCTCCTCCAGTTCCTGTATTTATAAATAAAATATGGAAACAACCAAAAATCTGGACAAGAGGAAGTTGTGTGGTGAGAGGAAAGAAGGGAGAGAGGAAGGAATGAAAAGGAGGGAGACATAAATGATTATTATGGCTACCACTCAACTCAAATACAAATTGGTCTAGGGGACCATTTTAGAAATATTTCCTCATTTAGAAATCAATCACTGATGTCACCCAAATGACAAGGAAACATTTTCATCATGATAGGATATGATTTTTGAAGGCTTACTATACTACTACTAGTTAGAGCTTATAAGCTGGTATAAAGCTGGTATAAAGATTGCTTTGTCATAGGTCCTATCCTAAGGATTTCCATTACAAAAACACCAATGAGACTGAATCATAAAGAGGTTCTAAACACATGATCCTTTGGGGAAGTTGGCATGGGAGATGTTACAAAAACAAAATGGCAACATTTGGGTCATATGCCATTTTGTTCTAAGTATTAAAGAAATACTTAAAAGGTAAAAAGGCAGTATGATGACTACAGTTTACTAATACTGTAGTACATACTGGAAATTTGCTAAGAGTAGATTTCAGGTGCTCTCATCCAACACACAAAAAGTAGCTATGTGAGAAGACATGTTAATTAGCTAAACTGCAGTAATCATTATGTAGATGTATATCAAATCATCATGTTGTACACGTGAAGTATATACAATTCTTATTTAAAAATGAAAAGAAAAGAAAATGGGCATTTGATTTGGTCATTAGGATGTCATCAGTGACCTTTAAGGCAGGAGTTCAGTGATGCTGAATGCAGAGACCAGCCGGGCTGGAGTAAGTCAGAGGGAAGATGAGAGTGAAGGCTCCACTACACAGCACTGTTCTGAGAGAGACAGGAGAGGCGAGCAAGGGGTTCTTCAGGATGGGGGAATCTGAGGTTATTGAAGGCTGAGGAACAGAAGCAAACAGAGGGTAGAAATGGTTTCTTCTATGGCTACAGTGTGCCTGGCCACATTCACATTATCAAAGAGATAAAGAAAAAAGCAAAGATAAGGGATTCTCTCCAGGCAAAACTGTATTAGCGACTTAACTGGTAATATTAGATTTGAGCAATCGAAACTAATTCCTGTGTAAATCGCTCTGTCTATGGAGTGCATGGAAATCCAGAGGCCACGGACATGTTTAATAACCTTCCTTGATTCCTAATTCCTTCCTCATACTGTCATTCCTAGGTCTCTTTACAAGAGAAAGCCAAAAAATTAATGGTCTTTCCAGCAGGAAAGAATTGAATAAATGTATTCTCTGTGCCAAACTGTGATAATAAAAAGTAAATAAATAAAGTTAAAGGAAAAAAAAAGTAATATTTGAGCATAAATCCTTTTCCAAATTCATTCCACATAACTCCACAAGTTGCACATTATGTAAGTTGAGTACACTGATGAAATACTGTGGCTTTCCCACTGAGTAATAAATATTCCCTAATGCCAGCAAAATTTTATTTTATAGGTAGAAATTAGATCAGTTCCCATTAAGGGTTATCTTAACGCATAATGTTATGCAGGCAAAGAGTTTTTTCCCTAAGTGCTACTCCATGGGAATTTTATATACTATCAACTACGATTGGTATGTACCTATATATGTATACATTCAAAATAAGTGCACAAATTAAAATATGAAGTAGATGAAAAAAATAATGAAGTATTTACATATATGTCTGGTTTAAGTGTAAAGTAATACAACTCTTCTGAAAGGAGCTTTTCCCCTATGTTTTCTTCTAGGAATTTTACGGTCGCAAGTCCTACATTTCAGTCTTTAATCCATTTTCAGTTAATTTTTGGTGATGTAAGATAAGGGTTCAAATTCATGCTTTTGCATGTGGATATTTAGTTTTCCTAAAGCCATTTATTGAAGAGACAATCCTTTCCCCATTGAGTATTCTTAGCTTCCTTGTCAAATATTAGTTGACCAGATATGTGTGTGTTTATTTCTGGGCTTTTCTATTCTGTTCCATTGATCTGTGTGTCTGCTCTTATGCCAATACCATACTGTTCTGATTGCTATAGCTTTGTAATATAGTTTGAAATCAGGAAGTGTGATGCCTCCAGCTTTGTTCTTTCTCAAGAATTGCTTTGGTTATTTGGGGTCTTCTGTGGTTCCATATGAAAATTAGGATTGTTTTTCTATTTCTGTGAAAGATACTATTGGAATTTTTATAAAGATTACTCTGAATCCATAGATGGCTTTGGGTAGTATGAACATTTTAACAATATTAACTCTTCCAATCTCTGAACATGGGCTATCTTTCCATTTATTTGTGTCTTCTTCAATTTCTTTCATTAATATCTTGTATAGAACATTCACTTCCACAGTTAAATTTATTTCTAAAATTTTTTTTTACTGTTTTTAATGCTATTATAAATGGGATTATTTTATTTCTTTTTTCCAGTAGGTCATTGTTAGTGTACAGAAATGCAACTGATGTTTTGTATGTTGATTTTGTATCCTGAAACTTTACTAAATTTGTTTATAAGGTATAACAATTTTTTGGTGGAGTTTTAAATTTTTTCTGGGAACAAGATCATACCATCAGCAAACAGCCTATTTTACTTCTTCCCTTCCAATTTGGATGCCTTTTATTTCTTTTCCTTGCCTAATTGCTCTGGCTAGGAATTCCAGTAATATGTTGAACGGTAAGAGTAGGCACCCTCTCAACTGCATGGTCTTTGGTGAATGCTGCAGGGGGAAGGATGTCTTCAGAGGCCACAAGGGCTTTTGGGGTTTTCACTGGTGACTCCCAGTTCAGACGTTAGGCACCAAGGCAGGCAGCAGTAGTGGCTGGAGCCAGTGGTGTGCACACACTCAGGTTTAGGAAGCCAGCTGCAGGTAGCTGTGTAGTGGCAGGGGCCAGTTGCAAACACACACACACTGGTGGGAAGCAGGGCAAGCAGTAAGGGCTAAGGCCAACTGCAGTGCACTGGAAGCTGTGAGGGTGCTGGCTTCTGGTTCTGATCTCTGGTGCCAGCAGTGAAGCCTGGCATCAGGAGTCAGGCTGGTAGCATGTGGTATATAGCTGGAGCAGCTAGCTGCAGGTGAGCACAGTGGTACAGGGCTGTGATAGGAGACAGGGCTAGATCCAGACCCACAAGCAGCTGTGGGGGCCCTGGCTGTCAACATTCCCTCCTGTGGCTGTGTAGTCTCTCCAGTGATGGAGGTTGGGCCAGAGGCATGCAGCTGTGGCTTGCTGCAGATGAGCCCAGTGGTGCAGGCCAGTGACAGAAGACAAGGCCAGATCCAGGACCACAAGCAGCTGTGGAGGCCTTGGGTATCAGCATGCACTTCCATGGCTGTAAGACCTGGTCACAGGTACACACATGGCAGTGGAGGTCAGATAAGCAGTGCGCAGCTACACAGCTGGAGGGGTTAGCCCAGAGAGCACACACAGCAGCAAGGTCAGCTGGGGGGCTCTGGGCTGGCATCTGGTACACATGCAGCCACAGAGGATCCTGGGCTTTTGCTGGGGTGGGAGGGAGAGGGGAGCAGGGAGGGACTCAGGTGGCTGGTGTCAGCAAACATGAATACCGGGGGGCAAAAACCCAGTGACATCTGTGATGGCTGTGCTGGCCCTTGGTTTCTTCAGTAGTGAAAGCTGCTGTTTTCATCCGTAGGACACGTCACTGGGAGCAGTGGCTTCTTTCACTGTGTATCTGACACTGGAGCCCGTGCTCTTCTTCCTCGTTCCCACACATCTTTATGGGTCGTGTCTCAGGTTTGCTGGTCTCTGGTGGTGGTGACTGAAGTGGGTCCTTCATGTAATACTCCAAAAGGCTGGGGAAGCTGGTCATTCACCCCACTCTTCCTCTCCCTGTGAGGCAAACTCTTTCCAGCTGGGGAGTTTTCCTTGGTGCCAAGAGTGCAGCCTTGGGGGATAGGATGATGGAGGTGAAAGGAAACATTCTTCCTTCTCTTTTTGTGTGGTTATTCTCAGGACTTGTTGTTCCACTAGGTTGCTGAAGTTTCTCAAGTGGATTCCAGAGCTCTCCCAGAGCTGTTTTTGTTTGTGGATAGCTGTCTAATTATTGATTTTTGTGGAGGGATGGGGGCTGGGGATCTCCTACTCTGCAATCTTGGTGAAGTCAGAGATAATTTTCTACTTTATAAACTGAATGGTAGGGTACAGGGATGATTTTATCATTGTTCTTTAAACAGTAAATATAAATTACATGTACTTTTTAGTAAGTATAATATTTCTTTAAAAAATACAAAACCACTGTAAAATATCCACTCCCCAAATAGAAAAACAACCCCCAGAAATAACCATAGTTAACCAAAGGTGTGTGTGTGTATATATACACACATACATATATATATATGTATATATATATATATATACATCCTGTAAACAAAAGTGTTACTGTATCATAAATGCTAATCAACTACTTGGTTTCGTAAGATATTCTGCAACGTTTTTTCAAGAAATGAAAACATTGGCATTATACTTTATAATTGTTGTATATTTAAGTATATTTCTGTCTTTTCAAAACAGTAATCCTCATTATCTGAACATAATTCATTCCTGAAAACATGCTGGATGGCAAATTTTTGGATAATGGAGACCTGTCTTCTATTTCCAAAATGGAAAAAGTAATTTATTTCCAGTTTATGAAAATATCCTAACTAATTTCCCAGAATATCACTAAAATCCTTGAAAACATCTATGCAATAATCCAACCAAGGCTTTCTGAATTAAAAAAGAAATTTAAATAACCTAATTACCTGTTTAATAAAATTCAATAAACTCTGATAGATGTGTTTGTGTTAACCAAGCAATGATACTGTATAGTACTGGAAGCCTTCTATATTGGGGAGTAAAGTGAGCAGTGAGAAACACTATAGTGTGTGACCCCAAGATAGCTGCCATCATTTTCTTCCTTACTTGTACGCGTATGCCACACTTCATCCACAGGAGGAGTCTGTTCCTCCACTCCCTTTGAATCTGGACTGGCCTTAGCAGCTTGCATGACAGAGGTAATATTCTGGAACTTCTTTCATTAGAAGCATTGCATCTCCATTCTGGGTCCACCATCCTGTGAGGAAACCCAAGCTGATCACATGGAGAGGCTATGTGAATAGAGAGACAACAGCCAGCACCAACTGTTCCACCATGCCAGCCCAGGATCCAAACATGGGAGTAAGAAGCCTACACATGGGTCCACCTTCAGCAGTCACTTGACACAACAGAATGAGTGCCCCCAGGTGAGACCCTCCCAGCCACAACCTGTCCACTCTTGGATCCACGCAAAATGATAATCAAATTCTTGATTTTAAGCTACTAAATTTTGGAATGTTTGTCACTAATTAATAGAGAAATGCAAATCAACACCACAATGAGGTATCACCTCACACCAGTCAGAATGGCCATCATCAAAAAATCCACAAACAGAGGGTGGAGTCAAGATGGTGTAATAGGAGGACATGGAATTCATGTCTCCTCACAAGTAGGGCACCTATCAGGCACCGGTGGGGGACCATGGACACCTAAGTGGATGGGAGGAACCACCAGTGACCAGATTGCAAGATCTTGGTTCCCAGACCAGAGTTCGGGCCCAAGCTCCTGTGGTGGGAACTCTGAGTCCAAACCGCTGGAATAACAGAGAACCTCAGACCCCAGGGAATATCAATCAGAGTGAGACCTCCCAGAGGTCCTCATCTCAGCACCAAGACCCAGCTCTATCAAACTGCTTGCAAACTCCAGTGCTGGATATCTCAGGCCAAACAACCAGGAAGACAGAAATACAGCACCACCCATCAAAAAAAGAAAAATAAATAAATAAAATGGCAAAATAATTTGTTACAGACAAAGGAGGAAGGTAAAAACCTACAAGACCAAATAAATGAAACAGGCACCGACCTGAAAAATAATTCAGAGTAGTATTAGTAAAGATGATTAGTAAAACAGAATGGAGAAAATACAGGAAACATTTAACAAGGATCTAGAAGAACTAAAGAGCAAACAAACAGTGATGAACAACACAATTACTGAAATTAAGAATACTCTAGAAAGAATCAATAACAGAATAACTGAGACAGAAGAATCGATAAGTGAGCTGGAAGTTAAAATGCTGGAAATAACTGCCAGGGAGAAGAATAAAGAAAACAGAATGAAAAGATTGAGGAAAGTTTCAGAGACCTCTGGGACAACACTAAACACAACAACATTCGAATTATAGGGGTCCCAGAAGAAGAAGAGAAAAAGAAAGGGTCTGAGAAAATATTTGAAGAGATTATAGTCAAAAACTTCCCTAACATGGGAAAGGAAATAGTCAATCAAGTCCAGGAAGGAGTGTCCCATACAGGATACACCCAAAGAGAAACACACCAAGACACATATTAATCAAACTATCAAAAATTAAATACAAAGAAAAATATTGAAACAGCAAGGGAAAAGCAACAAGTAACATACAAGGGAATCCCCATAAGGTTATAGAGGAATTTTCAGCAGAAACTCTGCAAGCCAGAAAGGAGTGGCAGGACATATTTAAAGTGATGAAAGGGAAAAACCTACAACCAAGATTATTCTACCCAGCAAGGATCGCATTCAGATTCAATGGAGAAATTAAAAACTTTACAGATAAGTAAAAGCTAAGAGAATTCAGAACCACCAAACCAGCTTTACAACAAATGCTAAAGGAACTTCTCTAAGGAGGAAACACAAGACAAGGAAAAGACCTACAACAACAAACCCAAAACAATTAAGAAAATGGTAATAGGAACATACATATCAATAATTACCTTAAATGTAAATGGATTAAATTCTCCAGCCAAAAGACACAGACTGGCTGAATGGATACAAAAACAAGACCCGTATATATGCTGTCTACAAGAGACCCACTTCAGACCTAGGGACACATACAGACAAAGTGAGGGGATAGAAAAAGATATTCCATGCAAATGGAAATCAAAAGAAAGTTGGAGTAGCAATTCTCATATCAGACAAAATAGACTTTAAAATAAAGACTACTACAAGAGACAAAGAAGGACACTACATAATGATCAAGGGATCAGTCCAAGAAGAAGATATAACAATTGTAAATATTTATGCACCCAACAGAGGAGCACCTCAATACATAAGGCAAATGCTAACAGCTGTAAAAGGGGCAATCAACAAAACAAAATAATAGTAGGGGACTTTAACACCCCACTTACACCAATGGACGGATCATCCAAAATGAAAAAAATAAGGAAACACAAGCTTTAAACGACACAGTTGACCAGATTGCCTTAATTGATATTTATAAGACATTCCATCCAAAAACAACAGAATACACTTTCTTCTCAAGTGCTCATGGAACATTCTCCAGGATAGACCATATCTTGAGTTACATATCAAGCCTTGGTAAATTTCAGAAAATTGAAATTGTATCAAGTATCTTTTCCAACTACAATGCTATGAGACTAAATATCAATTACAGGAAAAAAAAAAACTGTAAAAAATACAAACACATGGAGGCTAAACAATATGCTACTAAATAACCAAGAGATCACTGAAGAAATCAAAGAGGAAATCAAAAAATACCTAGAAACAAATGACAATGAAAACACGATGACCCAAAACCTATGGAATGCAGCAAAAGCAGTTTTAAGAGGGAAGTTTATAGTAATATGATCCTACCTCAGGAAACAAGAAATATCTCAAATAAACAACCTAAACTTACACCTAAAGCAATGAGAGAGGAAGAAAAAGAACAACAAAAAGCCGAAAGTTAGCAGAAGGAAAGAAATCATAAAGATCAGATCAGAAATAAATTAAAAACAAACAAAAGAAACAATATCAAAGATCAATAAAACTAAAAGCTGGTTCTTTGAGAAGATAAACAAAATTGATAAACCATTAGCCAGACTCATCAAGACAAAAAGGGAGAAGACTCAAATCAACAGAATTAGAAATGAAAAAGGAGAAGTAACAACTGACACTGCAGAAATACAAATGATCAAGAGAGATTACTACGAGCAACGATATGCCAATAAAATGGACAACCTGGAAGAAATGGACAAATTCTTAGAAAAGCACAACCTTCTGAGACTGAACCAGAAAGAAATAGAAAATATAAACAGACCAATCACAAGCACTGAAATTGAAACTGTGATTAAAAATCTTCCAACAAACAAAAGCCCAGGACCAGATGGCTTCACAGGCAAATTGTATGCAACGTTTAGAGAAGAGCTAACACCTATCCTTCTCAAACTCTTCCAAAATATAGTGGAGGGAGGAATACTTCCAAACTCATTCTGTGAGGCCACCATCACCTTGATACCAAAACCAGACAAAGATGTCACAAAGAAAGAAAACTACAGGTCAGTATCACTGATTAACATTGATGCAAAAATCCTCAACAAAATACTAGCAAACAGAATCCAACAGAACATTAAAAGGATCATATACCATGATCAAGTGGGGTTTATCCCAGGAATGCAAGGATTCTTCAATATATACAAATCAATCAATGTGATACACCATGTTAACAAATCAAAGAATAAAAACCATATGATCATCTCAATAGATGAAGAAAAAGCTTTTGACTAAATTCAACACCCATTTATGATAAAAACTCTCCAGAAAGTAGGCATAGAGGGAACCTACCTCAACATAATAAAGGCTGTATATGACAAACCCACAGCAAACATCATTCTCAATGGTGAAAAACTGAAACCATTTCCTCTAAGATCAGGAACAAGACAAGGTTGCCCACTCTCACCACTCTTATTCAACATAGTTCTGGAAGTTTTAGCCACAGCAATCAGAGAAGAATAAAAAATAAAAGGAATCCAAATCAGAAAAGAAGAGGTAAAACTGTCACTGCAGATGACATGATACTATACATAGAGAATCCTAAAGATGCTACCAGAAAACTACCAGAGCTAATCAATGAGTTTGGTAGAGTAGCAGGATACAAAATTAATGCACAGAAATCTCTTGCATTCCTATAAACTAATGATGAAAAATCTGAAAGTGAAATTAAGGAAACACTCCCATTTATCACTGCAACAAAAAGAATAAAATACCTAGCAATAAACCTACCTAAGGAGACAAAAGACCTGTATGCAGAAAACTATAAGACACTGATGAAAGAAATTAAAGATGATACAAACAGATGGAGAGATACACCATGTTCTTGGATTGGAAGAATCAACATTGTGAAAATGACTATACGACCCAAAGCAATCTACAGATTCAAATCCCTATCAAACTACCAATGACATTTTTCACAGAACTAGAACAAAAAAATTCACAATTTGTATGGAAACACAAAAGACCCCAAATAGCCAAAACAATCTTGAGAATGAAAAATGGAGCTGGAAGAATCAGGCTCCCAGACTATACTCTAGACTAAACTACAAAGCTACAGTAATCTAGACAGTATGGTACTGGCACAAAAACAGAATATAGATCAATGGAACAGGATAGAAAGCCCAGAGATAAACCCATGCACATATGGTCACCTTATCTTTGATAAAGGAGGCAGGAATGTACAGTGGAGAAAAGACAGCCTCTTCAATAAGTGGTGCTGGGAAAACTGGACAGCTACAAGTAAAAGAATGAAATTAGAACACTGCCTAACACCATACACAAAAATAAACTCAAAATGGATTAAAGACCTAAATGTAAGGCCAGACACTATAAATCTCTTAGAGGAAAACACAGGCAGAACACTCTATGACATAAATCACAGCAAGATCCTTTTTGCCCCACCTCCTAGAGAAATGGAAATAAAACCAAAAGTAAACAAATGGGACCTAACGACACTTAAAAGCTTTTGCACAGCAAAGGAAACCATAAACAAGACGAAAAGACAGCCCTCAGAATGGGAGAAAATATTTGCAAACGAAGCAACTGACAAAGGATTAATCTCCAAAATATACAAGCAGCTCATGCAGCTCAATATCAAAAAAACAAACAACCCAATCCAAAAATGGGCAGAAGACCTAAATAGACAGTTTTCCAAAGAAATGTACAGACTGCCAACAAACACATGAGAGAATGCTCAACATCAGTAATCATTAGAGAAATGCAAATCAAAACTTAAATGAGGTATCACCTCACATCAGTCAGAATGGCCATCATCAAAAAATCTACAAACAATAAATGCTGGAGAGGGTGTGAAGAAAAGGGAACCCTCTTGCACTGTTGGTGGGAATGTAAATTGATACAGCCACTATGGAGAACAGTATGGAGGTTCCTTAAAAAACTACAAATAGAACTACCGTATGACCCAGCAATCCCACTACTGGGCATATACCCTGAGAAAACCATAATTCAAAAAGATTCATGTACCACAATGTTCACTGCAGCTCTACTTACAATAGCTGGGACATGGAAGCAACCTAAGTGTCCAATGACAGATGAATGGATAAAGAAGATGTGGCACATATATACAATGGATTATTACTCAGCCATAAGAAGGAACAAAATTGAGTTATTTGTAGTGAGGTGGATGGACCTAGAGACTGTCATACAGAGTGAAGTAAGTCAGAAAGAGGAAAACAAATACCATATGCTAACACATATATGTGGAATCTAAAAAAAAAAATGGTTCTGAAGAACCTAGGGGCAGGACAGGAATAAAGACACAGACGTAGAGAATGGACTTGAGGACATGGGGAGGGGGAAGGGTAAGCTGGGACGAAGTGAGAGAGGGGCATGGACATATATACACTACCAAACGTAAGGTAGATAGCTAGTGGGAAGCAGCCGCATAGCACAGGGAGATCAGCTTGGTGCTTTGCGTCCACCTAGAGGGGTGGGATAAGGAGGGTGGGAGGGAGATGCAAGAGGGAGGGGATATGGGGATGTACGTATGCATATAGCTGATTCACTTTGTTATACAGCAGAAACTAACACAACACTGTAAAGCACTTATACTCCAACAAAGATGTTAAAAAAAATCCACAATAAATGCTGGAGAGGGTGTGGAGAAAAGGGAACCCTCCTACACTGTTGATGGGCATGTAAACTGGTACAGCCACTATGGAGAACAGTATGGAGCTTCCTTTAAAAACTGAAAATAGAGCTACCATATGATCCAGCAATCCCACTTGGGCATATAGCTGGAGAAAAACATGGTTCAAAAGGATACATGCACCCCAATGTTCATTGCAGCACTGTTTGCAATAGCCAAGACACAGAAGCAACCTAAATGTCCACAGACAGATGAATGGATAAAGATGTGGTACATATATGCAGTGGAATATGACTCAGCCATAAAAAGAATGAAATAATGCCAGTTGCAGCAACATGGATGGATCTGGAGATTATCATACTAAGTGAAGTAAGTCAGAGAAAGACAAATATCATATGATATGGCTTATATGCAGAATCTAAAACAAAATACAAATGATCTTATTTACAAAACAAAAATAGACCCCCAGACTTAGCGAACAAACTTTGGTTACCAAAGGGGAGAGGGTAAGGGGAGGGATAGATTGGGAGTTCAGGTTGACATGTACACACTGCTATAATTTAAAATAAAATGCCTTTCCATGAAAAATAAAGAAATAAAAATAACCAGAAATGTTTTTTTGGAACGTTTGTCATGCAGCAATAGATAACCAGAGCATACACTACCCAACTGGGAAGACTACTGAGGTAAGACTGAAATGCACTGAACATCCTCCTTGCTTGGAGTCACACCATTGAAATGTTTTTGCCGGCAAGTGCATGTGAACCAATTATGGTAGGGTTTGATTCATAAATTTGGAGTAAAATTTTTTGCAAGTTATTATAGCAAATATTCCCATAGTGACAATTCTGATATCATGGTGTATCCGTAAGATAACTTAGCTGGGTTACAAGATTTTGGAGTTACAGTCTTCATCTTTCAAAACTTAGATGCTATTTCCACTATTTTTTTTTCTTTTAAACACCCAAACTGGAAGTCTGAGGACAGCTTGATTTTGATTTTTGTCCTTTGGATATAAAGTACTTTCTTTAGAATTTTCTCTTTCATCCTTTTTTTCAAACATTTTTGCCAGGCTATGACTATATGTAGATCTCTCTTTCACAGACAGTTCTTTGGCTCTCTAAAACCAGGCCATTTTTCAACTCAAGTTTTTACTGTTAATACTGTTAATATCATCTTTTTCCCATCATCATTTTCAGCACTTTGTCCTTAGCCTCTAAAATTCTGTTCGTTTCCCAAGTTTTTCCTCCATGTCATTATTCTATTTTCCAAATGATCAATTCTGTGCCTGACACTCCCCAATGAAAATGTTAATGTGACTACTCTATGCTCCAATTGCCTTCAATTCTTTATCTCACCTGATCTCTCTTTTAATCTGATCATGTTTTCCCTTTATCTCATTCTATTTACTATTGCTTTCTAAGCTATTTTATGAATATTACGTTTTCCCTGTACCTTATTGAGGACAAACGTTTTCCCTAAATTTTTCTTCTGTCTTATAATGCAGCAATGTCAGGAATCTGAACTTCATCAAGTTTTAGAATGACTTCCCTCTTATTCTACAGTAATTATTCTATAAACTCATCTTTTCCTCAAAAAAAAAAAAAAAGTAAAGTCTACTCAGATTTAAGAGATGAATTGGGGGGACTGCCTTTGGACAGTCTCTACCCATCTGGGTATTGATTAAATTCCATATTCATTCCAACTCATGACTAGCACTTGATTTACCCATCCCCTAACCGAATCCAATGTTTAGCACTTTTTCTCTGCTGTGACTATGCTGAACTAAAATGGAACCTTCTCTTAATGACTGTCTAGATTTCTGACACACTGAAGGGAAATACATTAAGTTATGATCTTTAACAATCACTCCCATCAGGTTTCTTCCCATCATTTCCCTGACTTATAGCACTTAAGGGACCCACACTTTCCAGGACACAGTGTGCATTCTTATGTATTTATTTTCTGGGAATTGAGTATTTCTAAGAAGCACAGCACCAACAGGCTTTAGAGAGAAAGATGTAGGAAAGAGGAATCTGGCATAGACAGTTTATCCTTGTCACTAGGAGCACAAGCCCTGAAGCCAGACGGTCTAGATTCAGATTCTGGCTCCGTTATTCAACTTGCTCAAACCACACAGCTAACCTCTGTGCCTCTGTTTCCTCACCTGAAAATCAGGAAAACGAAGAGAATCTAACTTACACAATTACTGCAGTAATTAAATGAGCTCATATATTTAACACAATATCTGGACTATTACAAGTATTCACTATTAGTTATAATTATCATTCTGTTGTTATAAAGCAGAGGCCACACAACAAAATGACATCTGTCCGGTTTTCTAATTGATATGGAACTTCCATTTCTGACCCAGGGGCAATTCGGCTGTGAGGGGAGAAAGCATTTCTAGCTTTCAGGGAGCCAGAGTCATCAGTAGCATAATGTACATGACCCTCCACTTATGTTTTTAAACAGACTCCTTTTGGTTTTTAGTTATTGGAACGTCCTTCTGGATTCTTATGACAGGTTGCCTGTTGGTTTTGTTTTACAGTGTCATCCATTTCATCCTTATAAGGCTTTTAGTGAGAAGTCAGGAGGGGTGTAGCAAAGGCAAATCCATCTAGGTACCATTCTAAACCACAGGCCATTGATCATGAATCCTAAATATGTTCAAATACTAAAACTCAAGTTTACATGACTGAGAACAGCTCTCAGGTCCAATTCTCTTCTGTTTACACCAATGGCAAATGAGAAATTCTAAGAATCTCCTAACTAGAATTATGAACTGTGGGCCAAAAAATACTGCAGTGCTGGACAGAAATTTGAGGGCTCATCTACTCCATACATGTGTCTTAAAATGCGTCTATATCAATTTATCCTGGAAAAAGTATTTAGAGACCGAAAGTATTCTTAATAAACATAAGTACCAAGGAGCTCTTGATTATGTGAATTCCAAGTCCTCTTCTGTGGTTATATAAGTACAGTTCTTCAAAGAGAAAAATAGTTGGCCATCGGGTTCTATGTCATCTTTATATTCTTTAAACCTTATTAGATCATCCTTTACTACCCTTTTTAAAAAAATTTTATTGGAGTATAGTTGCTTTACAATGTTGTGTTAGTTTCTACTGTACAGCAAAGCGAATCAGCTATACATATACGTATGTCCCCTCTTCTTTGGATTTCCTTCCTATTTAGGTCACCACAGAGTATTGAGTAGAGTTCCCTGTGCTATATAGTAGGTTCTCATTAGTTATCTATTTTATACATAGTATCAGTAGCGTGGATGGACCTAGAGACTGTCATACAGAGTGAAGTAAGTCAGAAAGAGAAAAACAAATATTGTATATTAATGCATATATGTGGAATCTAGAAAAATGGTATAGATGATTTTACTTGCAAAGCAGAAATAGAGACACAGACGTAGAGAACAAATGTATGGATACCAAGGGGGAGTGGTGGGACGAATTGGGAGATTGGGACTGACATATATACACTATTGATACTACCCTTTTTTTAAAGTATGTAGTTAACAGATGCACTGCTTAGCTGAGAAAGTTTGCATAAATAATTAGCTTTATGTAAATACTGCCTATTCTTCTTTTGTAATGTCACATTTATTTTAAACAAGAAACTGAAAATTTAGTCTTGCCAAATTATGTAAAGATTTCTCCGACACTGCTTCTAGCCTAACCCTTTTTTTTTCTTTTAGTTTTTATCATACACCTTTTATTCTATGGGTTTTTTTTTTTTAACATCCTTATTGGAGTATAATTGCTTTACAGTGTTGTGTTAGTTTCTGCCATATAACAAAATGAGTCAGCTATACATATACATATATCCCCATATCTCTTTCCTCTTGCGTCTCCCTCCCACCCTCCCTATCCCACCCCTCTAGGTGGTCACAAAGCACTGAGCTGATCTCCCTGTGCTGTGCAGCTGCTTCCCACTAGCTATCTATTTTACATTTGGTAGTGTATATATGTCCATGCCACTCTCTCTTTTTGATTCTCTTTACTAGAGGTACTTACATTATATAAAAGTAACAGAACTGGGAGAAATGCCATTCCAAATTTTTATGTATGGAACATTTAAAAGTGGTGAGTTCCTAAAGTGGATACTTTCCAACAGTCATCTTAGTTCAGGAAAGCAATATTACATAGGAGGTTAAGAACATGCTCTTTAGAGATGAAGAGCCTTGGTAAACCTTAGCTCTGCCACATTAATTTATCCAAAGCCTCATAGCTAGTATCTTCTCTAAGCCTCAGTTTCTCATTTTTAAAATGTGAGAAATAGTTGTTTCTACCATATAAAGTTGGTGTGTTATGATTAAACAAGGAAATAAAGTTTTAGCCCAATTCATGGCATGTAGTAAGCATTGAATGTATGTTAGTAGTGGTGGTGGTGATGATAATAATGTTAACAAAAAAGATATAAATGAGACAGAGAGGAGGAAGAGATCTCCTTAGCCTTCCTTAAACCAACCACATGAAACAGTCTAACTCACAGCCAAACCACGGGGGAGGCTGGACCACACTCCCTGACACTGCTGTAAGCCCGTCATGGCTGTGCCATCCCAGCTCACTCACGCCACAGACTGTGAGTTTTCTGACTTGTACTAGAAGTTGCTCTTCCCATCTCCGGATGGATGGTAACGGCTGGTTTGGATGGGATTTACTCTACATCCTCTGATTTAAACAGCTTTGCAAAAGTAATTTTTCGTTGTTTTGAGAGGATAAGTAACACTACAGAAGTACTTGTGTTCAACAAAGTAAGGATCATGCAACAAAAGGAAAACACCCAAAGGAAAACAAATGTGTAGAGGAGATAAATTCACTTCAGGATGGATGTTGACCAAAAAGAAATTACATCCACAGTTCTCGCAGTTGGGGACCAATGGCAAATTACATGCCCCCTGTTTAGCAGCTGAAAGGCAGCCAGATCCTGTGGCTTGGCTCCCTCACAAGGTTTAAATACACGAACTTGCAGAACTGCACCCAAGTAAGCAAATAACATGCAAACTGCTTTCGGCTAAGAATAGAGAGAAAAGACAGAAACTTTTCAATAACTCCAAGCTTGAAGAGATTATACAGATAAATGGGTTCAGCTTTGCCAAGGTAGAAACATTCAATTAAGTTTACAAAATCTCTAAAGGATGCTTTAAAACTCTCTTTCTCTCTTGCTCCCATCTTACAACTAGCTAAGTTGTAGGAAATTTAGATAAATATTTCAATAGCTGCTTTTCTTCTATTTTTTTCCACCCACCCAAATAGGTTTCCCACTATGAAGGGAAATGGAAAGCAATCTTGTCTCTTGTCTATACTATTAACTCTGGTTTTTAAAGAAGCTATAAGGCAAAATACCTGCTGGTGAGGAAAAATGTTGCTAGTGGGGATTACACAGCCTCTGTTCAGCTATAGTATTCATAAAAAAAAGAAAAAAACTATGTATCTATTTTCCTACCTATTTTAAGCCATCTGGGTGATTCTGATGTGTTCTCCTTGGATTGGATCCTCTCTCTAGATGAGCACCACTAAGACTGCTTTATCTGTGTTCTTAAATGGACTGATATTATCAACATCATTATTAGTTAACATCAATATGTACCCAGGTACTATGCCAGGCACTGATCCACTTAGTATTCATTACGACTTTTGAGGTAGCCATTATCATTTTACAAATGAGGAAACTAAGGGTTGATGAAGTTAAGCAGCTGCAAAGGTCACCAAGCTACTAAGTAAAGGAGTCAGGACCTAAACTCCAAAGCTTTCACCCTTCAACAATATGTTGTATCGCCCAGTTATGTAAGAGCTTCAAGAGTTCGAAATAAAGTAGGAGTGGAGTACAGGAAACCAGATTTGAAAGAATAATGAAGATTAAAGAAAAAGATTTAAACTTGACAGGCTCTATTAGCCTGATCTCTGTCACTCTAATTGCTGTATGGTCCCCAGTTCTGAAGCAGCATGGATCCTCCAACTGCTCAATTACTGTTGATGAACATGGTAAGTCCACTCAGAGACCTGACCTAATAAATGTCCTGCATGACGCCATGTTGCCACCAGGATTTCTCATGAACGGCAGATGCAGTCTGAACCACGAAGTTGAATAATAGCGAAAATTATACAGTCTTGGTTTTGCAATGATTTTGAAGAATCATTATTCATCCCTAAATAAGTCATCTAACTCGTGATGGGTCCTCCATAAAGCCTTATTAAAAATACAACTCTGATCTCACACTTGGAGAAACTCGACTGTTGTCAGGGGGCACATACACCATCCCCTAGATCAACAGCGGAGCCAGGCATTGAGGTTGACCTATTACCAGACTGGTCTTGACCACCATGTGTCATTTTTCATCCCATTGACTACGATATGGTTCAAATCCTAACTTAACTAATTGACATGCTGAACTACCAAGTAGGATTTCATAATCCAATTTGTTCCTCATCATTTAGGCAGCTGTTTTAACCAAAATGTGCTAACTTGTTTCAGGACATGCATAAAATCCAGCATTCCTCTACCCAGGCTGGTAACATAATGGCACTTTGCCAGCGGGGAAAAAAAAAGCTTAGATGGCTCCCATAAAAACCTGTGACACGAAATTAAGCTAATTACAAAATGCAAGCTTAAGGTTTAAACTACTTAATTCTTACTAATCTTGCACTAAAAATTGAAGCCAACAATGGACAAGAGTTACTTTGTGTAAACTAACTCTCTTCAAATTAATGCTATTTCCTTTATAGTAAAAAGAAATGTTAATATAAAGTGGGTCTTTATTCTTCACATATCCTCCAAATCATAGTTTTGCAATACTTATGGCTCCAAGATAGCCAAAGTCCAGCAATGCCCTTGGTAATTTGAGATCTGCAGTACACTTTTGACACAAGCCTCCTTTATTTTCCCTTTAAATGCTGTCAAAATACATGAATGTTATCACTCCACATAACTTATGTTTGGATGCTTGGCGCTCCCAAAACTAATTGAATCATTTTTGGTGTCAAGTTACGGAAACAAATATTGTACCAAAAATAGAAAAGTAAAAAATAAAATAAAATTTGCAGAAGTCCAGTTACACAAAACTAGGAACTAACAACTAATATGAAACAAGATGTTGGCTAAAAAATTTTTTTAATTAATTAATTAATTTATTTTTGCCTGCATTGGGTCTTCATTGCTGCACATGGGCTTTCTCTAGCTGTGGCGAGCGGGAGTTACTCTTTGTTGCGGTGTGCAGGCTTCTCATTGCAGTGGCTTCTCTTGTTGCAGAGAACGGGCTCTAGGTGCATGGGCTTCAGTAGCTGTGGCACATGGGTTCAGTAGTTGTGGCCTGCAGGCTCTAGAGAGCAGGCTCAGTAGCTGGGGCGTATGGGCTTAGTTGCTCCACGGCATGTGGAACCTTCTCGGACCAGGGCTCAAACCTGTGTCCCCTGCATCGGGAGGCGGATTCTTAACCACTGCGCCACCAGGGAAGCCCCAATGTTGGCTAAAATTTAAAGTGAGGTGACACTAATAGAACAAGTGCAGCATGTGTTTTAAAAAAAGACTATCACTAAATAATAGTTAACCTAGAAATTTCAGCAACATTTCATAAACATGTATATTTCTTTGTTTCAGGGTAATACCTGGATGAAGCAAAAAGATTCTAGTTTCACATACTAAACAGGTATTCTTCTACAGTTAGTTTTGAGGGGAAAAAATAAAGACCAGTCAAGAGACCACTAAAGTAGTCATGGTGGGCAGTGTGAAGAAAGAGTAGGACTGAGTAAAGAGGGGGAGTGAGAAGTTGTTCAGGTGGTAGAATCAAGTGGAATAAGTGACCAAATGGATATGGAAAATAAGGATGATAGAGGAGTAGGATGATTTCCAGGCCAAAATGAGGAAGGAGGTGATGCCAGCCTCTAAAATAGGGCATAGTAGGTGGAAGAGCCTGTTTGAAAGGAGCATTAGAAGTCATTTTAGATTTTTAAAATTTGAAGTACATTTGAGATAACCAAGTAGAAATGTCAGGTCAGGGGCTGGGGCAATGAAGGCACTGAGAGGGAAAATATAATAAAGAAAAGGTCATAACAGACAAATAAGATCCTTGTGGAGAAGGGCTAAGATTCAGGAATACTGGGGTAGCCTGGAAAGAAAGAGGTTTGTCTCTTTCATGGGAAAATACAAGTTAAGTAGGTACAGTATTTGAAGATATACAGATGGGAAGAAAGGTGAAGTATAGTTTGTCTGCCATAATGTATGGACACCAAGGGGGGAAGCGGCGGGGTGTGTGTGTTGTGTGTGGGATGAATTGGGAGATTGGGATTGACATATATACACTAATATGTATAAAATAGATAACTAATATGAACCTGCTGTATAAAAAATGAAATAAAATTCAAAAAAAATTGTCTGCCATAAGGAGAAGACATCATCTCTGAGAAGAGTCAAGATTAGGAATAATTTCTGTGACAAATGAGAAAGAGCTTAGAGAGAAGTAATGGGATCTTCAAGCTGGGCTGAGGAATTTGCTAAGATTGTGAAGTGTTCTGTCCACACGGTCTGTGATTTCCTCAACCTTAGACTGACTCAGGTTTGGGGGATTCTGAAGCACCAGAAGAAGAGGCTAAGTTCCAACCTCTCCTGCTGAGCCTGTGTGTGTTGATCAATCACAGAAAGACTAATGCCCATGATGCAACCTCCACTTATACATACATATGCCTCTCTGATCTGATGCTGAGTTTAAATGAACATTGTCACTATCAACATGAAAAAAATCAGAGGGCATAATTTTTCCAGTATTACAAACGAAGCCACACACATGTTAGGCCTGCTATAAAAGTAAACTTAAGCTCACATAAAATAGTCCACTTTTGAAAAGAAACTGGCTAAGAGATTGCATATTTATTCATATGAAATATACATGTATTTAAATTATCCATTCTCTTTCACTTACTTCAATGCTCATAAAAAAATGCTGGTCTCAAATTTATCACCTATATAAAAAAATACATATTTATCTTAAAAAAATGTTTTAAGTTTTACCACATTAACAACTCTAAAAAATGTTGAAACCCATGAACAGATTTCTGGGGGAGCACATTTGCCAAGTTTTACCTCGAAGAAATATTTTAAAATTCATTTTCATAAAACAATTTTTCAAAAAGAAGCTGACATGTCCTTAATTCTATTTGTTTTAGCTGGCACCACTCAAGACTTAGAAAGCTTAGAAGAACAGAAGCTAAAACTATCATTGTACAACACAGAAGGTTATAAATGCAGCATTTTTGTGCAACTTTGTACTCATTTCAATCCATCTAAAAGTTAAAAACCTTGTACTTGGACCTGACAATCTATTCATAAGTATCCAGCTGTGATAATTTCAAAACTCTTTTCCATAGTGGAAGTCTTGGACCCCTAATCTTAAAAAATAAAATTACCACATAATTTTTTATATTTCTTTTTTTCTAAGCTTCTTAAGGAATGCACATGCTCTTTGCCTATCATGGGCAAAGGTTATGAAGACAATTCACCAAAGAGGAAATGCAACTGGTAAACAAAGGAATGGAAGAGGGATCCCCCTCATTAATAAATGAATATAACTGAAAACAGATGAAATATTTTTAAAAACATAATACAACTGTTTGAAAATGTAAAACGTAGTTCTGGCAAGGTGTGGCAAGGCTAATACTCATATTATGCCGGTAGCGCAATAATACAGCCCTTTGGAAAAGCATTTGGCAGTATGAATGTTGGCAAAAAATTGATGCTCTTTTATACAGTAATTCTACTACTCAATCTATTCTAAGAAAATAATTCAAAATATTGGAACATTTATAATAATAATCACAAAAATATTTTCTTGTAAAATAACTTCAGGGTTTTTTCCTGATTATAATACTAAGACATTGTTATCTGCACAAAATTTAAAACTTGCAAAACGTATAAAGGAAGAACATTTTTACGCATCTACATTCATTCAGCTATTTACTGACTACCTACTTATATGCAAGGAACTTCTAAACACTGGGGACTGAGTAGTGGGTGTGACAATCCTTTCCATCATAAACATAAACCATGTTGGCTTATGGTTGATTGGCTGATACTTATGACTAGGGGTGATATTGATTTTTCCATCCTGATATTTTTTTGTTCAGGAGCCTTGCTGACAAAAGAAAACAAATCTCAAATGCAGGAAAATCTTAAGTGTTCAACTTTATAATTTAGGTATGGTTAAAAAAAATTATAGGATTATTACATGCAAAGCATCTTCTTATTCCTATGATTATATATATCATATATCTACATACGATTATACTTATATGTAATATATGTAGACGATTATATATATAATTTAACATATATTTTACACAATAGTCAGACTTTAATATGTATAAAAATGTCCAGATACACAAAAATTATGTACTACTATAAATCTATAAGCTAGTCATTTTAAAACTTATTTCAGAAAATATATATTAATGGTACAAAAGATACCCATTATCAGATAAGGCTCAAAATGGATGTAATCTACATATTCATCTTTGAGTTTTACAATCTCATGGCTTTCTGCTGGGTCCTGGATTGGGGAGAAATCCTTATCCCCGTGGGAAGATGGTCAAGGTTTGGGGAAACCATGACCGGGTCTGAATTAGAGACAATTGCCCAAGCAACTGGGGACAGTAACACAAGCAGGTGGGAAGAATCAGAAGACACAAAGGCATGGGACTGATGCACCAGGGCCACAAAATAGTACTCTACTCAATGGCAGAATTGTGCCCTTAGTACCTCATGAATAAATGACCTAGCTTTATGTGTCTAAGAGAAGGAGCTAGGAGTCTGGAACAGTACTACTACTTTCTGGAAGCTGAAGCTCTTTAGCATCCTAGCAAGCCATCCAAGGTCAGCTGGAGGAGTTGACAGACTCACAGTAATAAACAACCGTAAGCACCCAGGAAATACTAGTTATGTACAGACACTGTGTGTTCTCCGTTAAGCCTCACAAGCCTGAAAGGTAGATTCCATCATCTGTCCCCAATTTACAGAAAAGAACAAGAGTATCAGAGACTCTTGAAGGGCAAGTAGCTAATGAATGGCCGTCCTGGGGAGACAATCTCAGGACGGTCCAACTGCAAAGCCTTTTCTCTCTTTACTCCTTTGTTCTTCTGCCTCTCATCATTTGAGGGTTGCAAAAAATAGAAACAGATGGAGCAGGTGGCCCACAGTGGAGTCCCAGATTATGGTGATGTCAAGGCTGAACAGGTTGGCATCAAATAGAGATGGCAGGTCATCAAGGAACTTAAGACAATTCACAGGTGAGACTCCAGAATATTTACCCCTGGATGTGTAAACCTGCAATTCTACATTATGACTTTTCTGGAATGTTTTCTCTCCAAGCCATTTAGTAACTGGGTTACAGTAAGCGTAAGAAGAGTTCCTCCTCCATATTTTCAGCAGACCACTTAAGAACATATACATCTTGGTCGTATATACACACATACAAAGGCAATATGAATGAATGAGGTATATAAATGCTGATAGTATGTTTGCTTAAAATCCTGAACCTGTCCACAATAGGATTCTTGAAACTGCAATCTAGTAGTGCTTTATCGGGCGACAGTCTCATAACATAAACATTTAGTGTCCTTTAGAGTTTAAATTTCAAGTTAGAAGAGATAAAGCATTTAATAGACTCAGTAGTTTTATTGCTACAGATAGAAATTTTAGTTTTGCTACATTTCTTGGCATGTTTATTAAATCAAATGTTTTGCTTCTGTTTACAGTAAAGTCTTTATGAAATCAGAGCTTGAAAATATTAAGAAATTAAAATTAACCCAGAAATGTTCAAATACTTTCATTCTCATGACAGTTTACAACTACCCACCATCTTCCTAGGCAAATGCTCCCAGAACCCTCCTTAAAAAACATTATCTCAAACCTTTCATTTATGAATTCCTGCAGAATTACTTAACATATTGAAGTAAAAGGTTTTCTTTTCAAAATACACAGTCTCTCTGCCCACAACACTATCAGCACAAAAGGTCATTTATTAAAGCTGTAATATCCCACCCACTTAGTGAAAATAAATAAATACAATAAAACAGATCCTAACTCCCCAGCCCATCCACCAAACGGATTAAAAATTGGGTAGCTCACCTGACTGTGGCTCTAGAAATGTGAAAAGTATTTGGAAGCTAAACACAAAGCATAGGTTCAGGAAAAAGGAGTCCCTCCCAAGAGGCACATAATCTCTGAGGAGACAGGTGACAGATGTGCCTATGGACCAAAATAAAATAAAGATCTGGCCAACCAAGCTGAGAAGGAATTTAAACACAACAAAAGCTCATGTTAGCACATGTTGGTGCCAAATGTATCCTGAAATCTTTGAGAGGAAAGCATTTTGATGAACTGAGGCTATAAGTCATGAAATGAAAAACTTCTAAGCACCTACCCCTGCCTGCCGGCCACAAATGCTCCCCACATTTTGCCATATAACACAGGCTAACATTGTACTGTGGCAAGAGATTTGAGATTCTGCTGTTATTGTGTTTTTAATGAATGGTAGGAATCAAAACAAAGCCTTGAGTCAGCACAAAATACACACTGCACATCTCTCCAAGAGTGAAGCCAGGTCTCAGAAAAGACTGATGTGTCTCCAGAAGATGAGAAAAGGGATTACGGAGAAAAGAAACATGTTTGTGAGCAAAAATAAGATTACAACTCTTGTTATTAACTCTGGCCAAGCCTAAATAAACTTTTTTTTTCTTCCAGTTATCATTGAGTCATATGGCCACCGGCAGGAACTGTTATCACTTCATTTTCTGCAGAACGTTTCAGAAACTTGAAACCTCCCACACTTTCCCCATGTGAATACTTTGGATTTTTAAACAACCATGAAGTGTTTGCTTCCAAAATTGAATACATTTGACGGCCTGGTAGTACAGCTGATCCCTCGCAAACTGTTTAGCAGGGAGAATGAGGTGACGGAGAAAGGTACCGAGAAAGTTACTAGACCAAAGTGCACAATGGTTAAAAAGTTATTATGTGACAGTTATATAGAACAGCAATTTAAATTAATTAAATTATTAGCATTAAAGCTGTCTCTATTGTGCCTTTGCCTCTGTTTTGCTGTTCAACCACACAAAATGGAGAACACGTGCAAGAGCACAGCCTGAAACGCTGAAAGTAAAGAAGTAACATTTCAAACATTTGTTGTACTCTTCCTTGTGTTACTGACCCCCATGAAGCACCGGCTGAGCCACACAGAAACGTGAGACAAAAGATGCAAGTAAGTTAAATGCCAAGTACTTTGCCTGCGTCCTATTAACATAATAAGAAAAAAAACTATGCACAGTCTCAAAGTCCAGTGTGTGCTACAAACTTGGTAATAAAAAAATAAAATCAATCCTTGATTTTTCTGCAGCTGTTTTACAAATAAAATGCCTATTTTAGGTGTTTTTCTCTAAATAGAATCTCTCCTAAAACAAACAAACAAAACCCAAAAAACTACAAGTGCTTAATATCGTCTTTGAACCAGAGATAACTTTAAGGAAATCTCTGATACCAACAGATCCAAATTGACATCCCAGAAGTCCAACATAGAACACAGCTTCCTCAACGTTGTTGCTTGTAGCCCCCTAGACCCTTTTGATTTTGCTATTGTAATATCATCTTCAATTTCACCCAAACAATTTGAAAGGAGTCCTGCCTTTTGCCACTTATCTGGCTAAAGAAAATGCTTTGTCATGAGGGGACTTCCTTTCATGCTGATCTACTCTTTCCTGAGCTCAGGGCTAGTTCTTAAATTTTCACAGAGGTGGTCATTTCTGCTGAGAAGATCAAGTGTTGCATTTTGTCTAAAAGGAACTTGAAATGTAAAACACCAGGTTTCACAGCTCCAGCCAAGTTAAGTATGTGTGTTTTATAACAGACGCTAGCCAGAAATGCAAATGATTTCCATAAAGTTTTAATCCTGTTATCAATCCCTTGAGACACACCCCCTTACCCCTGATCTCTCCCCTGGCTATGGTTCTACATTTTTATTGCATGTTTTATAAAAGAAAAACACTAGTAAAGATACCCTAGATTCTGGTTTAGAAGTCCCAAGAGATGACACTGAGGTGTAGACTTAGACAGTTTTCTAATTAAAAAGTCAGATGGTCTGTTTCTCTTAGAAATGCTTCAGTTCCCAGTGTGTGCCTGTAGGTGTTTTGCTCATGGCCTCTTGGCCCAAAGCCATTTAAGATCTGCCTCAACAAGCCCCTTCGTGAAGTTGGGTCTCGCAAGTGATGGAGAGCCAGGATATCCAAGAAGAAAGGATTTGTACACCTTAAAAATGTACTGCTTTTACCGCAATTTAAAAAATAAAAATAAATTTTAAAAGAACTTGGAAATATAAAGAACATAAGCACAATTTTAAAAGAAAAGTCATTATATAGAAAAAGCAATTCGAAAAATTTTAACAAATAGATGAAAAAGAATCAAATATACTGAACTGTTTTAGCCATGGATGAAAACACCAATCACAACTCCCTTCTGATAAAGTTTTTTTTTTTTTAATAAAAGGTATAATATACTTCCTTTATGAACCTCAAGCAATTGGCATCAACATTTTTCTATGGTGCCTGTTCCTGCTTTCAGCATTTGGTTCTTGCTTTAATTTCAGCTGTAGCAGCTTTTAAACTTTTCAAATCTTGAATCAACACAGCTCATGGTTTGTAGAATACCTATTATAATGACAGGCCATGCATCTTACCAGAAAAATGCGTATTTTATTAATTTCTTTCAAGTCTATTGATCAGGAAACCCTTTACCAAGAAGACAGCAATTGTATCCAGACTCCAGAATAACTATTTGCAACCCATCTGGAGCTGTGGCATAGACCACAGTCAGAGTCCAAAAAAGAGGCTAAGAACAGAGCTGTTACAATTCACTCTCTTACATTCTTCATTCTAGAGATTATCTTCTATGGTAGCTTTACACTAAATCAAACTTCATGAAAGTCTAGGACTTGGGTGTACAAAAGCCTCAACACATTCTTCATCTAGATTATGATGATGATAATAAGAGCTACAAGAGTCAAATAAGTGAGTGCAAAAAAAATCACTATAACAAGGAGTACATTGAAGTCGTTTATGTAGAGGTAATTTCTGCACACTGTACATAAATTAATGTAGACCATTTTTTATTTTGTGTTTTGGGGCTATATCTGAAAAATCCATTAAGATAACCCTTGCAGATAGTTCATGGATTACTTAAAATATTAAATGAAATGAAATTTACACCACCATAAGATACTACTCTGATGAATACTCATTTCCATCAGAATGGGCATCAGTCAGACCATGAGTAAACTTAACCAGTGAGGAGTCGGCATTTTGCTGATACCATTCTGTTTTTACATAGAAAGCAGCTTGGTTTCACAGTTGGCAGAACCCAGTAATGCTGTAACTCTGAAGTGGTCCTTGATTGAACACTCTATAAACAATGTAGTAAAACTAAGAAATGAACTCTTTACAGTTAGTGTTTAATAAATCGGGTAGGTTATGCCCACTGAAAACTGACCCAGGAAAAAAAACATGGAAAAGGAAATATATTTGAATTAGTTATGCAAAGGCATAAAAACACATGATTTTGAAGAAATGTATTGTAATATATATAACTTTCTTTCAGGGCTATAGAACTGCCTTCAATTTCTGCCATCAATTATCTGTCTTCAATTAAATTGCCACCATCAGTAAGCATTCTGGGTGGGGATGTTCTGTGCCAGACTTTGCAGGTCAAAATTCTATAGGAGGACTTCCCTGGTGGTGCAGTGGCTAAGAGTCCACCTGCCAATGCAGGGGACATGGGTTCAACCCCTGGGCCGGGAAGATCCCACATGCTGCAGAGCAACTAAGCCCATGCGCCACAACTACTGAGCCTGTGCTCTAGAGCCAGCGAGCCACAACTACTGAGCCCGCGTGCCACAACTACTGAAGCCCACGCACCTAGAGCCCATGCTCCGCAACAGGAGAAGCCACTGCAATGAGAAGCCCACGCACCGCAATGAAGAGTAGCCCCTGCTCACCGCAACTAGAGAAAGCCCGCGCGCAGCAATGAAGACCCGATGCAGCCATAAATAAATATATAGATAGATAGATAAATAAATAATTCTATGGTAACTTTAGGGAATCAACCTCAAACCAGAAAGCTGAGATAAGTAAAAACTAATCTCCAAGTGTCCAAAAAGCAGCCCCAGTCTCCTTAAGAACCCTTGAGGGTGGCTGGGTTGTCCATGGTTACTGAATAAAAGCAGTCTGTCTCTTCCAATTCCACATCCAACACACATTAGATTTAGAAGCCCCGGGGACAGCAGAAGGTGCTGGCGTCCTATGTTAAGATGGGAAAATATACTGGCCAAACAGCTAAATGTCCTATTTCAGACTATGTGAACATTCTGAAAACCCTATTGCAGCACCATTACCTAAAGCCCACACCTCTTGAAATTCCGGCATTATAATGATCTCTGAAGAGATACAACAATGGTATTACCTAATTTAATCACATAAGAGTCCAGCAAGTTTAATTTCTTCTGCATAATAAGTATCAGAAATTAAGATTTAAATTTAGGAGTCTTTTAACTCCAAAATTCTTTTTTGGCTGCATTGGGTCTTCGTTGCTGCGCACGGGCTTTCTCTAGTTGTGGTGAGTGGGGGTTACTCTTCGTTGCGGTGCGTGGGCTTCTCACTGTGGTGGCTTCTCTTGTTGCAGAGCACAGGCTCTAGAGCACAGGCTCAGTAGTTGTGGTGCATGGGCTTAGTTGTTCCGCGGCATGTGGGATCTTCCCGGACCAGGGCTGAAACCCGTGTCCCTGCATTGGCAGGTGGAATCTTAACCACTGCGCCACCAGGGAAGCCCCTGACTCCAAAATTCTTTAATCCTTTACAGCACTGGCTTTGTAGCCTAAAATATCACTAGGAAGTACAATTTAAAAGCTCAGTTGTTTCCTTGGTTGACAAAACGAAATATCATCTTGTATTTAAAATACTAAAAAAATTTTGTCCTCCTTAGGAAAATCCACATAATGGGACACCAAAGCTTTTTTTTTGGTCAACAGGAAAATTATTTCTCTAAGTTCACGGGTGAAGTAGTTTTGGCTAATAGCTAATTCTGATTTTATCGTTACTAAAAGGAATAGATGCTAAAACATTTTTTAAAAAGTCTGAATGAGTGGACAGCTAGTTCTGAAACAGAGGTATAAAATGAACTTCAATTGTGTTTGTTTTTGAGCTATCTTTGTTTCTTGTTGGACTTCTATCTCCAGGAGCAGACAAATGCACTAATTTTCTCGGTACGGAAAATGCCAGCATGAAAGCCAAATAAAGTTGAGTTTAAGATAATTACTCGAGATTTCATCAAAGCAACTTGGCACTCATCAAAATTCAATCCCAGCTAGCTGATGAGATTTCATCAGGCTGCTTAAGAAGCAGGGAAATAAACAAAAGGAGAGACAATGAAAACAATGTGACAGCTGTCAAACAAAATGCGGAGCACAACATTGAACGCTTCCCTAAATGCAGTGCTGAAACCACTAGTTCTCATCCCCGCCACACACACACACACACATACGCGTGTGTACAAGAATAAATGACCACATATTTTGAATTTTCAATCATCTTTCCTTGTGCTTTCACTGCATAATACTGATTGTGGAATCATTTGTTACCAAGTACTAAAGTTGCATAAAAGATGAACATCTTAAGGGCTGTACAGTTAAAAAAAGTTTTAAAATACGGGTGCTTAAGAGGTCACCTCCCTTATTTGAACTCCTTTAAGCAAGTTCTTAATAAATGTAAGCTATTATAAAAGGAATGGTTCAAATTATGCTACTACCAATGTTACAGTTTTGCAACTAGATATGCTCACATGTCATCCACCTGGTAGAAAATTTCACATAGTGGTTCTTGGGATATACAGGTCTTATGTTTCTGATAAAGTAGAAGTAAACTGGTAACGGCAACACAGTGCACTGCTTCAAACAGGGCTACAGAAGTTAGCAAAATAACTCAACTCAAAGCATATCTGATGACCATATTAGGTCAATCTGTGCACTTAGAGCTGACAATTATACCAAATAGAGGAAGGTCTGAAATGCTACAACACTTGACATTTGAAGCAGAAATTACTTTAAATTACTCAAGTTAGCAGTACCACTCTCAACATGAAAATACAAGAATACTACAAGAAATCTTTGCACACATGTAAGACATGCATATGGTTTCCTTCTACAGGTTTTGACATAAGATGAAAAGAAGAGAGGAAGAAAGGAATGGGAGTCGACACAGTATCTATCTTCCAGGGATTAGCACTAGGGATTACTTTTTACCCTTTCATTTCATCAGAGGTTTATTTCCTCTAGAATTTTCAAGCAACAGATAGTTTGGAAAGTAGATTTTTCTATATGTAGATATTTTTGAAAATAGATGCTTCATATCAGCCAATATCTGTTGTACGTTTTCTGTGTATAAGTCCAAGATAACAATCAAAGACTTATTACTAATTCAAGTTTCTAGTTTTGGGTTATTATCTTGGACTAGACATTCTAATAACTAAATTAAGGCTATCAATGACAAAATGACCCTAGGACTGTTTCACCAAAAAGTGAGCAGAAAAGATGTGAGACCTGCCAGAATTTTCTCCTAGGAGCAAGGAAAGATAATACCTACTGAATAAAAACGTTAAAGAGGCAGCTCAAGACGAAACAAAGTTGTGTTTGGAGCATATCATGTGCTTGTCCAGCTTATACCATATTTAACTGTACATAATTTGTATACCAAAATGAATAACTGTAAACAAGTTAAGGGAGGATTTGGGGTTTTTTATTGGTTCATCATAGAATCTTGCAGAGTCAACCATAAAAAGTAGATACATTGTTGAATCAGTCTGAGCTAAGTTTCATACCACTATTTGGAGAGAAAATACTGCAAAAATAAAGGGCCAATCACTACAGAGAATATGTATGCAAGAACATGAAAACCCTAGCTGCAGTACCTCTGAAGGATTCCCAGAAATTACTATAGGTTGAACAATAAAGAGGCTGTATGGGAGAAAGCTCTAGGTTTGATGTCTAAGCAAGAAACAAGCTTTGCCTTTATCTTCTATCATTACCATGGGGAATTCACTCAGCCTCTCTGCACCTTAGCTTCATGACATGTAAAGGAAGGGATGTAAATGAATGCAACTTAAAGTTTTGTTTTAGAGAAAGACATGCTCCTTTTTCCCCAAAGGAAAACTCCTACGGAAACCACAAAACGGGGACTTCCCTGGTGGTCCAGTGGCTAAGACTCCATACTCCCAATGCAGGGGCCTGGGTTCGACTCCTGGTCAGGGAACTAGATCCCACATGCATGCCACAACTAAGAGCTAACATGATGCAACTAAGACCTGGCACAGCCTAAATAAATAAATAAATATTAAAAATAAAAATAGGGCTTCCCTGGTGGCGCAGTGGTTGAGAGTCTGCCTGCCGATGCAGGGGACAGGGGTTCGTGCCCCAGTCCGGGAAGATCCCACATGCCGCGGAGCGGCTGGGCCCGTGAGCCATGGCCGCTGAGCCTGTGCGTCCGGAGCCTGTGCTGCGCAATGGGAGAGGCCGCAAGAGTGAGAGGCCCGCGTACCGCAAAAAATAAATAAATAAATAAATAATAAAAAATAAAAATAAACCCCAAAACGTAAAAAAAGAAAAAAGGAAAGCTACTCTCATTCAGCCAGGGTGAGGGGCCAGATCCTTACCTGCTGGGCCTCCTCCCCACAAGCCACGAAACAAGCCACACACCATGAAATCCTGAATAGAATTAGATTGAGCACTCTTGGATCTACAGCTAGAGATTTCTTCCCTTTTATGGATCCTACCCTCTCCTCAAGATTAAATGACTGATACATATGGGTTTAAGAAACTGAATTCCCATAGCAAAAATGTCTTTAGATACAGTGAAGCAACACACATTACTGTATCTGTTATACATCTGTAACCACATTCCTAACTTTAGGCTCATTACTCTCTTATGACGTAGGTAGCTAGTTCACTTGTTATAAACTATGTGCCATATGCTAGACCCATGCTTCTTGAATAACTACATACCTGAACTTGAGGTTTGCAAATGAATCATCATAAATGAGCAGAAACTGTCTCCTCCCTGTGGCAATTCTTCAGTCAGTCTCAAATTTTTCTGGCACTGGTTAATCCATGAGGCTCAATTTAGTAACTATTAATTTTGAAGTATCTGCTGAGTTCACTTCTTCTCTTTATTTCTACTCCTTTTGCCCTAATTTCCCCCCTTTTGCTTCCTGACACATACATTATATCAAGTACATTCTCCGTGTTTACATATATGGCAGCATATATACATCCCATTTTTTCACGTTTTTGCTCATTTGATCTTCTCCCTTCACCCTCTACTCATTTTCACTTAGTCAAATCCTCCCATGATTCCAGGTCTATACTCTGAATGCATCACCTCTTCAGCCACTATTAACCTTTTCTAGTCATACTGCAACCTTCATCCCGTTCAATATTTGAGGCTTGCTCTGTCCTAGCCCCTACGCTAATCAGGATACTCAATGGCTGTCCAAGCCATTTCTAGAACTCACTGTTTCAATTTTACCACCTAGATTACACTGTAAATGAGTTGAAATGAGTTTAACTTTGAATACGTTGACACATCTGCTAGCTGGAATGCAAATTAACCTACACTCCCTCTGCCTACCAAAGGCTATTACAATCTTCTCGGTAAAGAGAATAAAAAGGCTTCAAGCCAAGTAGAGACAATAGAAATAAAAATGAATGAACAGTGGAGAAACAGGACTGGGTGAGCAGTTATTTTAAAAAGATAAAATAATAACAACCCACATTTTCTGATCCTTGATTCTGTGCAAGGCAAGGTATGAATGATGTTTCTTAATCCTCTTGGCAATCCTATGAAGCAGGCATCTGTTATTATCTTCCAAATATAGATACTGAAGCTTAAAGAGATTAAATAAACTTCTCAAGTTTGCATACTTTTTAGGTGGTTGAGCAAAGATCTGAGACCTAATTTGTCTGAATGCGAGGAAGAGATTCAAAGGTGGGATTGAGGTCCTTGGTAACTGGGAGGCTAGTGATGCCTTTGGAAAGGATAGCCATCCCCAGAAAAATAAGATCTTGAAAGGGTAGTAAGGTATGTTTCAGCTACGCTTGGTTTGACATGCTGGCAGGATCTCTAAGGAAGATGCCCATCAACAGCCAGAACTGTGGGATTGGGGCCCAAATGGAAGATGAGTCACATCTGAACGAGAGCATGAAGAGGTAAGAGTAAGCCATGGGAAGAATGGAAAATATAGCAGAATTCACAATGGAATTACAACATAATGTAGCAGAATAATAAAAATTCACCTATTTGCATACATGCTCATTTACTCCTCACAATTATCCTGTGACATATTATTATCCCCATTTCATAAATGACTAAACTTTGGGAAATTAAGTAATCTGACCAATGCCATTCAACCAATATGTGATCGAGACCAGTATGTACCAAATTTATAACTCTTTCCACTATTTTTTCACACTGTTTTTTCCAATATACACTCATTCACTGTCACTAAAGGTATAAAACAGAAGCTTGATGAGTATTTGTCAAAGATAGCCAAGTGTGTCTTGAGGGCTTGGAGGGTTAAAGGATTAGGGCGAACAAATACATGAGACATTGTTTCCCACCACACACCACAAACACCACAAATTGATAACTATACCGTTTTCTCCTGCACCCGGCATTTAACTCAGACTCCTTCTCAACCCAGTGTTCCAGGCAGCTGCTAGTAAACGACACGCTAGATAAAAACATCTTAGGTTATACAACCGACATTGGGTCTTGTAGGATCATTTTTATCCTTGACCTGAATAATATTTAATTTTTGTACTTTAAATTGTCAGAGTATTCCAAGCTAGCTGGTAAAGGAAACCCATTAAAAGGTTAACATCATAAGCTAGAAAATAGGGGCTAATACATCCAAGGGTCTTGGTAATGGCAAATGGAAGCAGCAGTTAGAAAGCAAATATAGTTCAGTTAGGGTGAATGCAAAATGTGTCTAGATTTTTAAAAATAAACTGAACTAATATAAACTGGGGAATGGCTTGGCTTAGAAAGTTGGCAGAAAAAGATTTAAGTGTCACAGTGGACTGCAAGTCAAGGCAAAATCCTGCGCTCTTTAGAAGAGCAAAGCATTACAGAAAAATGCATAAACATCAGAACCCAGAAGTATTCTCTGGTAATTCTCCCAAACTCAGGCTCTGCTTAACGCTCTGCTCCAAATCAGGGACATGCAAGTTACCTTCTTCCATACATCTTACTGACACACCCCTCAGTCACTCCCACCTTCAATCAGTGTTCCACTAAAATACTTCCATGCCCCACTGTGTTCAAGGTAAAATTCAAAATCCTGTCCTTTCCATAGAGGTGCTTCGCACACTCAGTTTTCAACTTACATTTTTGCTGTGAGCTGCTATGACTGCCATTCTCAAAGTCTGAGTTCCAGCCAGGCTCTTGGGCTTATCCTCCCTTGGACACAAGAGGTACTCTTTGGCATCTACATCTTTTCCCTAAAAGGTTCTGTCTCAAATCATCTCCTTTTTTTAAGGTGTTTTCCACCCACCTCTCCTAATATGTTTTGCTCTTCAGGAAGCATCCCCTAGCCACAACAGCTAAAACAGGATACTTCTCATATCAGTTCAGGGCCTAAGATGATACTTACATTTACAAATTCTATTTTGCTTCTTCTGTTATTTTGTAATGTGCATTTTCTTCATCCCTAACTAGACTATAAACTTTGGTTTCTATCACTCCCCACTGCCAATTTGCCCATTTCTTTAAAACCTGATTTAAATAATTGATTTGCTGAACCTGTAGATGTGGCCACGGAAAAATCATAGATTGCATTCGAAGCTCAGCTCCATCGCTTAATACCTGAATTATATTGGGGAAGTAGATTCGAAACAGGAATTAGAAGGCAGCTTGTAAAATATTTTAATAAAGTCAATTCAACTCAGTAAGCATTTACTCAAAATCCACATGGTTCTCTCATATCAAATAGCCTTTACAGGTTAAAATAATTGAAGTCCAGCCTTAGAGAAAAAACAAAAATCACAAAAGGTTATTTAAAATGTTAGTGCGGGGCGGGAGATAATCACCAGAAATAACTCTCCATCTAAATATGCAACTTCTGATCTTACTTAAGAACATCTTACTAGGTAGAAAAGACACCTGGCTTACTGACAAGCTCAAAGGGTAACCGACCCTCCATACAAATGCACATTTTCTAGATTCTCTAGATACCATGAAGTTCTAAACGGATCAATATTCACTGAAAGAACCCAGTGGATGACTGCATTCAAATATAACTGGTAAGCCAGAAAGTCCTGATTCCATGATGCCTGTTCCTCTATATCTCACATTTCACTATTATACCTTCAGCTTTTATTGAGGAATAAACACTCCCAAGCTGCTTTCTACCTTCTAGAAGGTAGTGCAGATATTTGTGGTGCAGATGTTGTTGAAGACACTGTCCACCATACTACTCAATGCTCCAGAAGTGACTCCCCATTTGAGAAATCTGTTTAGTGTTTATCTCCCTATGGAACTAGAATATTCCCTTTACTATGAGAATTATTAATTTCCTTAATTCTACGACGTAGGTCCCACAGGTTGCGAACACTTTAATGTGCCTGAAATTGAAGTATTCATATAAATGTGTGTGCCACGTATATATGTGTGTATATGTATATATATGTAGGTATACATCCATATATACATACATGTATGTGTGCATGTGTATCTATTCATGTTTGTGTACATGTATGTGTATATATGTGCTGTGTATATACATGGTGATTTTCTCTCCAAAAGCTGTTTTAAATTGATACTGTATTTTATAAGTAATCATTTATTTTAAATTAAGGTAGAATCATATCCATGTTTTCCCTTTGCCTGGTAGGAAACCCAAGGCCAAATTTTTGGCCCAATTATTTCAACAAACACATACTCATATGGTCTATTTTCCTTGTCAATCCTGAGTTCCTAGTCTAAGTTTTCCCTAGTTCTGATCTTTTAAAATTTGTTTGGCTTTGTTTTGTTTTAGCATGTTATCAAATACTTTTTACATTAAGTTATCATTAAATCGTTTGAGTAACGGGCAGTCTATAAGGGTATAATACCAATTATTAAATGTCTCTTGACTATGCAAGTTCAAGTATTTTACTCCTCATTTCCAAAGTCCTCAAATACAAGAAAATAATGCTGACACACAGGATATTAGGCCGAAGTATTATATAAAGACTCAATTGTAAAGCAAAATCTACTGCCCTTACATTTTTAGTTTAAATTGTAATAAAGTTTGCTACCTGAACCTTTTGCCCCTCTGTGCTGCACAAAGTAATTTTGTCGTCTTAACCACTTCTGTACGATGACAACATGAATCGCTCTGGGATTTGAGTAGAACTCTGTCATTATTTCCACGAAAATGTTTTCTTTCTGCCTCCTAATCCTGGAGGATATCCACAAGTCCAAGTCTAGGTCAATCCAGTAGCTGGAGAAGTATTTACAGGAAATCTCAATGAGCAAACAGCCTGCGCTCTTTTTATCAACACCGTTTAAAAATCCCAGAGAGGTGTCTGATGAGGAAAATAAGTTGTTCCAAGAAATCATTAGGGGTTTATACTTGAGACTGTCTTATCTCATAAGGAAAAAAAAGTCCCCTGTAAGAGGAGCGGGAAAAAAATCTACCACTGACACCATGTGTGTCCTATTAAAGTTGTTTTTATTTTAGAGTGTTGTAAAAATTGTTTTATATATTTTACATTAAGATCAGAGTAGCGTACTGCTGGGTAGAATTCATAAAAGAAAGGCTCCTTTGGAATTTTCCTGTCCTTGCCTGGTTACACATAGACTGTCGGGCCTTCGGTGGCATATGTAGTTGAGAAATCCTTTTTACAAGTACCCATAAAAGAGACTAGTACATGTTGCTCCAGACTATAATTAAGTGGGGCTAAGTAGAGATTCCAGATGGGAAGCTGTAGAGACTGGCACAGAGGTGTGGGTTCGCTCACTCACTCCCTGGCCCCTCCGACAAGCAAGTCTGGCACCAGGACAGGCTCAAAATGCAACTGGAGAAGAGGTTGTCTTATATGCCCTCCGTCAGCCGCCATGTGATGGGTGCTTGGCACGCCCTTGTATTTCTACGTCTAAGTCCAAGATTGCACTTCATCTTGCCCTCTCTGGACTTTCCATGAGCTCCCATGTACAGCACATCGGGGCCCACTTTTCTGCTCCTCAATATCCTCAGACCCTTACCCTCTGAAATGTGAGAATCAGAAAATCTGAAAGAAATCATTGCTAAAAAAAAAATACAGAAACAAAAACAAAAAATACCACCACCACCAGGTGCCCACATAGTTATCCCCTACCCACTTGCCCAGAAAGAAGTAAAAAAAATAAAATAAAATAAAATTTAAAAATTGGCCTGCCGATGCAGGGGACACGGGTTCGTGCCCCGGTCCGGGAGGATCCCACGTGCCGCGGAGCGGCTGGGCCCGTGAGCCATGGCCGCTGGGCCTGCGCGTCTGGAGCCTGTGCTCCGCGGCGGGAGGGGCCACAGCGGTGAGAGGCCCGCGTACCGCAAAAAAAATAATTTAAAAAAATTAAAAAATAAAAAAAGTAGTTGTGGGCGGAGCCGCAAGGGAGGGGATACGTCCCAAGACACTGCCTAAAGGCTCATTGTTAAGACAGATGAGGCAGGAATTTCAGATACTTTAGCTACTGAGAGAAATGTTTGGGAGCAGGTGGATCTTTGTTAAACCTCAGTTTTATAAGATAATCATACATTTACATTTGAGATGTGGCTGCTTATGAATAACTGTCCCAGTTTATAATCACTATAAAATAAACATTACCATTCACTGCCGTGTGTCCAGAGTACCTGGGAAATAGTACAATTTGCTTAATTTATAGTGACTAACACAAATCCCTGATTTTAAAGGAAACAACATATTTAGCATAGCAAAGCGGCAACAAGAATTGCCCTTTTTTAGATGCTCTCTTATTCATATAAAAATTTCAATATCTACATTCCTGACAACTCTGAAAGTTTCAAAAGAAAAGAGGTTTTTCTCTTATCCTCTCCCAAACTACTCTTGAGGTTGGCATGTATAAAACAGACCACATAAATTGCAACTCAAATGTAAACAAAATGTAGAGAAATAAAGAACATATGTCTAAAGCATATTTTCTTGACCCTATCCTACTGAAAATGTGCTTATTTCCTGCTCTTGGTTTAATCCATCACAATCTACAACCATCTTTAGTTATAGTATCTAATACCTAATCCACATGTTGCTGTCAGTTTATATACAGAAAACAAAAATTGGAGAGGTCTTATTACTATTGCCTTTTGAAAAGTAGATGCTTGCAGAGATTCTGGTTCTAAGTTGCTAAATAGTATTTTCTTTTGTATCCTACCAAGTTAAAAGCCACTTAAAAAAAAAAAAGTAGATGCTGGTCAAGTAATGTCAAATAAGAGGAGTGAGTTGTTTTCAAGTTGAAATCATAGGTAGGGGCAAGTTTTTATATTTAAATTGTAGCACAATCCTGAGAAAATACTACGAAAATACGAGGGCTTAAAGAATTGCGCCATATTATTACTAACACCTGAAGTATTGTGAGCTGAGGCAGCCACGAGCAAAAGAGACAGAAAGCTATCTGACCATCTGTCAAAGCATCACCTAAAGTACTTTAGCAGTCTGATTGCTTAGATGGGTCAGAAAGAGAAAGGGCATTCCAGACACAGAGCTACTAAATGTGAGGGAGGGGCTCAGAGCCCCAAGGCTCCTGGACAGCCAGGGAGCAAGGGGGCAGAGAGGAGTGCTGGGTGTGGCCCCACCAAGACAGCCTCCGGGGGAGGGCCATCGTGAAAGACTGCGGATGGAAAGAATAATCTTGAAATCACATTTTTTTCCCCACAACTAATTGAGGACCAAAGATACTAAAATTACAGAAGAAGATGGCCTTAGTAGGAATGGCTGAAGCAAAACAAAGCCAGTGGGCTCAACACTTCGGCACTTGTGAAATGACCTTTGGGGTATGTTTCACCAGCTATTTCAAGTGGGAGGACATTGGGAGGGGGTGGTGATTGCAGAGTGTCATGTTTTTAAAAACTATTTGTAAAACAAAGTAAAATGATGCATTGGGGTGGAGGGAGAGACCGTTTAAAGTCAGCTTCTTCGATGTTGGACAACCATAGCTTTTATCTTTGAATTTTATGATAAGGAACAAGGAAAAGGTACAGGAAAACTTGAGTTTTCTGGGCAAGACGTTGGTCCTACTCTTGGCTTTACCATTAATAACTTGCTACATCTCCATGGACCAGGCAGAGCCTCCTGGATCTCAGTTCCTTCCTCTTCCCTAGTATGTAATGGAAGAATCAATGATGTTCATAAAACATAGCTATTGAGTCAAGAGCTAAAAAATCTTTTCCCTAGGTCTTCAAAAGATCTCCTTCATTCAGGTCTCTGATCAAATGTCACTCCCTCAATTTCCCTGAACACCCTACATAATACACTCCCAATCCAAATTTTCACTAGCTCCTTACCCCGCTTTACTTTTCTTCACATAGCTCCCATCTCCACATGAAATTATGCACTCACCCACTTTTTTATTGCCATGATCCCACTAGAATAAACACCGTAAGAACTTTGAGCAATACCATGCCTAGACCAATGATTGGTACACAGCACTGCTCAATAAACACCTGATGAATAAATTAAAATTAGTTATCATGGAACTTTACATATGGGACAGAAGATTTCAGGTTGAGGTGGTGTTGGCCAATCCTGTGAAAGACTACTGTCACCTCCAAATGACATTCCCACTAACCCCCGCTCCCTGTACGTCAACGTTTTCCAACTTTGTACTGCAGCAACCATGATTTTGTTCTTCCATTTGTCATTTAAATTTCATCATAGCATGTTTATATTTTTCTATTAATATATTGTCTAATGTACAACATAGTCCACACTTGAAAGTCCTTCCATTTGAAACTGCAAGTTAGGGAATTCCCTGGTAGTCCAGTGGTAGGGACTCCACACTTTCACTGCTGAAAGTGTGCAGGTTCAATCCCTGGTCTCGGAACTAAGATCCTGCAAGCCGCGTGGTGTGGCCAAAAAAAAATTTTTTTTAAGTCATGATAAAGCTGCAGGTTATATATTAATAGAGTAACTTGGTCCCAACAGGATGAATTCTATTAGTGTGCTCAGGGTGGGAGGGAGGGGAGTGAAGACAGTTACATCTGCTCTGAGTACAGTCTTCATTTTTAGTAGTCTGTTCTTTTTCCCCTTGTTTCCTATACTCATTGTTCAATTGTTTTTCCTCTGACTCATTGTCAGTCTTTCCCTCTTTCCCATCGTCTTTTACGATCCCCTCCTCTTTCTTTCTCCATCCTCCTGCTATCTTGGTAGCTAAAGCATAGGTCATATGCAGACTTTACAAGAGTCTTGGACAGTCTTTGAGGGTTCACTATCTGTGAAAAGGAAGGAGGAGGAAGGAAGAGGATGAAAGCTGCCAGATGTAGAAGGCTTGGCAAATGCACAGTACAGCTACTGGAAAAGTGGTCAGTTCTTGGTCGTAAAACAATGCTCTTGGGCTTACAGTTCTCTTCCTTACCCTTCACATGACAGCCACAAAACCTACCCATATCTTTTGGCAATTAGTCGTAGAGTCATTGGATTTTAGGACTGGACTGGATCTTAGAGATTGCCTACCTCAATACCCTCAATTTAAAATGAGGAAATAGAGGCCAAGAGAGGTTAAGTGACTTGCCAAGGGTCATAGAATTAATGAGTTGACATGGTGCAGAGACCCAGATCTCCTGATCACCAGACCGGAATCCTGAAGAGTGAGAGTCAGAAAAGCCCAAGGTACTCCACAGATTATGTCATCAGAAATGAAAGAAAGGATAACTAATCAAGAAAAGTTTGGAAATGAACAGTAACTTCAAGTCATACATCAATCCATGACTTAAGACATTTCCAAATATTCTTTCACTGTTTAAAAGCAAATAAGCATACAATAATTAAGGGAAAATAGGCAAAAGCATTACGCTGTTGTTTTTAAATCTTACAGCCATTTATTGTCTCATTTCTAATAGTTTTCAGTGTAATATCTTATATACTTAGGACTACTCCATTTCGCTGACCTCTAACTTATGGCTTCCAGTAATGAAAAGCAGCTGATTTTAATGTGCCCATGCTCCAGTGTGAAGGAGGCTAAGGCTGCGTTTGTGTGCAATCAGGTTAAGATTGGCTCCAACGGGAGAAAAATCCATACATATGTTGAAAAGATCTGAAAAATGCCTGTATTCCCAACCTGATTACGACTTACATTTTTGCATGGTTTGTCAAAGCAGATCACCGAAATCAAGTCAAGATGTAAAATGGGATAAAGTGGTTTTCTTCTCTATTCTTCCATTAATCCCCGTGACCTATTGGAGAAAGGAACTTTTTCCTCTCTCACCTGAGGCAAGGTGGGATACTCCACTGGAAGTTATGCCAATTTTTATCAATTGGTGCTCAATTTCCAAAATTAACTTTCTAGTTTTCATTTCCTACATTTGTAAATTGAAGTTATTTTATTGCAGAGTCATTTTCCATTTCTATCAACAATCCTATGTTAGTTCCCTTTTTTAAAAACATAAAACAAATTCCAATATAATTTTTTAAACCTACTAACTTTAAAGTTTACTCAAAAATTGAATTTATTAAACTGAATATGTAGATACGGGATTAGAGCAATAGCTAGTCTCTCCTAATGTCTATCCTAATAAATAATATTTGGTAAAACCTAAATGTAAATTAAATAAGAGTTCATTGCTGGTTCACTTGTCAAAAAGAGAATATTAACAGATGATACATAAACATTTGTTTTGACATAATTTTAATTGTTGACAGTGTCAGGTTATATCTATTAAGACAATGCACTGTTGCTTGAAGCATAAAAAATAAAAATGCAATAAACATTACAGGTTAAAAATTTAGCTGTTACCTACAAAATTCTCAAGCAAGGCTGGGGCTGAGTCAAAATAGTTTCAGAGGGGAGGGGAACATGCTGGCTCTTGTTACACATAAGCATGTTTGTTATAGGAGCATTTTCAGGTTAATTTTTGCTATTAACGTAAACCACAATTGGGGGACCACGTTGCTGGAAGAGGAATGGGGGGGTAGTTATATAAACAATATACAACAAAGAAAGTCTTTATTTCCAATACCTGAATACATCAGGTTTGTTTTTAGGTACAAGGTTGCAGGTTAAATGCTCTCAGCTATCCAAGAAGTGGCTTATTAGTTTTGTAAGAAAATATTTTCTTATATTTTGACTGAAAAATACCCAGTTTAACTGAACAAAACCATCCTTGTTAGTGAAAAGCAGACCCAAAAAAACTTTGTTTCAAAGACTCAGCAAAGAAAAGCAAAACTAATTCAAGAGGAAAAGCTGCCTTCCTAATAGTAGCTTCTGAATCTGGATCTAATAGTTCTCAAAGGCCGACTGGAGTCTTCAAGTCTTAAGTTTTGTCTTCCTCCATGGATCATAGACATTCTCTATGAGGCAGCATAATATGGATATAAATCCATTCTAAGCAGATATATATTCCCTCTCTGGGCTATAGCCACGAAGCTGAAAAGCTATGCCCAACAGGAAGAACGAAAGCAAACAAAAGTTTTGACTGTTTCACAGGGCAATTTTCTAAACACAACTTTCTTTTTTGCTTTCCTACTTTGTGCACTAGAAAAATCCTAACTTCATCTTTGGCAATGCGGCATCCGCTAGTGATAAAATAAATAGTAACAAGAGATTATGCTTTCAGAAGCACAGCACCAGCGCTAAGAACTGCATTTCGACATACGGACTCGGCTCCAGCCAGCACCTGAGCTATGTACACTTCTCCTAATTTGTAAGTGGGCCTAATCCTGTTATTACAGAATAATTACTACAAATCAGCACAATTACTACAAAGACACAAATAAACATACACATACCAGTAGCTCTTTTCCACAAATTATTATCAAAACAAAGAGAACCGGCTAATTGTGGTAACATGAAGACAATGTTTATTCCTCCCAGTGTTTGGGCAAGTTTATTTTAAGTTGTCATCTTCAACTAGTAATGATACAGATGATTTTACAGATTCCATAAACCTTTCTAATCTAAACTGTTCTCAGCTGAAAGTTGGCTACTTCTCTTAGAGCAAAGGCCTGATTTCACGAGAACTGGCTTTTATGGTACATTAGCAAAAAAAAAAAGAAAAAGTAAAAAACCAGCGCGCACACACACACACACACACACTTTTAGAAATCTCATTTTAAAAGCTCATTTGTAATGTAGTCTTCTAAATTATTTTCAAGGTACCATGAAATTAAATATTCACTTTACATTCTTCACAGTTTAAGCATTCGTCTCTAAGGAAGTGTAACGTGGAATATTCACACCAATGTTATTATCAGGTTTCCCTCATAGATAAATACTTTTTTGGGAGCGAGAGTGATTAGACAGGAGGAGAATTCAGAAAGCACACAGCCCACAATAGGGATTATCTGAACTCACCTCCTGGACAATGCCTCACGGCCATCTTACATCTCCTGGATTCAGCGATCGTTGGACATGGTATCGTGTCTTTTGCTGGCTTTTTAACAATTTGCCGTGTTCTGGTTTCCAGACCCCACTTAAATCCACATGTGCGATTATTTCTGCTACAAGTTCCCCATTCACTCCAATGGCCAACCTCACATCCTTCTAATAGAGAGAAAACAAACACAGATGACAATTTGGTATACATTTCTCCACCATCACCAAATTTACATAGCAGTGTTTCTCTAACTCCCCCACCTTCAGATACCAAGAATTAAGTTGTACAGCCCACAAGACCTGTATACACCTTTCAGGAACTTTAACTCTTTGAATTATGAAGTTATAGATAAAAGTAAATAACTACCACATAAGTACTTTAAAAATTACTATTTGTCTTAGTTCATTTTTTGAAGGGATGCTACTGGTCCATTCTAAAGACATTGAAATATATAATCTTTAAAAAGTTCAACAGCTAAAACCTACAGTAAAAGATACTCTTTTCATACCATGACAGGACACAAAATTTTACAGGTTAATTCTGCATGCACCCCCCCCCCCCGAAATTCACAAGTGTGTTAGTTTTATTTTGGAAGTAAGTATATGATGAAAAGGATAGTGAGTGTTTCGCATTTTCTGATTGTCTCAATTCTTTTAAAAGGTGTCTTACACTGCAGTATATATTTCTTACTCCCTAAATTGATACCGCACATTACCATAGTTTGAAAAGTAAACAAATATGGTCAGATATTTGAAAATGTATGTTTTGCCTAGATATGTAAGCTTTTAGCATCCCCTTTTGTAAGTTCATATAGTGGAAAAGTAGGTTACTCTCCAATACCCTGCGATGAGAGGAAGGGGGAGGAGATAAAAGCATAAAAATATGCGAAGTTAAACCTCCTCATCAAATTCACCATTAAAAACCCCATCACACTAGCAGATGAGGACTCAGGCCTAGAATTAGTATTTCCACATTCCAGATCTCAGCAGGCGTCATGGGAACTCTTAGATTTTTCAAAGCTACTTAAGATTTTTATTTAGGGGAATGCATAGGACTCTATGGTTAATCTGTTAATAGTTAAGGGTTTCATAAGCATTTCCACTGAACATTTGTAATAGGTGTGGGTCTTGCCTCTCAAAAGCGAATTCAACGTACTGAATATGCTCTTCTAGTGACTTTCTTATTTTGCAGTAAGGTGTTGCCTGTATGCCTGTATTAACTCACACATATATAGGAATATATGTACACATTTCTTCAAAAACCTCTCATTTAAATGTGTTCTCTGCAAGCTTCTGAATACATAATTACAGACTACTTCAAAATTTCTACAGGGAAAACGTTCTCAATTTAACTCTCCGTTTTAAAGAGATGGAAAGCCTCATTTAGAATACACTGCTCTGTTGTACACCATATCAGATGTATAACATGTCAAATAAAATTCAGGCATGGCAGGGGTGGGAGTGGTGAAGATGCCATCACACCTAAGATTAGATTGAGGCATTTATCAAAACGTAGGTACTGACAGATCTTTACCTTTTAATCAGTGGTATAAAATTACCGAACTTTTTTTAAACACTCAAAAAATATAAAATTTATAAAATGTGTATTCCTAATTATTACTCACAAACAGCATATATATGTATATTAAATTATGCATTCTACATATCTAAATTTAGTAAAAGTAAAATTGTTTTAATGCACTTTGCAACATTCAGTCAATCACCAACAAAGTACATTTGGCACAAAAAATCTCTTCCCAATTGAATTTTTTTCATACAAATGGCTAAGCAAGAAACTCCATAATTAACACATGTAACAACAGTGACAGACCAGCTAACCACACGGCACGGCTTGAAAATCTTGTTTTTCTTCTAAACAAAATGCTTTTCTCTAACGGTTACTAATAACTTTATAAGCTAATTAAGAAATGGATGTATTACATAGATAATAAAAACATTATTCTCAGCATTTAAGTGGTTTAACTTAGATGTAAAACTAACAAATTTTGAAGCAAAATGTAATATATGATACTGCCTAACAGCATAAAGTCAGCAAAGAACTTAAATAATTTTCAGTTCGAATAAATAACAAGAGAACCGATTTGTTTCTATGATGAATACATCCAGCATGCATTCTTTTCCCCCAAGAAACGGGTGTTAAAATAAAAGTTGAAGTTTGAAAGTTACATGGAAAACTACTCACCCACACATTCCATGGTTTCATCTAATGGTGCAAAACCATCTGGACATTCCTCAAAGCAGCGGCCTCTATGCAAATAAAAGCCTACTTTGCACTTGGTACAAAAGTCTTTGCTAAAGCAAGAATCACAGTTTTCTATTCTGCATCCTAAAAACAATTTTAAAGAGAAAGAGAAAATTTCAGTCAAAAATTTACTGGTTTTGCAAATAAAACTTTCACAAACTCACCGGTTAGCTCGACTGGAATTCTAGTGGTCAGAGAAATATGTGTTCAACTCATTTGTTTCCTCATGCCATCTCCTTCTAAATCACTCCTACCTCTTCCAACAGCTCACCACATCAATAGGCTAAGACAAAATTCCAGCCCGGGGCCCTAGGCAGCATGAGACCCTTCAGAAATTTTTGCAACTCCAAATGGGATTAAAATGAAGGATTAAAAAGAAAAACACTCCCCCTACAAATTACATTGCTGGTGGGATTGAAATCTGTTCTGCTCTTCCAAAGACCTACTATGAAAAACACAATGGGAACAGTCTAATCAGTATATTCTGTTCCAAGACAGTAAGTTAAAATGCTGTTTAATGCATTTACTTTCATCAGAGGGTGTCTTAACTAGGAGGGGTACTTTAAGTCATTTTTTGGAAAACCCATAATACATTTCCTTAGTCCTCACAACAGTCCATCAGGGTGAGCAGTGGTACCCCTATTTTGCAAATAAGGAACCTGAGACTTAAGCCACAAAGCTGGTAATGGCTGAGTTGGTTCTGAAAGCCCCCAAATGGACTGTCTTCTAAATCTGTTCTCTTTTCTCTATAACACACTAACTGAATTTCGTTGGAAACAGTTGGTGAAAGAGAAATGCTTTCAGTTCTGCTAGGTGTGGTTTTGAATCCCAGCTCTGCCCTTACCAGCTATGTGACTCTGAATGGCTACATGCCTCTCTGAGCCTCTGTTTCCTTCTGTATAAAACAGGGATGTCACTGACTTTACAAGGTTATTGTGAGGATCTACAACAATATATGTAAATCGACTAGCTCATAATCAGTAGTCTGCAGATAGAAGCACCAGTGAATTAGAAACAGAAACATGTATTTTTCCACTAAACCATTCACATTACAAGGTGTAAAAAGAAGCAATAATTTACAGGCTTGTATTCTAGGTCAGATTCCCCTGTATTCGAGGAACAGCTGGGCCAGAGGTAATTGGTTTGTAGGGGTGAAAATAAATAAACTCTAAACTACTCTTCAAGGAGAAGGAAGGAAAGGTCGGAGAATTGGTTAATTGAAAGGAGAGGTTTTCGACAGATTACAGTACATTACTACTTGTAACAGATTTAATTGATGGCAATTAACAGCACATAAAGCTCTACGAAAACTCCCTGGCAACACTTTTATTCTTTTAACAAGCCTCTGAGTGCCAGTACTATATTTGGTGATTTAACGATTCAGAAAAGCTTTAAAAACTAGTTTCCACAACCGAAGATATAATTGAATAAAAAATATAACCAAAACATGAAATCATTGAATATCAAAATTTTGAAAATTGAGAAGATAAAACCAGAATACAAACACTAAAAAAGTTTGTTAAAATAGATTACATTATAAATAATGACAGTTTCTAGACTTATAAAAAGAAAACGGCAATCTTCACCTTTCAAGTTTGAGTCTAAACATGTCTGCATGTATTAAGTGACCACCATGAAGCAGCTAATTCTTCTAAAGTGTTACCCAAATTTACAATTGGAAAACCAACTATGTGTGGGTGAAAGTCCATAGTCAAATTACACTATTGCTCTTTCAGGGGAGGATGGTGGACACAGAAGAATGGTTTATCACCTTATAAAATGTTCATTTGCAGCCTTAAATGCTGTAACCTATATTTTTATAAAACGGTGGTCTATCGCTGGTCAGTAGCTTCTTAATCATGGTCAAAATACATGACCATCATGTCCACAAATTGTTGGTTTTCTTGCTACATTTTTCGAAAAAGCAAGCAGCCCTTCCTGTTAGCAGAATTATTTTCCAAGAAATAATGATAAACATTCCAAAGGATAAAACAGACCTAAAGGGTGAAGAGAACAAGGCATTTATATATTTTTTTAAAAAAAGGACTATACATTTCATAAGTCAATTGTTATGTATAAGATCTGATTGTTTTTTGTTTTTTTTTAACATGGCCTGCACCTATGAGCTTTTAGGCCAAAAAGTTATAGCAATAAGCATTTGGAAATAATTTTACAAGGTCCTTTCCTGATCTTTATTGTTACTTGTAGCTCCCTTTCCTCATTTCATTCCATGCTCCTAAACCAGTTCACAGAATGTGGAATTTCTGAAATACCTATCATTCTCTCTAAAGTCCCTTAGGACTTCTTCAGGCATAAATCTGGCTAGAAGAAAGCTTAATTATTTGTCCTCAAATTTCAGTACAATAAAAATCTGATGAATTCAAATTATAAAATACTATAATCATGAAAAAGCACAAGGTGAATTATAAGCAATGACTGAGAATAAGCTGTGAGCCCCATCATTAAATGAAAAATGGCAAGTGGCAGGATATATAGAGTATGATGCAATAAAAGCACATATACACGTGTATGTGTACATATATGAAGTAGCGTGAGAAGTTAATTTGGGAAGGGGAAATAGCGGAATTTTGAAATGTTAAAAATTATATTTCTGGGCTTCCCTGGTGGCGCAGTGGTTGAGAGTCCGCCTGACTATGCAGGGGACACGGGTTCATGCCCTGGTCCGGGAAGATCCCACATGCCGCAGAGCTGCTGGGCCCGTGAGCCATGGCCGCTGAGCCTGCGCATCCGGAGCCTGTGGTCTGCAATGGAAGAGGCCACAACAGTGAGAGGCCCGCGTACCGCAAAAAAAAAAAAAAAAATTATATTTCTGAGTCATGTGAATCTTTTTAATTGCAATGTATTTGTGTATTAAAAGTAAAAGAGAAAAAGATATTTCAATATACATTTGTGACCTACTTAAATATACAGAAAATGCCACTGTATTTACATTCTAAAAGAAATTCTTTTGATTTTTAAACAGGCAAGAATGAATAAAGGAATGTTATCCCATCCCAATTTTTTTTTCAGATTTGGGAGCATGAGGTTATACCCCTTATGTGATAATGCTGAACCTGCCTTAGCCTTCAAAATAATCATTTGACCATCTCTTGCCAGTGTCCTTTGCTTTCATATGTTCAATGGTGCTTTCCAAATCATTAGGAAAAAAGTTAAACATTTTTTTATTCATTGAAGCATTTAAATAAAAGCTCTGATTGGTGCAAAGCTGTAACCACGTCAAGAGCTCCACTGATCTTCCTGGTCTCCGTCACTCTTCGCCACAACGTAAAACCAAAGCAGGCCGCCCACATACTTAGCAGCCTGAACTGACACAATGCGTTCACTCACAAACACCTTTGAGCCGAAAAGTTTTTTGTTTGTTTGTTTTTTGCGGTACGCGGGCCTCTCACTGTTGTGGCCTCTCCCGTTGCGGAGCACAGGCTCCGGACGCGCAGGCTCAGCGGCCATGGCTCACGGGCCCAGCCGCTCCGCGGCATGTGGGATCCTCCCGGACCGGGCCAAAAGCTTTTTAAAGCTAACAGCGGCATAAAACCAACTACACTGCCAGTCTGCTTCTTTTCAGGGATTCACATCAATTCTACTAACTCATTTTTTCATACAAAAGTAAAACAGGGCTTCCCTGGTGGCGCAGTGGTTGAGAGTCCGCCTGCCGATGCAGGGGACACGGGTTCGTGCCCCACTCCGGGAGGATCCCACATGCCGCGGAGCGGCTGGACCCGTGAGCCATGGCCGCTGAGCCTGCGCGTCCGGAGCCTGTTGCTCCGCAACGGGAGAGGCCACAGCAGTGAGAGGCCCGCGTACCGCAAAAAAAGAAAATTTATATATATATATATATATAAAACATTCTCATTACGAATAAAAATTCAAAACAGTACAGAAGGTTTAAAGGAAAAGATAGAAAGTCTTCCTTACCTGATGACACATCGGGCCTACTCCCCAGAAATAGCCACTGTATTAACATTTCAGGAAAATCTTTATGTCCATTTTATAAATAAATGAGTTTTAAAACACCAATGGGATCATTCAACAGACAGAAAAACTTTTCAAAAATTTATACTGACTAAGAAAATGGGTATATCAAACTTTACTAAACACGGGTCTTGTCTCTAGAAACCTGGGCTTTAAGTCCTTGTTCAGAAATACAAGACCCTGTTTTATCCAATTTACATGCTTCTAAATTATAGTGCCTCCTCAAAACTGTAATCCACCAAGTGAGGGCTGCCAGTATCGGTTTAAGTAAAATTATTGTCCAAGTAAAACTGTGTCCAAATGCAATCTGATGGGGCTGTCATTAGGCAAGGGAGGCTTGCTCTGGCCAAGAAACAGAAAAATAGCCTGGGTACCCTTTCTGTCCTTCCACAGTAGCCATACCAGCTCCATTATAACATTTCTCAAATTATACTCTAGTTCAGTTCAATAGCTCATTCCAAACATCCTCCAAAAATTGAGTATGTGCCAGGTTTTGTGCCATTTTATGAGAACATAAAATTGTAACACCCATTCCCTGTCCTGGAGGTGGAAAAGCCAAAGAGAGGGGGCCATGTGGCACTTTCAGGGCATCGCAACATAGCACAGGAGATATTAGAAGCATGTGCTGGGTACATTAGAGGCAGAGAAGATCCATTTCTGTTCTGCCATTACAAACTTTTTTTTTTTTCCAAGCTCTGAATTCCTTGTTTCTAACACAGTGCCGGACACGTGGTCGAGTTTTAGTGCTTGCCAAGTGAATGCCATTTAAAAACTCAATTCCTTTATATTTAAAATCTCATTTGAATGCTTAATATGAGATTGTTTCAAATGCACTGTAAATATCTTTCATAGAGAAAGAAAATCTATGGTTGCTGGTAAAGGACTACAAATCTTATGGGAGGAACAAACAGTCCAACACCTGAAAACGAGTATAATGGAGAACGCAAATATTGATGTGTGGCAGGTCATGTGTGCTATGGAATTTGGAACCTCCGCTGAGCAGGTCTGAGAGAGACAGAGGGGAGAGCAGAGTCCTGGGAGGGCGACTCCTCCATCGTAACACAACGGCGATGGTTCACGTAGTGCGTGACACCCGATGAAGAGGGGCCGGAATGAACTGGAGGTTAGATGGGTGACGTGGTACTCGGCTTTAGATGGCTGTGGGTGGAGAATTTCACCTCTTGTTTTATTCAGTTTCAAAAAAGGAGGTAAAATTATAAATTATTTGTGGTTTTAAGTATTTAAGTAACAATTAAAATGAACAAAAATGAAGTAAAGTTCAAATTAGGGCTTGGTCTAACTAGCAGTAAGAGGTCCCCATAGATTACACATGAGAATAACGTGGTCAAAATGGTATCTGGTTTGTTCCCTCATTTTGGCAGATAACAGCCCCTCGGAGCCAGGCGCCAGGATGATAGCTAGAGGGAGAGATGAAGAAGCAAAGTTCCTGCACTGCAGGATATTCTGTCTACTAATAGGAAAGGTACCCAGGCAGGCAACAAGGTAATAATGTAACTACGCTAAAGTCTTTACAGTGAACTGGGGAGAGGGTATTTTCAGGAAATTAAGCTACCTTAGAGCAGGGATAGAGGGGAGGTAAGGAAAACCACTGAGAGTCTCATGCTCTAAGAGCTAACAGTCATAGGGAAAGGAGTTACGGTGAATCAACAGAACCAACAAAGTGGGTGGAGGAGAAGATGAGCTGAGAGAAGAGAAAGATCCAGTTATCCCCCTCCCCTGCCTCTTCCTTTGGTGCCGCAGCTCTCAGGGCCTTGACACACCGAGAGTTTTATTTATCTCCCCAGCAAAATCTAGATGACAAAAACCACCTCTTATTTGAATATCTCAGAGCGGCTAATAATATAAACAAAAAAATGAAAACCTTAAATGAAAAACAGAGAAAAAGCAGCCTCTGTTCAACCCAACTGTGAACACATAATTCTATAGGTTACAATCAATTATTAGAGAAAGGAAAGAATCAGTGAGGTAGAGAGGACCTCAGACACACACTGAGGAATCTGTTATTTCTTGGGCCCCAGGGCTGTGGGCTGCAGGCTCCTCAGCACACTGTGAATATCCAACCGCCTCTTGTTCTCTAATTGCCCTTTCGTGTCAGCTTCCTGGCACCTCCTTCAGAACGTGGCATACACACCCCTGGTGGGCGGCTGGGGGCGAGATTTAGTCTTCAGTTAGCAGTTGCAAGGATCAAAGAGCATCAAGTCAACCCCTGGAAAACCCTAGAGGTTTCTTGGCCCAGTGTATACTAACATCTGAACAGATATTAAAGGGACAGGTTGTTCCAAAAGACATTTGAAATTAGACTTTTAGCAGTGTTTTCACATGGAAAGTACTAGACTGTGCAACTTCATATGAGGTTTCTTAAAATTGTTTAAATATTTTTAGGCTTCTCTAACAACTTCAAATACTGCTGTTTAACATTCCTTCTCAAAACTTGCAATGGTTTATAAATATCCCTAAATAAAGTTTTTAAGCTTTATGTTACACAAATCATGCCTTTCTAATGTGTACTATTGCAGTAATCCCATTAGAGTAGGGGCTGATGAAAACTTATGACCTAAAATCTAAAATTACATTTTTTCTAGTAGGGTCTAGTTACATGCAGCTCATCAGAAGCTTCATTATATTTCAACCTAAAGAAAATAAAGGACAGATTCAGAGGTTTCAGGACTCAGTGTTTCATACTTACAACTGAGCTATTTGAATGATGATGCAGTAAACCAGCATTAATTTCACTAAATTAAGAGAAGATCCAAGGTAGAAGTCTGTGTAAAACCCACCAGAGTGGATTTAAATAAAGATTGCCTTTATTAGCTAGGAGAGTTAGCATAGAGTGAAATGCAACTATGTCAAGTGCAGAACAGGACATTTCAAACAAGAGCCAAGGCAAGGAATAAGTACTATGCTGAGAATATAGTGGCCTTTCAAATAGTACAGTGGTGAGCGGGTCTGAGGTTACAGTCTTGGCTCCCTTACTGTTGTGTGACCATCAGCAAGTCAGTAGAGCTATCTTTGCCTCACCTTTAAAAAGGAGGTAACATCAGGCCCTATCTCAGAGTTGAGAGAAGTCAGAGGTTTAATAGAGGCAAAGATCTCAGCATAATATCTGAGAAGAGAACGTGAGCTATTATGAGTATAAAAATTTGCCAACTAGGATAGTCCAAGATGGCGGATGGAAGGAAGCTCAAATAAGGTACCAAGACACTGTATGTATATGGGTATATGTATGTATAATTATTTTAATTCTATATCCTATACATTCATATAATAAATTTTAATTATATACATATGCGTGTATATGTGTGTGTATATATATATATATATATATATATATATATACACACACACACACGCATACATACATAATGTACTACTTAAATGAAAGGCATTATCCAAAGACCACTGTCTACAGTAAACATAGTAGCTTTACCCTTGTTTAGGTCATACGGCTAAACAAACTGAATACAATCATTTGTTGAGTACCTACATAGAAAGTCATCTACTTCAAACATTCAGAGCCAGGATTTAGGAAAACTGAGATCTAAATGCAAGTCTGAATTGGGGGGAGGGGCGGGAAATTACATGCTCTTTGTGCCCTACTTCCTTCCCCAACAGATAGGAGGAGAAAATATCTGACTTACCTATATCATATCTTTGTTCAGAGTATCAAATTAAAGGTGAGAACAAAAAGAAAAGGTTAAAAGATACCACATAAAATGTGTATTACTTCCTAGAGCTAAATAAGCCTAACCTTCAACAAATACTGCGTCAAACATGCAGCACCCACTTCCAAGCGCTATAAAGATGTTCAATTTATGAAGTGCACTAAACATGGTCCGTCATGGCCGTTAGGGCAGTGACCACAAGGATGGGAAAAATCATGGCCTGGGAGTAATTTTAATTCTCAAATTGCAGTTAGGTAGGATGAATGGACTCAATCCAGAAATGTATACATTGCTTTTCAGATAATTATAGAATTCTGTTTTATATGCCCAAAGTGCCCTTTATTTCAACTTCACAGGATATATATGCTATCAAAAATTGTTTCCTCCTGATTTATTTTAACTTAAAGTGTTACAACACTTCTTAAAAAAAACCCCTCAAATTTGTAAAATATGTTGCTGGGAGCTTCACTGTGACATCTGACTATTTTAAAAATTATATCTTGCCCACCCACACAAAGAAATCTGAAGAAACACTGAGGCTTGTGTAAAATCATGTGGTCAAATAATAAGGAACTATAAAAATGTTGGCCTCATTTCTCATATGTTCAAGTGATGGATATTTGAAATCATTCTCAAAACAACTGCAATTAAAACTTGGACACGTTTGCTGGGAATACAAAGCTAGGTGTTTAAAGGGCTTTTTTCCCCCCATCTAAAGGGGATGAGAGAGAAGGACAACTACCTCAGAATAAAATAGGAAAGAAATGTGACAGTAATGAAAAAAGTTAAAAAAATTATAAACCAAATTAATATCTCTTATCAGATTTTAAATTCCTACCAGTAGCAGATCTCTCATCTTGGTTACTCCTTGTGCTTTTCCTTTTTTGGTAAGTTGTCACCCTTTCATATTAAGGTGGAACCAAGGCAGGTTAATAAATTTCAGACCTAAAAAAGACTTAGTTGAATTTTTCCAAATGTTGGAAAATGCAAATCTCTCCACCCAACTAACAGTAAAGCATATGTAAGCTAATATATGTCTTGCCCTCCACTCAACCTCCATCCAAGGAAAACAAGGAGACTCTCTGAATCCCTTCACCCTCCAAATAGGCAAGAGCAGGAATAGGCAAACTTTTCCTGTAAAAGGCCAGATAGAAAGTATTTTAGGCTTTGTGGGCTACACCGTCTCTGTCTAAACCACTCACCTCTGTTGTAGAACAAAAGCACCCACAGACAGTATGTAGGTGATTAAGCATGACTGTTTTCCAATAAAAATTTATTCACGAACCCTGAAACTTAAAGTTAATATCATTTTTGTGTGTCATAAAATACTATTCTTTTTGAATTTTTCCAACCAATGAAAAATTTGAAAGCTATTCTCACCTCAAGGGTCCTACCAAAAAGGTGACAGGACTGATTTTACCACTGGTCATAGTATGTTGACTATGATGCCTAGAGAATGATGGAAATCCATGGAGTACATTGAAGGAAAAAAGAAAAGAATTTCATTTTTAAAACACCAAATGGTAGCATTAAACTTAGAGAGGCATAGTGATGTCTTATACACACCATCTGGCAGTGTGTGTAAGACAAATATCAAATGAATTTGAGGACTCTGAAATTATTTCAACATAGGGATAATATTACTTCAATGTTTTACTTCAATGTTTTTCACAGTATATTGATAAATAAAAAAGGGTGACTCCTTATCAGTTAGTAATAGGTCAAAATTCCACCCTATTTTAATAAGCTTTTAATTTCTTGATTATGTGTGGCATTGACTTCTCAGCGAAGGGGTTGACTGAAGAGAAAAAAATAATTTTACAAAATAATGTTTTGGCTAAAACCTGCATCATGTTTATATCTAGTTCTATGGTCTGATATCTTTACCCAGCTCTGTTTGTGAAGGTAGCTTTGATGATAGAAGTAGATACAGCCTTCACTGTGCCATGTAGTGGCAGGCAACACTTAGGCTCGTAAGTGGACTTCTCAGAACTTCTGTTATCTGCTCTGTAAATAGGGATAATACTATCTCCCTCATAGGATTGTCAGCAACAAATGAGAGAATGTACAGGAAAGCACTTTAAAAACTAAAGTGCAAAATAGATGCCTTACTTAGACAAAGGGAAACAGAGCACAAGGTAGCATCTGCCTTTAACAGAGAATGATGCTGTCAAACTTGGGTCTATCCTGAAATAATAGGCTCATTCAAGAGAGCTACCAAACCCACAAGAAAATTAAATGTAAGCTTGAAAAAGATTTCCTCTATTAAATATCTGAACAGACTTTTAACATTCCAAATATTAGTATCATCATTTAAAATTTTTAAATATAAGTAGTATTGAAAATCACATAGCCATGTTTACCACAGGGAGGAAAATATACATCCTAGCTCTTAGGCTATCTATTTGATATAATTTGTCATCCAGATCAAATAGCAAGAAAGAGTACTCTTTGAGTTTTCTCTAGCATTACCCAATACAATTAAAAAAGGGTCTCTCTTGCAACAAGTAGTCATGGCACTGCTACCCTAGACCAGTATATTAAACATCTGCAGTGTGAAGGTGAATAACCGTAACTGAAGTTGTTAACAGTATCTCCAACCTGGCCTACATCGTAAATCCTTGATAGTTTAACCATACCGGTGCTTCAAATCATAATGCTCAAACTAAGATTGCTCGACTGCAGCTGCATGAGGACCTCTGTGATCTTTCAAAAACACAAGTTAGTCATGTCATTTTCTTGCTTTAAAATTTTTCAATGGCTCCCTTTCACTTCCAGAATCAGTTCAAACCCTCGATTTTCAAACACAAGATCCTTCTTGATAGACATACCCATCTACTATCCTCACTTCATCACCGTGTACATTTCACCCTAGCCATGAAGTTTCCTTAAAACTCCCCATAATCTCCCAGCACCCAGACGCCCATGACAATAATTCTTCTCATAGTTGTTAATAACTATGTTCATTATAATCACCCTATTAAATGGAGAGCCCATGAAAAAGAGCGTGTCTTATTCTATTCAGTATTCACAGGGTATGGGTACTTGACACAACAGATGTATCTACTGAATGACTAACAAATTTAATATTAAATCTCTTTCAGGTTAGAATAAACACTGAAACAGAGTTCACCTTGTTTGTTTAAAACAAAAATACTTAAATTATAAAAATCTCCATTTCCAAATTAGGCACCAATTTATTATAAACTACACTGAAGCACTTATGTCTCATTTTTTGTCTTTCTATAAGACATAAAAGTAGGCATATTCCTGTAAACCAAGTAGAGATAAGGGTTGCAAGAAGAGATTGAACACAGCAGAAACTAGACTTTAAAATTCATATAAAGTCACAAAGAGATCAATATTAAAGAAGTGAATAGCCAATAGCAAATAATACTGTGTTACCCAGTATTTTCTTAATAGATACTCTTGAGAATTATTAGAACTAGAAGGTTATTATTCCAGCGTCTGTTATGTATTTGTCTAAGCTTGTAAACCTAGTTAGTGCAAAAGCTCAAATCACAGCTCAGAGTTCCTTCCAATTCAGTGCTCTTTTATTTTTTTATAAATTTATTTATTTATTTTGGCTGTGTTGGGCCTTCACTGCTGTGCACAAGCTTTCTCTAGTTGCAGTGAGTGGGGGCTACTCTTTGTTGCGGTGTGCGGGCATCTCATTGTGGTGGCTTCTCTTATTGTGGAGCATGGGCTCTAGGCATGCGGGCTTCAGTACTTGTGGCTCGTGGGCTCTAGAGCACAGGCTCAGTAGTTGTGGCGCATGGGCTTAGTTGCTCACTGGCATGTGGGATCTTCCCAGGCCAGGGATCGAACCCGTGTCCCCTGCATTGGCAGGCAGATTCTTAACCACTGTCACCAGTGAAGTCCTCAGTGTTCTCTTAAAGTGATTTTCCACAAATTGATTTCTCTCTTTAGAAAACCAAATGTTTTGCAATCCTTAATGGGATTTAAACACTTAAACTGACCATTCATTTAAAAAATAGTCAAAGAAACTTTGAGATTTTTCTAACATTCAGGTTTATAACTGTACATAATAGTTTTGTCTACATCACATGGTTTATTTTTAAGGAACAGTATAATGAAAAGAATATTCCATTGGAGTCAGTAACTCAGACACTTAGGCCACCCTGCTACTGACAAATTGTATGACTTTGGGGAAGCACTTCCTTCATAAGCCTCAATATGCACATTTGTTGGGGTTGGGTGGAGAGGGAGAGAAGAAACAGAATCAATTAGGTTTCTTCCAGATCTATGTGTACAGTTTTTAATTAGTTTAAGAGGACTTCTACATGCCTGACAGAGGCCTTGTAGGGTTGTGAACACACACACACACACAGGTTGGTCAGTGAAAGTGTTTACTAATTGAACAAAACATCTCCTTTAAGAACTATTTGAAATATGCTGTTATTACTTGCTTTCCTCAGCACAAAGCAATAAGCTATTGCTTACCTTTATCTGAACTTTGTTTACAGACTGAAAAGATAGGAAATAGTTCACAGTATATCCAATTTAAATTAATAGAAAATAACCCACAGCTAACATCATGTTCAATGGTGAAAAGCTGAAAGCATTTTCTCTAAATATCAGGAACAAGACAAGGATGTCCACTCTCGCCACTTTTATTCAACATAGTTTTGGAAGTCCTAGCCACAGCAATCAGAGAAGAAAAAGAAATAAAACGAATCCAAATTGGAAAATAAGAAGTAAAACTGTCACTATTTGTAGATGACTTCATACTATACATAGAAGATCCTACAGATGCTACTACAGAAAACTACTAGAGCTCATCCATGAATTCGGTAAAGTGGCAGGACACAAAATTAATACACAAAAATCTGTCACATTTCTATACACTAACAGCAAGAGATCAGAAAGAGGAATTAAGGAAACAATCCCATTTACCATTGCATCAAAAAGAATAAAATACCTAGGAATAAACTTACCTAAGGAGGCAAAAGACCTGTACTCTGAAAGCTATAAGATGCTGATGAAAGAAGTCAAAGATGATACAAACAGATGGAAAGATATACCATGTTCTTGGATTGAAAGAATCAGTATTGTCAAAATTACTGTACCACCAAGGTAATCTACAGATTCAATGCAATCCCTATCAAATTACCAATGGCATTTTTCACAGAACTAGAATAAAACATTTTTTAATTTGTATGCAAACACAAAAGACCCCAAATAGCCAAAAGAATCTTGAGAAAGGAAAACGGTGCTAGAGGAATCAGGATCCCTGCCTTCAGACTATACTACAAAGCTACAGTATTTGAAATATGGTACTGGGGGAGGGATGGAGTGGGAGTTTGGGGTTAGCAGATGCAAATGAGTATGTATAGAATGGATAAACAACAAGGTCCTACTGTACAGCACAGGGAACTATATTCAATATCCTGTGATAAACCATAATGGAAAAGGATATAAAAAGGAATGTATATATGTATAACTAAATCACTTTGCTATACAACAAAAATTAACATAATATTGTAAATCAACTATACTTCAAAAAATATAGTATGGTACTGGCACAAAAACAGAAATATAGATCAATGGAACAGGATAGAAAGCCCAGAAGTAAACCCACACACCTAAGGTCAATTAATCTATGACAAAGGAGGCAAGAATATACAGTGAAGAAAAGACAGCCTCTTCAGTAAGTGGTGCTGGGAAAACCAGACAGCTACATGTAAAAGAACGAAGTTAGAACATTCCCTAACACCGCACACAAAAATAAACTCAAAATGGATTAAAGACCTCAATGTAAGGCCAGATACTATAAAACTCTTAGAGGAAAACATAAGCAGAACATTCTTTGACATAAAGCACAGCAATATCTTTTAAATCCAGCTCCTAGATTAATGGAAATAAAAATAAACAAATGAGACCGAATTAAACTTAAAAGCCTTTGCACAGCAAAGGAAACCATAAACAAAATGAAAAGACAACCTACAGAATGGGAGAAAATATTTGCAAATGATGCAACCGACAAGGGATTAACCTCTAAAATATAAAAAACTCATACCATTCAATATCAGAAAAAGCAAATAACCCAATCAAAAAATGAGCAGAAGACCTAAATAGACATTTCTCCAAAAAAAGACATACAGATGGCCAAAAAGCACAAGAAAAGATGCTCAACATCACTAATTATTAGAGAAATGCAAATCAAAACTACAATGAGGTATTACCTCACACTGATCAGAATGGCCATCATTGAACAGTCTACAAACAATAAATGCTGGAGAGTGTGTGGAGAAAAAGGAAACCTCCTACACTGTTGGTGGGAATTTAAATTGGTACAACTGCTATGAAGAACAGTATGGAGGTTTGTTTAAAAACTAAAAATAGAGCTACCATATAATCCTGCAATCCCACTCCTGGGCATATATCTGGAGAAAACCATAATTTAAAAAGACACATGCACCCCAGTGTTCACATAAGCACTATTTACAACAATCAAGACATGGAAACAACCTAAATGTCCATAGAAAGATGAATGGATAAAAAAGATGTGGTATAAGGATTTCCCTGGTGGCACAGTGGTTAAGACTCCACACTCCCAATGCAGGGGGCCCTGGTTCGGTCCCCGGTCAGGTAACTAGATCCCACATGCATGCTACAACTAAGAGGTCACATGCCACAACTAAGGGGCCCACCTGCCACAACTAAGGAGTCCACCTACCACAACTAAGACCCACATGCAGCCAAATAAATAAATAAATAATTTTTTTTTAAGTATGAATGGTAGCAAATATTGAAACAAAAAAGATGTGGTATACTTATACAATGGAATATAAATCAGCCATAAAAAAAGAATGAAATAATGCCATTTTCAGCAACATGGATGGACCTAGAGATTATCAAACTAAGTGAAGTAAGCCAGACAGAGAAAGACAAGTACATGATATTGCTTATATGTGGAATCTAAAAAAGTGATACAAATGAAATTATAAACAAAACAGAAATAGACCCACAAACATAGAAAACAAACCTGTGGTTACCAAAGGGGAAAGGGAGGGGAAGGATAAATTAGGAATTTGGGATTACCATATACACACTACTGTATATAAAACAGATAACCAACAAGGACCTACTGTATAGGGTTAGGGTTAGCACAGGGAACTATACTCAATATTTTGGAATAACCTATAAGGGAAAAGAACCTGAAAAAAATAGATATATATGTACATATAGCTAAATCACTTTGCTGTACACCTGAAACTAAACACTGTAAATCAACTATACTTCAATAAAGACTTATGTATCATTCACACACAAAAAAATTTAATAGAAAAGAATCACCCAATTATCCTCATTATCATCAATGCTGGCTCATTAAAAGAATTGGAAAGGGCTGTCACTTGGTCAATAGTAACCTACCACGTTGCTCCATTATACCACCACCTTCCTAGATAATCATGTTTAGCATTTCAGCAAGAAATTTGTTTATCTTTAAATGATTTTAAATGCTAAAAGTAGTTAATATGAATGTCTTCGTAAAACGCAAAAATAGTTTCAACTTTTAGCTTGCCTGTTCCACAAATTTATAAAGTGATCCCTCTTTCAAACAAATTGAAAAGAATTCCAGGAAGCATATAGCCCAGGAACAATGAACATGGGTTGTCAGCAGACACATGTACCAGTATCAGCTCCACTACCAGATTTTGAACAAGTGATTTAACTTCTCTAGGATTCAGTTTACTTGCTTCCCACAGTCATGTATCTACTTCATAAGTGGTTGAAAAGACTTAACCAGAAGGAAAGTGCTAAATAAGTCTTCATTATTACTAGTAAGCACATGGTGTCTTTCACAGAAGAGCAGCCAGCGTTACTGAGCCCTCCCTCTTACTCTCAGAGACCCCAGCCACCTGGGATATGTCAATCATCCAATTCATATATATTGAGCCCCTATTAGAACGCCAAGTTCTTGACTAGCTGACCTCAGCCAATTAAACTGTGGAGCAGGTGAGACCAAGCTTTTAGATACAACCCCCTAAAACTAAAATCAGTTGGCAAATGTTTTATCCCAGTCATAGGTGCATCAAAATATAGCCAGCTCTCTTGCAGAGATGGCTTTTATTGAGAAGAAAGCATAAGAATTGAGAGACTCAGCAGGTAATCACATCTCAATTGTCTTCTGATAAGGGGACAAGAGGGCCACGGTCTGTGGTCCCTCTAAGGAACTATTCTTTAACCTTATCAAGTTCTGGTCAGGTTATTAACTGGCTAGGAGCAGCTCTTTCAATGTCAAGCCACTTTAGGACAATAAGCTTTCTCCAGCAGGCAGCAACCTGTTAACCTTCTGTCGAATGGCCCCCAAGGCAAGGTCCCTCTTCAGGGAAGAAAGCTCAGGAAAGTACTCTTTCAAAGAATGCCAATTGAAAGTGAAGACCTTACCCTCCCCCCCTCCAAAAAAAAGACAGATTCTAAAACTTATCTAATAATGTGATTTTTGTTATTTTCTTTTCTCCAAGGGAAGCAGAAAGGTATGGTTAAAGAAACACAGGAATTAGCCTCAGCTCAGCTTCATACTGTGTATCCTTGGGTAGGCTTCTGAACCATTCTGAGCTTATCTTTTCAATGGTAAAATGCAAATATTTATCTGCGACATAGAATTGTTAAGAGAATATTGGAATAGCCATTCCCACCCAGAGTTTGAGAAGAGGGGCTAGGCTGGAATAACAAAAAGTGATTTCTGAAGGCATTCAGAATCCCAGAATGTTAGAGCAATGATTTCATAGACTCCGTTAGTTTTTACAGATAAGGACACTGGGGCTCAGAACATGAGGCTCACCCATTGTCAAAGAGTAAGTTAGAATACCTGGTTGATCTCCATTCTTGAGCCAGCTGCAGACAAAGCCAACAGAAGGCCCCTCTCTGCCTGAGTAGTCACCATGATCCCACTTTTCTGTCAGTTAACACTCCCCTGCTCTTCCCTTCAAAGTCTGGTCCAAAATAAAGGTCTACAATGCTTCTACTCATGTAGAAGCCACATTTCAATCAGAATCTTTTGTCAAAACTTTATCCACAAAATCAAAACATAAGGGAATCAGATTCTCAGATATCAAGACACAGTTATAAATTAGAATACCATATGTGCCAGAATACTTGGAATCTTAGAGAATTAGGAAGAGGGAGTTATGAGAAAGTAAAGGAGGCAGAAAAGGGGTCAGCAGAGAGTTGGAAGCATTAGAAGCCTGACCTGACAGCCAGTGTATTCTACCATGGTCAACTTAGTAGAGTCCGTATCAGATATATGATTAGTGATTTTGATATTGATAATTAATGAGGGACGTGGGGGAAAATACACATTTCTTCACAATATCCTAATATGCTTAGAGGATATTAAGATGTGTCTTTTACTAAAGGCAAAGCCTTGTACTCCCGAATTAACGACAGATAGAGACAACATAATTATTACACTGTAGCACTGATTCCCCAAGTGTAGTCTCTGAGCCAGCCATGGCAGCATTATCTCGAAACTTGCTAAAAAGGCAAGTTCTAGGGCACCACTTCCGACCTACCAAATCAGAAACTCTAGGGGAGGACTCAGCAATCAGTGTTTTTACAGATGACTCTGATGCAGCCTTCAGTTTAAGAACCACCTCACTTTACTCCCTTGCTGCCACTAGAGAACATTCTAAAACAAGTGAAGTGTCTGCCCAGCTTAGGGATTCTCCATCCTCATCTTCCAGGATTCCACTCTCAAACCTTATGTGCCAACTCTCAGCTGACTGTCTGCTACGAATGTCCTTTTCCCTCTTGCTCTTACTCACCCTACTCCTCCCTTTGGGATCATTTCAGATAATAATATACTCTCTAGAAAATCTTAAGACTCACCCATCTCCAAGTGCACATTAGCTGACATCCATGGGTTCCCTGAGTACCCAGTGCATCGCTGTCACAATTCCTACCACATTGTATTCCCTTGCATTATTTTCTAAAAACACACATTTGTCCCTGAATGGTGTAAGAAAGGTAGGCATTAAGTGTTTGCTACATTTATACACTTTATTAAGCAGTCTAAACTATCGCCCAAATTATAGAGCGCCCTCTCTTTCCTCACCAGATAAATACATACTATTAGCACCGGGCAGACTACCCAAGTGCCCCCTTCATGATTACGCTCCCTTGACTGTAGTGCAACCTCTACTCCAAAATAAAGAATATGATAGGCTCCTTCAATGATCCCTAATCCATTCGCTAGTTTGCTAAAGATCAAACCTAAAGTAAAATAGCTCTAACACAATACATGATTTAGAACATTTCTGGTTTCTTTTTTTTTTTTTTTTTTTTTTTTTTTTTTTTTTTTGCGGTACGCGGGCCTCTCACTGCTGTGGCCTCTCCCGTTGCGGAGCACAGGCTCCGGACGCACAGGCTCAGCGGCCATGGCTCACGGGCCCAACCGCTCCGCGGCGTTTTCCCAGACCGGGGCACGAACCCGCGTGCCCTGCATTGGCAGGCGGACTCTCAACCACTACGCCACCAGGGAAGCCCTCTGGTTTCTTTTAAGTGTAATCAGAATAGTCCCTAAATTTGAATATTATTTTGAGTTGGAGCAGTAACAATCACTTATCATCTCCAGGTTTCCCATCAAGGTCTCATCACTGGCACTTTCACACATCATGCTCACCCATTTCCTCTGGACCCCCTAACTATTCACTACTGACCTAGCTACCCAGGCTAGATGGTGAAGGAAGGAGATAATACAATTAAGTTACACAATTTCCATACCATTTCCAACAGTCATGAAAGACTGTTCTCACTTAAACACTAACCTTTCCCTTCTCTTACCTCTCTTATAATTATGTGACACACCAACCCCATTTGCCTGTGTGTTTCAGCAGCAGTTTAGGTAATGGTGCTGTATATTACTGTTGTCTAATTCTGTATCGGTTTCACATGCAACCCAACTGTGTATTCAGTCAATTTGTAAGTATCTTCTAAATAAAGACATTCTTTAGTTTTATTTTACTTCTCCTGTAATCCCACAAATACTGAGGTTACATCAACATATTTGTTAGAGGTCTGCATCTTCACAGATCTTTAAACAATTATAAAGACTTTATGGTACTCAGAGTAATTATATAGGTCCTCTTATTTGTAGTTCACAATTATCCAGGTTTGATTTAAAACATCTTAAACATATTTCTCTTAATTCTAAATACCTTGATCTTTTTTCAAATGCATCATCACACTGCATGATTCAAGAATGGCAGGGGTTTCCAAAAGGACTCAAACTTGACATGCAGTAATTCTTTAAAAACACCTAAACACTGATCTTGGGGTTCACAAATTAAGGGATGGTTATACTTAACTTTGAATTTTCTTATACACTCAAAATTCCTAGTTTTTAAACCTATGTCTTTTCATTTCAAAAACAAATTATAGTATTCTCCTGGCCCAAAAGATATTTCTCACAAAGTGCCCAAACAAGGGCAGAATCATAAAATATAGCAGAGTGAAAACAAAAGTAGCAAGTTCACTGGATACAGAACTGCAAAATTTCATTTCCATAATTTTTTGCTTGCAAATGATTTTTAAAAATATACTGCCTCTGGCAAGACAATTATATATTATTTTCCTATACATAAAAAACTTTACTAGTCCATTTTCTTTCACTTCAGCCTATTTTTGATCCCCTTCCTTGTACATGAATTAAACAAAAACCTTGACTAACATGAGGTAGATACTTTATAGATTGCTGATTAAACAATTGTTTAATGTCCAAGGCTAATTTCCTCAGTTAGGTTTTGGATCCTATGTTCTTCTGTCTCTTTAATGATTTTGTTGCCTTAATCATCCCTCTCTTTCTCCACTTCAACTGGCTATTTCCCATTCAAGTCTCCTTCCATCTTACACACACACACACACACACACACACACACGATTTCCTAATTTGTGAGCCTTCTAGCTATCATCAGATACTCTTCTGCAACAAGCTTAGCAGGGAAGGGAAAGAGAAGGAGGGTCTACAGTCACCTGGCTGCTTCCCTAAGACTCAATGTACTCCCTGAAACCGTAGCAATCAGGATAGCACTCCAACATTAACAATGAAACAACTCCCATCGAGGTCAACAACTCCTGTTTAAACAGTACAACTTTGACATTGACCCCTTGATACTTCAAGTCTTCCTACTTGCTTCTGGGACATCATTCTCTAATTTTCTATTTTCCTGGTGATTCTGTCATGGCCTCTGCCACAGGCTTTTCTTTCCTTGCTGTAAAATGTCCCCATTCTTCAGGCTTCAATCCTCAGAACTCTTTCTCTTTCAGTTGATATTCTTTTCTTCTTCTCAATAATTCAGTTCAGATCTCCCTTGACAGCTCCAGACCCTTACATCTAACTGCTTATTGGGTATCTTCCTCCCCAGGATGTCTCATACTTCCTCAAGCTCAACATGCCCCAAACCAACCATTCTCCACCATCATGATCTTTCTCTCCAGCAAATATGCTCTTCTTCCTATGTTTTGTACCTTGATAAATTCTACTCTCCAGCTCTCAAGTCAAAATCGTAAGAGTAATCTTAATTTCTCCCTTCACTTTTGGCTAACATCCTCCAATTGGTTATGAAGTCCTATTGATTCTTCCTCAATATCTCTCTCCACTTCTCCATTTCCACTATAACTATCTTAGGTCATTTATTCATTCAAATATTTACTGAGCACCCAGTGTGTGTCAGACACTATTCTGCATAACAAGAGCCTGAACAATAGAGACTAAAAATCCCTTCCCTCTTGGAACTCTTGTTCTAGTGGGAGAGGTGAATAAAACAGATAAGTAAAATATGCCGTGTGTTAGTCAACCATAAGTGCTAAGGAAAGAAGGGAGGGAAGGAATGAGTGAAGGAGGGAGCAAAGAAGAGAGGGAGGGATAAAGAAGAGAAGGAAAAAGGAAATATTGGAATAGAAAAGGTTAAAATTTATATAGATTGGCCAGGGAGGGTCTAGTGAGGATACAGCTGTTCTCATTTTTTTTTTTTTTACCCAGAATATTGATCTTGCTGCCTTCATTGCAGACTCCCCTCTGGCCCATCTTCCATGCAGCTAAAAGAAAAATATTTCCCAAAACCATAACCTTTATCATTCCCTTACTTGTAATGCTTCGTTGACTACTTGTGGCTTTCAGGATGTTTCTACTACCTAAATTTAGCACATAGGGTCTGCAATGACCTAGTCCCCACCAACATAACTAGTTTTTTAGTTTTCTGATTTTACAGTGGAACTGCACTCAACCACCTGCATCTTACTTCCCAAGGAATGATTTTTTTGTGCATCTCCATACCTTTCCATGTGTTTTTTTTTTCCTTTTTTCTACCTATAATACTTAATCCTAATAATTCTGCAAACACCCACAGCTTTTTTTTAAGTGGAAGCTCCTTCATTGCTGAAATCCACCCAACCATTAGAAAGTGCGTTTTACTTAGTTGGTAACTTCATCCATAAAATAGAAACACCATAATCTACTTTCCACACTTATTTGAAAAATAAAATGAGGAAAAGTACATCTAATAGAGTAGCTGGCACAGAATGGAAGCTAAATAGTTAGCAGCATTTACCACATAATACACTTAACTATCTGTCTTTCCACTAGACCAGGCTTTCTCAACCTCAAAACTACTGACATTTCAGGCCAGATAATTCTTTGCTGCAGGAGGCTGTCCTCTGCACTGTAGAACGTTGAGTAGTACCCATGGCCTTTGTCTACCAGATACCAGTAGCACCCCTCCACTTGTATTAACCAAAATGTCTCCAAACACTACTAAAGTGTTCCCTAATGGGCAAAATCACCCCTGGTAGAATGTTACTGCACTATGCCATAAGCAACTCAAGGACAGAAACTAGTTATTACTCATTATTGTATCTTCAGGTATCTAGTACCAAAGTCAGCACATAGTAGGTGTTCAATAAATGCACATCAGTAAAAACCACAATCCTGCCATCTAGCACCATAGATTAATTTTACATATTTTCGAAAAGTATGTAAATATTATTTTATAGCCTCTTTCACCCAATATTATATTGTGAGATTTATTTATGATGCTTCATGTTGCAGTAGTTCATCTCTACTTCTATATATACTTTTTTAAATACTCTATTGTTTGGACATTTGAGTTGTTTCCAATTTGTAGCTAGTATGATTAGTGTCATCATGAATAATCTTTTATATGGTTTTGGTTACAAGTCAGGATAGCAGTTTTGTTGAAGGAGAAATGGGAGTGATTGGGAAGGATATAATGAGGGTTCCTGGGGTACTGTTAACATTTCTTCTTGAGTGATGGTAACATACGTGTGTCCACTTTGTGATAATTCATTGAACGCTCCGTTTATGATCTGTGAGCATATTCTGTGTTATCCTTCACTTGAAGGTTTTTATTTATGTTACTAAGAAAATAGTTGTGCAATTAGAGGAAAAAAGAAGGCCAAGGATTCTGGTAAATATTCTGCAATGCCAATATTCATGAGAAAAATAAATGTTTGCCTTCATTTGTATCAAAGAAAAGCATATTAAAACAAAAAAAGATGCATTTTATCCTTTTTGTCACTAATACCCAGTGTTGGTGAGATGCAAGGGAAAATGTCTGCTATTAGTAAAGACGTGAATGAGTACAACTTTCCCAGAAGGCCATTTGGTGATATATATCAAAAGTCTTTAAAATATATTTTATGCTTGTATCTCAATTATATCTCAGTAAAGCTGGAAAAATATGCTATGTTTAAAAGCTAATCTTATGAAAATAAATCAGAAAAAACGTGTAAAACTATACATGTGTGTATAAGCAAAAGAATCTATATACAAGGAAATTCTTCATATAACTGCTTACAGTGGTGAAAACTAAAAGCAAATTTTCAACAGATAATTAGCTAGATTAGTATGGTATATCCATTCAGTAGAAAACAAGCAGTCATAATTAATGACATGAAAAAATGTTCATAATTCATTAAATTAAAACGTTACAAAACAGAATGATGACTCATTTGTAAGGAAAGAAAGACATAAATATGCACAGAAACAAAATGTCAAGAATAGAAGCCAGAATATTACTTAGCCATAAAAAAGAGCAAAATAATGCCATTTGCATGGATGGACCTAGAGATGGTCGTACTGAGTGAAGTAAGCCAGACAAATATCATATGATATCACTTATGTGTGGAATGTAAAAAAAAAAAAAAAGATACAAATGAAATTATATACAAAACAGAAATAGACCCACAGACCTAGAAAACAAACTTACGGTTACCAAAGGGAAAAGGGTGGGAAGGAATAAATTATGAGCTTGGGATGAACATATATACGCTAATATATAAAGTAGATAACCAATAAGGACCTACTGTATAGCACAGGGAACTATACTCAGTATTTTGTAATAACCTATAAGGGAAAAGAATCTGAAGAAATAGATATGTATGTATAACTGAATCACTTTGCTGTACACCTGAAAGTAACACAACACTGTAAATCAACTCTACCCCAATAAAAATTTTAAAATTATCTAGAGAAAATTATAATTCCTAGCTAAATTTAAATGTTAGTCTGAGCAATAAATATTATTATATATATATACAGGTGTGATTATAAAAAAAAAATAGAAGCCAAAATGTTGACTTTTGTTATCTCTGAGTAGTATTTATTTTTGTTTCTGCTTTTTATTTTTTTAAAGTTCTATGTACTTTCCAAGCTTTCTGCAAGGAATATGTACAGCAATTTTTAAAATTAAGCTTTTTCATGTAAATGAGTTTATCAATGAATGAGAAAGAAAATATGAGAGAAATCTCACCTAACAGTATCAGAGACAATGGCAACTCAGTGTTGTAGTATGTTTTTTTCCACACTATGCCGCAAATGATTATTGAATTGGTTTTTAAGAGGCATGTTTGAATTTTATAAGATCCACACTGTATGGACCAAGAAGCCAACCTCAGCCAATATTCTATAGAGCAAGTCTTTCTTTGGAAGAGAGGTTTTTCTTTACAATGAAATCTTACTTTAGTGATTAGGAAATAGATGAGCAAGTTTCACTTAGAGGATTTTTTAAAGCTACTGTTGCTTGAAGTATAATCTTCTCTACTGTCTAGCATTAATCTTCTAAAACAAAAAGTCAATATGATTTCAAATTCTAAGTTTGTGACAGCTTTTCCAATTTAAATCTGTCTCGTTCTCTGTATGGAATACAAATAACAATGCAATATATTTCAAGCATCTATGAAAAAGAGCCAATATTACTAAGAATGAACCATAATCATCTGAAGTCATATACTGAGAATTAAGAAATAATTTTCCACTTTCACTTTGCTTCACAGGAGCCTTGTTAATAAGCACTTCCCGCTTGTACCAGATAAGTAATGATTTCTAGGTCAGTAAACTGCAACATCGATTGCATTCACTTACAATAAGTATAGCCATAGCAAATCCATTTTCACGTGTAGATTCTCTTTCCAAGGCTGATTTACAGTCATTGCTCTCCTCTCCATTTCTGGGAAAAGGGATCAACTTAACCAAAATGTTTGTGTTAAGCCCTGCCTTGGGGTATATCTCTAAGGAAGACCCTGTTGATAAGACTATGAGGTACTGCTGAATGACCACCCATTCCAGTTTGCCCAGGACAGCCCTTCTTTACACCCAATGTCCCTGCATAGTTATTAACAGCAGCTACTTTCAATCCCCAATGTCCCAGGTAGAGTAATAAATTATATGGTCACCCTATTGTCCATACACAGTGTGTAGAGTGCTAGGCATAGAACTTGGAATAAATGCCTGGAGCTATCTACACTCTTATCTTCCTTGTGCACTGATAGTCTGGAATAAAAAACACACAGAATATTCATGGACCCAAACCCACCCCCCCCCATAGGTGGTCTAAAGCAATCTGAACAGGAATCCATTTCAAGATGGACACATCCTCCTATGAAGGTTCAAAAACTATGAGGATAGACATTACTAGCTAGCCCAAATCATACACCTTAAGGATAAGGTACATAATTTGAAAAAAATGGCCAATCTATTGATACTCTGGGGGAGCCGTACCCCTCTAGTTATTAATCCCAACAATTCCATAAAATGGAAGTCCATACAAATCTCCTCTAAATCCATATGTTTCTATCTTGCTAATGGCAAAACTATTCACCTAGTCACCTTAGCTAGAAACCTTAGTATCAAATTTGATTCTCTCTTTATTCTGTGAAATTAGTTAGTTACTAAGTCTCATTGATTCTATTTTAAACGTCTCTGGAATTCATTACCCAAAAACCTTTCATCAGAACACAATTTCTCATCTGCAATTGTTACAATAGCCTTCTCCAATCATTTCCTGCACTTCTGCAAGAATTATCTTAAATAAAGCAATTGCTTTAATTCACTGTCTGCTCAGAACCCTCAGATAACATCCAGACTTCTTAACATTGCACTCAAGACTTTTATCATTTGCACTCAAGCCTCCCTTTTCATCTTCAATTCCAACCACACCTCACACTAAGCAGCTACTACTCAATGGTTCTCCAGGGATGGTACTGCTCCCCTGGGAGGTGTCTGGAAATTTTTAGGGACATTTTTTATTGTCACGGTGATTTGGGGGAATGAAGAAGATTTACCAAGCAAGGACTAAGAATGTTAAATGTCCAGCAATGCAGGCCAAGTTGCCTTGCCAAGATGCCAACAGCATCCCCAAAGGAGACTTCTTGTTTCCCAAACACATTATTTCTACAAACGTGTCCCTTCTTCTTCCCAGATTCTATATAACCTTCCTCTAGTAGTTCTGCCTTCTTTCAAAATAACATTGCCCTTGGATGATAAAATTCAAACTCTCTTCTTACCTAAAGACCTCAGCTGATTTAATAGTCATGCACACAGTGTGTTAATTGGAGATAATTAAATCACTCCCATAACATACAAGTTGTCTGCTGATCTAGTACTTAGTGTATTGAGTTATGATTAAACATCTTACCCATCTGTCATTTCACTCCATGTTCCCCTTTTTTCTCCTTCTATCCCCTAAAATTTGAGCTCCTTAAAAAGGGGGATATTCCTTTGGTATCTTACTCATTTTTTTAAACTCCAATTTTTACCATTTACCCAGAAGTTAAGAATAATTCTATAATGAGAAGTGACTTTTTGGACTAAAAGGTAAAAAATTGTACTTGTATTCCTATGTATAGAATGCCATTCCCTAATAACCTTTTTGTGGTTGCTAAACTTAGAATACTTTGAAGTAAACTATATTTTAGTTATACCTCTTATCAGCAGTGGTGCTTTAAATTCATGTATTAAATTACAGATTAGACTAATTCAAGTATTACAAACTCAAGTGTAAGAGAAAAAGAAGCTATAGACACTGTGGTAAGCTCAAGAGGATGTTCCCAATATAAAGGTATTTAAATCCCTTTATTTATTGATAAGTGCTGAGTACGCCTTACAAAGATCTGCCTACCATGCTTGTGTTTAAGATACATGCTATGAAAAAATGCTTAGGTAATCTTTAAAAAGAAGTGTGTGTATACAATATACTTCTATACAAGAGATAAAGTAAAAGTGTTCTTATACCACCTCACTTATTTTTTTTTAAGTTTAAGCTTAAACTATTTCTGTAGCATATTAAAATTGTACTCTTTCTTAATCAAAATTTTCAACTTAACTCCCCCTAAGTTGCAGAAACAATAAAATAGGGTGGACAAAAGTTGACTGCTCACTTGCACATCTGTTCATATCTGGGGCTCGGTGTCCATAGTACCCGGATGGGCAGGAATGCAGGCACTCTCCATACTGGCGCATGCCTTCTCTTCGAAGAAAGAAGAATAACTTCTGTTGACATCGGCTGCACCCATTGTCCTTTGAACAAGACAAGCATCCCTTGCAAATGGGATTTGATACATAACTAGCTGTAAAAGAGAAAAGACAAAATCCATTTAAATATGAATATGATCAGACTTCTGGTCAATGCAACATGCTGAAAAGACAAGTGTCTCTTGTCCTTTTACTTTAATCACATAGAAATGCTAAACAAAATAACCTCTGCCACCCTCCAAAAAACAATGGTTCATACACAACCAAACTTAGAAACAAAGAGGAAACCCAGAGACAGAGTTGAGGCTGGAAGCTCAAACTGAATGGCTTATGGAGATGCTAGAGCAGACAGAGGCAGACCTCAGGGCAGGGTCCTCAGTCCAGATCAAGAAATATGCATGTAGAATCACGTTGCTATAAACTTGAAACTAACACACTATCATAAATCAACTATACTTCAATATAAAAAAGAAAAGAAATACGCATGTAAAGAGCTGATGCTTGTCTCTATGGAGACTGGAGTCGTAAAGGCTTGTGTGTCCATGGAACAAGCACTAGAAGCCCCCACTCCAGCTGGCCAGAGAAGAGGTTTCCAACCCTGGATTGGGGCATAGAGGACATGAGCACAGGAGAGAAAAATATAACCCACGAGAGAAACCTACCCCAAATATATGAGACTTCCAAGTGTGGTATCCAAGTTTAAATCATCAATGTAGTATGGGGTCCCTAAGTCAAGAGGTTAACATAAAAAACTTGCCCAGATCCAGCAAAATCCACAAAGAAAAAAGTATGAAACAACCCTACAGAAATTTTCTACAATCCTGAGACTGGGACTACAACCTGGGACTTTCATGGAAAACCTCCTTAACATCAAAATGAACAAATCACATGTGCAAGCAAACCTCAATGAGGAAGAGTCAGTCTGAGTAAGAGATTTCATACCTAAAGAATCAGAAATAACAGAAGCATCTGAAAATGACTTTAAAATGAGTATCTTTAGAGTATTTGAAGAGATGAAATGACTAGAAATCACATGGGAAGAAGCAGTATCATAAAATGGGCAAATTAGAAAAATTAAAATTCTAAAACTGAAAAAAATTCTAAGGACAAGTTGAATGGAAGACTGGGAGAGGGACTTAACTAGAAAACAGGCTTAAAGAACTGTGGCACAAAACAAGATATAAATATTAAAAAGGTAGGAAGCACGTAAGAAAAAACAGTATCTGAAATATATGAACCTTATGAAGTTCACTACAGCTAGTGACAAAAATGGTAATTTAAAAGAAAACAAATTCCGTTTCTAGCCCCGGTATAAAATTCAGAAATGATAAAATCTGAAATCCTAGTATAATTTCTAAAGTATAAAAAGTTCATGTAAGGTCATAAGCTTAAGGCCACACTGACTTCATTTTATTGAGTTAACCCACAAAAGAAATAAGACAAGGAACAGAAAATTCATCAATTATTGAAACTTTCTGCTTTGAGACTACATCCTATTTGCCCTACATATAATCTTTATTGCATATAAAATTAATACCAAGCCGACAGTATTCAGACTAGCAGCTGTACAACAAAGTACATTGTATACCACACCAGTCCTTATTTATAATGATTTAACATCCAATATATTTACAACTACTTGCAGCAGATCTACATAGGTTTCAGTTCCACAACATGCTCTCCCCACTTCTGGGCTCCCTGACTTGTTCTTGCAGCCTCTCTTCCAGAGAGATTCCCAAACAAGAGCTTAGTCTAACCTTTCGGAGAAGGGGCCAAAGAAGAACCAAGACACTCAGGACCAGAAATCATGGTCAAGATGACCCTCTGAGTTGGGCATTAAGATCTACTTCTTCCCACTTATTCCAGGACTTTGTTCTATCAACTGTTCAAAACTGCTTTTATTTACATAGTGAATCTATGTTAGAGACTTTCTCTTGCTTGCAAAGCTATCTATGCTTCCCAACTAATTTCTTATTTACCACCTTATTTTCTTAAACCTGCAATTGTGGAGCAAAAAAGAATCAATTCAGATTAAAAGTCACCTCCTCAGATAGAATTCCTAATAAAATTTTGGCAAACTTTCCAGATACTCCTTTATATATGTACGCATATACAGTATTTATAATATGTAATTGGTATTTTTCATAACTGTGATCAGACTTTACATGAAGTATGATAACTTGCTCAATTTCAATCAAGTTGTGAGCATCTTCTCATATCAATGAATCAGACCAATATCACTCATATTTCTTGGAAGTGTCAGTTTTATCTGCAGCCTCAACCTACCATCCCCACCCATGTAATTATCCCCAACACTACTTTTATGAAGACCACAATTGGTTTTCAGATCCTCAATTCAAGACCTCATTCTCAGTCTCTTGTCCTCCCAACTCCTGTAGCTGGGTCATTACTGAAAGTTTTCTTCCTCTTCTAGACGAATGAGAATGTCTCCTTCTAAAGATTTAATTCCAGCCCTCACTCTTGTAATTTCCACTAATCTTCTCATAAGTCAGGCCCTTATTACTTCTCACTTAGACAGTCATAGTGCCCCAACTCCCCACGTACCTCTCTCTGCGTTCTTCTGTTGGCTCAGCTCTTCTGCTTTTATTTTCATCACAGGATTTCTGTTATCCCTTACTCTCATGAAATAATTATGACTTATAAAGCATTTTCACATAGCCAACTGGAAATAAGGTTAGACTATTTACAATTTCCCCAGCTGCCTTCTGAAGAGGTTTTATTCTCCCATTTTGTTATTAGTGTCCTGAGCAGGTTGTAAGGAGTGAGTATGTAAGTTTCAAAAACTGGGATACAGACAAACTTTTGTGTAAGGAAGGGGTAAAAAACTGAGAGTGGGGTGGGTAGGGTGCAGAACACGGGATGAAAAGGACAGAACTAGGAAGACTCAGCAGCTGTATGATGGATGAAATGGCTTTGGCAGAGGAAGTGGTGACTGGGGAGAACCCAACACATTTTAATTTTCAGGGCTGCCTAAGAACATAACCCACCTTAAGCACAAAGACCCTCTGGCATGATATTTGGGGAAGAAATTTATGACTCTCTTGTGAAAGAAAAAGTCCTTATGTAGGAGCAACCAGGAGACTAAGGCAAGGGCAGGAGCTGCTGGCTGGAGCTGCATCAAAGGCAGCCCCACACTGCAGGGTCCTCTGCAGCACATCTAAGAACAGTTCACTGGCTGCCTTCTGCTCTGCAACTTAACTACAAATATGAAAAGGTACGATCAAGGTTGTCCAAATCCCAAACGTAGTTTCATAAGTAAAAGGAGAATTTGGAAGACTTACATACATAGCAAAATGGTTTAAGGAGAAGGTTCTCTGTACCACAGTCATCACAAAGTAAAACTGAAGCTATACTTACTTTCAGTTCAAAAGTTAAACCAAGAGCTCTTTATCACTATAAATCACACTCTGTAGAAAGAAGTATGGAGAAAAGAGAATTACAGAGCTAAGAGAATCATCATAAATTAAAGGCTTTTTGTTTTGTTTTATGTATCAGAAGCCAACTTTCATCCTGACCACAAAGATTTCAGAGTCAACAAATTGTACTCTACATTTTTTAAAAGGTATTCTTAAAATCAATAAAGCATTGCTTTATTTACTTGAACCTTAACTGACAATGAAAATGAAATAGGGAATACTTACCTGAGTCCATATCTTAGATATCTTTATAACCCTACACAGGAGGAATTCTCTTAAAACAAAAGTGATGTGAGCCACACCCAACCTAAGTGCTCTCTCTTTCCCTTCCCCCAATCTTCTTCAACCGTGCTCCTCAATACTGAAGGACAAGAACACATGTAATTTTGGCAATTTGAAGCTTTGTGCCCCAAACCTCAAATGGACTTTTTGGTTTAATTAACCATTGTCCAATGTCAACTATCCTAGTCACCTCTATGTTGTACGTCAACAGCTTAATTCAACAAGAACTTCTTCATCCGTTATATGGTGACTACACCAATCTCTGTATCTAAAGCCAGGCAAAAATAGACCTTTAAGCATGACTAGAGTAATTTATTTCGTCAGGATCTTAATAAGTCAAATGGCTCTGCCTATTTCTATGAGATTTAATTCAAGTGTGCAGGTGAATAAACAAATCTTAATTCCCAGCTTTGATGACTGTGTTTATTTGCTCTCCCCGTAAGCTTCAACTTTTCCAACCCTAAAGCCTGCTGACATCCAGAGCCTCATCACTCCAACCAAAACACTTTTCTAAATCTAGATCCACCCAAAATTCTAAAGATGAAATATATCACATAAAACATTAAAAATCTTCAAAAAGGTGCTGGACAGTGGTGTAAACACAAATCCACACATATCTCCCTGACAGGGAAAGGAATATATGGATACAGAAAACAAAAATCATGAGGCAGAAACCAGGTAACAATTACTTATATCACTAAGTATATAAGGAGAAAAAAACCCAGTATAAGTAAAACTCTTTACTCTTTTTTTTTTTTTTTTTTGGTGGTACGCCTGCCTCTCACTGTTGTGGCCTCTCCCTTTGCAGAGCACAGGCTCCGGACGCACAGGCTCAGCGGCCATGGCTCACGTGCCCAGCCGCTCCGCGGCATGTGGGATCTTCCCGGACCGGGGCACGAACCCGTGTCCCTTGCATCAGCAGGAGGACTCTCAACCACTGCGCCACCAGGGAAGCCCAAACTCTTTACTCTTGATTCTAATTATCTGATTTGTATTCCTCTTAAATTGCAAAGTAAGTTTGGTTTTTCATGAATCCTGATATTTTAAGTTTGATCCTTTGTTAAATCAAACCCAGTTATTCACATTTTATCCCATAGAACATTTTATGTAGGTGTTGAATGCCCATCTGTTTCTAATCTACTCCTAATACTTTTTAAAAGTGTTCCCCTGTTTCTGGAGTAGGCCCTGCCAAACAAGAAGAAATCTAAATTCCTGCTAGGTGAAGGCATCCATTCCTGACAAAGAGTACAGATTTCTAATCCTGAAAATAATGGGACTGAACAATGGGCTGTTGGCATCTTAGCCTTGCTCCATATTTGCAGGTTCAATAATGTTACAAGTTGAACAGCTTTTTAAAAAATGAAAAACTACTATTAACTTCATTGATCAATCTTATCATAAAATTGCTAATATATTTATCTCTGCCCAATCCCAAATTCAAGATATATATTTAGAAACCAAAACCCTATCTCTGGCACCAATGACAGGGAACTTGCATGTCAGATTCTATACAAATCAAGTCAGGCATAGATCCTTCCACTACAGCTTGGCAACACTGGGATAAAAAACCATGTAATCATGTATACTCCCAAGCGCAAACTCAACTAAGGAATCAAGGTCGTGAATTAAGGAGCCACACGAGATTTGACCAAAATGAGAAATGCCTATCTTAGGATACTTTCCTTAGTTTTACATTAAATTGTAAGTATTTATAGAAAATAAAATAATCTGATCTTTGATGCAAAGACAACAAATTTTAACACTCTGGATGTTCACCATTATAATCATTATGCCTTAGAAAATAGATGTTAAAATTAACAATGTTAATAAAGCTTTGACAGAGATAAATTTCTAAATGTCCATTAAAGTGTTAGAGGAGGAAAAAAAAAGTGTTAGAGGAGGTAAAATAACATGAATTTAGTCTAGAAAAACTTTTGAGAATAAAGGGCAAACGTGCCAAAAATTCCAAAATTTTATAACCTGTAGAATTAAACCATATTTTCTCAGAATCGCTTTATCTTATATCATGAGTCCTTCAATAGATACTAATATTTTTAGGAAAAAGGCTTACAAAACTTTTAACTTCTCAAAGTACTAGCTTTGAGAAACCCATATTAATTGGCTGCCTGAAAATGTTATTAGTTGATAATTAATACCATTGTTTATCCACCTAAAACATGTTAATTAGAAATGAAAGAATGGATATATCCTTATCTTCAGAAATATTCCTTAGGAAAATAGTATTTCTAAAGATTTATAAGCCTCCTAAAATATTGAAATCATCTCTAGAGATGAATATTCTTAATGACATCAGGATTAAAGGAATTTAATCAGATGATTTTGCTGCTCCTACAAAGGTGGGTGTCTCACTGTATAAAAACTCAAAGCTACTACATTTTAAAATATGGAGGGAGAAAGTTAAGTAGAATTACAGGTTTATTTTAACACATGAAGTGCTAACATCTTCAGAAAAAATGAGGAAAAGGACCACAATTGTAAGCTCCTGATTTCTCGCCAGTGTCAGCAGTACATGAGTCATAATCCTTTATAGACTGGCACCTCAGAAGTACAGTTACAACCACGATTAACCATGGCTGTAGTGTGGTTAACTGGACGGGGTATTTCTTTTTCTTTTTTTTACACATCACAGGAAGCAGAAAGTCTGGATGAGGCATGTCATGCATGCTTCAAGTATAAATTAACTAAGACGTCTCAGGGAAGTCCAGAATACTCAATAAGGGCAGGTCAAGGAAAGATGATGAGCTAAGATACGGTTGCAAAATAAATGTGGATGGAATCTTACATAAGTATGTTTGAGGGCACAACGAACCTATCCAGAACATGATAAAACACATTCCCCTTCTAATTTAACACATCATCATTAATATTCAAGAGAGTCTGCCAGAACTGGAGGAAACTGAAAGAATGTACCAAAGCAGTCACTGCAATCATCAGAGGAAAAATTACTTTGGTTCAACACATTTTACCTTGAGACCAAGCAGTATCCCTTTAACATATTTCACCCAAAACGCGAGCAGCTGAAGCAGATGCAGGTCACACATCTGGGGATAGGAGCCAGAGATTTCCCAAAAGAGCTTCGGAATGCACATCTTACATTCAATGCAAGGTACTTGAGTGTTTTTTTTTTTAATCAGAATCCATCAGGTCCTGATCCTCAGGGCTCAGGACCACAGAGAGAAGCTCAAGGAAGGTTGAAATGAGCACTTTGATGTGCCATTCTATGTACTGACCAACTCAACATGAAGTAGAACACAAGAATCTGAATGAGTTAAATGGGACCCAGAAACAGGTTTCCAAAAACAGTCGTTAACACCCAACGTCAAGTAAAGAGACACAAGAAAAGATAAAAGTAGCTATGTATAGACTCTCACAAAAAATTAAAATAATGAGCCCTCAAGTTAGCATATACAATTCCCCAAATGGTGAAGTATTTCTCATAATTAACACTCACTGTCGAAGCCAAGCCCTGGAAGAATTATTCCTCTTCCCTCCACACCCCCGCTACAAACTCTGACACAAAAATCTTAATGCATATTCCTATGCTAGATGTTAACGCTGACAGGTAACAGGGAAATATATACAATTAAGGGTCAGAACACCCGCATCCCAGAACTAAACTATTAACATAAGCAAAATACCAGAATCATAATCTCTTCAGCTTCTACAACTGCTAACACCAGTAACATTAATTAGTTGATGAGAAAAATATAAGATGGTTTGAGATTTGCTCATTTTCCCAAAGATATATGATGTTCTGAAACAAGGGAAGACTCATATTTTATGTTGTATAAAATAAGCCACCTGCTTGAAACCGTGAAAGAGAAAAAGATTTACTCCATAAAACTGTTCTAATGCCAGAGGAAAAGTAAGCGTAAAGTTATAATGTATGGGAGCCTCTAAGCTGTGGCTAGAAACTGCTGTGTAGTATAGATCACTCATGCCAAGGGTTGGCTTGGACTTTCACAACATACTTAAAAGACCCTGTGGAAATGTTGACAGAATGTTGGTGCTAATGGTAACTCCAACACGAGCAGATCTAAATAGATACATTTATGAAGATTGTGAAACCACCACTTTCACATGGTCCCATGTTTACACAAGGAGATAAACCAATTATTTAAATAGAAAAAAGCAAACTGCTCATAAACAGAGCCAGATTTTTATTCCATAAAGTACTTAAATACTTCTTACACTAACACTACTTCAAAATAGTTTTGCATACTTCCTAAGTACTGTAACTTAAGTGCGCACAGCGTCTGACCTACCCAACTGCCTATAGGAAAAACTCCCCTTCCTGCCTATTCAAAGATTAATAGAATATAAACTAACTCCTGCTTATTTCACGATTTTAATTTTAAAACAATAAATGGAAAGCCAACTGGATGGCTTATTTGGTGTCATAAACACAGCCCTCAAGAACCACCCATGCCATAACTAACCAGATTAAAGACTCCATGTGTTTTAGATGTGGAAACTCCCATGGATTATACCACTGTGTTTTAAAATTGGGAGTGAACACTGTTAGCTACACTGTTCTAGAGAAAGGTCTCTTCAAACAAAGATAATTAAAAAAAATTTTTAAGTTGCCTTAATGAAAAACACACTAACAAACACTTTGGGTTGACAAACATTATTATGTAACAATTATTCCGGAATACACTATAATGCAAAAAAAGGTGAAAGCTTTATTATACTCAGTGTAGGTCGCTGTGGGTAAAATATTACTTATGCTAATAAAAATCAGAATGATTCACTACTAAATCTTCAGGCCTACACAGGATTTAGTTCTCAGTAATTTTTAAATCAATTGTCTGTATTTAATATTTATCAACAGTTCATTTTAACATGCTTCGTCAGTTTGCTAACTTCACAGCAATCAATACCTTAGACACAGTTTGCAATCTAGCTGCTTAACCATTCTTGCTCTAAGAAGTTATATCTATTCAGAACAAGAAGAAATGAAAAAGAGAAAAGTCAAAATGGGGGTGGGGAAAGAAAAGAAAATGAACTTGGGGAAACATTCTAAGTAATGTTTATTACTCATAATTTCTGTTTATCAAAAGTGAATAAACAGATCAGAGAGTTTAAGAAACCTTTCCAAAGTCATACAGTTTGCTAGTGACTAATTTAAATCCAGTTCTGACCTCTGATTTCAAAAGCCACGCTCTTAATTTCCTCATTAAGAGATATATGTACAGCACCTAGGGAAAAAATGCATTGTACCATGATTAAAACTGTGAGAACTTTCTTTCAAATTAGACTGTACCCTTGTAATTTGCTCACTGCCCCTGTGCTCTGTTTTTAGCTACAGCAAAATAATCAAAGTTCCTTTTGGTGATTAGCCACTAAGAGTACCATACTCTTTCCTAACCTAACTAGGACTATATTAAGTCTCATAAACCAACAAAATTAGGATGCCATCCACAAAAACACTTCAGAGTCAAACTGCTGATACAGCACAAAGGATAATGGGGGAAACTGAGTTACAGGTTTCTTCTGGCAGAGGTTAAAGAGAAATCTTCAAAATTATAAATGGAAAGTCTTTAACTGTTTGGGCATACAGCAAAAAGCCAGCACTCTTTACTCCAATTGACAAGTTCAAAGAAAAAACATCACCCCCAAACCATGCAATTTCCTACAAATGGGCCACTCTCCTCACTGTCTTTGAAGACAAATCGTGTCCTGGACAAGGGGCCTTTGAAGTAACACAGCAAGCATAGCTATGTAATTAGAAAGGCTCGTTACGCCATCCAAATGAGCAAAACTAGACTTTAAAGATGCGCTAAAGTGAAGAGGCTGGACTGACAGACTGACACAAAGACTTTGAGAGCAGTTTGCCCCTGCTCACTAACCATAATTCTCCTTCACTCCCTCCAAGCCTCAGAAGCCAAAAGCAAACTCCATATGCACTACTGGAAAACTGTAAATAGTGTTTGGTCACTCTCAAAAAAGTGGCAAAACTGTATGTATGCATGTTTACAGACATAGATGTGTATATAGATACCTACACTTATGCATGTGTACATAAATGTATGCATATACTATTTTTCTGAACTATTTGAGTATAAGTTGTAGACATTATACTCTTTTACCTCTAAATTTCAGTGTTCAGTATGTATTTCCAAAAACGAGGACATTGTCTTATAATATCAGCCATATTGATATGATCCAATACTATTTTCTAACCCCCAGCCCATATTCAATTATCCCAATAATGTCCCTTATATCTACTATTTTCCTAGACTAGAATCCCATCCAAGATTATGCATTGCATTAAGCTGAACTATTTCTTCAGTCTCCTTTAATCTGGAACAGTTCCTCCTTCATGAGCTTGACATCTTGGAAGATCAGTTATTTACAGAATATCTATTTGGCGGACTGATCTCACATTTTGGGGATTATGTATGAATTGATGTTATGTCCTTTTCTCGTGCAGGTCAAGAGACACTTGATGAATTTGGTGGCATTACTGGTGATATTAACTTTGATCCCTTGACTAAGGTGGTGTCGGTCAGGTTTCTATACTATAAAGTCACTATTTTTCCCTCTATAAGAAGTTTTTTTTTTTTTTTGAGGAGATATAGTGAAACTACATACATATCCTGTTCTTCAAACTTCCACACACTGCTTTTGGCATCCACCCGTGATCCTTTTGCCTAAATCAACTATTCTTCTGATGGTTATCAAAGGTGATTTTATAACTCCATCATTCTTCTCCATTTATTAGGGGGTGTTCTAGTGTTAAGAAGAGCTTTCCCTTCTCCTTCATTTATTTCTCTGCTTGTTTGTTTACATCAGTAGGGAATCGCAGAGTTTATTCAGTGTACTATCATCTGTTACTGTAATCTGTGCTCAACTTATCCTAGATTTGTTCACTGAGAGCCCTTTAAGGGGCTGTGGATTTTAAGTTGCATCTTATGTGCACGCTACCAAGTGCTTAGGGGTAGAGAAGAAGGAGATCAAATTTATCCTGGAAGAGCTAAGAAATAGGTGGTAACATGAGTTGCCAGTTGGAGCAGGAGTTTGCCAGTCGGAGGGGGATATCCCAAGGGGAGGACTAGTACAGGCACAGGTGTCTGCACAGGACTGGGGGATGCTGAACTCTCTGTCCTTGTATGTCTGATAAATCTTGGCCTATCTTATTGACAATCTATCCTTCAGACAATAGCAAAAGGAGCCACTCAATACTTAACTTGGATACAAGAAAGAATTTGCTGAGAATATGGAAACTATGATGTTACCATGGGGTTTAAGAGAGTAGAATATACAGAAACTGCGACCCTAGAAGTAAAATCCAAGATTTCAACGATGGATTTTTTTTTAAGTTTGGAAGGATACAAGTTTGGCTTTGCAGCCAACATTTCTAAGTTAGAAGAGGAATTAAGAGGATATTTTCAGGGCTTCCCTGGTGGCGCAGTGGTTGAGAGTCCACCTGCTGATGCAGGGGACACGGGTTCGTGCCCCGGTCCGGGAGGATCCCACATGCCTCAGAGCGGCTGGGCCCGTGAGCCATGGCCGCTGGGCCTGCGCGTCCGGAGCCTGTGCTCTGCAACGGGAGAGGCCACAACAGTGAGAGGCCCGCGTACCGCAAAAAAAAAAAAAAAAAGAGGATATTTTCAAAATAAGAATCTACTTATATAATCCGAATGGGAAAAGAAATGAATGATATTCTATTAGAATCCAATAAGGTTTCATAGGAAGTCCTCTGATGAATTCAAACATTTTAAGCAACATGTACAAAAGGATACATTCAGGAGAAAAATAGGTTAGTCACAAAGAAATGTGAGGAAGGCTAAATTTTCCTAGGAAGGCTAAATTTTCCTAAGGTTTATAGGGAACTTTTGTTTTTAAGAGCAAAATTAACAAGATGAAATTGTTCAGTCCAATTACTGATATAACGTAATACTAGATGAAAGAGGTAGAAAAACTTATTTTCTGCTTTCATTTTGTATTTATTAAAAACAAAGACCTTCAAAGTGAAAAGGGAAAAAAATCACAGCTTAAGGAAAAAATATTGACTATAAGATAAGCAAGAAGACCCTAATGAATATATCTTTATATTTTTAAATATTGAGAAATTGATTCCTGAAAAAAAAAATGGAGGGCTTTAAAGAAGGGAAATGAATCGATGTCTGATTTTCAATAAGTTGGGAAAACTGAATTTCAAAAACTCCAAATTTTAGAAGAGGCTTTAGGACACCAGGGTTGTAAGCACTTATAGTTTAAAATAATTATTATAAACACCTATCACGGTGTTTATGTCAATAAGAACAAGTCCTGTCAAAATTAACCTCATTATTTTAAAAAAAATCACAGTTTCCCTTGCTTTCTCTCCCTATCTATATATCAACATCTATATCTATGTCTCTGTCTATATACACACAGATAGAAAGATATAGAAATAGCACACTCATATTTGGTAAACTACTTATAAGTAAGTTGCAGACACCACAATACTTCACATCAAATTCTTCTGCATGCACCTTCTGAGAATAAGGACATTTTCTTACATAATCACAATACCATTGTCAGATGTCAGAAAATTTATCATGGGTAAAATAATATTTTATGGTGTTTATGTTCATACTTCATCAGCCATCCCAAAAATGTCTTTCCATCTATCCAGACACCAATCAAGGACTGTGCATTGCATTTGGTTTGTTTCTTTAGTCCTTTTAATTCAGAACACCTCCCCCATTATTGTTTGTCTTTCTTGACATTGAGACTTTTAGAGTCCAGGCCAGCTGTCTTGTAGAATATCCTACAATCTGCATTTGAATGACTGTGGCCACGTAATTAGATGCATCATTCTGCCATCATTAATACGATAATTTAATTCAGGCAGGAATCATCACCATCCTAACACCATTAGGTGCAAGCTTACTGGGAAAAAGTGTCACCCAGGAGATTACTTACTAATTCCAAAGGGGGAAGTTCCCTTTATGATGAAGAGGTTTGGCAGAATCCGCATTAACCAAGGGATCAGACTGAGTATCACCAAAAATGGGACAAACTGCCTCATGTGCTTCCTGATGTGATGAAATGAGAAGCACACATCTGTCAAGAATTCTTGTCAATAGGTACTTCTTCTAATTACTTTGTAATCACTAAGTCTCCAATTTCATTTTCAGGGATCCTGAACTTGGTATTGCAGAAACCTGTTTCTTCCTCTTTATTCTTTTCATTTTTACTCACGGGATTCTGAGAGCAATGCATTTCAAAAAGGATTGCAGCAAAAGAGGAAAGCAAGGAGACAGTAGACAGAGATTATGAGGCATCTGGTGTCTTCTCACCATAGAAGCCAATCATTAGGCTCATACACACAGGCACACACCTATGCACAGACGTGTGCATGCAAGCCCATACACCCCAAGGGAACAGAGGAGGGGGGACGTTAGCTACTCTCTGGGAAAATCATTCCATCACTGTGGTATAGAAGCATTTCTAGGGCCACCACACATGGCTATACTCTACACAGCTCTGGGGGACACTGTTCACATAGAGCAGTTCTGCCTCAAAAAAATATAAAGCAAAGGCTCCTACCTGATGACCATGAGCCCCTATGCAGTCTGTAGAAGTACTTTGTTTTACTCACAACGTATCTGTTCCTCTAAATTTTTTAATGGAAATTCAGATTTCTTGCTTTTTTCTTGAATAGTCATATGGTATGGCCCACATTCCAGCTTGATAACTATCAACTGAGCTGTATGACAGTTGCCTGCATCAAACAGACATGGCCTGTCCACTTCAGCTCATCACTCTCCATGGTCTAACACATGACCAACTTCATGCACAGAGCAACCACCTGGCCTCTGGGGATCACCTTCCACAAAGAAGATAAGATGCTCAAGTTCATGCTACTGTGAACAACATTTTCCTAACATTCAATTCACTTACTAACGGGGGGGTGTACATCATCTCACAAACCAGTGCAACTTTCTCTTTGTGAATTTATAATCATGAAATAGTAGCTTTTTCACTGTAACCTAGTAGAGAGCAGTCGGCATAAAGAGAAATAATGTTACTATTTAAGTAATATCAGTGAAAACCAAAATTAGATTCAAGAATTAAACTATTATAAACATATTTAAAGGTACCTAAATTTCACACATATGTAATAAAAAATCACTTTGTAAAATGGTTTGCCTATTTTAAAATCTATGTTAATAAAGCAAAAGAATCTCCTGAAAGCCTGTGTGACAAAGTCAGACCAGCAAAAAAAATACTTACTAAACAAAGGAACAAACTGGAAAAAATTATAGCAACACACAAAAAAAGGGTAGATGCTTTTGTATATATTGAATACTTGCAGATCAACATGGAGAATGGTCCTTTTAGAAGAGGAAGTAGGGAATACAAACAAACTATTAAAAGTTGATCAAAGAAACGGAAAAATGTAAATGAAAATATGTTCAAACTCACTAGTGACAAAAAATACAAATTAAAATAAGCGGCCAACTTCATCATATATTAAAGTTCAGGAGATTGATGATTAAAAACTATCAGTAAGCATTTAGAAAATGACAACCTCATATACTCCTGGCGGTAATGTAAATAAGTAAAATCTTCTATAGTTTAGCAATATTATACTTTTCCTTTGACCCAGCAATGTCACTCTCAGGAATCCTATGGAAAGAAATGGACAAATACATAAAGACACACAATTCACATCACAGCGTTTGTTTTAATGGTGAAAAGATAGTAAAGAGCCAAAGTGTCCATCAATAGAACACTGAATAATTTATCAGATCTAAAATATTGACTTTAACGATCATTTAGTATACACAGCAATGTTAGTTAACATGCAAAGAAGGCTCTTTCCATATAGAAAAATGTAAGAAGGCGGATTATAAAAATAATGTAAGACTCTATTTAAAAACAAATGTGTATAATATTACACATATTATTACACATATTATATTACACATATTATATTATTATCATACATGGCATGATGTTCTGCAGTATGAACTGACTTTTTTCTTTTAAGTTCATTCTTAGTCCTTAGGTTTTTCTTTATTCAAATATACAAGTAGCATTCATTGGCTCAGGGAAGAGTTTCTCAAAGAAAGAAGTGCAAATGCTCAAATTTTAAGTTTCCAAATGCTATTTTAAAACTCTTAGAAGAGACAAAACCTTCTCATTCTTTTAATTTCATTGCGTTATGAGACACTGAGTTCTGAGTTTCAAAAACAGGAGACAAATTTCACAGAGGAAAAATGTTTCTGTCTTAAATAAGCATGGAAGACTATCAGAGCCAATTACCTGCTTAGATAGGATAAAGATCCCATGAATTGGGGACGTAGGAGGGAGGGAGAAGAGAACACTCAGTTTAGGTTGAGTGGGTCTCTACAAAGAGTCATATGCCCTAACCTTGGGGGAAATGGTTGCACGAAAGAATATTCATATCCTGTCCAGATAAATTAGGGAATCAGAACAGAAGATATATGTGAAACCTAAGAAAGAAGTGCCCAGGTGTGTGCCACCAACCTGGATACTTAGAGCCTCAGGATGGAGACATGGGAGTGAGGCATTTGGGGCAGAAAGGGCTTGAGAAGTCCTCTCAAGCCCAAAGCAGTCTAGGAAAACATCCGAAATAACCTCACATCTCAAGAAGAGCTCAGACACGGTGGAGAGAGACCACAGGCCAGGGACAGCCTCACAGTCAGGACAAAAGACGTGGACTTCGTGGACATGAATTCATGCCCTGACAGAAGGTATGCAGAGCTAGACATGGAAGAGTCAAACCAACGCTAACTGCACACAGTCGTGGAGAGTGGCATCAGGATGACAGAGGCCCTCCACTGCTTCCTCTCCCCAGACAAACTTGATGCAAACCTTGCTGAGAGGTGGGTGGATGGAGAAAGAGGGAAGGCCAGAGCTCATCTGGTGATGAAAATGGAAAAACACTTCATTGACAGAGTATATGAATTTACCAGGATAAATTTTCCACTACTAAGAAGAACAAGGTCTCGAGATAGACACTAAACTCAAGCTTAGAAAATAAAGTGACTTTGCTGTACTCCCGGGATGTGTATCTTAGGAAATTTCTACCTTCTCCATATACACAGAAAAATATCTTACAAATATAGATGCAAAAGCGTTAACAATGGTTAATGAAAAGAGATAGAATGAGTTCATCTTTTTCTGTACACTGTTCAGCATTTCATAAAGTTTTGCAACGAACCCATATCACTTTAATAGAAAACAAAGCTATTTTGGAAATAAAAGGTAAATGACAATTATTCTGCCTTAAAATGTTTTAAAGAATTTAAAACAATCATTAGGTTTTTAAAATAATTTTGGTGGCAAAGGACAATTTCTCTCCATTTCTTAGTTTCTACTTTTAGTTATCCTGACTTTCACATATGGAATTGAGAAAAAAGACATTCGTAACTTACACGGTGATTCACCTGAAAGAATAAAGTAGGCCATGTGCCTTTGCGCCACGGGCACTGCAGGCGCATGCGCACCGCCGGGGGGGGGGGGGGCGCATAATTGGGCAAGGAAGAAGTTACTGTCTCTTTAAAAAACATAAAACTCCTAATCTGACTAAAACACACACAGAAACCCAAAGGCCTTAATAACCTTAATTGCAATTTCCTCCAAGTAGAACATTCATAATCCTTAAATCCCTTTACTGAGTTTTATTGCCAGTAATTAGCCAAAGTAGACAGAACTGAAAGAGTGTGTGTGCATGTGTTTGTGTGTATTTAAATTTAATAGACTCAAGAAACGTTTGTGTCATTTAGTCCCCACTTTTCAATATCAAATGGAAATATTCAAGAAGGAAAGGGAAGAGAGATGGGAAGAATTCAGAATAGGTAGAAAAGAAGGAATTTCTAGATTAGTTCAACATCCAAATAAATGTAGTATTTGGATCCTCTTCATATAAGTTATTTGTTTTAATTATTCCCTAAACTTTCCAAAAAACATTTAGTGGGAAAGCTGAAACCATGATTGGTGTTCCAAACTACAGGGCTACATTAGCAAGTAGCCCTTTCAAGTCTTGCTATGTAAAACGTGGTCCTCAGCCCCGCGATAGCAGCACCCACTCGAAGCACGATCACCAGCCTCCCCCGCACCTACCGAATCCAAATCCATATTAAAAACAAGATCCCCCATGATTCCTACACATTGATCTAAGGCATTCCGATCCAAGTTTTGAATGTAGCCTCCCCCTCCAAAATAAAAGTAATAAGGAAAATTAATCTCTGTACCTGAAAACACTAAAACTACCTTTGTGTCTCCCTATACGTAGATTACAATCAATTCAAAGGGGAATTTTATGTATCTTTCTATCAGAAAAACCAAAAGTCGTAATTAAAGTAGAATCTTTCCATTTTATTCTTTCACTCAAACTACAAACTGAAAATAGGTTAATTTGCAAAAGAAATTCCAACGGTGTAAGATTTATTTTCCAAAGTTATTAGTTGACCCTATTCACCCTACAGGATGGGAAACTGCTAGGTCACAAAGTACCATCCTAGTCAAGTAAAGGCTACATATAAGAGATCTTCCAAAAAGTTGAAAAACGAGCTTTAAGAGTATACTATATAAAGAAGAATTAACAAAGATTAGGAAATAGAAAAGTTAAGGTTTTCAAGTTTTCATTCATTGAAATTTACAACCCTCGTATTGGAATTTACCCTAAATTTACAACCCACACAAATCTGGCACAGATCAGTGTCTAATGCGTCTTGCCACACTGGATCAGACTCACTCTCCTTCCTGCCCAGGATTCTGATGACAGCACCAAGGGACATGCTGTGGGAAGAATGGCTGTTCTTTGATGTCAGCCTCAAAGGTTAGGAGTGTACCCAAAACATCCTAGCTCCCTGTAATAACCCATTATGGAGCTGTCATCCACAAACTTAGTTAAATCATTTTTGAGGTTATTTATATTTTCCACCCCTACTTCCTCTTAGAGTAATCAGTTCCATAAGTTTCTAACTAGTTGGGTAAGGTGATATTTTCTAATCCCATTGCTCACCAAATCTTAGAATAAGGCAGTGTTCTTACTATCAATATTATTCATATCATCCATGATGTAAAAGGAAAATGGCCATATCTCCTCACAGCACTTGTGTCCATAGATCCCTATCATTTTTTTTCTTCCCATGGGCAGGCATCTTCTGTCGTGACCATTTTAGACTCCTCGTATCTTCTCTGATTTCACTATAGATCTTTTGGGGGGATTATCAGTCTATTACAAGGAGTGGGTATACTATTAACTTGTTCAAAGATAAGAGAATGCCCTCCACTTGATTTCAAAGTTCATTTCCTGAGGATTTATGACTTCAGTCAAGATTCTTAGGGATCCTGTAACCCCTCATCAAAACTAGAAGCAAACAAACTAGATTAACTTCCCGTACTTATAATTTGCCACCTTTGTTTTTTTGTTTGTTGGGTTTTGCTGGTGGTGTTGGGGGGCTTCTCTCTCATACCTGTCCACCGCTGTGAACATAGATTCATCTGCCTACTTCTATTTCTCAGGTAAGCTCAAGAGCTTACCCTGCAATTTCTCCTCTTGTGTGGCTTGGCCTTCTACCATTTCCTACCAGTATTGGCAGCCAAAAGTAGAACCTGTATACCCTTTGAAAACAGTAGATTAAGACTACATTGATCCTCAATCTTTAAAATTCCCAACTTGCTACATACTTCAAAATTGAGCCCAGTTCTAAACTGAGGTCTCTTTTGTCCTGTAGGAATAGTTCCTTAAAAAAAATCTGCTTTTACCACTTTACCGTCCAGCTCTAGTTTTATTTGACAATCACAGAGAAAAATGACATACCGACAATGGGCACCCATGGTAACTTTTGAAGGTGAGGGTGCAGAGAAAGGAAAGATACCCTTCTGCACATGCTCCTGACTTCCACTACCCACCTGGGTACTGGAGAAGAACTAGAGAGGAAATTAAGAGAGTTAGATGTAGTGAGTGCTTCAGGAGGACCCAGCCTGAGGCTGAAATGTGAGAGTGAGGGGATGGCTATAGAAAGTCTTCAGAAAGTATCCAGGACCACCCAAAATGGTCAAGTGTGAAGAAAAATAAAGACATTTCTCACATGTAGGGTCCCAAAAATATATATCTCGTGTACCTTTTCTCAGTAAGTTACTGAAGGACATGCTCTACAAAAACAGGGGAATAAATTAAAAAAAGAAGAAAGAAAGTAAAAGATGGAATCTAGGAAACAGCATATTAAACACAAATTAGAGGCAGAAGGAATCCCCAAGATGATGGTTAAGGAAAATCCCAAGATGATGTCTGTGAAGCAGGCTATACAGCAATCAGTCTAGATGGCACCACATCAGAGACTCCGAAGTTTCTTCAAAAGGATACAATTAATAAAATAGTTAATATATTCTAACATACTAGGAAGAGATTTACACAAGCTGAAGAGAATTTAGAGTTGAAATGAGGGGTGCATATATGAAGGAAAAACCAACTCCAGAGAAACCAACAAGTTATACAGGAAACAAAATGTGATAAATATATACATACTATGTGACCCAGCTGTGTTTGCATGGTTATAAGAATATAACCACTAGTTACTCATCCTTCCAAACTTATACTATAACCACATGAGAGGACAGAGAGGAGAAGCATGCTCGTGTGTAGTGAGGAAGGGAAGTAGTGAGAGTGAGCTAAATCCTTATCTCCCATAGTGGAATTCAACAGATAATGCCCCAAGCTAAAAAGCACAGCAAGAGCAATAAAAGCATGTTTTGAACAGTTATGACCATAAATACCCAAAGATTCTAAAAGAATTGAAAGTAGTCGTGGCACAGTTAGCAGGAGGGCATTGGGACAAGGGCAGTAGTTTTTCATAACAATCTTGGTGGAACTATTTGACTCTAAACCATATGTGTGTTTAACTTTGATAAAAACAAAGGATGTGGTGTTTCCTTGTAATATTAGTAGTGAATAATTTAACTATACTTAGGAAAATTTCAAATTTATGCAATTAAATTAGAAGAAATTACAAACTAAAGATTTAATTACATAGCACTTACAAAGTCAAACAGAAATAAACATACAGCTGAATGTTAATATTCTGTGGGCTGTCAGCAGTTATATCACAATATTCAAATTCCCAGATTTGTTCTAACTGTTCGCAAGTAAAAAAAGACTTTAGAATCTCAAGTCTCAGTGTACAGTATCTTCCTTCATTCAGCAACTGAACAATTTATTTGATGTAGAGAAGAACAAAACATTATTAACCATAATGTTTTTATTTAATTATGGATAAAATTATATCCTTAATTCACATTTATATTTCCCTACTAAAAGAGGACTTCACTTAAATCTTGGCAGAAAGCAAGAGTCTCAAAACGGACACACAGTTCACCTCTATGATGAACCCTTTTAGGGGGGTCTCTTATTTTACTCAGAGGGAAATGAGGGAATGAATCCAAGTTATTGTGATGTGTTCTTATATAAAATATTTGATTTACAAGGAAAGAATGCCTATACTAATGACACATGGCGTTTGTAATAAATCCTTCTCACACCGTGGTATATTAACCAATATTTCCCAAACCTCCCTTAGGTCAACACAAGAGACCTCAAGCAGACAACCAGATTAACTAGGACCACATCAAGTAAAACCAGGCCACACAGGACTACTTTCCTACATAAGAGACAAAACAATACATGTATGATTTCAATAGTTTCTCAAGCTGTTCCAGTGTTGGCTAAAACTTACATCTTTCCAGACTTAGCAAAAATACAGACATTATCCAGGCCTAAGGAGTTTCATATTCAGTAAGAATTAAGTCTCTTTGTTCCTCTTTGCCAAGATGTCTTAAAGTCTTAAATAGAAATGGAAAGGGGGTAGAGACGTGATAGAAAATCCAGATAAAGCATTAAAAATAAATGCATGTATTACCAAATGTGAAGATTTTTTTCCATAAAACATGAAGAATCTAAAAGTGCCAGTACTCTGAATTTCATGATCCATGATCTTTTAGTGAATTTGGTTTTCAAATTGACAGTTCATACTTTAAGAAAACAAACGTTATGCCAGCCCCAAGAATTGCACATATGTTACCGCATATATGTTTGAAATAGTTTTGAAAACTGACATATGGTGGTATAGTTAAGTGTATACAATATAGATTTTAAATATAAGTACAAAAGAGGCATATATAAAAGCAAACTTGATAGAAGATTTATTATTTTATTTCTGGTCTATGGACCTCATAGTCTGTAATATTTTCAAGCCTAACAAAATGAATTCAACTCAAAATGTTACACTGAACTATCCAACACTGACCCTTGTTATTTAAAAATATATATATATAACCCATACAACCCTTTCCCTTTTATATCTTTATTGTATTTCTGCAAAGCTGACCCACACTCCATGGTAGGCTTTCCCTTTTGTGGGCTTCCCTCAGCCTGTTGGTCTGAGCCACAAAATAGTCGTACATTTATATGCTGCTTTTAAATGTTCCTTTGAAAGTTTTTTGTTTTTTACTTTTCATTCAAATCAAGCTGGGTGAGAAGACCACAATCACCTCCTTTCTTTTTTGTTTTTCTTATTCTTTGTGATTAGAACAATAATCATTCTTAGGAAGAGCTAAAGCACCTGCTGATTGAGTGCATGTTAAAAATATGACAGCCACATTTTTCATGCAAATATAGTAATCCCCTTTTTGTATAGGATGGTTTTCTCAAAGCGTTCTTCAAAAGAATAGACTTTGGGCTTTTTGTTTAATACTAGTAGCAGAGAGATGAACAGGTAACTCACCATGTGTCAGACATTACTAGTTAGTTGCCTACCCTTGTTCAGGATCCCGTTTCTCTTTAGGGAGGCATTATGCTGGGCAAAAAGATGACTTCCCAGACGTTGTGGTAGTAAGGAGGCATTTGTTACATGTAGGTAGGGACAAGGGTATATGCCAGTCAAGTCTCTCTTGTTTTTTAATAAGAAACCGACAGCTTTTCCAGAAGCCCTATCCAGGAGACTTCTACTTATATCTCAGAGACCAAAACCTTACATCCATCCTAGACTCCCATCCCCTCACCACAGTCAGTTATCAACTCCTACTAACCTTCACTCTCCAATACATCCTTCACTCCAATCTCTTTTCTGCATTTCTACTACCATGGCTATTCCACAAGCCTACACACTTTCATGCTTCCAACCCTCACCTCCATCTAATCCTTTCTCCACTAAACTTTCAGAGAGACTGAAAAATTAACTAATTCCTATCACTCCCCCTGTTTAAGAATCCACAAGCCCAGTCTCACCTCTGAGTTATGCCTCAACCCTACACAAGACACCAGCCCCAAACTCTTGCGTTTCTGTTTCCACTCTTCACCATCCATCCCCAGAATACCTTCAACCCCCATTTGTCCTTATTTTTCTAGTTATTTTATATTCATTATTCAAGTCTCATATCAGGCTCTATTTTATTCATTAATTTATTCATTCAATAAATATTTATGATTATTCCCTATGTCACACACACTAGGGACACAATGATAAGTAAAATAATTTACAATTTCCCAACTTAAAAAGGAACATGCAACCCCTCCAAGAAGCTGTCTCTGATCCTTGAACAACTTTTAAGGGCTTAAGGGCCACTACAGTATGGCCCCTCAGACATGCTGGACTGTCTTCTATTACTATATTTGTCACATTATGATGAAATTAACCAGCTGTCTATATGTCTTACCCAGTAGATAGTAAACTCTTCAAAGGCAGGTATCACCTCCTGTACATTTTGATGTGCCCAGAGTCCAGCTCAGCGCTTTGCATCTAGTATAGATGTTTGCTGTTATGCAAGAACATACTGCTTAAATGCAGTGCCTTTCAATTAACAAGTTTTAGTGCACAGACCTTTTACTTAGCTTGTTAGAAAATAAAGCTCCTGGTCTCCAGAAACATACCATACCATCTAATTTAACAAGATATGTATGCATGATACGTCAAATTTAGTGCAACATTAAATAATAAGGGGAAAAATCTCTAAGGTTTGGTCTCAGTTGTTTTGAACAATATTATGACAATGTTTCGGAGATCACGAATTTGAAAAGCAAATCAATTATATCTCTTTGCCAAATAAACCATTCACCCATTTACTAAGACAGTTTGACTCACTGGGATATTTAAATAAGATTTCCCCCCGCAAACTGGCTACCCTCTTCTGCTACCCTGAACCGCTGCTTTCCAGTTGGGTATCAATTCCCTGGGTATACTGAGCAGATTCCATAAATGAAAGCAAGATGAAATTTATTATAGTAGTTCTTGAATTTTTAAGGCCTGTTACTTTTTATTTTAAAACATCAATTTAGATTTAATATAAAGCCAAAGCCTTTCTTCCACTCCACCTACAAAGGCAGGAAAAGTCTAATTCCCTAACAGCTTGGGGTACAGAGGAGTTGGATGCATTAACTCCCCAGTGTGCTACAGAGGAAAAGGGCATGTCTCCCACTCAAAGGATGAGGTTTTATCCTTCTCCGTAGTTGGCCTTAATGGTCTCATTGCCGAAGGGCTCAGGAAGGAAGAGTGATGACATCACCTTCATCAACAGGAACCTTTTTGGGGAGGGGCTAATACCCATAGCAACTTTCCTAAGCTTTGGTAGTCCCTTTACAAATCTCACGGCACCTTCCAGCTAACACTGTGTTCACACTGTATTCCCCCGATACAAGCTTTAGCTGGCCACCTCCCCACCATGTTATAAAGGTCCTGTCAAGACTGTAATCCCTAATCTCATCCACCCTGTAATCAGATATGCAGGCTCCATCTTTACTGCCTTCTAGAGGCAGTTTCCACCTCACAGTCTCCTTTCTCTTCTTCAGATAGAGTGACAGCCACAGTCTACTGCCTAAGTGTCTTCCAACAATGAAAGGAAAGGTAGCAACCTTCTGACAGTAGCAACACAATTTAGGAACAATTTTTTCTTAAAGTCCCCACCCTTGCCTTTGCAGAGTAGAACACTTGCCCTTCATCCTCAAGCTCCCAAACTTTAAGAGTTTATATGTGTGAGGGTACAAACATATAGAAAGCATCAGAAATTGATATAAAATAATAGTTGCATCTAGAGAAGGATAATTAAAGGGAACACAGGAGACATGCTTTTTACTGTTTTCTTTTCTCAATTTCTTTTTTTCCTTGACAATGAAGATGTATCTGTGTATAACAAGTGTAACTAAAATGAGAATGAAAGGAGAGAAAGAGGAAGAGAGGAAATGAAGGAGATAGATTGATTGCTTCCTTATAATGAAATGATTCAATGATCAAATTTTCAAGTTAAACTCCCTTTGTATTCACATTACTATTTATTAATTTACTCCAGAAATAGTGAGAACAACTCTTCTTCATGGTTACTGCAAAGGAATAAAATTATATCACTTTAATCAAATGCAACAAATTCAGAATTAAGAAAAACATCATAAGACTTAAGCATCCCTGAGGAGCACGCCACATTACCCTCAGAGCCCATTCAAAAACGAAGCTTAGAAAACACCAGCTTCTGGTTAAAGTCAATCAACTCAGAAACAACAGAGTCTTTGTCAAGGAAACCCGAGTTCAAGTGCATGAGGATCAGATAAAACACAACACATGGCATCTGAACTAAAATGATATGCTTTGATTTTAGATTAGACGTTAAGAAACCAGCAGAATGCAAACACTTAAGAGAAAGGATGTACAAATAAAATTACGATTGGCTTCCTCTTAGGTGGTGACAGTTGAACAGGAAAGTGGTAATAGTAAAAGTGCTACAGAGCAGCATGTAAACATCTTTATTTGTAAATCCACAATATAGAGAGTTCTACTTAAGAGGACATTGTGTTATGGTCACAGATAATAGATATTAGATAACCAAGTGTTTAGAAAGTACAGTGTTTAGGAGACTACTGATAATAAAAGAACAACTGTTAATTCAGAAAAGACCACAAGCAGGGCCATGTGCTTTAAGGCCTGTATCCTGTACAGGGAGGAGGACGTGGTGGATGGAAGGAGTTATGCAGAGCTGTGTCTCAATTACGGCTATAAAACCAGTTCCCCAAATTCTTTTAGAACCTCTCGTTAGAAGCTACTCAGATTACCTAAGATAATAAAAAGCCAGGAAGCATAAGGGCTCTTTTGACCACACATTAAACATGAATTAAATTACTGAAATTTCATGGTATAGAGTCCCAATATGGTGTGTTTCTGTGTTTAAAAGCAGGAGAATTTAACAATTTTATACACTGAGGATGCTTCCTAAGGAAGAAAAACAAGTTAACGCATACATAACTCCAAAATTCTCTCCATCAAAGACAACTTGGAGAAGACTTAGATTAAGTTGCTTCAATGAAATAAAAATTATATTAATCTGAAAATACACTTGTACCAGGTTATTCTTTGAAGCCTTGTTTGTCCCTGCAAAATATTGGAAGCAACCTAAATGTCCACACACAGGAGAGTAAGTGGATAAATTATGGTACATCCACACAACAGGACACAATGCAGCTATAAAAAAGAATGAGGGAGAACTCTAACTCTAAACTGATATGGAGTGATTTCCAGAATGTACTGTTAAGTTAAAAAAAAAAATCAAAGTGCAAAAGTATAACAGAATATCTAATGTGTGTTACCGTTGGTATCAGGGAAAAGGAGATAAATAAGAAAATTTTAAAATGTCTGTTCACTTGTGCAACAAGAAACATAAGTTGAATAAACCAGAAACTAGTGAGATAGGTTACCTTCAGTAGGCAGGTGAAATGGAGTTTAAAAGATAGGGGACTGTAAATAGGTTAGAAGGGGTAGGGTGTGGGAAGTACACACACTTCTTTTATACTGTTCTGACCTTCATAATCTTGTTAATATTTGACATACTCAATAAATGAAAACAGTAAGGATGGAGAAGAGGGAAAATGTCCCACCAAAAAAAAAATCGAACTGAATTTTAGATGAACAGAACCACACCGAAGTGGGAGGGAAACTAATCTAAGTAATTTTTGAACACAATATCTTGACTACATATCCTTAAGCTAAAGACAAAGAGAACTATAAACAAATACTGATTCTGAGTAGGTTTGTTTTTCACAGTGGTATGGGTTAGCATTTCTAAAAGCCTTCTATGTAATATATTCTCAAATTGAACAAATGAGTAAATATATTGCGGATGAGAGTTAAGTTTTTCATTGTTAGAAAAGAGTTAGAAACATGGAAAGAGAACACACTAGAATGAACCCTGAGATGTTGGATTGGAACTGGAGGCCACAACATCATGAAATCACTTTTAATATGTTCATAGAGATAGATTATATATGCACAGATATGTATGTATGTGTATACACACAAGCACAAACACACAGGCATATGTTTTCTAGCTTTGTTTGCTGAGAAGGTCTAGAATTAATGCCATTCCCGATAGCAATGAACATACCTAGCATCCAGATTCTGTTTTCTAAACACTATTCTCAGATAAAAGGAGCTATGGCCTCTTGGCGAAATGGCTGATTCAAAGGCAGGGTCAGGGAAAGTACAAAATCAGCCTGAGACGTTTTGTACCAGAAAGCAGAGAAGTCTTCAGGGAATGTTGGGAACATGCCAAAAATAGAAGTTTAGAGGAGCTCCCAATGGCCCGATCTAGGACAATTTGAGCAACAGAATAAACATTGACAGATTATAATCCATAGAAGAAAATAACAAACCATGAATCTATATTGCTATGAATGAATCTTATTGCTATGAATGAATGAATGAACGAATGAACAAGGGAGAAGTTCTTTGCAGAATTCCAAGTAATGAATATAAAATAAATGAGGGGGATTTCCCTAGTGGTCCAGTGGTTACGACTCCGCGCTCCCAATGCAGGGGGCCCGGGTTTGATCCCTGGTCAGGGAGCTAGAGCCCTCATGCCACAACTATTATGAAAAGAGCTTGCATGCCACAACTAAAGATCCAGCGCAACCAACTAAATAAATAAGTATTTTGATTAATTAAATAAATAAAATGGAGATCCCCTTACTTGGAATCACCATAGTAATAATCATTTCAGGCACTAGTTAAAGCTACTGAGTAAATGTATGATGAGTAAAAGATTTTATATAGCATCAAAGCATTTCCCACAAAATACTTATTTCAGAGAGAAATATAGTAAATTTACAGACAAGATACCTTAGTGATCAAAATTAGTATCACCAGAAATGGAACAAATCAATATCATGTGCTTCCTGATATGATGCACTGGAAAAAAAACCACATCGTTTCTGTTATATCCCTGGCAAGAACGCAGAACTTCAATCTAGTCATGAGGTAACATCAGACCAACTCAAACTGAGGAATATCATACAGAATAACTGGCCAGTACTCTTCAAAAATGTCAAAAAGACAAAGCTTTTGTCTTCGTGAAAGACAAAGGCTGAAGAATTAGTCCAGATTAAAAGGCGAATAAAGAAACATAAAGCAATGTATGATCCTGGATTGGATCTGAAACAGACTTTTCTTCTTTTACTACATGACACATTAGTGGGACAACTGGGAAATTTTGAATAAGTCCTATAAGCTAGGTAAAGAAAATAACACTGATATATACTGTTATTTTTAAAAATGTATTGTGGTTATAAATCAGGTTTTCATTTTTAGGAAATACACACTGATGTCTTTATAAAGAGCATCATGTCTCCTTATAATTTCAGAAAAAATAGATAATATGATAAAGCAATTGTGAAGTGTGTTAAATATTAGCACTTAAGGAATCTGGGTAAAGGGTATATAAGATTTCTTTGTACAAATTTTTAAACTTTTCTATAAGTCTGAAATTATCTCAAAATAAGTTAAACAATATAAGATTTCAAGTTTAGGCAGAAGAAGCAATAACCAATCCATTTCAAAGTAATTAAAATAATAACTACCTATAAAAAAATGATAGCAATTAATACAAAGAAGTTTTATGAAAATACCTCTGGTTTTTCCAAGGAACCGGATCTCTATTTCACTTTTATATTTCTTGGAGTTTTTGAGTAAATCATGAAAACCACCTCTGATATTTATTAGATAATAAGGCTTATTACTTTAAAAGACTAGCATATCCAAATACTGCATTTTCCTCTTAGATTTTTCAGTAGAGGAAGTTATCCAACTGATTAACAAATAGTTACTGAATGCAAGACACTGTCTAGATGCTTAAACAGATAACATCTACATCTGGTTTATCCATTTCAGTGCCAACAATAAACCACTATACAAGATTTACCCCATGGGCTTTGCCAAATGAATTACCAATCTGGTAATCTGGTCAGTCTGGTAGGACTACCACATGCAGGCAGAATTCAATACAGTCATGATAATAAAACAATTCTTGAATAATAATTTCAAGGAACTTACTAGAAATGCATCCTTCAGTGCATTTTTATCCAGGAAAATACAAGAGTAGAGGGCTTACATTTAAAAAAAAAAAATCCATGAGTTAATTTGTATCAATTCATTCCTAATCACCACTATCCATTAGATTTTTTTTTAATTGAGGTATAACTGACTTAAAACATTGTGTAAGTATAAGGTGTATAATGCATTGATCTGATACATTTATATACTGCAATATGATTACCACCATTTTAGCTAACACCCCCATCACATCACATAAACCACTATCCACTAGAATGGACAGATCAGGATAGATGTAGTTTGGGGGAGTGGTTTCCCAGTAGCTCTTTTCAGAGCCTAATAGGAACAATAAAAAGGGATCATATTTCTTGTAGGATTTCATCTTTCTCAAAAACAGAACCCTCCTTGATGTTTCAGTTTACTCCCTAATATATTCTCATCTGATTTTATATTCAACAGTCTGCAAGCTCCTTTCTGTATATTTGCATACTCAAAGATTCAACGCAACCCTCATACCCTTCAAAAATTCTTCAGTGGTTCCCAACATCTACTGATAGTCTTTGGTCTCTCACCTCTTATTTCCAGCCTAGTGGGTCCCCTGAGGAAGTAACTGTATATACCAAAAGTTCAATGACCTGACGAACATGTAGCCATTCTATATACTGTACCATCCAACAAATTTAAGTTTCAGGTTCCTAGCTTGACACTCAAGAGACCCCTCCAGTTTGTCTAGGACTGAGGCGTTTCCTGGGATCCTAGACTTTCAGGGCTGAGAACCAGTGTTTCAGGCAAACTGAGACATTTGGTCATGCTAGTTCTGGAACCCAACAACTGACCTCTTGACCTCCCAAATGCACCTTTGCTTCTGATATTCACTTTCTCTGGCTCATCCTACCCCCATCATCTCTACATATCTAAGTGAAAATTATTCAAAAACTTGCCCAAATGTCACCTTCTCAGTCAAACGTTTGCTTTTCTCCAAACCTGGAGGTAATTTCTCTTCACTGTAAATTCCAAAGCAAATCAATTGTTTTCTCCCTTGTGGCACTTGTACTATGCTGGGGAGGAAGAGGTGGGTCACTTACTCCTCACTTCTGGTGTTTTCTTCTCCCCCGGGGGGCGGGGGCGATATCTATATATATAAGCTGTGCACGTTCTCCTCCTTTTCACTAATTCTTCCCCAAGAAAGAGGGAGGAAGTTCTCTGTATGGAGATTTGGGACAAGGAACTACGCGTTGCAGACCAGCACCGTTCTCCATCTTTTCCTGTCTGGGATTGTCTTGCATTGCCAAAGTGTTATAGAAGCAGGCCTCCATGCTATGCCTGGCTGGATGGGCTTGTCTGAATCCAAGGTATGGGATTAGGAAGTTCATTTTTGCTGTACATCAAAGCCACGTTCTTGAGCATCAGCTTCACAAGTAACAAAAATGATATTTAATTTGTCATCTGAAAACCCTGATCTTGTTATCATTCACAACTTGGGCAGATAAAAGGAATACTGTTTATCAACTACAACCCCCTCTAAACTGTAGGTTCCTATAACTGGGCCTATAACATCTCCATAGCATACTGTACAGTGCCTTGCATGTAGGAGGCACTCCTAACCAAGTGAGTAGATACTAATCTCTCACTATTGATTTTTTTTTCAGTATGGCAAAGTGAAGTCAGTTTATGCTAAGTGAAATAAGTCAGAGAAAGACAAATACTGTATATCACTTATTTGTGGAATCCAAAAAATACAACAAACTAGTGAATATAACAAAAAAGAAGCAAACTCACAGATATAGAGAACAAACTAGCATTTACCAGTGAGGACAGGGAAGGGGGCAGGGGCACTATAGGGGTAAGAGTGATTAAGAGGTACAAACTATTAGGTGTAAGATAAGCTATAAGGATATATTGTACAACACAGGGAATATAGCCAATATTTAAAATAACTAAATGGAGTATGACCTTTAAAAATTATGAATCACTATATTATATACCTGTAACTTATATAGTATTGTACAGCAACATTACTTCAGTTAAAAAAAAAAAAATCCTAGGCCTGGTACTTACTAGCAAGGTGGTCTTGAGTAAATCTCTTGACATCAGAGTCCCATTTTTTCCCCAATTAAGGAGTTGCTACAGAGACTTATAACCCACAAGGCCTAAAATATTTACTCTTTGGCCCTTTACAGATAAAGTTTGCCAACCCCTCTTCTAAGGATTGTTGTAAGGATTACAGATCAGACGCTATTTATTGCTAGTGCCTAGCGTATTTTTGGCTGTTATCAATTTAAATACCACGGTAATATTTAAAGTAATATTTTTTAAAAGAAAATTCCTGTGAACATACAAAATTAACAGCTCAAATACCCTATACTCAAATATTCCACACCTAAAAGAGGGGAAAACAGACCATAAGAATCATCATTTTTAATTTGCTACAAATTTAGAGGCTCAGGAAGCATTACCAACCACAAAACTCTCACACTGAAAAGCATCTACAAGACGTTTAATCAGTGTTCCCAAGAACAATGATGACTCAAGAGAAATAAAAGATACACTAAACATTTTTTCCACTAAAAGGGAATCTTGAAATAGAACTTGAGCAACAAGTATATTTACATATTTAATATTCTTTAATGGATGAGAAGCAGAGGGTACTGATGAGAGTTATTCCAGCTTGAAAAAAGTTGTGAAAACTATTAAGTCTGACCAAGACACTGCAATAATTCTTCTCCCAATTAACTTTGACTTCTTTAACTTTGTGTTAAGTGTCAGGGATCCAAAATAAATACAGTCCTGGTCCTTGTAGAATTCAAAGGCCAATGAAGAACACAAAACATGCATTTAACAAGGTTATCTAAATTCTTCTAGCTGGAGTTCAAACTTAGCAGAAATGACCCTTCTACCCTTCTCTCAGCTCCAGATCAGTTTTGTTTGGTACCAGGGATGGAGGGAAGAATTCTGCAAGGGAGGGTCCTAGGACAGATAAAAAGACAAGACAGCTAAGCTTGTGATGCTGGCAAGCCCCTTGGACTGGATTTTAGTTCCAGAAGTTAGAAGAGTGAGAAATACTAGCCAGGGGCTTCCCTGGTGGCGCAGTGGTCAAGAATCCGCCTGACAGTGCAGGGCACCTGGGTTCAAGCCCTGGTCCGGGAAGATCCCACATGCCGCAGAGCAACTGAGCGCATGCGCCACAACTATTGAGCCTGCGCTCTAGAGCCCGTGAGCCACGACTACTGAAGCCCGTGTGCCACAACTACTGAAGCCTGGGCACCTAGAGACCGTGCTGCGCAACAAGAGAAGCCACCGCAAGGAGAAGCCCGCGCACCGCAACAAAGAATAGCCCCCATTTGCCGCAACTAGAGAAAGCCCGTGCGCAGCAACGAAGACCCAAAGCAGCCAAAAATAAATAAATAAATTTATTTTTTTTAAAAAAGAAAGAAATCCTAGCCAGATCAGATGAGCTGGCTGAGAAGACTGCAGAGATCCACGCAGTATTCATTTATACAACCAAAGTTCAGCTTAGGGTTTGGGAGGGCGCTGGTGTCTCTGCGTCTGCATGGAAGCTAGCATCGCTCCTGGACCCTACAGGTTGGCAAATTGAGATGTTTCAGAAGCGAGAGTCTTTGGTCCTGCCGGGCGCCTGCACTGTCCTGAGCAGTGGCCATGGAGAGGCTCCTCCAAATAACTTCATGAACCACAGACATTGATTAGTCCTGTCTAAGCAAAGGAGGAAAACCATGATGGAGGATGCTATATGGTGACTGCCAGGGATGCCCAGAAATAACTGGACAAATTGACTGGGAGTGTAACCCACAATCCTTTAGTCGTTCCTCTGCTGGCTTGAATATGCCCTACTCATTTAGTTTTATTTTCATGTGTATCTTAATACATCATGGTAAGTGCTATGATAGAGGTCTGTACAAGTTCCTATGGGAATCCGGATGAGGGGCTACGAATTCAACCAGTTGAGGCAAGTCAAAAAGAACTCTGGGGCTTCCCTGGTGGGGCAGTGGTTGGGAGTGCGCCTGCCGTTGCAGGGGACATGGGTTCGTGCCCCGGTCCGGGAAGATCCCACATGCCGCGGAGCGGCTGGGCCCGTGAGCCATGGCCGCTGAGCCTGCGCGTCCGGAGCCTGTGCTCCGCAACGGGAGAGGCCACAACAGTGAGAGGCCCGCGTACCGCAAAAAAAAAAAAAAACCCTGAGGAAGATCAGTTATGTTTTTAAGAATGTAACAAGGAGAGCCATTCCTTGCTATGAAATGGTTCTCTTTTCACATTTCTGTCAATGTTTTCTTCCTTCTAAAGATACAGTATAACAATGGGATACTTTTCATCAAGTTTATTTCCCACTGAAATCCTTGCATGGGGTACCTGAAGAATTGGCAAGCACTTAGCCACTGATGATTATACACCTGTGTTAGTATCTTTTGAGGATCAAGATAACTCTTTATGCTACCAGAGAGAGAATTAGTGTTTCCCATTTATTGAGTTCTTTCAGACACGACCAATTCCATTGTTAAATTATTCTTGTATCTCACAGGACATGCATCTAAGTTACATTTCCAAACTGGAACAAGCATAACTTGAACCAGTCTCTTTAGAAGTCATGGTGTTATAGGCTTGAACCTACCACCAGATTAATCTTCCTTCAAATAATGGCTATAAAGAGGGCACTTAAAATATCCCAAAGATCTTGCATCACTAATGGATCACTGTTACATGGTGCAGAAAACTTGACTCAGGAAGCAGTAAGCGTAAACAGGTGGAGTCCATTATAAGCTTTCTTTTCTTGTGGTGTAACTAAACGGCCTTATTATGCTACCAACTCGAAAAAATAAATTGTAATGTTTATTACTGATTATTAAAAACACCACGCACTTTGAAAAACAGAGAGTAGACTGTCAATCCATTTTAAAAGAGACCAAATCTTTTATGTTTGCAAATGCCCTTTCAGAACAAGAGGAATACAGGTATTAAGTGTCACCTGGGTGAGAATAAGAACTGACATAAAAATCAGAGAATAAAAGACCATAATTTTATATATTAAAAATTCAAGATCATCCATGAGTGAAAATGTAAAAATATTTACTGACACTGGGATTCCTAAAGATGAAACCTTTGGTTAGCAGACTTTGTTTCCACATTTTTCCACTCTCTCTGTTAATGGAAGAGGGGAAAAAAGTAACCTTGAATCAAGGGACCCACCAAGCTGCAAAAGTTATTTGCTGTCTTTTGTAGACAGTAACTAGCTTCTCCACTTTCTGGCACTAATAGAAGAGAAGAAAGGTGATCGAATAAAATAGAATTGGTGCCCCACATGTCACTCAACCCAGGTGGCCCAGAAGCTACGATGGTGGCTTAGATTGGCAGAGGCCAGAGGGTGGGAGGGGATGGAGGAGAGGTTGTCACCCCATGCACCCACACACAGCTTGTATGGGAGGTAGCCCCAGCCCAGGAACGATGACTAGACCACAGGCAGATAGTACGAATATAAATTCCGGCCGCACTCCCACCTTTTCAACAACTTCAGTAAAACACTTTGCACACTCTTGTCCTAACTCTAAAATTAAGATTTTTTTTTAAAGGAAAACAAAAACAGGAAAGAAAAGTAGAGAGGAATTTACAGAAAAAAAAAAACCCAACATCTACTGGTTTTACCACATCTAGGCCTACCTATAATCATAAATATTTAATAATTACATAGTTCCCATGTGGTCTATCCCTCTGAGTACCTGCTCGTTCATCTTCATTCCTGATAAATTATGAACTACTTGAGGACAGACAATCTTAAATTTTTATCACTAACACCTTAATACGGTCTCTATTACATGAGGGTTGATCAGTAGTTTCCATTTCTATCCTGTGTCCTGGCCACATTTCCTAGAGATACAGGGCACATTTCCTCTTGGCTGCCTATGCTTTCAAAGTGAAGGTATTGAAATTAAAAAAAAAAAAAAAAATTAACCTCCCCTATCAATTTTCATATTTCTTTTCAGAAACACAGTAAATATCTTTTATTGTGTACTGTGGCACAAATTCTTGGTCACCCCATTCTTTCATCCCTCAGATCCAATAAGTCACCAGTTGAAAGGATACTTCTAAACCTTTCTAGCATCTCTTCTTGTCACCCAATGCTAGGACCCTTGTCCAGTTCTAATTAACTAGTGCTAAGATTACAGCAAGAATGTCTAGGTAGCCTCCCCAATGCCAGCTTCCTTCCCCTCAAAAACACTAGTCTTCTCCAAGCCCCACTTCCATCCCCCTCAGAAGACAGTCATGCCTGGAAGGCAGGTGCCATGTCTCACCAACTCAGTGTCCCTTCACATGTTTTCAATAAAGTACTTCACGGACTGAGGTACCACATGAACTTCAAGTACTTCACGGACTGAGGTACCACATGAACATCAAGTTATGTTCAAAATTAGACTTCTTTGGACTCTCTGATTATTTCCTTTAAGTATAGTCTTGCAAATCTTTGTAATTGCAAGGGAACAGAAAGCTTACTTCTTATTAAGACGCAGCTCTCGCTAGAGTACCTGTATTATTACCATTCACCTGTATACTGTGCTTCTCAGACGCTTGTTAATCTTTAAACAACAACAACAACAAGATGAAGAAAAGGAGGCTGGATGCGCTTGGTGCTGGTGCTGGTGTGCGGAAAGAGAGGCATGGGGGGCAGAAAAACGCAGCACTAACTTGAACATTCTTTATGCAATTCCATCATAATTGGAGAGCTAAAAATGACAACCCACTGGCAACACCCTTCGCTGAGTCACAGTATTCTTCGTGTGCATTTTTCTAAGAGCAATCAAAATGGTAATTGCAGGACTAACTTTAGAACATGAAATCACTGTATCTGCACCAACATGGAATGCAGTGTGAAAAGTAATCTCTCATTAAACCAGAAACTGTGGTTTACAGTGTTTAAAAATTGCCTTGAGTCGTTCATTCTCAGGGGATAGATCACAGTGCTCCTTAAGGACAGAAAATTTAGAGAAAGCATTAGCTCCTGCCACAAAATACTTAAGAAATCCCATGAGGTTCTGGGTTTTCCCCCCACTTGTTCTAATTACACCAGGAATAAAACGTTCTTTACGCGTGTCTTAAGTACCACCCTTAAAAATGTCCTTTTCCCAAACTAGGTTCCCAATTCAAATAAACAACCTATAAAAAGCCATTTTTGAGACAATCTGAGAAATTTGGTCGTGGTAGGTATTAAATGATGCTGAAGAATGATTGTTAATTTTGCTAACTCTGGAAACGGTACAGTGGTTATAAAATAACCTCATTTTATAGATAAATGATGAAGTACGTTACGGTAAAATACATGATATCTGAGATTTGATTTAAAATATCAGGTACAAAATAAAAAGGACAGATGAAGCATATATAGAATATATATATATATTCTTAATAAATGTTGAATCTGAGTGATGAATATGGGGGGTATCCCCTATTTGTGGTTTGACAGAAAAAATTCATAATAAAAAAATTTTAATGTTTATTTTTCTGCTTTATGTACGACTCAGAATAATGATTGCAGTGGCCCAGCGGAGAGGGTGCTGGGCCACAGTAGCAACAAAGCAGAGGAAGATTTGCTGTGACCAGGCTATGGCCAAAGCCATGTGAAGGTTAACAGAAAGTCTAGAAAAGATGTGCATGTGCACACGGAACACTTAATCTTGCGATAACCTCACATGACCAAGCAGACTCCTACACAGAAGCCAAGTGTTATTTTCTTCATGTTTTGAATGAAAGTAGCAACTTTTCCCCCAAGCACTATTTTGCTTCTCCCCCAACCAGAACATGCATGTGGTTTTATGTTAAATAATTGAAACCTATTGAAAACTCCTTCCAGGTAAACACACCTTCCAAGTTTTGACCATTGCTCAGTAGGAAGACCAAAAAAAAAAAAGGGGGGCGGGGACAAGATTAGATCCTTTTCCAAGAAAATAATATGATGGACACAAAAGACCAAATGATTACCTGAGTATCTGGCAGTAGCAAGAGAACTTTAGAAATCTATCTTTTCTGAATTATATTGTTATCTTCAAATTACTGCCTCTTGTAGCTGCTTCTTAGGACAAGTAAGGCACCAGATAAATCAAAGTCAGAGATTTCATGATACTTCCTGGTGAGTTCCAAATCTGTCTTCTTACTGTGTTTCATCTCACTTCTGAGTATAAGTGAGTATCACAGACACAATGAGTAGTTGCCATGTCAACAGCACAAGCTTACAGTGAGCACTGGTTTCTCCTGTGGTGCTTAAACATCTGTGATTCCTGGATGCAGCAGGGTCCGAGCTTTTCCTCGGAGAGTCTGTTTCAGTTTATCTGGAGGGGGGCCCAGGCTCCCACATCATTAAATGTTCCCCAGATTATTCTCACCATTATCAGGTTTAGGAACCACAGACCATGTCTATCCGTGGACTGCCTGATATGGAAAACTTTTTCTTGATTTTGTTAAATATATTACAAAGATAGAGATACAAGGGCATCCTGTGGATCTGTGCATACTGTCTTCCAAGTATTAAAAAACAACTTTTTAAAAAGTTTGCATTAAATTCAAAGATATTTTATTTAACAACAACAAAAAAAAAAAACCCAGAATATTTGGTACAATTAGCATTCCCTTCATATCAAGTAAACCACCACTGGCACTTTGCTGTCTCCACAGATCTTGGTAAAGCAAACAAAACAAAAAAAATCCCACCTCACATTACTAAAATGTGCTAAAATCTATAGCAAAAGAGTTGTTCTGTCCCCTCTGTAAAAGTCTGACCACTTTCAAGACTCAGCTCCTCTGACACCCTCCTCTGTCAAGAGGAGGCATAGAAGCCTATGGCACATTGTATATACCTGTGTCCATAGCACTTGAACATTGAGCTGTAGTTATTGAAGTCATAAATCTGAGCACCCTCAAAACAAAAGCCATGTGTTATTCATCTTCATGCTACCAGCACCTTGGAAGTACCGGATCAATGCTTTGCTCAGTGTCTACTAGGTATCACATAAATAACCATCCATGTTCTAGAATGGCTTAAGTAATTAAGTCAGTCGCTCAGTCCCTTGGTGTCTACGACTACCAAACAAATACGAGGCTAGATTGCTTAATTTTCCCTGACATTTCCATTCATTCTCTCTTTCACTATGCTCCATATCTTAAGAGTTTCTAGACCTTAAGGGTACTTAACCTCATGTGTTAAAATCATAGCATTTTTATAATCTGGCAAATAAATTAGAAACAAATTCTAATATATCTTTTTCTGGCAGCAATTCCCTCATTGCTTAATAGTAATATTAATTGACAGCATTTGGGAATACTCTATTTGCCATATTGTTTAATATGTTTTATATTCATTAACTCATTTAATATTTATAAAAACGTTATGAATATGTTATTATTCTAATTATACAGAGAGTGAAAGTAAAGCACTGAAGAGGCTATGTTGCCCAAGGTCATTCAGCCACGAAGTGACAAAGCCAGGATTCAAACCCAGGCAGCCTGGCTTTAGTGCTTCAAGTGTGTTTTCCTGTGTATTTAAAAACAAATGAATAAAATAAGTGTTTGAAAGATTGTTTATCATAAGCTTCCTTTCTGAAGGAAAAGAAATAGTTGGTAGTGAAGAGGTCTGAGCTCATCCATGCAGTCTCCACACTGGTCAGCCCAGCTCCTCTCACCTCCCATCAACCTTAAGAGAGTCCCAGTGACTACCAAGCTGCCAGGCACATTTACCCTTTATCACTGTTGGCCAAATAACAAATGGTGTAAACAAGGGATTAATCAAGAAAATAATACTGAGCACCTGTTGCTAGAAGGCTCTGAGGAATTGGAGAAAAGAAGACATAATTGAAGCCCTTGGAAACCATCCAATCAAAAGGGCTGCATGAATAGGCATTAGATCACCTACCCTACTAACAGGCAGTAAGTGTTATAAACATACGTATTGAAATTTCCTGCTTTAATCCACTAACTTCTCAACTGGGATGATCACTGAATCCATCTGAACTGGGTCTGATGGGCTGGACTTCAAACAGAAGGGAGGTAAGGGGAAATAAAGGCATTTTTGACAGAAAAAAGAAAAAAAAACCATGTGAGAAAATGCATGGGAACAATTAGTCCTGCAGTTCAGCTGAAGCACAGAGTAAATGCCTAATGGTCTCAGAAGACAGCTGAAAAGGTAGGTTGGGTCCAGACCAAACAGAACATGGAATATCACACTAAGCAAGAAAATTAGCCTCCAGGCACTGACAAGTTTCCTAAAAATCTGAGCAGGAAAATGACATGATCAAAGAGTAGTAATAGAAATACGAATCCAGCCTGATGAGTAAAACTTAGAGGGAGAGCGGTGATTAACAGAGAGAAAAATCAGTTAAGAGACTTTTGCAATAATCATGAGTAAAATATTGACTTGGGACAGAGTACTGGCAAGCCAAAATTTGGACTTGATTCATTATGAACCAAAACTAACAAGTCTTGATAATAGATGAGTGTGGAGATCTGAAGGAGAGAGAATATTTGAAGATGTACTCAAAATTTTCAACCTGGGAAGAGAATTGAGGTATCATTAAAAACAACAGCAAAGTCGGTGATGAGCAAGGTGAGTGAAGTTGTGGGTGTCATTGGTTTAGTTTTGGCTGGGGGAGGAGGTACAGAGAATTCACTTTTAGGACAAGTTGGCCATGAAACTGGAGCTCTCCGGCATGCAAATGAAAGCACAGGGCTGGTCTACAGAGAGATTTTAAAGTTATCAAGCAGTTTAGGAGGAGAGCCCCAAAGCATGAACTAAAATCAGGTTTTGTTTCCTTGCAATATTTTAGGTAAACCCTGAATGTGTGGCAGGGAAGAAAAATCCTATGGGGATTGCAAATGATTTTTCCCTAAGAAGTTGAACAATGAAAGAAATGGCAAAAGCAGAAAGGGTACATTCTAAGGATTGTAGAATCAAAGGATATTTTTATTTTACATGTAATATGGAAGATACCTAAAGAGTTTTGACAGTAAGAGTAGACAGTGTCAAGGAATGTGAGATAAAAGATACAAATGAAACAGATCCTATATGAGAAAAGCTCAGAAAAGGGAATATAGGAGCAAAAGTACAAGTAGAGGCGACAGGCCCCACTTCCGCTGAAATAGGAAAAAATAAATGTAAAAGGATAGGGGACATTTTTAAAAGAAGGTTTTAAGAGGAGTAGGGTATGCAGGGTATGTAACGGGGACACAATATGGTGAAAATGAGAGAAAAGATTAGTGAATTCTCAGAGGACAGCTTTGATGTTTCTCAGCAAATTAAGTAGCAAGGTTGTTATCTGAGTGATAAGGGACTTCACGGAATAAAGGTCAAGATTGTAGAAAAACATTTGGAAAAGTCACTGTCAAAGAGAATGCAATAAAGAGTCCTAGAGAAGTGATGAAAAGGGTTTCCATAGAGTAGTAAATCCCACTTGTGGGCAAAATGCATATCAAATCCCCCTTAGCAGCATGAGGTTCACATCACAAAAGGTCAAAGGGGAAAAGCTTAGGATACTAAAGACAGCAGTCTGGAGATGATTGTTAGGGACTGAATGTTTGTGTCCCCCAGAATTCATATGTTGAAACTCTAATCCCAATGGGATAGTATTTGAAGGTGGAGCTTTGGGGAGGTTATTAGTTCATAAGGGTGAAGCCCTCAAGAATAGGATTTGTGCCTTTATAAGTGTCAGAGACTTAGCTAGCCCCCTCTCCTTCATGTGAGGATACAAAAAGAAAATGGGGGCTTCCCTGGTGGCGCAGTGGTTGAAAGTCCGCCTGCCGATGCAGGGGACACGGGTTCGTGCCCCGGTCCGGGAAGATCCCACATGCCGCGGAGCGCCTGGGCCCGTGAGCCATGGCTGCTGAGCCTGCGCGTCCGGAACCTATGCTCTGCAACGGGAGAGGCCACAACAGTGAGAGGCCCGCGTACCGCAAAAAAAAAAAAAAAAAGAAAAGAAAATGGCTGTCTGCAACGTGGAAGAAGATCCTCACCAAACCTGACCATGCTGGCACCCTGACCTCAGACTTCTAGCGTCCAGAACTATGAGAAATAAATTATTGTTGTTTATAAGCAAGCCTATCTATGATATTCTATTATAGCAATCCAAATGAACTAAGACAATGACCATAATAAGTTCAGTCAGATTTCTGAGTTTACCGATATGTTGATAGTCGCCCACAAAAAATGAAATTTAAGGACCTGTGACTACCAAAGAACAAGTTTAATTAATTGATGGTAAGGAAAGGTCAAACCATATAAATTGTATGCAAGATATAAACTTGAGAACTAGGAATTAGAAAGGTTTTGAGATGCAGTCACTTCAACAGGTAATTGAGGAGAAAATGAGATCAAGGACACACTCTCATGGGTCACCATACTGGTGCTAAATTTAAAGGAACCCTCTATGACCCAAGTTTGAAGAAGCTAATAGAAGATAGTGAAGGAAGATCCTGAATGTCTACAGATTGGTGATAATGAGGGGAAAGCAGTAGAAATGGACATAGCAGACTATAAAGAAGGAGACTGCTAAATAACTGTGGTCAGAAACAATGGCGAAGATGAAGCACAGAGAAATGAGAAGCAGACCTTCCTTTTCCAGGGAAATCAGGAAGAGGGGGGTGGGTCTTCCACAAGAGGAAGACTCTAGAAAAGAGGCAGTATGGCTCACAACACAGATTTCCTTACAGCTCAGTACTGGTGCTCATTAAATGTTGAGCTCTTGAAGGAGTCATTGTAAAGAAATAGGAGCAACTTTGTCCTTAACACAGCTTTCTCCTGACACCGAGGGAACCAAAGTGACAAAGTGGGGAGGATGGGAAAGTGAAGGATCTGAGTCCTTAAAGGTGACTACTAGACTAGCGGTGGGTGCAGGATAAGCTTTGCGTCTAGGGCAACAATGATGGTTAACAGATGAAGGAAGCATGAAACTGGCAGACTGGGAGGCAGCACGAAACTGGGAAATCGGGGCGGGGGATCAAACGCTTTGTTTGGAGTCAGGCCCAGCTTTCCATCCTGGTTCTATCACATGTGAGCTTTAAGAGCTTCTCGTCTCGCCTCTTTGCTTCCTTAAACTCCTAGTCTGCAAGTTTCCAAAATCCGTTCCAACTGCATGTGGCTGGTGCAAGGAGTGAATGAAACGACGAATGCTTGTGAAGCACGCGGCCGAGGTGTACTGCGGGCACAGCAACAAAAATGAACGGTAGCTATCGCCACCAGAGGGAGGAGGCGTTGAACAGTCTCAGACAGAGGTTGCGAAAAGTGAAAACGGCCTCCAGCCGACTGTGGATGAAGGACAGAGGAAGGTAAGAGCGAATGCATGACCACAAGTGCCTCGATAAGTGGGGCCTTTAAACCTCAAGGGTGAAGGCACTCCATTTGTAGTGGGGAGTTTGCTTTGACAAAAATGCTTGCTCTGTAATGTTACCTGTAATGTTAATGCTTCGTCACTTGAGAATTCCGCACTGTAAAATCCTTCTTGTCTAAGCCTTAGAGAGAGATCTGGGCAGTGGGTTGACAGAGTGCAGTGGAGGTCTCTTCTCACTCCAGCAAGGTAAGGATTATGTTTCATCTGCTCTGTTTTTCTAAGGGTGCCAAATAATTAATATTTTATTCCTATTAAGGAATGAAAGAAAGGATTTCTAAAGTTGTGTCTACAACACATTTTACTACTCTTTTTGCTAAATAGAATAGTTATTTTTATTTGGTTATACATTTTACCACAATACTTTGGGGGGTGGAAAAAAAGTACCATCTTGGAAAAAAAACAAAAGGTAGTCTTAGCACCTCTCACCCTGAAGCATGCCAACATTCTCTCATTCCACGTTTAATCTGAAAGAAAGTTAGAGAGATACCCATGACATCTTGGCTGAACTTCGTAACTGTGATACCCAGTCCAGAAGCAAAGGCATCTGAAAGATCTGCAGCCCAGCCAGGGCCATCCCAACAGGGACAAGGAGAGGAAGGGACTCCCTGAGAGGCAAGGATGCTTCAGAGAAAAGTGCAATGAAAGAGCCACTTGTACAAAACGTTGTTTTGATAACCAGGAATTTGTGTTTTTTTTGTTTGTTTTTTTTTTGCGGTACGCGGGCCTCTCACCGCTGTGGCCTCTCCCGCCGCAGAGCACAGGCTCCGGACGCGCAGGCCCAGCGGCCATGGCTCACGGGCCCAGCCACTCCGCGGCATGTGGGATCCTCCCGGACCGGGGCATGAACCCGCTTCCCCTGCATCGGCAGGCGGACTCTCAGCCACTGCGCCACCAGGAAACCCCTGATAACCAGGAATTTTCAGGGACGTTACGTGGATAGAACTGCATTTGAATTGTCATCAATAGCAACTTCAGAGGGGAAAAAATGTTGTTTTCCACTAAAATTTTTAATACAAAAGCAATGTTTTTACTGTCTGACAAATAATCATTTCTAGCACAATGCCTGACACCCAGCAGGAACTCAAAAGACCTTTGCTTAATGAATCCATGTCCTGTGAAAAGCTGATATGTCCCAATGATTATGCCACAATTCTAAAGTGGGTTTACAAACTGTCACAAAATGTCACTGATTCTGCGGTCAAGAAAACTATGAATATTTAGGAAGTGGTCAAGAAAGGAAAAACTCTGATTTTAGAGGTCAAGAAGTAACACTAGTATCTATATTTCTAATTCCTCAAAAAGCTATTAAAAGGTTAATTTTAAACACAAAAGTTTCTCTTGACTACAAAGCCCATGTATTAGGCACCTGGATTCAAAATCCAAACACTCTCAAGAACATTAATTCCTTTCTCCCTTTATTATATAATATGATACATTCGAGATTATAAAGAAGTATGTTTCATTTACTCTTCACAAAAATACCAAAACTCGTAGGTATTAAAACTTTTTTGGTGGGGAGGGGGCATTGGGTAGGGGGAAGAAATGTCTGTTCCACATGCAGCTGCAGCATAAGCTTAGGTGAATCATATTCACCTCTTCTAGACATTAGAAGATAGCCATCTTGTCTGTGTATGTTACACGGATATATACATCTTAAACAGTAAAAGACTTTTTCTTACATCTACTTAAGTGAGTTGCAGGGCAAAACATGTGAACAATTTGCTAACTGCTTACTCCACTCAGATTGCCATAGAGTCGGCACTCCAGGATATATAGATATGGTTGGACTTAAACTGTGTAATATAAAACACAGCTATGTTTTTAATCTGTCCTTCCTACCTTGCCATCTTTGGTCACTAAAGTGGAGAATCTCTGTATGTCAGGTTCACATGAGTAAATATTCAATAACACATGAAACACCTCTTATCTTGGAGAGGCAAAAAGCCAAAGCAGGTAGAGTTAAACGCTAAATAACCCTCTTCCAGACAGTGCGAACGATGGCAGCAGCTGCTTGAAGAAGGCTCCCCTGCACACATGTAACAGAGTATGGAAATCATTTGTTAATGAGAAGCCATAATTTAGGCCTAGGGCCTTATGAAAAGAAAACGTTTATACATTTGCAGAGCAGCATAATAAGATTTCACAAATGCAAATATAAAATGTGCTATCATTTATCTTGGACTAAACTATCTGGGGTTTGATTGCCTTGAGAAATGTCCAAATCAAGAACAATTATAGATTTTTCTCACACCACATATACCATGAAACACTGAACAAGTACTTCTTTTAGACTATTCGAAAGATTAGAAAGGAAGAAAATTGTCTATTCAGTGGTAGCCAAACCAGTGAGATGGGAATACAGTACGATGTAAAGAAGAAAAATAAACAGAACCAAGACAAGCAGTGAAAAGGATCACCAGTCATTTTTTTTCACCCTTATTTTAGGGAAGGAACAATCTTATATCCAGCCATGTAAACTGTTCTCTTGGGTTAAATTGGCACCTAGAGACAAAAGCATCGTTTGCAAAATACATCTCTAACTGCATGGCCTCTCCAGTGGTCTGAAACACTGTGTGCTTCCAGCCCATAATTCAAGTCTGGCCTGGTGTGTTGAGGCAATTCTGCCAAATTATACATGAAATGGACAAAAATTTTAATATTCATCCTATCAGTTCCCTCTCCCAATACAATTGTTAAGGGAAATCCCACATAACAGGCTTTCTAGAAATAAACCATTTGGGTGTGCAGACAAAACACTAAGTTTTTACCAAGTCAGCAGACATAATTGAAAAAATAATCCTAACCATTTAAGGACAACGGTTGATTCCAAGTGTCTGGAGAGAAAAAAAAAAGTCAAGAAAGGTAAAAAAGAGAACAGAAAAAAAAGGAAAACGGCAAAGATGGAGACTGGAAACTACATGAGTCAGAATCAGAAAGTAGGATCTAGAGACTGAGCATTTAGCAGGACTCCACAACCAGAAAGCCATTTCCTTGCCAGCGGTCACCCAGTAGAAGCAGGGCTAGTAACTGGTAACAGTTTTAATCACCTTCCTGCTCTTATCACTTAATATAACCTATGGGCATTATCTAGGATATGAAATATTACTAATGAATATGAAATTTAATCATGTACCAGAAAACACCATTTGAAATTTTTGCATATTATAAATATTTAAATTGTAGTCTTTAATACTGTGTATGTCAGAGGCCATGCCAAGAATACTAAGGGGAACTTTGGGGAATTTGTGACCTCATGTTTTGTCAGCAAAAGTGCTATATTCTAGTACCAACGAAAAATTTGGACACTTCACCACACGTGCTCTTCAAAACACCTCAGGAAAATTCTTGAAAGGTTGCTGCCTCTCACTCGGTGAGTAACTTGGTAAAATTTTAAAAAGTGCCTGCAATTGGGAAGCAGCCACCTAGCACAGGGAGATCAGCTCGGTGCTTTGTGACCACATGGAGGGGTGGGATAGGGAGGGAGGGAGACGCAAGAGGGAAGAGATATGGGAACATATGTATACGTATAACTGATTCACTTTGTTATAAAGCAGAAACTAACACACCATTGTAAAGCAATTATACTCCAATAAAGATGTAAAAAAAAAAATGCATGCAATTGAGGAAGCCTGTGGTCCACTGTGCTTATAATATTCACCCAAAGTAATGGGACGAGGTAAGGGATTGACACCCTAAAGATTTCTTTATTGTGAAAAGAAAGTATCTATATACAAGGGAACTGCTTCTATGTATTTGCTAAGTATTTCTGCATAAAATTAATGACAGCCAGAACTTTTTTGTCCTTACTATGTGCTAGGTACTATGTTAAGCACTTTTTAGATATCTCTATATAGTTCTCACAATTACCCTAAGGAGGCAGGTACTCTTAACATCCATTTAACAGATAGGAAAACTGAGGCCCAGAGAGGTGGAGCAACTTGAAGAAGACACATAGAGTGTGTCTTCTTAGACCCTAGGGTGCTATCCATTAAGTATCCTGCCTCTCTTTACATGCCACATGTCAAATTATGAGAAAGAAAATTTTAAGAAAGCAAATTCCTGAGGAACCTTAAGAAAGCAAATTCCAGGGCTGCTAGGAAAGGGAGTGGGGCTAACCCATCAACATCTATTCACATTTACATCCCAAATGAGGCTGCATGATAACTCAACAGTTAAAATTAGAAATAACAGTCACAAAGAAACAGTGAAATTACAGAAAATCTACTAGAGTCAGGAAAATAGAAGTACATCAATTTTTCTGAGTTCCAACACTTAAAATAATCATTTTCATTTACTTGGAATCTTGGCTTTCCAAAGTGACTTATTCTCCATTGATAAGTATAAGCTTAAGCTTTACTGTAGCTTTAAAACCCTAATGTTTAGAAAGAACAGGTAAAGCTCCTCCCATTCCTTTTTTTTTTTTTTTTACCCCAAGCTGGGAATTACAGTTTTTTAAAATGTCTATCATGTACATAATTCCATAATCTCAGAAAAAAAATACTAGACCACTCACTGCTCTACTTTTTCCACTACAGTTAGTCAACATTGGGAAATCTTCAGTACACTCCAAACCACTTGTGTTTCCAGGATATATTTGTTTTATATCTACTGCATTTTCAAACAATTTCCACAGCCCAGAAAAAGTCCTTCCAATGAAAACAAATTGTCTTTTACTTATATGTATTTAAGTGCTAGAATGTTTGCTTTCATAAGATTTTGGACTTGAGGTATAGATCGGTTAATCAGAATAATGCTTAAATTTAAGAAGAGTTTATACAAGAGTAAATCCACCCTTTTGGATAATTGGTCACTTCTTTCATAGCACCGAACTAAACAGCTCCAGTTTCCCTACTAAAAATTAGCAACAAAAGTATGTATATATAGACTGATGAAGCAAACATGGCAAAATGGTAACTTTTTATTTTAGTCTGTGGGTATGTAGATGTATATTTTACTATTCTTATGTTTCTGATTATTTCCAGTTTATCAAAATTAAAAGTGAAAAATATATTTTTAAAGTAACAAAAGTTACAAGGTGGCATGAATAAAATCCCATTTGGAATGAACAAAGCAAAGAAATAAATTGCAAGCATGAATAAATGAAACAGTGTCCAGGGACAACTGCTGTCACTACCCGGTAAATGTCGAACAGGACCTGAAAGCTGGCTAGGCTGGATAATCGGTTCCCATCTCATCACCCTCTGAAGCGGGAGGGAGGAGAAGCAGCAGCATAATACACTCCATGAGATCAGGGAGCAAAGTAAGTTATCTACAACCCCAAGCACAGAAAAATCACCTGGAAAAAAATCTCATGCTCAGCTGCCTTTTCCTGGGTTCCCTTTTACTGACTTGAACCTTCAGATTTCTTCTTAGGAGATTAATTACAGTGATGGCTACAGCAACATACCACAAATGAATCAAAAAGTGAAGAACCCTCTTACACCATAAAATCAAAACCACATGCAAGGATGTGTGCAAGAGCTGAAGAACACCGCGGGGCTCTCAGCAATAAGCGAGCTTCCCCAGCCCCACTGCACCACAAGGCCTCCAAGAACACATTCGGTGAAGAAAAAGAAAACTCACTGAAATGTTAAGGGAGAGAAACTGGTAGTTGATTTTTTTTTTAAGCTCATCGAAATACTAAAATAGAAGCCTGTTACTATAAAATAAATCCAGACATGTGTCACTGGCAGTCACCAAGTTGAGAGTGGGCATTGCAGAAGCAGTTTGGGGGCTGGGGGCAAAATAAAGACTTCAGATTTCACCCAGTTAAGATTTGGGTTGAGGGGCTCCATCAGTGGAAAAAAAGGGCTGCAAAGAAATTTAAGTTTTCTTTTGAACTGGTTTCTTTTGCTGGACAGAAAGTATGAGTACTAAGAGATGTCAAATGATTTAAAAGAAATTTTTAAAATATTGATACTACCTATTGCCTGAAAACCTCGTCAATACAGATAGCAATGCAAGAATGTTTCAAGAATAGTACGGAAGAGTCCTGGTCTTATCAGGGCTGTGATTTTGAAAGGACAAGTGGAACAGCTGAACTAAGTAGATTTGAATATTATCCCAGTAAATGAAGACAGACAGGGAGTTAAGTCTCTAGAGACAAAAGGTGGAGGAACATTCACGTACTCAGATTCAGTCTTTGAACATGACACCCAGAAAGATTCAAGGACTCCAGTCACAGTGAGAGCTGATGCCCAGCCGGAAGGAACTCCAACCTAGGACTCCTGACTCATAAGCCAGCGGTTTTCTAGTAAACTATCGCCAAAGAATTCAAATCACATGCACATAAGTAAGCTCTGGAAATCCATTGTTAGCACAGTGCTTATAGATAACAGCACTGCACTGAATACTTAAAATTTACCAAGAGGGTAGATCTTACATTAAGTGTTCTTACTACAAAATTAATAATGATAATAAAGAGATGGGAGGAAACTTTGGGAGGTGACATCTATCTCTATGGCCATGATGGTGGTGATGGTTTCACAGGACTATACTTATCTCCAAACTCATCTAATTGTACATGGTAAATATGCACAACTTTTTACAGGGCAATTATATCTCAACAAAATATGGTTGTTTTTTTTAAAATCACATACACAACCAGGATTAAAGAAAAAACTTCAGTTGACTGACTTAAGTATTTTCCTTAGGCATTTCCATCCTAGTTCTTTGGTAACCTTTATCATACTAAGCAATGTACATGTTAAAATATTGGTTTTTTGTATAACTTTTAAAAAGTAAAAGTTATATGTTAAAATAAAAAGGAAAATTTTAGCTTTTTCAACTGGTGAAGTATTTCTAATGTGACTCATTTTCATACTGAAAAAGAAAACCCTATGTATAAAAACTGGTTCAAGCAGGAACAGGATAATATAGAAAGCCAGGAAACAGAACATATGCCGATTTTGGGTTCTAGATTAACATGTTTCTCTGAATTCCTTACTTTTTTATTTTTCTGTTTTTATTGGGGTATAGTTGTTTTACAATGTTGTACTCATTTCTACTCTACAGTGAAGTTGAGTTCCCTGTGCTACACAGCAGTTTCTCATTATTTATCTATCTTATACATATTAGTGTATATATGTTAATCCTAGTCTCCCAATTCATCCCACGCTCCCTTTCTCCACTTGGTGTCCATATGTTTGTTCTCTACACGTGTGTTTCTATTTCTGCCTTGCAAACCAGTTCATCTGTACCATTTTTCTCCACAAATATGCGTCAATATACAATATTTGTTTTTCTCTTTCTTACTTCACTCTGTTTGACAGTCTCTAGGTCCATCCACATCTCTACAAATGACCAAATTTCGTCCCTCTTTATGGCTGAGTAATATTCCATTGTATATAGCTACCACATCTTCTTTATCCATCCAATGTCTGCTGATGGGAATTTAGGTTTCTTCCATGACCTGGCTATTGTAAATAGTGCTGCAATGAACATTGGAGAGCATGTGTCTTTTTGAATTATGGTTTTCTCAGGGTATATGCCCAGTCATGGGATTGCTGGGTCATATGGTAGTTCTATTTCTGGTTTTTTAAGGAACTTCCATGCTGTTCTCCATAGTGGCTGTATCAATTTACATCCCCACCAACAGTGTAAGATGGTTCCTTTTCTCCACACCCTCTCCAGCATTTATTGTTTGTAGATTTTCTGATGATGCCTATTCTAACTGGTGTGAGGTGATACCTCATTGTAGTTTTGATTTGCATTTCTCCAATAATTAGTGATGTTGAGCATCCTTTCATGTGCCTCTGGGCCATCTGTATGTCTTCTTTGGAGGAATGTCTATTTAGGTCTTCCACCCATTTTTTATTTACCATCTTTATTGGAGTATAATTGCTTTACAATGGTGGGTTAGTTTCTGCAGTATAACAAAGTAAATCAGCTATATGTATACACATATCCCAATATCCCCTCCCTCTTGCATCTCCCTCCCTCCCTATCCCACCCCGCCAGGTGGTCACAAAGCACCGAGCTTATCTCCCTGTGCTATGTGGCTGCTTCCCACTAGCTATCTATTTTACATTTGGTAGTGTATATATGGCCATGCCACTCTCTCACTTTGTCCCAGCTTACCCTTCCCCCTCCCCGTATCAAGTCCATCCTCTACATCTGTGTCTTTATTCCTGTCCTGCCCCTAGGTTCTTCAGAACCGTGTTTTTTTTTTAGATTCCATATATATGTGTTAGCATACGGTATTTGTTTTTCTCTTTTTGACTTACTTCACTCTGTATGACAGATTCTAGATCCATCCACCTCACTACAAATAACTCAATTTCATTTCTTTTTATGGCTGAGTAATATTCCATTGTATACATGTGCCACATCTTTATCCATTCTTCTGTCGAGGAACACTTAGGTTGCTTCCATATCCTGGCTATTGTAAATATTGCTGCAGTGAACATTGTGGTACATGACCCTTTTTGAATTATGGTTTTCTCAGGGTATATGCCCAGTAGTGGGATGGTCACATGGTAGATCTATCTGTAGTTTTTTTAAGGAACCTCCATACTGTTCTCCATAGTGGCTGTATCAATTTACCTTCCCACCAACAGTGCGAGAGGGTACCCTTTTCTCCACACCCTCTCCAGCATTTATTGTTTGTAGATTTTTTGATGGCCACTCTGACTGGTGTGAGGTGATACCTCATTGTAGTTTTGATTTGCATTTCTCTAATGATTAGTGATGTTGAGAATCCTTTCATGTGTTTGTTGGCAATCTGCATATCTTCTTTGGAGAAATGTCTATTTAGGTCTTCTGCCCATTTTTGGATTGAATTGTTTGCTTTTTTTGATATTGAGCTGCATGAACTGCTTGTATATTTTGGAGATTAATCCTTTGTCAGTTGCTTTGTTTGCAAATATTTTCTCCCATTCTGAGGGCTGTCTTTTCGTCTTGTTTATGGTTTCCTTTGCTGTGCAAAAGCTTTTAAGTTTCATTAGGTCCCATTTGTTTATTTTTGGTTTTATTTCCATTTCTCTAGGAAGTGGGTCAAAAAGGATCTTGCTGTGATTTACGTCATAGAGTGTTCTCCCTATGTTTTCCTCTAAGAGTTTTATAGTGTCTGGCCTTACATTGAGGTCTTTAATCCATTTTGAGTTTATTTTTGTATACGGTATTAGGGAGTGTTCTAATTTCATTCTTCTACATGTAGCTTTCCAGTTTTCCCAGCACCACTTATTGAAGAGGCTGTCTTTTCTCCATTGTATATTCTCGCCTCCTTTATCAAAGGTAAGGTGACCATATGTGTGTGGGTTTATCTCTGGGCCCCCTATCTTGTTCGACTGATCTATATTTCTGTTTTTGTGCCAGTACCATACTGTCTTGATTACTGTAGCTTTGTAGTATAGTCTGAAGTCAGGGAGTCTGATTCCTCCAGCTCCGTTTTTCTTTCTCAAGATTGCTTTGGCTATTTGGGGTCTTTTGTGTTTCCGTACAAATTGTGAAATTTTCTTCTCTAGGTCTGTGAAAAATGCCATTGGTAGTTTGATAGGGATTGCATTGAATTTGCAGATTGCTTTGGCTACTATAGTCATTTTCACATTCTGCCCAGTTTTTGATTGGGCTGTTTGTTTCTTTTGATATTGAGCTGCATGAACTGTTTGTATACTTTGGAGATTAATCCTTTGTCCATTGATTTGTTTACAAATATTTTCTCCTATTCTGAGGATTGTCTTTTTGTCTTGTTTATGGGTTCCTTTGCTGTGCAAAGCTTTTAAGTTTCATTAGGTCCCATTTGTTTACTTTTGTTTTTATTTCCATTACTGTAGTAGGTGGGGCAAAAAGGATCTTGCTGTGATTTATGTCCAAGAGTGTTCTTCCTATGTTTTCCTCTAAGAGTTGTATAGTGTCTGGCCTTACATTTAGGTCTTTAATCCATTTTGAGTTTATTTTTTTGTATGGTGTTAGGGAGTGTTCTAATTTCATTCTTTTACATGTAGCTGTCCAGTTTTCCCAGCATCACTTATTGAAGAGACTGTCTTTTCTCCTTTGTATATCCTTGCCTCCTTTGTCATAGATTAGTTGACCACAGGTGCATGGGTTTATCTCTGGGCTTTCTATCCTGTTCCATTGACCTATATTTCTGTTTTTGTGCCAGTACCATACTATCTTGATTACTGTAGCTTTGTACTGTAGTCTGAAGTTAGGGTGTCTGATTCCTCCAGCTCCATTTCCCCCCCCCCAGGATTGTTTTGGCTATTCCGGGTCTTTTGTGTCTCCATACAAATTTTAAGATTTTTCGTTCTAGTTTTGTGAAAAATGCCATTGGTAATTTGATACGGATTGCACTGAATCTGTAGATCACTTTGGGTAGTAGAGTCATTCTCACAATATTGATTCTTCCAGTCCAAGAACATGGTATATCTCTCCATCTGTTTGTGTCTTCTTTTATTTCTTTCATCAGTCTTATAGTTTCCTGAGTACAGGTCTTTTACCTCCTTAGGTAGGTTTATTCCTAGGTATTTTATTGAACTACTTTTTCAAAGGTGACCTTTGCACTTTAGCTAGCAATGCTTGGTATCTCTAAGCATGCACATTTTCTGTTCTTCACCAAAAGCAGCCAGTTTAAAAGAAAAAGCTGCTTCCTTTGAGAAATTCAAACTTACCTATGATTTTGTACAAACTTCCAACAGGGATGTATCCCTCTAATATTCATTAGAATTAATTTTATAAAGACACCATTTCAGGGAATTTTTCAAAACCATGAATGGAGAATTTGTTAGAGACGTAGGATGGAGGAAATATGAGCAAAAAGACACACAGAGTAAGCAAGGGGGAAACATAATCAGCAGCAGCAAACAGTCTCTGCACACTTGCTTGGTGCCAGGTTCTGTTCCAAGGACTTGACATGGTCCCTCTGTTTAACTCTTACAACAAAATCATTAGTGAACAACACATATATATGGAATCTAAAAAAAAAAAAAAAAGATTCTAAAGAACCAAGGGGCAGGACTGGAATAAGAACGCAGACGTAGAGAATGGACTTGAGGACACGGGGAGGGGGAAGGGTAAACTGGGACGAAGTGAGAGAGAGGCACGGACATATGTACACTACCAAATGTAAAATAGATGGCTAGTGGGAAGCAGCTGCATAGCACAGGGAGATCAGCTGGGTGCTTTGTGACCAACTAGCGGGGTGGGATAGGGAGGGTGGGAGGGAGATGCAAGAGGGCGGGGATATGGGGATATATGTATACATATAGCTGATTCACTTTGTTACACAGCAGAAACTAACACAACATTGTAAAGCAATTATACTCCAATAAAGACGTTAAAAAATATATCATTAGCTAGGTAACTACCATTACCTTCTCTTTACAAACAGCAAAACTGAGGCAGAGAGATGTGAAGAAATAACCTGATCAATGTTACAAAGTAATTAAGAAATGGAAGAATTTGGGGTGCAAATATTTGGACCAAATGAAGAATAGAAAAATGAATTTCATTGTTTGAAGGACCCTTGGGACTATTTAGTCTAAATCTTGTTTCTAAATAGGCAGGATGTCTGGTCAAAAGGTGAATTTAAGTCCTCTCTCTCACTTTCTCACACACACACACACCCTCTCACACACCCTCTCACACACAGAAACTCTTACACTCTCACACACTCTCATACACACACACACACTCTCCACACTCTCACACACAGTCTCACACACTCTCATGCACACACTTACACAGTCTCTCACACACCGTCATACACACACTCATGCACTCTCTCATGCACACACTCTCACTCACACTCACTCTTCCCCACACACTGTCCCACACTCTCTCACACACACACTCTCCCTCACACACTCTCCCTCACACACTGTCTCACACACACACTCTCCCACACACCCACTCAAACACACACAGTCTCTCACACACACACATTCTTGCACACACACACAGAGTTCGTGGCAGAGCCAGTGAATAGTTACTTGTCAGGGCTAATTCAGGTCGGGCAAAGAGCCCCTCACAGCCATTCCATCCAGAGTGTGAACCTTGCCAGAGACTTTAGAATAAAAGTAGGAATAAAGTCCTCAGATTTTAAACATTCTAGTCTTAACTAGGGTACAGAGCCTGTATACCTGAATCTTCTAATAGATCATAAAACTTGACCCACCTCCTGCCATCAATCATCCTGTTATCAGGGGCTTGCAGGGTGGGCTTCTTTGTGGAAACGTGTCCACAGCAAGTGGTAGAAAACTCCTTCCCCCACTCCCACCACCTGCCTGGAAACTTCAGTATCGGCAATCACCCTACTCTTACCCATCCTTCTCCATGCCCACAATCTCAAGACTTCCCAGAAAATCAAAACACGTTCTCTACTTAAAAGGGCTAAAAATCCTTAATCTTGACCAAAAACCCTTCCATCATCAACAGTACAATGCTACACAATGCCCTCTCCTTAGAGCCTATAGACATTTCTAGAAGGAATGCCACCAGATCCTATCCCCAAACTAACGTTTCTATCATTAGGCAAGCAAAATAATCTACTGAACTTTGAACATCAAGGAATTTCACTGTATCAGTAATAAAAGCAGACATTCCTTCTGCGTTGCATTAAATTCTTAAAAGTCCAAACATATATTGGGCATAATCAGTAAGAAATAAAGACAAGAAATTTTCAATATTTTCCAGTTATAGGCCTGTAACTATAAAAATGATTGGATATAGCCTAATATGTAAGCTGTTGGTATTAAATTCTATACATTTCGTGTGAAATCACTGTGCTGTACCTTTGATATGTTTCCAAAACATCTGAGACTAAGAAATATAAGGACCACTTTATAAATAGTGTGAATCTTATGTTTAAGAGTTAAGTCTCGGGCTTCCCTGGTGGCACAGTGGTTGAGAGTCCGCCTGCCAATGCAGGGGACACGGGTTCGTGCCCCAGTCTGGGAGGATCCCACACGCCGCGGAGCGGCTGGGCCCGTGAGCCATGGCCGCTGAGCCTACGCGTCCGGAGCCTGTGCTCCGCAACGGGAGAGGCCACGACAGTGAGAGGCCCGCGTACCACAAAAAAAAAAAAAAAAAAAAAGAGTTAAGTCTCCATTTTCATGAAATCTTTTCCTAGAGCATCATCTACTCCTTCCCCTCTGAACCCAGAAGACGTTTCTCATCTGTATCCTCCTTTTAGCATTCTGTCTTGAATTTCCTGTATACTGCTATTGATGTTCTGCATTTATTTGTTAAAAATTTTTTTTCTTTGATACCCACAGTCTAAGCACTGTACTGGGCACTAGAGATACAATGCGAACAAAGTCACCATGCTTTTGGAGCTTATGTTGCAAAAGCTCTGGTGTGGATAAGAGAGCCTGCATCAGTTAAGGCAAGAAATGCTAGCCTGTTTTTGTTTTTCTGGGGTTTTTTTCCAGCTTCATTGAGGTATAATTGACAAATCTGTAATATATTTAAAGTATACAATATGATGATTTGATATGTGTATACATTGTGAAAGGATTCCCCCCCATCGAGTTAATTAACACATCCATCCCTCCGCACATTTACTTTTTTTTTTTTTGGTGAGAACATTTAAGTTCTAGCAAATCTCAATGAGAGAGTACAGTGTTATCAACTATAGTCACATTACATGTTAGACCCTTAGACCTTATTTATCTTATAACTGAAAGTTTGAACCCTTTTACCAATTTCTCCCTACAGCCACTGACAACCACTTTTCTACTCTGTTTCTATGAGTTTGACGTGGTTTTTTGTTTGTTTGTTTGTTTTTAAGAGTCCACATATAAGTGATCCCATACAGTATTTTTCTCTGGCAGGCTGGCTTATTTCACTTAGCATAATGCTCTCCAGATTCATCCACATTGTTGCAAATGGCAGAGTTTCAGTGGCTTTAACACAAAAGGAGTTTTGCTTCTTGCTGACACAGGGTCAGGTGCAGATGTGCAGTAGGGAGATTTCCATGGAGTCATTCAGGGACCTAAGCTCCATTCACCTGGTGGTCCTGATGTCCCCTGGGGGCTCTGAGAAGGGGGGGTTAGATCCTCTGCACCAAGTTGGCCAACTCAAGAAGAAAGAGAGACCCTCCACAGGAGGTTTGTGGGGACAGGTCTAGAAGCAGTAAGAACATCCCTTCTATACATTTTCCATGACAAACTCAGGCCCATGGCCACACCCAAGAGGCAAAAGAAATGGGTTTTGATGAATATGCAGTGTTTGCTACCAAAGGGACAAGAAAATTCTACAGTGTTTAAGAAATAAATAGTTGATATAATAGAGTAGGGCTGGAGCTAGGGTGAGGGGAGCAAGGCTCCGACAGTGGAAATGCAGGGAGTCGCTCTCTCTCAGGCTTGGGCAAGTACACGCCTTAGATTTGTGCCATAGGTGCCCCTCTTGCCTCACCCTATCCTGGCCCTGATAATTTAACTGCAGAAAATGGAGAGCTAGAGAAATGCATTGCTTTAGATACAGTTATCTGGAAAGGAGCTTTCTAACCAGAGTAAGCAGCAGAGGCACAGGTCCTGAAACAGGACAGTTTAGAGTGTTTGAGAAACAGGAAGAGGCCAGTAGGACTGAGATAACAAAAGGAGGGTTGGAGAAATAAAAAGTGCCCAGGTCACACATAGCCTTTCAGGCTGAGTAAGGAGTTTGGGTTGGAAACTCCAACTAAAGCATTTATGTGGCGGAATCAAATGCTCCAGATTTTGTTTTATAAGCAATTGCTCTGACTGCCCTTTGGAGAAGGGATTGCAGGGAGATCAGATGGAAGGATACCAGTGTGGTTTGGGAGGGAGCTGGTGATAACCTGGTCTACAAAATGGCAACAGATGCAGAAGAAGAAGGATTTAAAATATACTGGAGAGAGGTATAGAAATCATAGGTATTGATGAGGGAAAAAAGGGATAAAGATTTATGCAACTAAGTGAATATTAATGTTATATGAAGCCAGGGGGGAATGAAAGAGAATTTTTTTTCTATTTAAATAGTGAGCTTCTTGAGGGTAAGGGAGATCCTTCTTTCTATTCTCAACAGGAATAATCCAACAAGATGTTTTTTAAAATATAGTATCAAAGGCTCAAGGCCATATGCACACCATCTCCCACCTACAGAATAAGAATCAGTACCATATTCTGGAGAACAACTGGCAATAAGATCAAAAGCCTCACCTCTCCATCTTGGTGGCTAAGAGCATGGCTGAGTCAAAACGCCTAGACTGAAATTCCAGCTTTACCACTTACTAGCTCTTGGTAGTTCTGTGACTTTGGGCAAATTACTTACCCTCCTGTGCCTCAGGTTATTCCTTTATAAAATGGGAAGAAAAATACAGCCTACCGCACAAGGTCATTTGAGAATTAAATAATATGTAGCACAAAGAACTATGATTGGCACATAGTAAGTGCTCAATAAATGTAATGGTTAAAGTATATTAATTATTATATCTAGTTCTGTGAATGATTCCTAAGGAAAAGAGATGTGGGAAAAGATGTACAGTACAAGGAGGTTCATAGCAGCATTATTAATAATACTGAAAACTTAATATTGAGATGTTTATCTGCCCAATGATAAGGAAATGGATTTTAAAATGTCATGGTAAACAATGACTTATGAAGCAGACATATCATTAAAATAGGTACGAATATGTGCTTTATGATGTATTAAGTTTTAAAATCTTATATTTATGTACAAGGGGTGGAAATATCTAGAAGGATAAAAACCAAAATGTTAACAGTGGTTACTGCTGAGTGGGAAGATTATTGGTAGTTTTGTTTTCTTCATTGTTTTGTTCTCTATTTTCCAAATTTTCAACAATAAATAAATGTTGGAATTATATCCATAAAAAATTCTGCAGTTAGTGGTTTTTAAACCAATGACTTATATGAACACAGTGCAAAGTCTTTACCACTTACTTCCAAGACAAAACACCTAAACATCTCAGCAAGATGAGGGTTTATTACCAAAAGACATTTCAAAACTAAGTGAAAAAATGGGACATGAACTACTGGCCCTAATTAGTGGATATAGCTCATTTGTTTTCTCACTTAAAAATGTACAGGTTGAAGGAAGGAAAAGTCATTCTCAAGAATCATTAGTAGAAGCAGCTAGATACCTTGCCAGTTCTCTTTCCCTGACTTGCAAGATAACCAATTTCTTCAGCTCACAATACTTTCTGCTCTTAAAAACACTGCAAAGGGAGGGTGGGAGGGAGGGAGACACAAGAGGGAAGAGATATGGGAACATATGTATATGTATAACTGATTCACTTCGTTATAAAGCAGAAACTAACACACCATTGTAAAGCAATTATACCCCAATAAAGATGTTAAAAAAAAACCCAAAACACTGCAAAGGCACTTTACTTCTAAGAAGAGCACACACCTACCGGGTTGTGTTTCTCTAGCAACAGGTTTGTTTTCATGAGCCATGTACTAAACGTGTTTCTATTCGAAACTTCTAGCGTGCTCTTATCTACTTCTCCCAACAGACATTTGTGTGAATTAAACTTGCAACTTCATTAAATAATAAAATTATTAAATGTAGATGTTATAGATATCTTTCAACAGGTGAAACAAATATCAATGGCAACTTAATTAGTAGCAATGAGCTAGGGTTTTAAATGGATAAAGGAAAGATTTCTGTAATTAGCAAGAACTACCTGCAGAATAAGTAGGAGGAATTTTTTTTTTTTTTTTACAACTTTTACTGCCACTTTTGCACTGAAGACATAACTTCTAGACCCTTTCTTCATATGCCTTCAAGTTAAAGACCACACAGCTAAAACCGAGCCATTGACGAGTGTGGGGTACACATTCAAGGCGGCAGGCTGCCATTCAGGTCAAGCTTTGAGGAAACTTTAATCCTTCTCAGGTGACGCTACTTTTATTCTACAACATCCAGTTGATCTCCTCAAATATTTTCCTTCCTCCCCTCCCTAAGCCTTCCAGAGAGTGTTTAAGTAGCACAAAGTACTGTTTTTCTACCCAATGAGTGTCAGATTACACTAGGCTGAAGCTACTGTATGTTCACTCAGTAGCTTCTCTGAAAGCTGTTAACAGAAAACATTATCAGAAGATGTCTAATAGAATTCAGGTTTTCAGAACGTTTGCATTTCATTCCTGTTAGCATAAGCCAAAAAAAGAGTTTTTTAATGTCATGCTACCACTAATGTTTCAGTAAGCAGAAACTGCTGGAAGACTTCACCTCCTCCATCTGACAGCCCATGGCTTGACACAAATCAAAGTTGACCCACTGGCCAGCCAAACATGCATCAACTCATTACTCTGAAAATTACTCTGCAATTAAAGAGGAAGAATTAAGTGTATTGCCTGCTCTCTAAGAACTGCTTCATAGTTAACAAAATATCTATGGTTGAAAAGGAACAGTTCTTTTTTTATTGAAGAATTTCAGCTAATAATTGTGGAAGGAATAAAAATAGAAAAAAACTATTTTATAACCCTGAAGACACTGATGATTCAAAGATCATCAGTGGAAGAAACCATTACATGAAAGGTTAATGGGAGCCTCAAAATGGAGGAATCAGGCTGTAACCACATGAACCCACTGGTTAACCTTAGCATCACTAAGAAAATGGGATATTGTGTGCTTCCTGATGTGTTGTAACATGAGGTGCACAGCAACACCTGTGAAGCGTTCTAGCCAAAAGAGTTGAACCTGAATGTAATCAAGCCTTCAAGGAGAGCTTCCAGTTTACAAAAACATGGAGGATAGAGGAAGTCAAATGACTCCCACAAGGGAGCAAAAGGAAAATTCCAGAATGTCAGATAGTCTGTAGAAAACTGACCTGATCTTTTCAATAAGTCAGTGGCACGGAAAACTGGGTGGGAAGGAAGTACTGCTCTAGAATCAAAGGAACTTGAGGGACATACCAACCAAGTACAATGAGTGGGTGTTACATCAGTGCTGATTCATACGTATCAGCTGTATAAAGATATTGTTGAGGCAACTGATGAAGTTTGATGACATACTGATTATGAGGTGTTACCAAGGAATAAGCAATTTTGTTAGGTATGTTAATGGCACCGTGGTTTGGTAAGAAAATGTCCGTATTTGTAAGAAATAGATAAGGTAAAATGATGTATCATCTGAGATTTGCTTTATAACACATAACAATAAAAACTTAAGAAGAATATAAGGAATAGATGAAACGAGTGTGATGAAATCTCAACATTTGTTCGATCTGGGTGATAGGCAGTCTTATGCTACCCTCTCTGCTTTTGTGTATGTTTGAAATTTATCACATTTAAAATGTGAGAACATTTAAAAGTATGTTCTTACCAGCCCTTTATATATAGCACACAAGTATGAACAGATCCAGCTCCCTGGCAGTGCCAATATTAGATACTACTCAATATCAGAGGGAACTAATTTAAGATACCTCTAACACCAGAAGCAACTGTACAGTAGACCATGTTGATATCTGAGTAATTACTTCACTAACATTACTTCATAAAGGATGCTAACAGCTCTTGGAGTTCTGTAAACTTCAGAAGGAAGCCAGTTAAACAGAATTTTCAGCTTTAGCTGAAGAAGTCACTTTGATTCATGGATTTATTTAAAAATGTAATCAGCACACTCAGGCGATTCTTTGGATTCGTGCAATTTCGTGGAACTTCATGGGCAGGAAGGAATTTGAGAGTCCGATTCCTACACACTTCTAAACCATGGCTAAAGCATTCTTCCCCACAGGGCCACTGGGTGCATACTTCCAGGGGTTGTCATTAATATCATGCTTTATGTGCAGTTCACAATCTGAGCGGCTGTGTACAGTGCTCCACTAGTTATTATACTTCTATTGCCATTACTTTTTCTTTTATTACTATTATTTTTATGGTATCATTAATAATAATAATACTTATTACAGAGTTGTGAAAATGAGGATTTAAAGAACCTACAGGTCTGCCACAGGTTAGGACATATGGGTTGAATTGTGCCCCCCAAAATATACACTGAAGTCTAATCCTCAGTACCTGTGAATGTGCGTTTATTTTGAAATAGTGTCTTTGTAGCTGAAATGAAGTTAACATGGGGTCACTGGTGTGGTCCTTAATCCAATATAAGCGGTGTTCTTATAAGAAGAGATGAGAGACCATCACAGAGGGATGACAGCCGTGTGAAGGTGAAGACAGAGATTGGAGTTAGGCTGTCACAAAGTAAGGAATATCTGGGGTCCCCAGAAGCTGGAAGCAGCAAGAAAGTATCCTCCCCTATAGTCTCAGGGGGAGTACAGACCTGCTGACACCTTAATTTTGGACTTCTGGCCTCCAGAACTGTGAGAAAATTAATTTCTATTCTTTTAAGCCATCCAGTTTGTGGTACTTTGCTACAACAGTCCTAGGAAATCAATACAGTATTATGTGTGCTGCAAATGCACTTCTGAAAGTAATGACATCTAGAACAAACCACTGGTGTGGGCTGAGGACCTTCATCTGCCTCATTCTTTAATCTAGGTAAATATTTCTCTTAATGTAGCCAACTTCTTTTTGCAACTATATCACATTGTCACCTCAAAAATCAGTGGTAACCCCTTGCCTCCAACATCCTATTCATCCATAGTTGGGTCCTAGATCTTAAGATCTAAACTCTGCATTTTTTTCTAGCTAGTGGGAAGCAGCTGCATAACACAGGGAGATCATCTCGGTGCTTTGTGACCACCTAGAGGGATGGGATAGGGAGGGTGGGAGGGAGACGCAAGAGGGGGGGATATGGGGACATATGTATATGTATAGCTGATTCACTTTGTTATACAGCAGAAACTAACACACCATTGTAAAGCAATTATACTCCAATACAGATGTTTAAAAAGAAAAAGATTTCATTCACAAATTCATCCTGCCATTCCCAGCCATCGAGATCTTTTTGTAACGTCAACCGACCTTTTAAGCGTCCTCTTCTACTTCATATTATGCACAAGTGTGGATGGCATGCCCATCTGTTTTCAACCTAATCATTAAGAAAATATTGTTCCAAACTAGGCTGAAGAGGGGTCCTTTACTATGCCAGAGGCTTCCTGCAAAGTGCACATCAATCCATTACTCACCACTCTGTCAAATGTAATTCAAGTAAGTAACAGAAGATGATATATGTCCATTTCTCTACCTGTTCCAAAAGAATTTTTAACCCTATTATGCTTTCATAAGTGCAAAGTATTATTATTTATGAATTTTTGTCCAATGCTCCTTTATCTTCCAGTCTAGTAACCCCACTAAAGAAAGCAAAGTATTTGTATGGCATAACCCATGCTGGTTATAGTTGCATTGAAATCTGACCTTCTTATAACGAAACATTCTCGAAATTGACATCCTGGTCCTGTAAGACTTGAGAGATACATCTTTTCTGTTTTAGGAATTCAGATTAGACTTCAATATGTATAATACTATTTATTACTGAAGTTTAGAATGATGACAGAGGCATGTGATGAAGAATCTAAAGAAGTGATTTTGTTTAGTGTTCTCTATTTAGGAAGGACATTATTTGGGTCTTATAATTTGAGTTGAATAATTGTCAACAAGAATTTCTATTTAAATATTAGATGCCAGATACATTGCAGATGTGCTCATCATGGCTCTTATGGTGTGAGTGGCCCTTCAAGGTTTCTCTACACTCAATACAGCCACTGGCTTTACAACACTCTTAAGAGATACCCTCTGCTGCTGGAAAAGGGCAGTTTCCAATGACTCGGGGCATCAAGAAAGGGTCTTTTACATGAGTGGATAGTTTCTTAAATATAAGCCATAATCTTCCTCCCTATGAGCCTCCTTCATTTTGCCTTAATCCCAAGGGAAGAACGAATTACACCCTTTTTCCATGTGACAGGCCTCAAGTTTTGGAAAGGAGTGATCCTGCTTTCTTCCTCTCTCTAGGTCCAGACTCTCCCATTTCTTCAAAACTCTCTCCCAGAATTCAACAAAAAAGATGACTACCTGAAGCTTGCCAAAGCCTTTAGAACAGTTATTACTCATTTTGAGTCGCTTTCAAGTCAAAATCATGTTGAGATCACCCACAGCAGCTGCAAAGAACTAATTATTTTTACTTCTACACGAGAGAACAATTAAAGTGCACAAAATTCATAACTTTGGACCATCAATTTTCAAGAGACAATTGCCAAGCTCTAGATCAATTTTCAGGATAGTATTATTCAAAGGGAGAGGGACAAAGAAATCTTTCATAATTGACAGATTCAGTCAAGAATCACATCAGCCAGGACGTGACTTATTGACCCCCAGGAGTGGTGTGAACGGCTTTCTGAGGCTCCACAACAAACTAACCTCAACCCACTAATCACACCTCTGGGAACCACTGCTGTCCACTGTCAAACAACATTTGGTTTTTCAAATTAGTCTCCTATCCCTAACAAAGTTTCTCTATAATACTAAGTTGATGGAAGGATAGTAACCATGAGGTATATTTCACCAGTAGAAGGAACACTTTGGGTAAGACAGCCCTGATTTCTCCCTAAGCATCAGACAGATACCCAGATCCTTGTGTCAACAGAAAAGTTTAATGTTTGCTCTTTCTATTCACTCCACCTACAGCTATTCTCTGTCATGTCTTCATATTGACTTAGAGCTCAGAACTAATACCCAGGAGTCCCTCAAAATATCCTGTAAACCTGACCCTTAAACACACATACATACACACACTTCCAAAGAAGTGCTCCTCTAAAACATCATCAAGAAGTGAGTGTCAAAAATTAGAATTTTAACAAGATATTCTTCCACCTACAAGAACTACCCAGAGGACAAGTCACAGACTAGGACTGCTTTAATTTATATTTAAGGATGGTGACCTGGGAGCCCCAGGTACAATTCTTCCCATGCCACTGGGATCATTCAGTGCAGAATCCTCAAAGACCAGTTATAGCAGTGGAACACCTGAGAATAATGAATACCACAGTCACTCTAAAGGGCTATGGGGTGTGGGGGGGTGGCAGAGGGGAAGGGTGTGATGGGCACAGGACACATCACTTGATCATGGGAATATTAACCCAGCTATGACTCAACTTGAAACCTGGTCTACTATCAATACATAGATACACAGGAAGGTTAATGAAGATATAGCACAACTGTCTTCAACATTAAAAGCCAGACTTTTTTGGGGGGGGGGGAAGCGCTGCTCGGCTCGCATGATCTTAGTTTCCCCACCCCGACCAGGGATTGAACCCCGGGCCCACACAGTGAAAGCGCCAAGCCCTAACCACGGGACTGCCAGGGAGTTCCCAAAAGCCAAGAAAGAGGCATTAGAACACAGAATGTAAGGTGATCAACAATGAAGGGCCAGAGAATTTTTAAATCCTATGTCAGACATTATTACATGAAGGGGAAAGAGAACCTAAAAAAAATTAAACTTGAGATTTTTCAAGATAAGATCAGACAGTTTTTATCATTCTCAAAGGGTTGCAATGTGAGAGATCCATTGAATGAAATGGGTCTCTACATAAAGATTAAAGAATTTGGCAAACAATTGGGAAGTACTAACTTGGAGTCGTTTGGTCAACTCCGAATTTTACCAATTGCTTAAATTTTTAGGCATGCACTTTACGGAAAACATTCTTTAAAAAAAAAAGAAAAAAATTAATTAATTAATTTAAATAAATTTAATTTAATTGAAAAAAAAGAAAAACTAATGTTTTCCAAAGTGGCTACAGAAGCTGGAATCCACCTCCCGGTGAACACAATCTCTAGCTTTCATATCTGCCTCACAGATATTAAAACTGTGAGTTTGGTTAAGTCTGCCTTTTGGCGAGAAGGTCTTGTCAAAAGGAGACTAGGGACCAAAACCAGAAATTCTCAGTAAAACTGAAAGCTCTCTTTACTTTTTCCTTTTCCCTGTCTCTCCATGAGGAGGTCAAATTGTTCACAGCCTCAATCTTACTGGAAAGAGTAGAACAGGTTTCCCACCTGAACCTACCCGGCAGGGCAGGGCAGGGCAAGGCAAGCACAAAAACCTACATTTCAGAGAACAAAGCACGAGGAAAAGAATGCAAAGTGCGCCCTCTATCGCTCTGTGTGTTTTAACTGCTAAGTGGCTGGTTGGATTGCTGAATCCAGTGATAGGTGAGAGAGGAAGGCCATCATGGTAGAAAAATTCTAAGTGTGCTGACCCAGCAGCAAGGATCTTGTAGAAGCCTACGTGGCCAGAATTGAAGAGTGCTAAGCCTGGTTCTGACCAGTCTGTGAACTGGCAGTGTGAAACATACAAATCCTATCAATGCCAGCACTGCACATCATCAGCTGGAAAACTGCAACACTGATTTCTAAAACTTTATATTACTGTTTTATTAATGAGATAAAAATTAGACTATATGAGAAGCTTTAACAGAACCCCTTATTCTGTGTTTATTTTGTACTTCTATAAACTTTTTAGGGAAATAGAATGTAACAACTATTGCCTTTGAGAAAGGTATTATTAGCCAAGTAATTATTTACTGAAATAAGTCTTGAGATAGTGTTTCCAATGTGTCCTCACATTGTGGATTATACACACGGCAAATGGCTGGAAACCCACATATGGAAAATACACACTTGTTTCCTAAAAGTTTATGTCAATTTGAAGCAGCCAGTTGGCATCGTGCTCCTCAACAAGGTCTACCTCCTATTTCTTTAACCAATGCTTCTTAACCTGTTGAAGGAAAGATGAACCATGGCCACTTTAAGACCTCACTGAAAGCTCTAGATCCTCTCTTTACATGCTAAAAAGAAACAGAAAACGTTTTGCATCTAATTTCAGGAGTCTCACAGAAACCCTGGCCCCATCTCTGGACCCCAAGTTAAGAAGCCTTGCTCAAAAGAAACGTGCAGAACCAGCTGTTTTATAAGTGCTCTTAATATCCTTCAGCAGGTGATGAAAATCAAATGGTTTTAAGTAAATTGTAAAGGTTTTCCCCAAATGACAAGATAAGGTGGAGAGCTACCTACAATTAGTTTCTCTACATTTTAAGAGTAAAAATAATAGTATTTACTAGCTTTTCTCTAACCTTGATTGGCTATGCTGATCATATGATGGTGTTATGATACATAACACTTATGTGATACATAACACATAAGTGTATGTACAAAATTCATATATACACACCTACAAACAAACATATTGATACACAAGCACACACCCACAGACACACAGATATTTGTTCTGGCTATGGGAGTACCAGAAATAAAAGAAGTTCCTATAATTCATATGCAAGAACACTGATAAAAAATTTAGCAACACAAGTATGCAAGTTTTTACCAGATCACACTTATGCTCTTACACCGCAGTCACTCCACCCACTCAGCCTTCGGTTCCTTAATACCAGTTACTTTAGTGGCATAATTATGAGTTGTAGGAAGTTCTGAGGCTCAGTAAAACTCTGGGTCCAAAGAACTTTTGAATGGGCTCAAAGGTGATTTCTTCTTTTAAAACGAACACTGATGTTCAGAGTGTACTGTGTACAGGAAAAGCCAGTGAATTCGGGAGGGTTGGATTCTAGTTCTAAGCTTTCTTCCACTTAAAAATTAGTTTTTTAAATTATACATTTCAGTAAGCAGCTCATCTTCTTTATTAGTTAAACCAGTCTCACCTCCTTCAAAGGGTAGCAAAATGTCAGTGCTCTCCTGGAAGGCACTGTACAAAAAACTATGTAGTCTGCTCACACCTACAGAAGAACTTGTTCTAAAATACACACATACACACACACACACACCTGTGTCTCTCACAGGTATGTCTACACTGCTATATTTATTATTCTAAAGTCATAAATATAAGATTGAATGTTTGCCTGCACTAATTTATTTATGTTATTAATATGACTGCCTTTTAAGAAGATAAATGCTACTTTCTTTCTTCTCTAAATAATTATTCATACAGACAAAGTGTTTGGGGATGAAAATCCTTTATTGGCCCTTCGTTTAGAAGTATTTTTTAGATATGGGTGACTCCCACAGAGTTTCCCCCCTCCCCTCTCCAAACTCACCCACCATTTGTGATACTCTATCATTCAAATAATAAACAGGTATATGAATACACACGCAAGCACTAGTGTACTCTGAAATTCTGAAGATTATCAGAGACTTCAGAATAAGGCTAGACTGGGATGCTTTTATATATCAGTGTTGCTCATCTTTAAACTCTAAAAAAGAATAGTAAATAATCAAATTATACCTATTATCCTAATTATTCATTCAACTATGCCCAAAGAACTTCGAATTGAAAAGAAAAACATTTCTCATTAAGTCATTAGCATTATTTTAAGGGCAAACAACAAAATCTCATCATCACTGACTTTTTGTTCAGCCACAGCTTGTGGAGGAAGCACTCTAGTTGGCCTGGTTTGGGGAGTATTAAGATGAGTATGCCAAAGTTCTGCCCTAGAAGAGCTTAAAATATAGTAAAGATGACACATGTGGCAAAGTAGCCAAAATAAAGGGGGAAATGAGAGTCCTTTAGGAGTAGCATGAAAAGCTAAGAAAGCTTTTAGGGAAAATTCCAGGAAGGCTTCACAGAAACGGTGACCTTTTATTTAGCTGGGCACCACCACATGCTCGACAACCCAAAAACATGAAAACATAACGGTATGCTTGGAAATGAACTCATATGGTGTAGCTTAAGCATACAGTGCTTTCGTGGTGGTGGAAGGTTGGAAACAGGCTGTGGTCAGATGGTAGAGTACCCTTGAATGTAAAGTGAAAGAAGCTGGAATTTATTCTGCAGTCAATATGGAGACCTGGGAGGTTTGAGGTTTATTAGCAAAGAAGTAACATGATCAGATCTGTGGATCACACTGAGAAAAATTCCATGTGGCAGCATTGTAAAGGATGGAGTGAGGAAGAAGTGGATGATGGGAAATGAGTCAGTGAGGACCTGAGCTAGGAAATACCTCTGGGAATGGAGAGTATGGGGTAGACGTAAACAACATTTCTGATACCCGTTAAGACTGAACAAACCAACAAAAGAGACAATACGAAAGTCAAAGGCTACAGCTAGGCTTCCAGCCTTGACACACAGAAACCCCTGAACAGAAAAAAGGAACACAGGTACAGGAACACATTTGGGAGAGGAAGAGTAATTCCACACATAGAAGAGGAATTGAGTTGTCAAGACTGAATGTGCATGGAATGGAACACCTATCCATATATGAGGGTGCATGAAATATTTATCCATATGGCAGTAGCTGGGAAATCAGAGAGTAACATAATCTGGAGTTCAAAAAAAAGGGGGATAGAACTGAAGGACTTTACATGGAAAAGGCAGTTGAGGATAAAGGGATGGATAAAATTCCCCAAGGGAAAGAATAAAGGTAAAGAAATAGGAGCCGACACCTACTCCGAATGAGGGGACCAAAGAAGAAAAATGTGCAGAATATGGGAGGTGAAACTAGAGTACAGTGTCACTAACCAGAGGAAGAGACTTTCTTTGGAAAGGAGTGATAATCTCAGAGACGGGAGGGCTGTAACGTTGGCAGGGTTGGCACTGAGGTGAGTAGTGAGAATGGATGACCATTAAGAAAACCCTTTTGATGAAATGGTGGAGGTAGAAGCCAGATGGTGACAGACTGACAAGTGAGTGAATGAAAGCGGATTATTAGGCAAGACAAGAGAAGGGTTGAAGTCAAGAAAAAGATTGGAAAGTAAGGTGAGAAAGAAGGAAATTAGGAATTTTAGGATGGCAGGATAGCAGCAGGCTTGAAAACAGGGTGACTGGTTACAGAAAGGTCCTAGGAATTTTAGGATGGCGGGATAGCAGCAGGCTTGAAAAGAGGGTGACTGGTTACAGAAAGGTCCTAGAGGAGAGAAGGATACGTGGGGGGGTGGGTCTTGGAAAGAATAAAAACACCGTATCCTTACCCATTCCCTCCTCTAGTCCTCAGCCCCCCCACCTACCCCTGTCCTGCTCTGTTGTCCCGAGAAAAAGATGAAAAATGGGAAAGACGAGTAAAAATCCTTTTTAGTTACAAAAACCCAATTCTCCATAGTTACACCATGCCCCACCCCACAGACCTACATATACACGTACGTATATGCACGTAAGTAGATATGCCTTCCCTATCATATATAATCGTATACTACTTATGTACTGTATTCATTAGTGCCTTCCATATTTATTCCAGCTAAAATTGTGAAAATGTATAAATATGACATGCAACACTGTATCTAATGGTCAATCCTTGATTGTGGCAGATAATGGGGGAAAAAAACAGTGACCATCACAACATTTTGGAAAAAGAACATTTTAAACTTTATTTTTATCCCAGAGCTTACCACCTCCTTTTAGCAGGGTGGTTCTCAAGTACTCTGTCACATGATTTGTCTGTCATCTATTTCCTGAACTTGGGAGGGCTAAGAGTGCTTATTTCCAGAAAAAAAAAAAAAAAAAGGTTCAAAAGGCAGTCAGTTGGAAGAAAAGAAGTAAAAAGCCTGGATAATCTATAAACTGTCCAGTTAGTCTCTGAATAAATCAAGACGTAGTTTTGCATTAAGAAATTAGAAGCGTCGGGGCTTCCCTGGTGGCCCAGTGGTTAAAAATCCTCCTGCCAATGCAGGAGACATGGGTTCGATCCCTGTCCGGGAAGATCCCACATGCCACGGAACAACTAAGCCCGTGTGCCACAACTACTGAAGCCGCGCGCCTAGACCCCGTGCTCTGCAACAAAAGAAACCACAGCAATGAGAAGCCGCGTACCACAACCAAGAGTAGCCCCCGCTCGCAGCAAATAGAAAAAGCCGGCGCACAGCAACAGAAGACCCAACGCAGCCAATAAATAAATAAATAAATAAAATCTATTTAAAAAAAAAAAAAAGAAATTAGAAGTGTCGTCTCCAACTTGTGATTTCTGTAAACATTGGATTTGACCCAAGCTAGTTTTATAAACAGATAACGAAAGCCAGGATAAGTGGAGGCCTGAGGAAATGTCACCTATTCTGAATCATTTCCAAATTTCAAGAGAGGAATAAGACGTTGGTTGGGGAAATGGCAACTTTCTAACCTCTGCGCACTGGTAAGGTACTGGCCAGAAAAACTCAGAATTATGCTGGAAGAAAAGCCCATTAACAAGAGAACAAAAGAAAAGAAAGAACATATTTATGCTGCAAAGTTAAAACATCACATGAGCTTTTCTGAAACACTCTAAACTTAAAAAAGCAGGCCTACAAATGTATTCCGAAGCTTTTAAGCGTAGGTTAATATGTTCCATGTGCCATTTTGTATTTTGAAAGAATACTGTGAGAAATAAGCTATCATTAAAAGTACTTGTAAAACTTGTAAATATCTCCACATCTACTCATTTGATTTTTTAAAACACTAATTAATTCAGCCTTATAAGGTTTAAGAGGAAATGTAGTGTTTTGTTTTGTTTTGTTTAAACAACCGAAGTTGCCAGTAACATACCACACTATTTGTGATAAACACTTCAGATTCATGGAAGAAGCCAAATCTAATCGTAGGAAAATGAGCGGTTATGGAGAGAGAAGCTGAGGCTTCAGGAGGGAAAAGGCTATGGCGGGAAACACTTGTCATACCACGCCCCCTACCATCAGACCACCAGAAACACAATTACATGTCTGGGAGCCTTGCTGCTTTTAAAGAATTTCATCAAGAAGTTTTCATAAATCCCTGGTAAATCTGTGACTGGGCATATCAATAGAATGAAGGAGATATAAAATGAAATCACTACATACTAAGCTCAAGAAATCCCAGAAGACCATAATAAAGTTATGATTTGTCTATCTACCTTTCAGTAATGCGGCCTGAAATGTGGCTTACAACCGTTCCAAAAAATAAGACAAATCGGATAACCCAGTTTACCATACAAATAAACCATAAGAGGTCCCAAGACAGATACAGGCCACAGGGGTTAACAGTAGCTAATAACGACTATGTTTTTGAAGGGGACTGGAGGGTGAGGGGCCAATGAGTTACCACATAGACACCACATGAGTTGTCAATCAGCGTTTCAAAACGTTGGCATGTGTCTCCCATCTACAAGATATTCATTCTCACTATTGTGTTTGTGCCTTACTTTCAAATGTATTGCTGCCAGGCCCCAGTAGTGATTATCAAATGCACTTTTACTGTATGATTTTGTTTTCTAAATAAGCAGACAAAAAGACTAGTAGATGGCTAGTGTTGTTTATGATAGTCTCTCCCATACACAGTTTTATCTGACATTCTAGTCTCTAATCCTCTGGCCATATTTTGAAATAAAGCATAAAGTTAAAGGATATATTTGCTCTCTATTCCAGACTGGATGCAATTGATTTTAACTGACTAAATTATCTGATCTCTGCCAAGAATTTTATTTCATTAAGAAAATGATATTATAGAGCATCTGAGATCATAGAGCAGACTAAACATAATGCCAAAGGAGTTCTGAGAATGCTCCACAGTGAAGGTTTGATTATTTGCAGATGGAATATGAAAAAAAGAAAAAGAATCAGATCCCGGGCATTAGCCTAACCAATCCTGGTATCACTGCTGCCGACATCACAGCACAAAGCCAAGAAAATAACTGATCTTCTAAGCCACAACACCTTTTTTTAATGTACTAATCACTTTTCTTCCTAGAAAGTAATACTTAACTGCCACTATCCAAAACAAAGGGAAAGGGGGAAATGTTGGTACCACAATAGGCTCTAGCATGTCAACTGTCACTGCTGACATGATTTGGCTAGTAGTCAAGCATTCGCCAAGGAACTAATTTAAATCAATCTCCTTTGGGAAAGCCAATTGTTTGGTATGCAACAATTGGTGTAGGATCAATCAGTGGACATGAGATCAATTAAAACCAGCTTAAGCCTGTGAAGAGGGACAATTCACACAACCTGAGTTAGATCTCTATTCATTTCAATACTCTCACAATGCAATCCTTAAGCTTCCTTGCAAAGCAGAAAAGCTACTATCACCCTACACTGTCTAGCCAGCACTTTAAGTAGTTCCACTTTTAATTAAAAACACAGTACGCCCTTTGTTGGTACAGATAGTGTGGTCACTTTTAAGGGTTGCAGTTATTTTAGCCAGAAGCTTGAGATTTGGGAAGGGACATCTGTTAAGGAAAACACACACATTTTGATAGAATTTTTTCTTTGCAACCTTACCAGTTTACATGTACTTGAAAGCATTTGAATTTTATTAAATTGAAAGGTTTGTCTGGCAAAAGTCACTACTGCACACTTTAGAACTGGTTTTCTAAATGTCAGCACTTGGGGATGTGGTGGTAACTGCCATGAGATTTTGCTAAAGCACCTTTGAAACAAATAGGTTTTGCATCAGATATAGGAGGAGGTATAGGCAGAACTTTGGAGATGGCACTGGAAAGGAAAGCATGCAGTATCGCTTCTGGCCGCAGGAGTGCTGTAATGTCATGTTCCACCAAAGAGCATCTCTGCATTAAGTTCTACTAAAGCAACATGCTTGATTCTTCCCAATTCAACCACAATGGGGCAGGCAATGTGGATCAGAAAGACATCGCTGAATTAGCAAGTCATCTAATAAACAAGAATTTGGCAAAGGATTTTAGATATTTTGTATTCTGAACATTTTAAAGCACTTTAGTCTTTTCCACCAAATAGGCTGCAGTGTCTACTTGGGGGCAGGGAGTGAGGGGTGTAGGGAAGCCTCTCCCTACACTTTGACCACTTAGACCAGGGTAATCAAAAATTGCCAACTCTACCAAGTGACACCTGGAAAGAAAATACCGGAGTGGAGAAAGGAGGCAGAGGGGAGGTGAAGGAGATGGAAAGGGACTTTGGCAAGACTGGTATCAGTATCAAACTTTCATGGCCTCTGGGAAGAAATTCCTCCCTAGTACATTTATTCAGAAAAACTTCTGAAAATAAACATTTTCCAAATGTCAGAAATGAAAGACAAGGAGAGTACGAGAAATGAGGGCGAGAGAAAGGGGTATCCTTCTCATAAACCACAGCTCCATAGTGTCAATTGGAGAGCAGAGGCGGCGGAAATCGCACACCACCAAGTTATCCTGAGTTCTGCCCTCTGGCCGGCCAACCTTCAGCCCTGCGGGTAGGTGAGAACAGCTTAACGACGTCCCAAAAAGCTTTGAAAAATTAGGGCGCAGAAACCTCTCTCCAAAATCTGGATGCAGGACTGGAGATTCCATGAAACGAGTTGTAAATAAACCGCATCACAAGTCGAGCGAGACGTTCATATCCCAGAAAAATCAAAATCTGTTAACCTCAAGACAAATTCTAACTGCGCAGAAGTCCAAACTGCACGACCAAGACGGATAAACTCTAAGGGGCTGCTGTGCACCTTCCGTGAGGCGGTATTGCAAGGTGGGGCTGTGCGTGCTGGGAGCGGGGGTGTTGAGGTTTGCGTTTAAATCCTTCAGGGGACTTAACAGTGTTTAGCAGCCCTTCCCCTAAAACGCAGTTGGACTAGCTGCAGGCGCAGCAGAACTCGGAGACAGAAATACAGGCGCACTAAATCATCAAGAAATCTAGCTTTCTGAAACCTTTCTGAAGGCTTCCACTCGCCTCCCCGCAGTGCACACAGGTGATGGAGAGGAAGGAGGTCAAAAAGCCGCCAAGTGAGTTTCACTGAGCGCCGGCACTTCTCTCAGAAGTAGCTGCTTTTGAGGGGAGTAAAGAGAGAGGGCAAAGTCGGGCCTGTCTCCAAAACATCACCCTGCAAGCAAGCGTTCCCCCCAAAAAACCTGCGCACGAGTTGCCGCTCAATGCGCTAAGTTCAGTACGTCATCCCACCTAGTCTTAGAGTCCAGAAAAAGAAATCAATGTTGCTCTTTTCCTAGAAATGCAGGTCCTCCACATCGACTTGGTAACCCTCCCCAGCTCTCGATCCCACACGCGCGCGCAGACACAGACATACACACACACCCCAACACACACACACACACGCCGAGTAGTAGGCCGTGTCCAAAGCTATCTGGGGTCAGGACTTGGGCCGCACGTGGGTGGTGAATGTAGAGAAAGATGAGCTGCAAGGAAGATGGTTGAGAGGGCTAAAAAGAGAAAAAGACAAAAAGAACAAGAAAAAGGGCTGCCAAGCTTAAAAAAAGAGAGAGAGAGACCGAAAGAGAGAAGAGTTCAGAAGTAGAAGCTCGGCAGTCAACGTGGGTACGGACCGCACCGCTCAGCCCTGAACTCCCGCAGGACGCCCGGCTCGCCGCGCGTCTCGCTCCGGCTCGCCGCGCCTTCTGAGCACGGAAAAGACAGCGTTCGGCAGAGCTCTGGAGACCGGAAAGCGGGGAGCGGTGGCGCGCAATGGCGGGGGGTGGAGGGCACGGTCCTGCCCACCTGAGCCCATGAGCGAGCGCCGCCACCCGCGCCCCCGACCCCGACCCCACGCGCCTCCGGCAGGGTAGAACCCACCTCTCTTACTGCGTCTCCATCGATTGCCTTGGCAGTGGCTGTAATCCATACAGTTCAGGATGATGAGGGCAAAGGAGAAGAGACGAAACTGCATCTGGGCGGTCGGGCGGGGGAGAGACGCCTCTCAAAGTCGGGGAACTGGAGGGCTCATCCGAGGAGCCGGCGCCGTCCGCGCTGTTGAGGAAGACGCCGAGGGGGAGTCGCCACTAGCCCAGGGGCCTGCACTGGTCAGTTCGGCGCAACCAGCATCTTTCCGCCTTGAACCTGAGAGACGAGGAGGAGAAGCCGGGTGGAGAGAGGCCCAGGGAGGCAGCTGCCTCTTCACGCGTCCCAATTTAAGAAGGGGAGGGAGGGGGGAAGCGAACTCACTGCCTGGCAGGAGCAGCGGAGCAGCTTAACCCCAAGCGCACAGCTGCCCGCAACTTGGAGAGGAAGGTGATTACAATCAGTGAATTAGCAACCTCTGCAGACCTATAGGCTCCGACCCTGGGGAAAGGACTTTGCGCGGGCGCTCCGGAAAAGAAAAGAGCTCCACAGTTCCCGAGGGTGCAGGGTTAAAGGCGCGCTCTTCGGTCCTTTGGTCCCACAGTGGGGTACCCAAGCGCCGTGGTCGCGGTGGCCAGGCGCGGGTCGCCTACCGTGAGCACTTACGTCTCAGGCTGTGCGGCGTGCCTAGGCGCGGAGCTCCATCCAGGGCTCAGAAAGCGAGACGCCTCGCTAGCACGTGGGATGGGGAAAAGTTTGCCGAGACCCGCCGGGAGCGCGTAGCAGCTCTGGGATCCCGGCGGCTGCCTTAGGTTCGAAGTGCCCGGAGGGTCCTCTGGACTGACCGCGCCTAGCAGGAGCGCGGCGGGGCGGGCGGGTCCGCAGCCTCTGGGATGCTGCGTCCCCGCCGGTGTGTGCGATCCTACGGCAAGGGTTACGCCCGCTCTCACTCTCTGGGTCCCTGTCCACTTGTGCGGTTTCCAGAGCTCTCTCCACAGCCACTTCACAGCTAAGGTTTCTCCGTTTCCAAGCTGTGGGAGACAGAACGCTCCCGGGAGGCCGAAGGGATGGCGAGCTCACTTTCCGATGGAGATGCAGTCGGGCCGAGGCTCGGGATGCTTCTATAAGTAGGTGGTGCTGTGGTCCAAGGCAACTAAGTCAGGGCTGCCTCGGAGTTCCTGGGTCCTAAAGCCAGGACCTCTCCGGTTTCCCTGAGGTCCTAAAGAGCGCTGACAGCCTCCAGCGGGCCTAACCCCAGGCGAATCCCCTCCTGGCTTTCCTGGAGTGGGTGGCTAAACTGAAGAGTAGCTGAGGTGGAGGTGCCCCCTGACTGTGCTGGCCTGACGGCCCAGCTGTCTTCACCCCCAAGGCGTCTTCTCCGCTGCTCCGGGGTCGACTCCAACCTCAGCGCCGACCTTCCAGCAGGAAGATCTGACTGACTGATGGCTTCTCCTAAACCTTCCTTTCCGAGCTCCCGGCCGGGACGGCTGCTTCCAAAGTGGCGTTTAAACTTGAGCCGCACCCCGAAAGATGCCACACCTCTGCCACTCTTAAGTTTTACGTCTTGGCTTTGTTTTACAGGAAGATGTTAGCAAGGCTGAAACTAAAACGCATCTTCGGTTTAGGGAGTAAAAAGAGTATTCCAATACTTTGCTTATCCTTAGAGGTTGTACTTCTTGACTTTGTGTCTCCTGCAGAAAAACTTACAAAAAACTTTGATCCCTTTCTTGGAGTACGCTAGAAACTGGGGCCTTGGTTCTTCAAAGAAAAGTTCACTTTCTACTGAAGTATTTCTCATTCATAATCTTCCTCCCTCCCCCACCCTCAAAAGTCTCCTGAATTGAACTTTTAGGTGCCTTGAGTTTGGGGAATACTCTGTTTAACAAAGTGTTACACTAAATACACTTACGCTATCTGATTTCATTCTGGTGAAATCTTCTGTCCTGAATTCATTACTGTAGGAATGAATGTATTTACCCCCTAGGCAAAAGATAAGAATTTATACTGCTAACCATGGCAGTAGGAATGTTTGCAAATATGACCTCAGGTACCATATTATTATGCTAGCATTTTGTATCATTTAAATTTCTTTATGCCTTCAGTTTCAGAAGATGTTCAGAAGTTTGGAGACTTGAGACAATCATATAGAAACAACAAGAATATTAAAATAGTCATGTTTATTAATTGTTCCATTAATGCCTATCCATAATTATTTTAATGGAATCACTATTACATAGCAGTATTTATGTGCTAAGAATTTTAGTGTTATTCACTTTATGTATGTCTGAGAACACCCAAGTCAATCTGAGTTGAAGTCCCTGGTCCCATTTCCCACATAAGAAAATTCAGCCCCTGAGATTGGCCCATAGGGCACAAGTAGAGTTGACAAAGCACATAATAGCAACAGTGGATCTGTTTCTTAGCTTTCAGAGTCTTTGATTTTTGTCACAGAATTTGGAAGTGATAGGAAACATTTCAGTTTAGGGAGTGGCCCAGCATTTGACATGATATTCCAGTGAATATCCCCCAATCATCAGAAATACCATTTCTCCCATACACTCACACATGTGCACACCAAATTTATTGCACTTCTAAAGGAGTTAAATCCATGAAAGAACAAAGCCCTCTATAAATAAGCCATCTACCTTTCTGTACAGCCTTGGAACTCATTCAAGGTTAGTGGACATCAGTGTCTTTTAAAATATATAAAGACAAAAATAAGCACAAGACCAAGTAGATCTAGCTCTACCATTAACCACCTGGGTCATTTTGGGCAAGTCTCTGGATCTGTTTCCTTGTTGGTATTTTTAGGAAATTAGAACAAGATCTCTTTCACCCCTACCATGTTCTGGTTTACAATCAATTTTCTATTTCTATCAAGAAGTTTGCTACAGAGTCTAACAGTGTCAGGACAAACTCATCGTTGATGAATTTTCAATATAGAAAGATGAGAGTTAGCCACTGTCATCCTTAAATTTACAGACCACTTTCAATCTCTCTTCAAAGGTTACTTTCCAAAATTTTAATCATTTGGGTTGCACTGATGACATTTTTTAAACCAGAGATACTTTTCAGTTTAGTGAGCTCCTAGATCCATTTCACAAAAAAAGAATTTTAACAGCACCACTTCTGCTGAAGATAGGTTAATGCTCTTAACAAGACAAGAACGGGCACTAGAAGTAAAGAAGATTCCTAATTCCTTTCTCCTTGTGCTCTCTCCTGGTCTGTCTGTGCTTTTTAAAGGACACCATGGAACTTCAAAAAGATCTGTCACACTTAGTTCTTGGGGTACTTAGAATCTCACACGAAATCTCTTTGGGCTAGTTTGTTGATAAAGCAGAATTTCTTCTTTTTTTTTTTTTTTTTGCCATTCACTGAATATTTCTCCTGATTTCAAGAACCCAGGAATGTTCTTGCTACTAAAAAACACATCCCTGGTGGATCCTAAACTATCATTAACTTTAACCCCATATTTCTGTGTCCTTTCATTTCTAAACTGTGAAAGCGTTGTTGTTGAGGCTCAGAGTTCACAGTTTCTCCATCTTGGAGACTCAATGGGCTTTTTCTTCAAACCGAGTTTAGACGGTGGTTTCATTAAACTCGCTTTATAAATAGGCATGTGTCTGGTGTCTGTTTACAGAGAAGCGTACTGACGAGGTTGACTTCATGCCATGCACTGGTGATAGAGAAGGTTAACTGAATGCCGGTGGGGTGGGGGTGGGGGGAGATGATGTTATAGATTAGAAGCAAGTTGCCTACTTTACTTTTTTGACTTGTAATTCATTCATACAGCTAAAATTCAATCGTTAATAAAGGGCATACAGGGAAAAGCCTCTCTACCAGCCAGCCAGTTCTCCTCCTCAGAAACAGCCAGTTATTCATGTACAACCTTCCAGGTTTTTAGTATACTTCCAGAGATATGTTGTGCTTATCAAGAAAATGCATGTGTATACACATATATATTCTTCACCCCTTTAGGCAACTAGTAGAATACTCTATTCACTAATTTGCACCTCGATTTTTTTCATGCATCTTAGAGTTCATTCAGTATCAGTTCATAGCGAATGTTTTTATACAGTCACCTATCATTTCATTGTTTGGTTGTATTTAGCCAGGTCCCTACTGATAGACATTCAGATTATCTACATTCTTCTTCTGTTATAAGCAATGCTTCAATTAACCTTTTCATGGGTCATTTTAAATTTGTATTATAAGTTCCTAAAAGTAGAAAAGTTGGATCAAACAGTTAGACATACTTGTGTGTGTGTGTGTGTATGTGTATCCTTAAAATTGCCTTCCACAGAGATTCTATCCAGTTACAATGTATGAAAGTGCCCATCTCCCTATATACCGGCCAATGTGTTTTGATCTTTGATACTCCTAGGCAAAAAGTGGTATCTCAATGGTTTTAATTTTTATTTCTTTTCTTTTAAATGAAATTAGGCATCTTTAATATGCCCAAGCAATTTATGTTTTGTATATATAATCTTTTGTTATTTGAGTTGCAAATATTTTTCCAGGTTTATCATTTGTCTCTTAACTTTACTTTTGATGTACATTACTATGCTAAAACTTTTTAAATAATTTTATGTAGTTAAATTTGTCAGTCTTATCTTTATAGTTTCTATGTTTGTGTTACACTTGTAAAAAGTTTTTCCCCATGCCATTCTTTTTAAGTTTCTATTTGGGATCTTTCTAAGATACTTTTTTTGATATTAAAAACCATAAGATGTTAGTGATTTTATGACAGTATGATGTGGCTGCAACAGAATAGAGTTTACATTTTCTAAATCTTTCCTGAGTATTTATGTTCACAGATTTGGTTGACTTTGGCTCTGACTCTCATCTTTATTAGCTAATTGATTTAGAGTTCTCTTATCTTTTATGTTATCAGATTTATACCCTCAGATTTAAAGTTTCCCACAATCTTCTGATTCACTGTTGAAATTTGGTGGTGTCATACTTATTCTTCCAGTCTAGAAATTATCCGTTACTTACTTTGAAACAAATTATGGCATTTTTGTCATTGTATCAAAATTGATATTTTTTTTCTGTTAAATATAAGCTGAATGTCCATTTTGCTAGCTGCATGTGATAACCTATGTTCACTTATTATATTTTGTATGAAATAATTAAATGAATTGATATGAAAGATCTTCAACCAGGTCACTGACCAGTCCTTATCCAGGCTAATTTGTTGTTTTTAAAAGCCACATCATAATCACTTATTTAACATTTGAAAAATGTGTAAATATTTGACTCCTCCAAATATTAATACTATGTCCTGCCACTTGAGAACTCTTTCTGTAGACTGATGTGATAAGGCCTATTTCTCATTTTGTTCTTCATCCCCATGGAAGAGATCCAGGAGGCTCTCTTCAAAGGAAGTCCAACTCAGACCAGCTCATAAGAAAAGAACTCAAGATTTGACCTGAAGCTTTAAAATTATTCCCTTTATTTAATCTTGTGCATTCTGAACTCTTTTGAACTAAAGTAGTGTCATTTCCATTCTTTTTTGTGTGAATGTGGTTGCTGGAAGGAAGTGTTACTACACTTGGTTAATAACAAGAGATAAAGATTCTCAGCTATTTTAAGAATGAGACACAGTTTTCACTAATAGAAGAGAATGTCTCTTTTCACTGTTTGTGGACACTCAATTAGTTATGCTAATTGAGATGAACAATAGGACAAGCATCCCTAAGAGCAGGAAACACCCTCCCCAGAACCTTTTTCAGTATTGATATCCCAAGTAGATCCACCTCTCCTAAGCAACTGATTTGTCTTTAACTTATGGTTATAATGAACTGCGTTACTGTTCAAGAGCAAATTTGTGGTTTACCATCAGCAAGTATACAAAATGGTCAGGTACTTTATGTACTAGTCTCATTTCTTGCTCAATTTTTTCTCACCTATTTTTAATGTTGTATTTTGCAGTATTATTATGCATCTTCATAAGCTGCTTTAATTTTGGAATATAGAAAATTTAAAAATAATAATTTATACCTTATACACATGATAATACAAATATATATATGTCAAAGAATCAACATAGGGGATCTAGTTGCTGATTACGTCTACTCCAACTGTTCATTCAAGAACTGAGGAAATAGCCATGGCATGAATTTGGAGATCCACTAGGCCCACTGGGAGATGAACCCAAGCCCAAACTCTATCAATTACCCAGTCTTCATAAACCCCTTCTCTTGATATTTTGGGTGTCAAGAAATTAACCAAAGTCTAGTTATTTCCCCCTCCCCAAAACACAGTCATCTGAGTAAATGGCTCCAGGTCCTGTGGGGGGAGATCAGGAGAAAGATTTACTGTGAGAGTCCTTGCTCAAGAGACCTGACCTTGTCTTCATTCAAGGAGCTCTGGGGCTGTGAACTGGCTCAAGTCTGGATTGGTTAAGGGGCTGTGACTATTGTGGTGACTCAAGTTACACTTCAGTAAGCCAGACCTAAAGTTTTTCTGTTATACAAATCAAGACTTTAGTAGGCTGTCAATCTACTTCAGTCTGAGATAAAAGTAACTTATAAGTACCAATTACAATCACATAACTAGCTTCAGAAACACACACTATAGCAATAAGTATTTCTTCCTTGATTTGATATAAATAACAAATATCAATATTTTGTCATCTCCTACTCCTCTATTATTTAACATAAGTTGTGTAAATTGTATTGATAGTTAACCTCATATCTCAGTATTTAAACTACCGAATATGAAATAGCAAGTGACTCAGCTAAAAGAATGAATTTCATCCCAAGATTAATAAAGGGACATCTGATACTTTGGGTATCCTCTTTCGGGAAGCCAGTCTGTATGTTTTTGTGCAGGTAGCTGTGCCATGTACTGTAGAAGCATAAATTTGCATTTATCTTTATTTGGAAGTTAAATGTGGTTAAAAGACGTATGTGTTGGATGCCAGATTGTCAAGAGATGGACTGTTGTGGTTTATACTATCACTTGGGTTAAGTTGGGAACTGTATTTCTCAAATCCTCTGGCATGTAATGCTTTTAGGTTGGAGCTGAATAAAAGAGGAATTTACATGGGATTTGGGGGGACAGAAATGAAACAGCATTCAAGACTTTCTTGGAGGTCTCTTTTTCAATATGATGCAGTGACAGACAGAAGCCTAGGTATACAGCAGGTACCAGCTTGAAACTCGCTCTGCTCTACATCCTGCTCTTCTGAATGCTGCTCTGCTTATCCAGAGCCCCCAGGCCCACCACTAGATGACCAGCTGCAGAGGCAGTAGATTTCCAGAGACCTCTCCACAAATTCCCCCTTTGCCATCACACTATGGTGGTTGGTCACACTTGGCTTCTCAGACATATTAGTGACTCCTCTTTTTCCCTCCAATTTTCCTTCCAGATCTTCCCTTCCTCAGCTCTTCTCACAATCATATAAGATCTAGTTCCTATAATAATTCCATCTGTAACACCCAGTGACTCTGCTCTCCTGACTGAACCATGGCTGATATAACTATTATCAATTGATTTTTCCACTATTAAATATGAGAACTTATTCCCTTTTCCTCCTGTTTCTTTCCTACACACCATCCTCCCCCCACCCACCAACCCCATCCTTCAAATATGGCTAGATCAATATTGAGTGGCTATGTCTGACTATGTTATTCAGAGCTGAGTCATGTAGTAAACTGGACTACTGTTACTTTCCTGTGCAACTTTTTGTTTTCTCTGAAATTATCATTACCTTGTTTTCTCCTCTGCAGAGTTTTCTGTGACTTATAAAAAACTGAACCCAAACATTCTTCGGGTCATCTTAATAACCTCTTATGTTCCTTCCTACCAAGTAGATCATCAGTTTCATTTTCTTCAAGTTCCTCTTGAAGGCTCTGGCATACTTCTGCTGGACTGGTTACCCTTTGTGCCTGATACACAGTTGTCATTCTGGGATGTCCCTTTACCATCATCCTGGGGATTCCCTTTTTCTTTCACCTCTGGTGGATTTTCTGTTTCCTATGTCCCATGTCTTCCTCTTTCCTAGTTAACCTTTTATTGTGGTAGAAGACATTCTCCAGGAGTTTCCTGAAAAATTTTGTATAGGGGTAAAATTTTTTTGAGACTTTTGCATGTCAGAAATGTCCCTATCCTACTCTCACAACTGACTATTTGGATAATATAAAATTTCATATTGAAATCATGTTTCTTTAGTAGTTTGAAAACATAACTCCATTGCTTTTTACTTTGCAATATTGCTTTGAGAAGGCCAAAACCATTCTAATTACTGATTCTTTCTCATGTTCCTGTCTGAAGCCCACTCCCAGAAGATTGAAGGGCTGAAATTTCACTGAAACTACTTTGTCATGGATATTTTTTCATTGATATTATTAGAGGTTTGATGGCCCTTTTAACCATAAAATTCATATTTTTCAGTTCTATAAATGTTCTTTAATTATTTGGTGTATGATTCCACCCCTTCCCCACCCCACCACACACACACACACACACACATTTTTCTCTCCTCCTTTTTTGGGAATACCTATTGTTCACATATTGGACATCCTAGAGTGGCCCTCTAATTTTCCTATATTTTCTCTCCTATTTTTCATCTCTTTGTATTTTTTCTCTACTTTCTGGAATATTCCTTCAACTTCATCCTCTGAGTCTTCTAATGAGTTTTCCATTGCTCTTCTCACTTTGTTTTTAATTTCCAAGAGCTCTCTTATTTGATTTTAAAATTTCCTTTACTGTTCATAGTCTTGTTTATTCCAACTTGTTGTTTGTTTTGGTCTTTATCTTTCATCTTTGAGGCTTTTCTTGATATTTTAAATTCTTGGCTATTTGCTTATATTTCAAAGTGACAGACTAACAAGCTGATCTTTGAAAAACAATTCTTACCACTTGGGTGATTCTTGCCAACTTGAGCTTTACTGTATGGTAAATACAGACCGTAAGCAAACGGACTGAGGCATTTATTGGAAAGAATCAAAATATAACTTATTTAACTGTTTTCACTAGGTTTGGTTAGATTTCCCAGAACAAAGTTTTCCAATATTCTGCAAAGAGGGAGGGTTGAGGGGCGGCAGTTATTGTCTTGTCTTTAATTCTTCCTTCCCTTGTGTATTTTCTCCCCTTTTGAAAAACTTTTGAAAAACTTATTTCACTTAAGATTTAGTAAGGTTTCAGGAGAGAAAAAAATTAAAGGCATGGGAATCCACTTTATTGTTACTTGTCTTTGTTTTTCTTTTATTCACTCAACAGATAATGATTGAAGTCCTATATTTTGACACTGTTATGGGTGCTGAGGATACAGCAGTGAGAAAGGAAGACAAGATCCTTATGGAGCCTATATGCTAACTGGGAAAATATAAACAATAAAAAGCCAATACGCAGGATTGTCTTTATTTCCCTAAGTGTTTATGTTAACATTTATTTTGATGCAAGTTCAAAAAACTCCCACATACTCTTTTCCAAACATCATTAATAATTTAAATTTTACTGCATTTGTTTTTCATTCACTTTATCTCTACAGCTATACATATTTTTTCTAAACCATTGATGAGTAAGTTTTAAATATGGTCTGTTAGTCCTAAATACTTCAGTGTATACTCCCTGAGAACAAGAACATCCACTTATATAACCTCAACATTAGCAAAATTAGGAAATTTAACATTGATAAAATATCGTTACCTAATTCACAGCCTATATTCAAATTTTCTCAGTTGTCCAATATGCCCTTTATAGCCACTGATTCCTCAGCCCGGGCTTGAGTCCAGGATCACATGCTGCGTTTAGTTGTCATGCCTCAGTGTCCTCTTTAGCCTGGAACTGTTCCTCAGTCTTTCTTTGTCATTGTTTGTCATTGATATTTTTGAAAAACACATTCTATTTTGTTGAATGCCCCTTAGTTTGGATTTGTCTAATATTTCCTCATAATTAAATTGAGGTTATGCCTTTTTGGGGAAGAATACTATAAAATTGATGCTGTGTCCTTCTCAGGGCATCATATCAAGAGGAACATTCTGCTGATCTATCCTATTACCTACTACTTGATTAAGATGTTGTCTGCCAGGATTTTACATGGTAAAGTCACTATTTTTCCTTTTGAGATTAATAATTAATTTGTGGGAAACATATTGGATTATGTAAATATCCTCTTTCTCATCAAACTTTAACCCCTACTTTTGTCATCCATTAATGATTGATTAATTGATAATTAATTACTGTGATGTAAAGAGGATAAATCACTTATTACTCTGATGGTTGTCAAATGGTGATTTTCTAACTCCATTATTTCTTCTACATTTATTATTATTATTTATTATTTACATTTATTATTCTACTGTAAGGAAAAGCTTTCTCTTCTCCCTGATCAATTGACTGATATCAGTATGGACTCATAGATTCTTAGTTTGCTCAGTGTGTTATATTGTGTTACTACTTTTATTTTGAGTCTCAGTTTGACCCAAATTTGGCCTGTGGAGAATATTAAGCTGGGTTCTGTGCTTCAAAGATTCTTGAAGTACTTTTTCACTTTTAGGTGCAACCATAACTTCCAGACTTATCTTGTGTTTTCCCTGTTCCAGCCCTGGAATAAGCCCTGCTTTTCTCCAAGCAGCCCTGGTTCCTTTTAGTGGAGAATTATATTTAGGAGCCAAGACCTGGGTACTTGGTATATGCAATTCTACTGGTATGTCATAGCTTCTACTTCTTCTCAGCATCAGAGTTAACATCATGAGTTCTTTATATACACCCCTCATTCCAATCCAACAGCACAGAGTTCATTCTAGCCTTTTCTATTTCCATATTTGTAACTCCCTCTGCAACAGTGATAAATGTAAATTGGAAATACCTATAAAGAGCAATTGCTGCTGTTGTGTGAGTATCAAGAAAAGCTTCACCAGAGATGATACATAAGCTTGGTCTTGAAGGCTAAGTAGGATTTTATCAGGGAAGCAAGAAAGGGCGTTTAAGTCAAAAGTGATGGAAAGAGGGAAAGCCAAGATATAAAGGGAAATAGCTGTCTAATAAACCAATGTGCTAATGGAGTGGGGCATGAAGGGAGGGAAGATAAGGGTTTAGACTGGCAAAGTTGATAGCAGTCAGATTGTAAGTGAATGGACTTCCATGGTAATGAATAGGAATTTTACCTTCAATACGGACTGAGTAATTTTTTAAAGCAGGAGTTGTAACATATTCAATTCTACCTTAGGAAGATAATTACCTTGGTAGTACTGAAAATGTATTGGAGGGAAGCCAGTTCAGAGGTCAATTATATATATATGATATGTGACTATATTATATATGACACACACACACACACATATATATATATATATATATATATATACACACACACACAGTTTATTCTCATTATTTATGGTAGTTGTGTTCTACAAAGTCACCATGAACACAGAATTAGCAAATACTGACCCATTGCTCCTTGGAGAAATACCGGGTAAGATTCCTGCAAGTCTCTGATCACTTTTCATCAACCAATCAATACATAACCTTGTTTAATGTGTATTTTCCTTTAAAGACACCATATTTAATATGTATTGTTAATTCACTAACATCCTACTCACAGCAACAGCACTATAAACTCACACCTGAATGAATCTTATTTAACACGTATTTTTTCAGTAAGGCACATCACAGCCTTCTTGTACTGGGGGACACTAGACAGCACTTCAACACTACACGTGGGGACCTTTCTAAACAATGAAATTACCAACAAAAAATTTTTAAATGTGAAAAATCTGGCACTAGGGCTTCCCTGGTGGCGCAGTGATTGAGAATCTGCCTGCCAATGCAGGGGACACGGGTTCGAGCCCTGATCTGGGAAGATCCCACATGCTGCGGAGCAACTAGGCCCGTGAGCCACAACTGCTGAGCCTGCGCATCTGGAGCCTGTGCTCCGCAACAAGAGAGGCCGCGATAGTGATAGGCCCACGCACCGCGATGAAGAGTGGCCCCTGCTCGCCGCAACTAGAGAAAGCCCTCACACAGAAACGAAGACCCAACACAGCAAAAATAAATTAATTAATTAATAAAAACTCCTACCCCCAACATCTTCTTTAAAAAAAAAAAAATCTGGCACTAAATAGATCACAAAAAGATACTTGTTCACAGTATGAGAGCTGAAACAAGAAGGCAGAATGCCGCTTGTTCGACCTCAGCTGGGAATATGAACATCAGGTGACTTAAATTTTTGCCACTCTGTGCATGTCCACAAATGACCAAGAAAGCACCAGGAATACTGATTTTGAGGATACAAATAAATTTTCGTGAGTAGGCAAATTTGCAAATACAGAATCTACAAATCATGAGTATCGACTATATATACCTGTATACATACATATGTATGAAACTAAACCAGTGCAATGTTAGTGGAAATGGGAAGGAAGGATTTGATCAATTAAATGTGGGAATGGGGAGAGGTAGGAGGCAAAGATGTTGCTGAAGTTTCTATTTTGGAAGACTGGGTAAATGTTAATGTTATTACCAAAAAATATAATCCTGAAAAAGAGTCTGGAGGAGAAAGGTAATACAATTTTGGAAATGTAGAATTTTAAAACAAGGGCAACATCCTGGTAGCGATAGTCAGTAATCATTAAAATGTGGAACTGGAGCACCTTACGGAGGCCATAGCTAGGTATAAAATTTGATTATAAGGTACATATAGAGTACAATTGAAGCTGTAGGAATAGAAGAGATTGCTTGGGTAAGGAGGCAAAAATCCAAAGATAAAACCTTGAAAATATATACTAAATTTAAGGGGTATAGTGGAAAAGAACCAATGAAAAAGCCAAGGAGAAATTTGGGGGGAAAATCTCAAATCTAAGGGGATTATAAGAACAATAACAAGTAAAAAGGCTAGTAAATGTTCCCCAAGCAGGACAGGAAGTAAAGGAAATATTATGTATGCAAACATGTATGTAATACAATTCTAAATATGCAACATTATTTGTATATTTGGTACCCGTTGCCTCTGTAACAGTCTAATTTTTATCATGCTTTAAGATGGTAGAAATAATTTAAGATTGGTTATCCTGGAAATACACCAGAGTCCAAATGGACCAAGAAGATCGTTTTTTGGAGAAACTGGAAGCGCCCCATACCATCAATCTCAAGGTAGAGAAAGAAAGATATGTACCAAAGATCATGAAAAGTTGATCCATGATGTCACATCAAGAAACATAGGTTTGGGACTTCCCTGGTGGCGCAGTGGTTAAGAATTCACCTGCCAGTGTGGGGGACATGGGTTCGAGCCCTGGTCGGGGAAGATCCCACATGACACGGAGCAACTAAGCCTGTGTGCCACAACTACTCAGCCTGCCTGCACACTAGAGCCCGCGAGCCACAACTACTGAGCCCACATGCTGCAACTACTGAAACCCGCGTACCTAGAGCCCATGCTCCACAACAAGAGGAGCCACTGCAATGAGAAACCCACGCACCGCAATGAAGAGTAGCCCCTGCTCACCGCAACTAGAGAAAACCCGCGCGCAGCAACGAAGACCCAATGCAGCCAAAATTTAATTAACTAATTAATTATTTAAAAAGAAACATAGGTTTGTCTATCACATTCCAGTAAGACCTATTCATAAGCAAAGTACAGTGAAAGGACAGGGGCAGAAAACTGGGAGAGTGGACACAGAAAGAAAGGATCAGGAATGACAAAGCATTGACCAGGGTTTTCAGGAAGAAGACTTCCAGTTCCTAGGAATGGCAGGCTGGGTTATCTGAACAACTCTCCAGCTGAAAACAACTAAAAATGATGAATATAATAAACATCTTTCTAATAGCCACAAAGAGCTAAGAAGATAGTAAGAAATAATAGGCCAAACAAGAACCCAGGATGGTAAGTGAATACAAAACCACTTTCATCCTGAGGCTATTTGCCTAACACAAAAACGTGAATTTTCATTTTCTCAGGAAAGTGAGGGTGTCTTGTGGGAAGGGAAATAGAAATTCAAAGGCAAGGTTCACATTAGTTGAGGAATTAAATAGGAGTTGGCAGGAACAAATTTAAAACCTGTCCAGGGAAAAAAATACATTCATCCTGAATTCACATTATTTCTAGAAATAATTTTTTAGATACAATAACCAGCACAAAATACAAGAGAACCAGATGCATACACACACAAAAATCACTGTGGACAAGAAACAACAGACAATGGACCCACAAAGACTACAAATATTGGTGTAATCAAGCAAACTATAAAACAACTATGCTTTGATATTTCTTTGTTTAAAGAAATACTAAAAAACAAGCTTGACGATACCTGCAGGGTATAGAATTGACCGTGAATGATGTAGGAAGACAAGGCTAAGGACAATAAAGTTTCGGGAGAAAACTTGGAGGATTCTGTTTGCATACATACATGCCTATATAATGAATAAAGTCAATAACAATACCATCATTTTCATCAAAATGCTTTATTAAGCCCCTACTACGTAACAGATATCTGTTGTTTTTGCATGTCTATTTTTCACTCCCTTCCTCTCAAGTAGCCATCTTATTTTCCTTAATAAGGAAACACACACTATAAGGAAGACTCACCTTCCTCCAAGGTCCAAGAGTGGTACGGAGACCCCAGACTGACTAACTGAACAATTCCATTCACCTGGTTACTGTAATCGATTCAAGAGTGGCACTGTTTTCCAAGACAGACCAATGAAAGTAAAACTTTTGCTGGAACTCCTGAAGGAGCTGGAACTGCTGAGGCAGCTAACCTGGGAGGATGGAAGTCTGCTGGCTGTTTTCGAACCATGAGAAGAGAGCCTGCTTATAAACAGAGCCAACACCAAGAAAAGAAAACCCAAGGTAGAGGAATAGATTCTTAATGACATCATTTAAACATCTAGATTCTATGCGTATAGGCCAGACACATCTCCATTTTACAGGATAGTACATTCCATTTTTCTGCTTAAGTCGGTTTGAGTTGTGTTTCTGTAACTCACAAACAAAACTCCTGGTATATAAGAACATTATTCAGAGCCCTGGGCTGGTTACCAAGGATAAAATATCTGAAAGAGGGAAAGTCAGTCTTGGAATGAAAATTTTAAAAGAGGAAATGATTAGAAAATTTAGGTAATGAGACTTACCTATTGCCAACACATCCTAAAAATAATCTCCTTCTACTGATTTTCATAGCACTTTATCAATTACCTTATCTCAGCACTTAAAACATTTTACTTTGTATTATAGCAAGCTTTATATATCTCTCCTACAAATCTGCATACCCTGGGGAGGAAATAATCATAGAATTTCAGAGTCAGAATGTACCTTGGAGGGACTTCCCTGGTGGCACAGTAGTTAAGAATCCACCTGCCAATGCAGGGGACATGGGTTCGATCCCTGGTCAGGGAAGATCCCACATGCCACAGAGTAACTAAGCCCGTGAACCACAGCTACTGAGCCTGTGCTCTAGAGCCCACAAACCACAACTACTGAGCCCACGTGCCGCAACTACTGAAGCCCACACCCCTAGAGTCCGTCCTCCACAACAAGAGAAGCCACTGCAATGAGAAGCCCGCGCACCACAAGGAAGAGTAGCCTCTACTCGCTGCAGCTAGAGAAGGCCCGTGCACAGCAATGAAGACTCAACGCAGCCAAAAATAAATAAATAAATAAATTTATATTAAAAAAATACCTTGGACAGACTTAGAAAGACTTTCTTATTTCATAAATTGAGGTAGGGACTATGTTTTATCTTGGTATCCTAGATGTGTTTAGGAGGTAATATTAATTAATTGAAGGAATGAGTTGATAAAATGAAAAGAGAAAAGGAAATAAGAAAGGAGAAATTAAGAAAACAGGAGAGATATAATAAGTAAAATTTATGTACTTTGGGAAAGGGAGAAGAAGAGAGGTTGGAAGACAGAAGGAAAGAGAAAAAGAAAAAGAGAAGATAGAAGAAATTAGAAACATTAAGCAATACTTTTGGGCATCTCCAGTTATGAGCTACATTATAATGCTTTCTTTTAGAATTTTGACCCTTCTGAGTCTTCTCTGCTTATGCAAATAATAAAATTTATTTCTTAATATCCTGAGTGCACATTAAACGACAGGACAAAGGAACTCTGGATGTATTCTTCACAGCAGGGGGAATCCTAATTTAAATCATGGAAGTAGGGTGGAAACTGGAAGCACCCTGGACTGACTGATGATGGGTTTATGGAAGTTCCTCTTGCTTATCCTATTAGATTGTACTGTGGTTTTCAATGATTTGCTGCCCCTTTCCTTTAGCGTAATTATCTTATCCATTGCCATGGAGTATGCAGTGACTTCTTGTGGGAGAAACACACCTCCTTGCCCCACTGATATCCATCTTGGCTGTGCAATTTTCTGTGGTCAACAGCATGTGTGAGCCATGTCACACCAAAGCAGAAGCTTTAAGAGCCATGATGCTTGCCCTTTTTCTTTAGATATGAAAATGACATGTTTCAAATAAGAGCTGCTCCTTTATCCTGAATCCTAGAATAAGACGACACTGGCAGCAGAGCCACAGCTGACCCTCAGACACCTTTGCTGTTCTATGTCACTGAGACTGAGGGATTATTTGTTACCAAAGCAGAGCTGACTTATACATCATTAAATTGTCTTTGATGTGCAAACCAAAGCTTTTTAAAGTAAACTCCTGAGTTACTTTTTTTCCAGTACTACATGCTCTGAGATAAAACTGATACAGAAAAAAATGTAATGTTTGAAATATAAATTTGTCTATGTTTATAAACCTTTTTTATTTCTCAATACCTATGAAAAAGAACCATAAAAATCAATCTATAATCTGTAAAATTCACAGATCCACAATGTCTGAGATTGCAACAAAAGAAAATAACCACATATTATCCCAGCAGAAACTTAGATTGCTTTGCTCTCATTGCAGGAAAAATCGGTTACTTTTAAATGATAGAAAAAAAATTATAAGGCAGTCTGTGTGTATAGGGAAGACCACCCCTTTCTTCACCACTACCACCATAAAAATATTTACAGACTATAAATATCTTGGTTTCAGGACTCACTGGTCATCTGATAGTTCAGTAATAGTCTCAGTGCAGAAAGAAAAATATGTTTCTTGGTTTTAGAGGAAGGAAAAGGAAAACAACTCCAATAGTTGCATTTTTTAATTCCAAGCTGCAAAGGAAATGTTTTCTTTCAGGAAAAACCAGTGAAGCAAGACTCCCCTGAATTTTTATATAAAGCTCAAAAAAAAAGGCAATGAACCATAGGTAATACCGCTTCAGAAAAGGTGAGTTTTTCATTTAAAAACATGATAATAATGAGTAAGAGTACTACCAGGAATACAGCATGTATGTGACTATGTATAGATTTAGCCAACCTGCTACACAGCTTTCCTCCTCAAAAACTCAAAATTACTTTTCCTTTTAATCTAAAACATAATTAATTTCATTTTCCCCTTTCTTTTCAAGTCACAGGGGAAAAAAGTAACATTAGAGAAAAAATAAAGGAATGGTTTTTATAAGCCATTTGAGTTTCAGTTTCAGGGACATTTGAAAATTTTTTTCCAAAAAGCTAGATACACATAAAAAGTAATAAGAAAAATATGCTGTTCACTGCATCCTGAATCCTCATCTTTCAAACTGGACCTATTTGTGAGTGTCAGTTAGAGCCTGCCAACTGTAGAAGCTGTATTCCTGCTGGAAAGTCCTAGCACGAGAATATTACATTTCTTCTGGAGGGAACCCATTGCAATTTGCTAATATTCTTAAGGTGAGAGGGCAAATTCAGTGTTGCCAACTGTACCCACCAAGTGGGTTTTGGAAGATGTTAACTGTTGGTGTTCGGAAAGAGATTTTTTAGATTCCAAATGTTTTCTATTTGTTTTTCTCAAAAGAAATACCCATCCATCAGATGAGAGGGTTAGATTCTTTGGGGAAGAATCTGTTCTTTCCCCCTTTTCGGTGGCAATTCATTATTTTTACAAGATTAATCACTGGTCATAAATCTCATGTGTCTAAGGTACTTGGCCTGCTCTTTGCTGCGTCACTGTAAAATATTAATGAATCTAATATAACACGATTGCATCATCCAATGTATGCGTTTTTGAAAGTGGAAGCCAAATGTAAGTAAATTGAATTGGCTGACTTCTAAGAACCAGAGGGTTGTGTGCGATAGTTTAGACTGAGCACAATCTCAGCCCAACTCCATTCTGCTCTTCCCCCTTCAGAAACCAAGTTCTTTCATTGCAACCCCCTGTCTGCTGAAAGACTGGTCTTCTTGACCACAAAGGACCATTATGCAGCCTAATGAAATGGAATTTGGAATCTTTCATTTCTTTTCCCTCCATTTCTCAGTGCAAAAACAGTTGTATCAGCTTTGTCCCCAAATGCAGCTGCTCTGCAGGTGTTCGTTCCCTGTAACCCCAACCGGACAGATCCTCATCAGGTCCAATCAAACACCTCACAGTATTTTTGGAAGAGAATAAGGTATCCCCTTCTTCCTTGGATGCCCCTTTTTTAACCAGGCCATCATCTGGTGCAGAGATCACAAACTCAGCCAGCTATTCTGGATCAAGTAGGGAACGTAAATGAGTAAAGTGAGTAGATAGGGATGATGGTGAATTACAAATTACATGTCCCATCCAGAGAGGTTAGTCACAACTTAGGTCTGGCCAAATTTTTTCACATAAGCATTTGACCTACCAAAGCCAAGTCTTTTCTTTTTTCAAGAGAAATGGTGCATCAGTCAGGAGCCAATCAAGGAAACCACACAGATCCAAACTTTTATGATATATTATATCCCAACTTCCACCTGTAGCTAACTTAAATTTTTAAAACACATACAGGCATACATGCATTATTCACAAATTAAGTCTGTGGTTCTCCAGTTTGTGATAGTGAGGGACAATATTTCTCTAGACCAGTAAATGGACAGAGGTAGACTCTTAAGATATTTTACTGAAGTTACAGTCAGCTTTTCAGGATTGCAGAACACATTCAGCTCAGTAACTTCAGTCTACTTAACTTCGTGTTCATTCATTTATTTATTCATTTACCCATCAAACATTTATGGAGTGCCTACACTAGGGGATGGTTGTACAGAGAGAAATAAGACATAGAACCTGCCTTAAAGGAGCTTACAAACTACCTACGGGGTCTGACATATAAACTAAATTATTATGGGTATTACCAGCCTTTTATAGGAATTTGTTGAATGCAAAAGAGACAAACTATCACTGTTTTTTAAAAAAATCAGCTCTCAAAATCACAATGCTGCTCCGTCTTGCTCCAATCTCCCTTGGAGAGCTCTTTCCACCCCAACGACTCTTCTCTCACATATGCTAATTAGTGCATATGCTGAAGGAGTTGGGTGTGTTTGCTGGCTGCTTCACACTCATTAAACTCCATAACTCTACTAAACTGTGCATATCAAGAAGCCAGTTATACAGGCCACACTCTTAGACACTCTGCCTATGTGAATGTGCAAAAATAACTTAAGACAGAAAGAAAGAGTGTTTCTTGTTGCTCTCACTTTTCTCCTCCTGATTTCTCCCTTATTCTCTATACCCCCAATCCCCTTACTTTAATATTCATTTCTCATATAAAGACAGAATATAGCAAAATGCCTGGCAAGAGTTTTAGCCACTAGAAAATAATGCAATAAAACTTAATCTCTGTCTTTAAAAAGTGCATCATTTGCCCTTTGAGACATCCCACCTTAATCCCTAAAAAGTAAATAGATATCCAAATACCCAGGACTGAGGAATGGCATTAGAATAGAAGGCTTTTCAGATGTTTGGGAATTATTCTTTCTCTGCATAATTTACAGCTGGGTTTTGGGGTCTCTACACAGTTGAAAATCAATAAGTAAAGACAGGAGCTATTGACATCCTCTGGAATAAATTATAAGCTATTTTAAGGGATAGTTGGTGTTTATTGAACATTTTTTATGTTTCAGGTACTATGTTAGAGGATTTTTGCTGTCTAATTTAAAATTTTAATTCTTACAATTACTCGTTAGAGTTACCACATTTCCAGGTGAGGAAACAGACTTGGAAAAATCAAACAACCTATGTAAAATCACACACTGGTTAGTGGCAAAGCCAGAGTGTAAATGCAGGTCCTTCTGCCCCTGGGCTTTTGCCCCTCCCACTAAACCGCACTGTTACTTTAAAGCAGACACTGAGTAGATCTTTTCTCAGTCACGATTTTACGCATCATATAAATCACTTAGCTGCCACTTGATCTTTCAGCCAAAGAAGTAAAGAACCAGAAAACAATTAAAAATGTCAAACACAGTTGTATATGACCAATTCTTCATAATAAGACTACACTCTGATTTCAGCCATGGTCGTGGCAAAGACATGGGGTAAAAAAGCCTATGAATTGCTTTCCCCGGTAATAAGTAGGATTTGGTAATAATTACATTCATAAGATAATATTGGTTATTCTCTTGTAATTTTCTGCGGGAGTAAACTGGCATCAGTAAGACTGAGGATGGATGAATGACATATATCCATTTTATAGTACAAAGAGACAAATGTCATTGGTTTTTATTAACATCAGCCATCAAGGTGATAGCGCTGTTTGGCCTCTCCACAATCTCCCTTGGCCCGGCTGCCTACCTACTCCCACCCACCACAGTTTCACATGCATTAATTAGTGCATATACTGAAGTGTTTATGTGTCTGCTGTGTGCTTTACACCCAGTAAGCTTCATTACTCTATTGTGCACACAAAGAAGCCAATCACACACCACCTTCTCAGGTTCTCAGGTCTACATTGAAAAGCAGAGATTCTACAGTCAACAGAAGATTGAAGAGGGTCTGGTGTAGACCAAGTTCCCTCCCACTCATTTCCCAATTCCATAATTCCATACTCTAGAACTCTAACTAGATAGGACCTGGACATCCATAATGCAAGCACAGGAGGAAGTAGGAAAGTAAATTTTAGGCCTTAATTTTTAGTGCGGATAGTTAGGATCAACATGAAAAAAAATCAGCGCAAGAGCAGAGCTTCGCCCTTTCCCTATGATTCTGAGCCAATCCCCAACTCAAGCATTTTTTTCCAGATCCAAAAACCCTTCCATTCAACATTTTACATCACTCCTCCCCTCTAATATTTGCCCAATGATTTGCACTATTTGGAACAAGTTCAGCCACATGATGAGCCCTTGTCTAGTCTCCTTCCTGAAGGAGCCCACAGGGATGGGAGAATCAGCTTCCTGCCAAGGGTGCCCATTCTGCTTCCAAACTCTGTTGATCTGTGGTGGTAAAAGAGACTTTAAATGAAAGATTCCCCTGACCCATTCCAGGGCCCCCTGCCCTTTACTTCCAGCTCTGGCCCCTCAGAATTAGAGGATGGTATTTTTCCAGGATATCTGTCCATTTGCTTCATGAAACCATTCTACTTTCTTAAATGGAAGTGTTGTTAACCCCTTGATAGCTTCCTTTAACTTTGGTCCCATTTGCAAATGGATCTAGTAAAATTTCATGAAATTTTGTAAGATACAGATAGTCTTCTTTCTGGTGTTGTGTACAGCTTCTCTATGTTTGCATTCTTTTGTTCAATTCAGTTGAGGATGGGAGGATTCTATGACACCTGTGTTCATGTTGTCATTTTCCCTGAAGTCTTTCACTGAGATTTCTTCTATGGTTCCTTGTTTATAAAGCCATATCCACCCACCCCCATTTCTGGACTTCGTATTAAAAATATTAGCTTTCATTAATGGGAGTTTTCTGATGCTCAAGGAGGGATTTTGTGCCCAGAAAAGACTATTTAGAATTACATGGAATTTAAGTATTCAGTATAATAAATTTCCCAATTTAAAACTGAAATTGGCTGCAAACTGAAACCAGAAAGAGATATCACCTCACACCAGTCAAAATGGCTATCATCAAAAAGTCTACAGATAACAAATGTTGGCAAGGATATGGAGAATAGGGAACCCTAGTACACTCTTGGTGGGACTGTAAATTGGTGCAGCCACTGTGGAAAACAGTTTGGAGGCTCTTCAGAAAACTAAAAATAGAACTGATCCAGCAATTTCACTTGGTATATACATCCAAAGAAAATGAAAACTCTAATTTGAAAAGATATATGCACCCCAAAGTTCATAGCAGCATTATTTACAGTAGCCAAGATAGAAGCAACCTGTGCCCATCAAAAGATGAATGGATAAAGAAGATGGGGTATATATCTATACAATGGAATACTTCTCAGCCATAATAAAGAATGAAATTCTGCCATTTGCAACAACGTGGATGGACCTAGAGAGCACTATGTTTAGTGAAATAAGTCAGAGAAAGACGAATACTCTGTGTTATCACTTATATGTGGAATCTAAAAAATAAAACAAATGGCTGTGTATAACAAAACAGGAACAGAGTCACAGATATAGAAAACAAACTAGTTGTTACCAGTGGGGAGAAGGAAGGGGGGAGGAATGAGACAGGAGCAGGGGATTAAGAGATATAAACTACCATGTATAAAATAAATAAGCATCAAGGACATATTGTACAGCACAGGGAAATATCTATTATTTTATAATAACTTTAAATGTAGTTTAATCCAGAAAAACATTGTACACCTGAAACTAACGTAATATTGTAAATTAACTATGCTTCAATTTAAACAAAAGAAAAAAAATAGGACATACACAAAAAAAGTGCTGAAATTTCCCTTAAGCTTTTAAATTCAAATTCACTTAAAGATTCTTTCATGTTATCTATAAATCTAGTAAATTTTATGTAAAACAAGAACAATAATTTTCAGGAAAATCTTTAACTAATGTATGGCCAACTAATGTAGAATGGACTAAATTACACTTAAGCCATTTAATTCATGGACTTAATTGATTTCCTTAAGCATTTTGAACTGCATTTAGATTAGTATATTTTATTTTCTTTTGAAGAACTTCAAGTGCTTGATCGGGCAGATACATACACAACACTACTAGGCAAATCCTCCTTAGCTTTTACACAACTATTTAGAGTTAATTACAAATTATTTAAAAATATTTCAATAGTCTTTTAAAATTTAAGCAAATTCTCTTAACAACTTTCAGCTTAAAATAACAAACTTAGCATCAAGTAATATTTTAAAGTCAGAATCACAGGGTTAATCTTTCAAATTCTTTAAATTTTCAAGTTTTCTTCCACACAACGAACTATATAATAGCATACACATATTATTCTGAGTTTAATACAAAATGAGGTAAACTGTGGGTTTGATTTCCTCACTCTCTGAATAATATAATTAGTAAGATGAACTCAAGAGCTATATATCAAACTCTAGACCCCTCAAAATGAGAATGATATTCTTTTAAAACAACAGTGAAACACTGATAAGAATTGACCATGTATTAAGCCACAAAGAAATCCTCAATAAGTTCTACTAAATGGAATTAAACAGGCCATGTTATATAGTCAAAATATAATAAAATTCAAAATAAAGAACAAATAAAAGAAAACCATTAATTTAGAAACTTAAAATTACTTTCATAAATAATTATTGGAAAGAAAAATCAAAACTTTAATAAAATAATGCTTTTAATAATAATACTTGATACCAATACATAATCATTTGACAATATCCCTAGCTGACTTTCATTTTGCTGTTTTTTACCTCTTGATCAATCTTCTTCATTCATCAGTCACTTTAGTACCTGGCTCACTCTTTCGCTCTCTATCATTTACTCTTATCATCTTGGTGAACTTAACTCTATATAGATAATTCATCCAATGCCCAGGCTTTCAGTTTCTTGACTTCCTGAATTGCAGGAATGGCTTCTTACACAGCTAATGAAAGAATATTTCTTTCAAATTTGCATTGGAAATGCACGAATATCTTCATAGTATTATATGATTTATCCCATAATAAGAACTACATTAAGATATAGTTTAAATAGGTTTTATAAGGTTGCCTGACTATATCATCTAATTATTCTGTTTTTAACACTGGCTGCTGAAATTACAAGCACTCCTTTAATGCAAAATATAATGAAATTAAATACTGAAATATAACAATCTAATGTATGAAAAGACTCAACGACCATTTTAAAACAAGTACATTAAAAACCCATATGCAACGATCTGACTTCTAGTATCAAAATAAAACTACTCCAAAATACAAACTCCACCAGCTTGCATGATCTCTATTATTCTGGATGCATAGTTTATATTATTGCATAGTTACTGGCTGATTGATGTAACTGCATGTTAGTTGCACTCAATTACTTAGATGCCTCTAACAGTGTCTAAGAATAATGATAAAATATTGATAAAGGCATATAAGATCATACCCACCAACAAGGAGATAATCATCTAATTGGAGAGAAAAAATTAGCAAAGCTAAAGAGGTAAGAAAATAAATAACTGATTTATGGTATGACATTGACATGTATATAGTATATAGTATATATATGTATATGTATGTGTATATAGTACATGGGGGTACTATATAGGTGTTCCAATAGCTGTACATTTCACCCACTAACCTATTGTGAATTATCCAAAAGAGGGATTATTTTGTCATACAAAAAAAAAAAAGATGGCTATAGATAGGCAGTGCAGGGCTGGTGCAGTAAACCCATGATATTACTAAAATCCCAGTCTACTCTCTTTATGTTCTGCCATCTTTAGCATTTCTTTTTTATTCCTTTGGTCATTTTATAAACACAAGATGACTTCTCCACCTGCAACTTAGAGTCCAGGTTCTAGGAAGAAGATGAAAGAGATAAAAATCATACAATTTTATCAATAGATGCAGAAAAAGCACTTGACAAAATTCAACATTCTTTCATGATAAGAATTCTCAACACCTGGGTATAAAAATAATGTAATAAAGGCCATCTGTAACAAGCACAGTT